>NC_139996.1:58257626-58857626 GCF_964263955.1 Coregonus lavaretus | reverse complement strand
ATACGGGGGTCAGGAACGGGCCGGACCGGACTGGCAACACACTTCAGTAACTCTCGCCGTGCCTCTACACTTTCCCTCCCTCTAATCACCAATAGCTCCCGTAACCCGGTGGCCTTCTCTCCTCGTCCACCAACTCGCCCTTTATCTGCCTCCAGCAGCCCCGTCGCCCATGCCATGTGCCCCCCCCTAAACATTTCTTGAGGGTGCCTCTCCCCCGTGGATATGGCCTCCATGGCTCTCGCCAGACTCTCCATCCTCTGCTCCCAAGTCCATCCTCTCTCCTTTTCACACTGCTTGACCCAGTCGAGGTGGTATCTTCTGTCACGATCGTCAAAAGGATTGGACCAATGCACAGCGTGGAATGCGAACATACTTTATTATATTCACCACACGAACAAAAACAACAAAACGATACGTGAAGTCCTTGGTAACAAACACAAACCAACACGGAACAAGATACCACCCCACACAAATGCCAAACGACTACCTAAGTATGGTGCCCAATCAGAGACAACAAGCAACAGCTGATTCACGTTGCCTCTGATTGAGAACCACCCCGGCCAACATAGAAACACATCAACTAGATCCTGAACATAGAAACACAAAACATAGACTCTACACACCCTGGCTCAACATAACAGAGTCCCCAGAGCCAGGGCGTGACACATAGTCTAAAATAATAAAATAATTAACAATAAAGGAATATAAAAGAGTTGTTACAAGGGGGAAAAATGACATAAAAAGTATGAAAGTAATTACTCCTGTTGATGTAGTAGAAAATAGTAATCCTCTAGTTAATGGTATTGCAAGGTTATCTGGAAAAGGGAATAAACGCTGGCATGACATTGAACAACCATGGCTAGTGGAAGGGACTCTTAACCCAGATGTCATCAACATAATGAAAGTGCTTGAATAATAGAGAGAGGAAAAGCAGAAACGACCATAAAGATGAATCCAAACTCCAAAAGTAAGGAGAAAGCGATAAAGATTTGGAGATTAAAGGTGCTTCATATTCAAGAGGGTTTTATCCTACAATGACTAGCACAAAATAAATAGAAAGAGATATAGACTGATGCGTATCATGCCTGGATAAGGAGAATAATTTAGAAGAAGTAAGAGAACTGGAAGAACAACTCAAGAAGATGAAGATACAGAAGAAAAAACTGCTGAGAAAAGGATCCCAAGAATTGGAGAAAAAGTATACATTGAGGCCAAGAAAAGAGAGCACAAGTAAGAAGATGATGCCAGATGATATTTCAAGGACAGAACCTAGAATATAAGCCTTTAAAGAATACCGATATGTCAGATATACTTGAGAAGCTGCCTACTCTTCAAGATGGAGCATATCCTTGGATTTCAAAATTTGAAGAAATTATGGTGGGAACACAGTCTGCCATAGGATACATTTTGGCTAATCTCCTTGGGATTCCAGATATGGAAGACATTTTTCAGAGAGCGGGACTTAATAGATATGTGGGGACTGAGGTGAATGACCCTGAATTGTTGGCTGCAAGTAAAAATCGGCTGTGGGGAGCACTGAAAGATACGTTTCCAACAAATGTGCATCCTGACAACATTCTGATTGACCCACTAGGACAACAAGAAAATCCGAGAGCCTATGTGTCAAGAGTTCATCAAGGGAGAAATATTACCGGAAATGATCCAGATGTGAGTCAAATTGAGCAGTCAATTTTGAGAGCTAAACTGCAGATGGGACTGCCCTCACCAGTAAGGAGCAAACTGGCAGAGGTGGTTTGACTTGGAAGCATGACAAAGGGTGTCTATATAGATCATATAGCCCATCAAGTGGATCTGTACAGGAAAAAGGAACACAACCAGAAAGAACAGGACCAAGAAACTCTCAGAAAACTCAATGAAATACAACTGGGGGAGAATAAGAAGGAGAAGAAATAAGCTTTGGTTATGAAGAATCAGTGTGCACCAAATCAACAATCACTGCCACAGCTTCAACTGGACCAGTTCCAACCGCAATTGTACCAGCCACCAATAGTGGTACAAGTTGTTTCATATCCATAGACAGTCTCTGGACAGACACAAAATTGGAGAGGAAGAGGACGAGAAGGCTTAGGAAGAGGAGGAAGATTTAAGCCATACTTCCAACAATCTTCAGAAGTGTGTTATGATTGTGGACAGGTTGGTGACTTTGCTGTGAGTGCAATGGGCCAGAAGGAAACACAAGAGGGAATTTCAGAGGAAGATACAGGGGCAAGTGAAGATCATCTGGAGGACAGGTGAACCCTTATAGGGGCCAGGAGAAAGGATTCTAGGGGTGCCGAAAAGATCAGAAAGGGGGGTGTCAGCTGGTAGCATCAGGACCGGAAAAAGATCCAACAATTGAGGTGAAAATAAACAACCGACCATTGGAAGTGATGGTGGATAGCGGAGCTGCTTTTATCTGTGTTCAGCCTGAAGAGGTTACACATCTCACTATGTTCAATCAACTAATTAGGATAGAGATTTGAGGGAGTAAAACAGTTGATTACTCTTAAGGAACCAATTGAGCTCTGCTATGAAAATTAGAAAATTACAATACCCATACTGCTATGAGAACATACACCTATTGCATTGTTGGGAAGAGATGCATTGTGGAAGTTGAACTGTACAATAAGATGTACACCAGACGGCTGTCTGGTAGAAGTGCCAAAGGAAAAGGTTTACCAATTGTTGATGATGACAGAGATGGATTTGTCTTTAGTATTCTGGATTGGAAATCTCAGTGAAGATGTTTTGAAGCAGGCTAAGATATGGAAGAAATTTAAGGGAGAATATGCCAGATGCGATGCTTCTGGAATATCCATTTCAACTCAGCTAAAGTATTTGAAGAATGCTATCCAATTGAACTCAGAGGAATGGTTGAGTCATCAACTAAAGAAAGTTCAACTCAGCTTATGTTGAACAGTTTTAGGACCACAAGGAGCAGCTATGAAGATAAACATACAGTGGGGAAAAAAAGTATTTAGTCAGCCACCAATTGTGCAAGTTCTCCCACTTAAAAAGATGAGAGAGGCCTGTAATTTCCATCATAGGTACACATCAACTATGACAGACAAAATGAGAAAAAAAAATCCAGAAAATCACATTGTAGGATTTTTTATGAATTTATTTGCAAATTATGGTGGAAAATAAGTATTTGGTCAATAACAAAAGTTTCTCAATACTTTGTTATATACCCTTTGTTGGCAATGACACAGGTCAAACGTTTTCTGTAAGTCTTCACAAGGTTTTCACACACTGTTGCTGGTATTTTGGCCCATTCCTCCATGCAGATCTCCTCTAGAGCAGTGATGTTTTGGGGCTGTCGCTGGGCAACACAGACTTTCAACTCCCTCCAAAGATTTTCTATGGGGTTGAGATCTGGAGACTGGCTAGGCCACTCCAGGACCTTGAAATGCTTCTTACGAAGCCACTCCTTCGTTGCCCGGGCGGTGTGTTCGGGATCATTGTCATGCTGAAAGACCCAGCCACGTTTCATCTTCAATGCCCTTGCTGATGGAAGGAGGTTTTCACTCAAAATCTCACGATACATGGCCCCATTCATACTTTCCTTTACACGGATCAGTCGTGATGGTCCCTTTGCAGAAAAACAGCCCCAAAGCATGATGTTTCCACCCCCATGCTTCACAGTAGGTATGGTGTTCTTTGGATGCAACTCAGCATTCTTTGTCCTCCAAACACGACGAGTTGAGTTTTTATCTGACCATATATATTTTGGTTTCATCTGACCATATGACATTCTCCCAATCCTCTTCTGGATCATCCAAATGCACTCTAGCAAACTTCAGACGGGCCTGGACATGTACTGGCTTAAGCAGGGGGACACGTCTGGCACTGCAGGATTTGAGTCCCTGGCGGCTTAGTGTGTTACTGATGGTAGGCTTTGTTACTTTGGTCCCAGCTCTCTGCAGGTCATTCACTAGGTCCCCCCGTGTGGTTCTGGGATTTTTGCTCACCGTTCTTGTGATCATTTTGACCCCACGGGGTGAGATATTGCGTGGAGCCCCAGATCGAGGGAGATTATCAGTGGTCTTGTATGTCTTCCATTTCCTAATAATTGCTCCCACAGTTGATTTCTTAAAAACAAGCTGCTTACCTATTGCAGATTCAGTCTTCCCAGCCTAGTGCAGGTCTACAATGTTGTTTCTGGTGTCCTTTGACAGCTCTTTGGTCTTGGCCATAGTGGAGTTTGGAGTGTGACTGTTTGAGGTTGTGGACAGGTGTCTTTTATACTGATAACAAGTTCAAACAGGTGCCATTAATACAGGTAACGAGTGGAGGACAGAGGAGCCTCTTAAAGAAGAAGTTACAGGTCTGTGAGAGCCAGAAATCTTGCTTGTTTGTAGGTGACCAAATAATTATTTTCCACCATAATTTGCAAATAAATTCATTAAAAATCCTACAATGTGATTTTCTGGATTTTTTTCCTCAATTTGTCTGTTATAGTTGACGTGTACCTATGATGAAAATTACAGGCCTCTCTCATCTTTTTAAGTGGGAGAACTTGCACAATTGGTGGCTGACTAAATACTTTTTTCCCCCACTGTAGATGATTATCTGGATAAATAATTTGAGATTGAGAAGAGTGTGCCACATGTGACCTAGTTGGTTTCTGAAGGCTATGAGCAGAAGCAAATAGGAGAAATGATGACAGAAGCAGAGAAAGCTGTTTTTGTACTGATGAAAGAGAATTTGGGGGATTTGGAGGAGTGAAGATCAGCGATTTCTAAAAATAATGATTTCAGCTCAAGGACAAGGAGAGCCACAAGCTGTACGGATGACACAATCTATTTGTAGTGTGAAGGGATTAAAAATCTATGAAAAAGGAGATGTTGAAAAAAGTTCAAGAATGTTTGTGATCTCAACACAGTACCGATATTGGAAATCAGCCCAATTGAGGTGAAAGTTGAACTTCAACCAGGAGCCAGACCTCCTTGGAAGAATCAGTATCCATTGAAAGATGAAGCAATCCAAGGGATTGAACCATACATTGAAGGACTTTCAAAAGCAGGTGTTTTAAGGACAAGAAAAAATCCTTAGAGCAGCAATCCTGTTGTCTTTGGAGAAACCATGAGGGGTTAATAGTAGCGCCTCTAGACCTATTAGGTCTGATGATTTAGGAAGCTAGGGGTTAGCTAATGTTGCAAGGGGGGAGGTTAGGAGAAAGATCACAAAGGAGTAGGGCTTTTGGGAACCATATTTGCTTGAATTGATTGACTATGTCATAGGCAGGTGGACAATCTGTCTGAAAAATAATGTTTACAGGGGGTGACTGTTATTCTTGGTTACATTCCTACACCAAGAGGGGAATAAGATTTCAAACTAAGCTAAAAGATGCTCAATCGTTTGCCAAGTTTTTGTGTAAAGAAGTCATAAGCAGGTGGGGACTTCCCGATCACATATCCTGAAATTAGTGGGAAAGGAATTTGTGGATAAATCAGTGAAATGGTTTTTGAAAAGATTAGGAGAAAAAGTCAGACTAAAAAGTTACGGAAACTAGGGTTGAAGGAACTCTAGGACAGTCAGCTCAGCTTCTATGTAAGTCCACGAGAGAGAGAACAGTGGTGAAGGGAAATTTAGAGTTCAGTGGGAAGATAGGTATGGTAGGAGTTTAGATCGGTTAGGAGCAGTTGCATTGAGAAAGTATGCAATGCTAAATGATAAGAGAAGATTGAGGGTGATTGTAGTCTCTATGTGTACAATTCCCAGCAGGGGGATCAAGGTGATTATAAATGTATTTTTTATAATCCACAGTTTGAAAGTGAGGGATTAGAGTTGGGACTGAGAGTTAATGTAGTGACACTAGTGGTGATAGATGGAAATACAAGTAAAGAGTTCAAAGCTTTAGGGAAAATAGATGAATCAACAACAATGACATCAACACTTCAGCCTATTAAAACAACAGTGAGAAGCAATTCAACTCTTTCAACATTGATAGTTATTAAAGCTATAAATGTATCACATTTGATTACAAGGGAGCCAATCGCTCCAGCACCAATTTTAGAGGAAAATACTGTCATTAGGGTTAGGATGGGCGGTACAGATCATCTTCCTTGTAGATGTGAGAGAAGGAGTGGGGGAGGTGACATTCCTCTCATGTGGAGAGATAATTATGGAGAATAAGTGTTGTTATGAGGACAATAAGTAGAAGCTGTTTCACCTAGTCAAAGGAATTATATTTTGTAGAACGATATGAAGTGGAAGAGGGTTATGAGTGATTGTTAACTTATTTTGAGTAATGTTAGAGGGAAAGATCAGGGATAATATATGTGTACTTATATAGTGCAAGCATAAAAATTTGTTCCGGTTAAGAATTATTGGTTAAAAGGCTATGCAACTCGTAAGGTGACGCATATGATGGAAGATTTAAAGTCTGTTGAAGCTTCCACAGTCACCAAAGGATTTCAGGAGAAGTATATTACAGTAGCCACTCCAACAGTAAATAATACACAGAGGATATCTGTCACTTTCCCACTGGAAATAGTTAAGAGTGTTAATACATCAACTAAAGCAACTATTTTAATAATAACTTTGAAAGAGATTAATGGTACGACGGCAATAACAAATTTAGGAAATATGACACAGACACCAACAACAACTTTTCTGAAACTAAAGGATGTAATAAGAGTGACTCAGGAGTTTATGATACGGATGGACAGTGCTGTGAATGATAGTAAGGATAGTGTTGAAATAGGAGAGCAGATGGTAGTAGAGAATGATGTAGATTAATCTGAAATAGTGCAGAATACTATCATGGAGGTACAGGATGAGTTCTTTGATTTTAATGGAAGACAATAAGATATATCTGATCAATACTGCTCGTTAGGGAAGAGAAACTAAATGGAAGGCATATGGATTTGATTCTTCTGTTTTGGAAATTAGAGATGGATGGGCAGGTAGGAATCTTTGGTTCAAGGAGTTAACTCATTCTGTAAGATCAGTGAGGAATCTTGAGGGTCCATGTCTGTTGAGAATTACAGCACCAGGAACGTGGCTAAACCTCTAACAAGTATGTGTAAATCTTATGCTTTATAAGGGCTGTTGTATCAGCAACAATCATTAACAGATATAATAATGTAGTTGTGGAAGCATTTGTTTAAGCCTAGGTTTAAGTGTTCTTGGTTAAATGAATTACCCTATGTGAATTTGTTAGATAGGAAGGAAAATCAGTTAACAGCGCTTCATGAAGCATTGGAGGCGAAACCCGTGAGGGCTAAAAGCTGTTTTTGTTCAAATAAAACATATGATGGAAAGGGGATGTTTAGGGGAATATCAGATGGTGATGATTATAAGATGACTTTGGGTAAGCATGAACATAAGGTTAGTAATGAGAAATATAATGTAACTTTTGATGTTTCATTTAGTAAGAAGAGAAGGACTTTGATGGGGAAATCAGTTTTTGCATGGTAATGTGACTATTGGGAATTTTAGAGTTATTTAGGGGGTTTGTGGTGAGAAATAATATATTCTTACCCTATGGATGGAAAGGATGTTGTTACATGTCGATGTTGAAGCTTCGATATGAGGTTTTTACAATTAAAAGAGGGGAAGCACGGGAAACAGATAAATCTGATTCTGAAAGAGAGAAATTTCATAGTCTGGAAGCCTACCATTGGAGGATAAGTCTAGGAGAGAAGTGGGGACTTTTTCCATGGTATGGTGTAAAATTTTTGGAAGATCACATAGATAATATTACCTTTACTTTGAAGGGTTTTGCAAATGAAATGATAAGAGGGTTTAACCTTCTGTCAAGACTCAAAGGAGTATTGATGGATAGATATCAATTTTGAATATCCGATCATTTTTCACATGTTTTTAAATATTATGGTGATTTTAGTATTTTGTGATGAATCAAAGGGGGGAAATGGAATGTGATTCATTTTATATATCAATTTTTATTAATTTTTATATTTTTAGTTGATATTGATGTTTTAATTTGAATGTGTTGTTTTGCAAAAGATACTGTTTGGTCTTTTCTTTTCTTCCAGAAGCATATGGGGGAATGTGTAGATGGGACAATATGAAGGGACAATAGGAATGGACTGGAGGAAGTGGAACAAAGAAGGTGTGGAAATGTTCAGATTCCATCATCGACGTTTCATTGGAAGTCGACACTGCTCAGGAGATGAAGTGTAGTGGACTACATTCCAGTATCTGCAATGATATATAGACATATTTGCATGTGTAATACATAATTTGTGTCATATCCTTTCTGTATAAATTTTTGAAGAATGATATTTGCTGTAGTTGGGTACATGTGGGGATCTCAGATGTTTTTGTTTATTTTGTGGATGCTTAGGGATATTGGGTCTAGGCAGGGACAGAGCGAATCCACAGGAGTGTCCGATGGGTCGACCAGCCTGAATGTGGAAATTTTTTGATTGTAGTTTGTTTGCTGAGGCTTTCATGTGTATTCAAATTGCATCATAGTTTAAAATGCATTGATAAAGATGTATGAATTGATCTGGAGTACTTAAGGGGTTGCCTGGGGCAGAGGGGCCGTGAGAGAATATTACTGTCTTGATTGATTGATGAATATTTGGAAAGAAAGCTGCCAGACAGCTTAAGGGAGCATCTGGAGAGTATTTCTATAGGGGCACCCTAATACAGAGGAAGTCTGTTAGGTGGAGTCCTGGGATTGGTCTGTAGGGGAAAACACCCATATCAGGTTACATAGGATATGTATACTATGGTCTGGGACAAAGGAGGGGAGAATAACATATTAGAGATTGGGTCAGGTTATTCTCCAGATATCTGCAGATATCTGTAAATTGACGCTGAAACACTTTGATATAATAAACCTTTATAATCAGAGTACAGTGTCAGAGGATTTCCTTGTTCTCACAGCATCTCAGCATCGTTTTCTCGACACTACAGAAACTTGAAAGACTTAACTTCACCAGAGCCTCTTAGAACCATGCAGTCACTTTGGGAGTAGATACATTACATGCACAGCTACCATAGATAGTATGGCCTTCATTTTACCATATTTGCTTTATTGGTCATTTGCACAGATATTCTGTCACAGTGACCAACCTGACACACAACACAGACATCACAGGCTGGGCACTTATGGGGTAAAGTGCCTTGCTCAAGGGCACAACAGCAGTAGGTAGTATACAGAGATATTGTAGCTGGGCACCCTCTGGATGATGTATCACTCCCTGCAGATTTCCCCGCAGCCAGCTCGTGGGTTTGAATATCGGCCTGCTTTTAACCACAAAGCTACTGCCGCCCTTATTCATTTTGCCCATTCCTCACTCCCTTGCGTTTGTTCAACCATTTGACCTGGTTTATCAACTCTTCCCTCAAAGTGTTTAATTTAGAAATGTGGGTCAAACTATCCCTTGAAATCTCCCCCCTAGGGGTTAAGCCCAGCGATTAACACTAGAACCGACATAGGCCAACAGCCACTGACGTTTTATTTTCTAAATAAAACAAAAATGCCAAAATATAAAGCTATGTCCTGCTCCTTCCTTTATTTATCCTAAATGTTTGTATTTTACACAGCTCATTTGTCAGAATTTTTGAATCACAAACAAAGAGCACCTTTTTCACACCTATTCCTAACTTAATCCGTCAAGACAATGTGCTGTAGGACATTGGCACCCAGCCAGGCGTTAATACATCTCTCTCTCCTCACTGAATGAATAACTAATGGGTGAATGGGCGAAAGTTGTGCATCTTACTTCACAATTTAATTTAATTAGGCCTAACTGAATGATAAGGGTGAAGAGGTTGATTTAATTTAGAACAACAATAGTGTAATGATGAGATTTTGTTATGCCTACTTATCAGCATTGGCGCTCATGTTAATAATTTGATACCATTCTCTTTTACGTTTTACTTTATAAAAAGAACCTGTTACAGGACTATTTTATTTACTGTAACTCTATTACTAATCACATTTATTGTAAGGGGAACAAAAACATACTATGTGTTGCAGTAGGCCTCTAGAATAATGCAAAACATATCCTTGACTCTATCCAAGTTGATGCCAGTCAGCCTGCACAGCCGGCCCATCGAAACTACACCTAAAGTAACTAATTTCACACATAATAAGAGTTTGCCTATAGACAAGATTAAATTGACAATAATCTGAGTGACAATATTAGGCCTATCAGTTGTCAAATTGTACATGAAGAGATGGGCACATCTTGTAATTGACAGATGCAGAGAAAGGAGCATCACTTTATCAAATCCTCCTTCAAAGTCACATGCAGGTAAAACATTTGTTTTTCTATATAGTTTCAGAAAGAGCATATTCTGCAGACTCTATGACACTTACCTTTGTCAAATAACTCTCCAAATTCAAGAGGTGAAGATCTATTTCAAAGTTTCACTTTTTTCAAGAAAATCCGTGCTGCCCATGCATTCAGCACATGACCACTTGTGCGGCAGCATTGTGGCTACTAAGCAAAGACTAGTAACATAATACATTTCAAATTCAAATATGCTACTCTGTCATCAATGGATGAATGGGCGATAGAAACCAGATAGAAACTGATAATGGTGCATGTGACTTCAATGAACTGAATGATGAGGAGGGGGAAGAGGGTGATTGAATTTGATCTGAATGATGAGGGTGAAGAGGATGTTTGAATTTAGAACAATAGTGTAATGATGATGAAGAATTGTGGGCCTTGTGGTCGGTCTAGTTATTTTATTTTGAAAAGCTGGAAATGGTATATAATTTCCCATCGGAGAGTCAAATCAGACACTGAGTACAACATACAGTACAATGTGTGTAGTTCACAATGGCAAGCTGAACCAAACAAATGGACGCACTGACAGCATTTAGACTAATTGGAGTCGAACAGAGGATCAGATATTGAGCTTGAAATCAACGTTGCTGATGAAGTCTTCATCTGATTCTGATGTTGACTTTGTACCTTTGAACCAATGCCTGAGCCTCGCTGCAAAAAAAAACAGAACAGAGCCAACTGAGACGGTGATCCGAACTGCCACGGTGAGACAGGAGTCTGGGAGGGATGGCACGGTTTGGCTAGAAAAGAGTGACGAGTTTATGTGACATGCACGTCAAAGATTATAGGGAGGTGGTCAGAGACCTGGCAGTGTGGTGCCAGGACAACAACCTCTCCCTTAACGTGAGCAAGACACAATAGCTGATCGTGGACTACAGGAAAAGGAGGGCCGAACATGCCTCCAATCATATCGACGGGGCTTTAGTGGAGCGGGTCGAGAGTTTCAAGATCCTTGATGTCCACATCACCAACAAACTCTCATGGTCAATACACACCAAGACAGTCGCGAAGAAGGCACGACAACACCTTTTCACCCTCAGGAGACTGAAAAGATTTGGCATGGGTCTCCAGATCCTCAAAAAGTTTGACAGCCCCACATTCGAGAGCATCCTGAAAGGTTGCATCACCGCCTGGTATGGCAACTGCTCGGCATCCGACCTTAAGGTGCTACAGAGGGTAGTGCGTATGACCCAGTACATCACTGGGGCCAAGCTTCCTGCCATCCAGGACCTACAGTGAGAAGAACAAGTATTTGATACACTGCCGATGTTGCAGGTTTTCCTACTTACAAAGCATGTAGAGATCTGTAATTTTTATCATAGGTACACTTCAACTGTGAGAGACAAAAATCCAGAAAATCACATTGTATGATTTTTAAGTTTTAATGTGCATTTTATTGCATGACATAAGTATTTGATCACCTACCAACCAGTAAGAATTCTGGCTCTCACAGACCTGTTAGTTTTTCTTTAAGAAGCCCTCCTGTTCTCCACTCATTACCTGTATTAACTGCACCTGTTTGAACTCGTTACCTGTATAAAAGACACCTGTCCACACACTCAATCAAACAGACACCAACCTCTCCACAATGGCCAAGACCAGAGAGCTGTGCAAGGACATCAGGGATAAAATTGTAGACCTGCACAAGGCAGGATGGGCTACAGGACAATAGGCAAGCAGCTTGGTGAGAAGGCAACAACTGTTGGTGCAATTATTAGAAAATGGAAGAAGTTCAAGATGACGGTCAATCACCCTCGGTCTTGGGCTCCATGCAAGATCTCACCTCGTGGGGCATCAATGATCATGAGGAAGGTGAGGGATCAGCCCAGAACTACACGGCAGGACCTGGTCAATGACCTGAAGAGAGCAGGGACCACAGTCTCAAAGAAAACCATTAGTAACACACTACGCCGTCATGGATTAAAATCCTGCAGCGCACGCAAGGTCCCCCTGCTCAAGCCAGCGCATGTCCAGGCCCGTCTGAGGTTTGCCAATGACCATCTGGATGATCCAGAGGAGGAATGGGAGAAGGTAATGTGGTCTGATGAGACAAAAATAGAGCTTTTTGGTCTAAACTCCACTCGCCGTGTTTGGAGGAAGAAGGATGAGTACAACCCCAAGAACACCATCCCAACCGTGAAGCATGGAGGTGGAAAGATCATTCTTTGGGGATGCTTTTCTGCAAAGGGGACAGGATGACTGCACCGTATTGAGGGGAGCATGTATCGCGAGATTTTGCCCAACAACCTCCTTCCCTCAGTAAGAGCATTGAAGATGGGTTGTGGCTGGGTCTTCCAGCATGACAACGACCCGAAACACACAGCCAGGGCAACTAAGGAGTGGCTCCGTAAGAAGCATCTAAAGGTCTCCAGACCTGAACACATTAGCAAATCTTTGGAGGGAGCTGAAAGTCCGTATTGTCCAGCGACAGCCCCGAAAACTGAAGGATCTGGAGAAGGTCTGTATGGAGGAGTGGGCCAAAATCCCTGCTGCAGTGTGTGCAAACCTGGTCAAGACCTACAGGAAACGTATGATCTCTGTAATTGCAAACAAAGGTTTCTGTACCAAATATAAAGTTCTGCTTTTCTGATATATCAAATACTTATGTCATGCAATAAAATGCACATTAATTACTTAAAAATCATACAATGTGATTTTCTGGATTTTTGTTTTAGATTCCGTCTCTCACAGTTGAAGTGTCCCTATGATAAAAATTACAGACCTCTACATGCTTTGTAAGTAGGAAAACCTGCAAAATCGGCAGTGTATCAAATACTTGTTCTCCCCACTGTATATACTAGGCGGTGTCAGAGGAAGACCCAAAAAACTGTCAAAGACTCCAGTCACCCAAGTCATAGACTGTTCTCTCTGCTACCGCACGGCAAGCGGTATTGGAGCGCCAAGTCTAGGTCCAAAAGGCTCCTTTACCAGCTTTTCCCCCAAGCCATAAGACTGCTGAACAAATAATCAAATGGCCACCCGGACTATTTACATTGACAAATCCTCCCCCCTTTCTTTTTACACTGCTGCTACTCAGTGTTTATTATCTATTCATAGTCACTTTACCCATACCTACAGTACCAGTCAAACGTTTGGACACACCTACTCATTCAAGGGTTTTTCTTTTATTTTGACAATTTTTTACATTGTAAAATAATAGTGAAGACATCAACACTATGTAATAACACATATGGAGTCATGTAGTAACCAAAAAAGTGTTAAAGAAATAAAAATATATTTTATATTTGAGTTTCTTCAAGAAGCCACCATTTGCCTTGAAAGCTTTGCACACTCTTGGCATTCTCTCAAACAGCTTCACCTGGAATGCTTTTCCAACAGTCTTGAAGGAGTTCCCACAAATGCTAAGGACTTGTTGGCTGCTTTTCCTTCACTCTGCCGTCCGACTCATCCCAAACCATCTCAATCGGGTTGAAGTCGGGGGATTGTGGAGGCCAGGTCATCTGATGCAGCACTCCATCACTCTCCTTCTTGGTAAAATAGCCCTTACACAGCCTGGAGGTGTGTTGGGTCATTGTCCTGTTGAAAAACAAATGATAGTCCCACTAAGCCCAAACCAGAAGGGATCACTGCAGAATGCTGTGGTAGCCATGCTGTGGTAGCCATGCTGCTTAAGTGTGCCTTGAATTCTAAATAAATCACTGACAGTGTCACCAGTAAAGCACCCCCACACCATAACACCTCCACCTCCATGCTTTACGGTGGGAACTACACATGCGGAGATCATCCGTTCACCGACACCTACAAATCTCAAATTTGGACTCCAGACCAAAGGACACATTTCCACCGGTCTAATGTCCATTGCTCATGTTTCTTGGCCCAAGCAGGTCTCTTCATCTTATTGGTGTCCTTTAGTAGTGGTATCTTTGCAGCAATTCGACCAAGAAGGCCTGATTCACACAGTCCCCTCTGAACAGTTGATGTCTATATGTGTCTGTGACTTGAACTCTGTGAAGCATTTATTTGTGCTGCAATTTCTGAGGCTGTTAACTACACTGCTCAAAAAAATAAAGGGAACACTTAAACAACACAATGTAACTCCAAGTCAATCACACTTCTGTGAAATCAAACTGTCCACTTAGGAAGCAACACTGATTGACAATAAATGTCACATGCTGTTGTGCAAATGGAATAGACAACAGGTGGAAATGATAGGCAATTAGCAAGACACCCCCAATAAAGGACTAGTTTTGCAGGTGGTGACCACAGACCACTTCTCAGTTCCTATGCTTCCTGGCTGATGTTTTGGTCACTTTTGAATGCTGGCGGTGCTTTCACTCTAGTGGTAGCATGAGACGGAGTCTACAACCCACACAAGTGGCTCAGGTAGTGCAGCTCATCCAGGATGGCACATCAATGCGAGCTGTGGCAAGAAGGTTTTCTGTGTCTGTCAGCGTAGTGTCCAGAGCATGGAGGCGCTACCAGGAGACAGGCCAGTACATCAGGAGACGTGGAGGAGGCCGTAGGAGGGCAACAACCCAGCAGCAGGACTGCTACCTCCGCCTTTGTGCAAGGAGGAGCAGGAGGAGCACTGCCAGAGCCCTGCAAAATGACCTCCAGCAGGCCACAAATGTGCATGTGTCTGCTCAAACGGTCAGAAACAGACTCCATGAGGGTGGCATGAGGGCCCGACGTCCACAGGTGGGGGTTGTGCTTACAGCCCAACACCGTGCAGGACGTTTGGCATTTGCCAGAGAACACCAAGATTGGCAAATTCGCCACTGGCGCCCTGTGCTATTCACAGATGAAAGCAGGTTCACACTGAGCACATGTGACAGACGTGACAGAGTCTGGAGACGCCGTGGAGAACGTTCTGCTGCCTGCAACATCCTCCAGCATGACCGGTTTGGCGGTGGGTCAGTCATGGTGTGGGGTGGCATTTCTTTGGGGGGCCGCACAGCCCTCCATGTGCTCGCCAGAGGTAGCCTGACTGCCATTAGGTACCGAGATGAGATCCTCAGACCCCTTGTGAGACCATATGCTGGTGCGGTTGGCCCTGGGTTCCTCTTAATGCAAGACAATGCTAGACCTCATGTGGCTGGAGTGTGTCAGCAGTTCCTGCAAGAGGAAGGCATTGATGCTATGGACTGGCCCGCCCGTTCCCCAGACCTGAATCCAATTGAGCACTTCTGGGACATCATGTCTCGCTCCATCCACCAACGCCACGTTGCACCACAGACTGTCCAGGAGTTGGCGGATGCTTTAGTCCAGGTCTGGGAGGAGATCCCTCAGGAGACCATCCGCCACCTCATCAGGAGCATGCCCAGGCGTTGTAGGGAGGTCATACAGGCATGTGGAGGCCACACACACTACTGAGCCTCATTTTGACTTGTTTTAAGGACATTACATCAAAGTTGGATCAGCCTGTAGTGTGGTTTTCCACTTTAATTTTGAGGGTGACTCCAAATCCAGACCTCCATGGGTTGATACATTTGATTTCCATTGATAATTTTTGTGTGATTTTGTTGTCAGCACATTCAACTATGTAAAGAAAAAAGTATTTAAGAAGATAATTTGATTCGTTCAGATCTAGGATGTGTTATTTTAGTGTTTGATTTGATAAGGGCACAATACAGTGTCTGATAAAATCAACAAATTACTGTTTTTATATGTTGTCATGAATATATTTCTACGAATATTTCTTTATGCAATTCATCCA
This sequence comes from Coregonus lavaretus, assembly GCF_964263955.1. Classification (NCBI taxonomy): domain Eukaryota; kingdom Metazoa; phylum Chordata; class Actinopteri; order Salmoniformes; family Salmonidae; genus Coregonus; species Coregonus lavaretus. The sequence goes on along the minus strand of NC_139996.1, from coordinate 58,841,669 downwards.
ATCACCAATCATCCAATCACAATTGTTCATGCACTGGTGCTTTTGTTTAGGAATAAGGCAAATAATTTCACCTGTGCACCTGGCTGGTTATATTAGTTTTATCTTTTTAGTTTCTACTTTGTCAAAAGAAGCTGTATGTGGACATTATGAATTAATATAACTCTATTAGTAATTAAATCTACAAATAAAGTTGATCAAATGGATTACACTGTATTGTTTTTATTATAATCGAAACAAAAATAGGCTATAGGCCTATGTTTTTTCAAGGATTTTGTAGAATTATACAAAACATATCCTTGACTATCTAAACAAATTACAATTGTTGTTATTTTTTTAATTTATATATTTCCACAAATATTATTTTATGCATTTAATCCTTTACAATCGTTTATGCACTATTTACAAGTGTTGGCGCTTATGTTTGCGCACTTTGTGGGTCGACGTGCATTTAAATAATAATATGCCATTTAGCAGACGCTTTTATCCAAAGCGACTTACGGTCATGCGTGCATACATTTTTTTTGTGTGTGTATGGGTGGTCCTGGGGATCGAACCCACTACCTTGGCGTTACAAGCGCCGTGCTCTACCAGCTGAGCTACAGAGGACCACACAGAGGACCGGGCATCTCCTTTAGCACATCTGATGCGTATGCTAAAGGAGATGCCCGGCAACGTTCTCTAGCTGGTACTTATAGGCTGAAAGGCCAGGTGGTTCTAGTGTTAAGAGCGTTGGGCAAGTAACGGATAGTTTGCTGGTTAGAATCCCTGAGCCAGCAAGGTGGAAAAATCTGCAGTTTTGCCCGTCAGCAAGGCAACAACAGTCCCCTGGCGCCGAAGACGTTGATGTCGATTAAGGCAGACCTCCGCACCTCTGATTCAGAGAGGTTAAATGCGGAAGACACATTTCGGTTTAATGCATTCAGTTTTGCAACTGATTAGGTACCCCCTTTCCTTTTTACCCTCTCTTTTGCAGTGGATGAGATGGACCAGGAAACACTTGTGCTTTGAATGACTATACTATAGCCTGAAGTTAAAGAAGAACACAAAAGCCTTACACACAGTGAGTATTCTGTAAATGACACCTTTTTTATACATGAGGGGAGGTCCTCTGGACACACACATGAATATGTAGAACTGTGGACACACCAAGAGACACACCAAGCTTGAGCAGTAGCCGAGTTTTGCAAGGTACATGTTGAAAGACTTATTGTGTATTTTGAAAACTGATTGTTAATTAATTTATAATTAATTGAATATTTTGTGCTCACAACATAGTCAAATGTGAGAGGGCAGCCCAGATGACCACGTGGCTGAACACCATCTGGCTGGCAAACCAGGTTGTGGAGTGCATGAAGAAGACCGCGAACCAGAGGGCTCAGTGGACCAGACAGAATGGAGCTAAGACAGTCGAGATAGTCAGAGATTATCAGCTTCTGCTGGATACTCCAGGCATGGTGGGTTAAATTTTTTACAAAACATTAGACTTGAATTTTATTCTGTTTGCTCTGATTAACTAGCCTGGCTGACGCTACCCACGTGACTCAAAGCGCAGGGAGAGCTGTGACCACACTGGTCTGGAAAGGCGGCTGTTTGTTAATGCAATATTAGCGACTCTCAATATTTATTAGAGAGGAGCATCAAGCTCATCATCTTGCACATTCACCATCCTGTGAAGTTCATCATAATTGTAGCTATATTGTAGGTATATTGTATCTGTAGCCTAATAAACTGCATGATTTCGTGAGTCGTAGTGGGAGGACCACACAACATATCATCGTCTTGTGATGGAAATGTTCAGCCATGAAAATGTTCATCTTATCTTAGTGTCATAAATAATCCTTGGTTCCTGCCTGTGCTTGGTAAAGATATGAGGGGGAGCGACATGACCCCCTCCTTAGGACCCTCTGGCAGTACGCCCAGAATACAGTGGGGGAAAAAAGTATTTAGTCAGCCACCAATTGTGCAAGTTCTCCCACTTAAAAAGATGAGAGAGGCCTGTAATTTTCATCATAGGTACACGTCAACTATGACAGACAAATTGAGAGAAAAAAAATCCAGAAAATCACATTGTAGGATTTTTAATGAATTTATTTGCAAATTATGGTGGGAAATAAGTATTTGGTCACCTACAAACAAGCAAGATTTCTGGCTCTCACAGACCTGTAACTTCTTCTTTAAGAGGCTCCTCTGTCCTCCACTCGTTACCTGTATTAACGGCACCTGTTTGAACTTGTTATCAGTATAAAAGATACCTGTCCACAACCTCAAACAGTCACACTCCAAACTCCACTATGGCCAAGACCAAAGAGCTGTCAAAGGACACCAGAAACAAAATTGTAGACCTGCACCAGGCTGGGAAGACTGAATCTGCAATAGGTAAGCAGCTTGGTTTGAAGAAATCAACTGTGGGAGCAATTATTAGGAAATGGAAGACATACAAGACCACTGATAATCTCCCTCGATCTGGGGCTCCACGCAAGATCTCACCCCGTGGGGTCAAAATGATCACAAGAATGGTGAGCAAAAATCCCAGAACCACATGGGGGGACCTAGTTAATGACCTGCAGAGAGCTGGGACCAAAGTAACAAAGCCTACCATCAGTAACACACTACGCCGCCAGGGACTCAAATCCTGCAGTGTCAGACGTGTCCCCCTGCTTAAGCCAGTACACGTCCAGGCCCGTCTGAAGTTTGCTAGAGTGCATTTGGATGATCCAGAAGAGGATTGGGAGAATGTCATATGGTCAGATGAAACCAAAATAGAACTTTCTGGTAAAAACTCAACTCGTCGTGTTTGGAGGACAAAGAATACTGAGTTGCATCCAAAGAACACCATACCTACTGTGAAGCATGGGGGTGGAAACATCATGCTTTGGGGCTGTTTTTCTGCAAAGGGACCAGGACGACTGATCCGTGTAAAGGAAAGAATGAATGGGGCCATGTATCGTGAGATTTTGAGTGAAAACCTCCTTCCATCAGCAAGGGCATTGAAGATTAAACGTGGCTGGGTCTTTCAGCATGACAATGATCCCAAACACACCGCCCGGGCAACGAAGGAGTGGCTTCGTAAGAAGCATTTCAAGGTCCTGGAGTGGCCTAGCCAGTCTCCAGATCTCAACCCCATAGAAAATCTTTGGAGGGAGTTGAAAGTCTGTGTTGCCCAGCGACAGCCCCAAAACATCACTGCTCTAGAGGAGATCTGCATGGAGGAATGGGCCAAAATACCAGCAACAGTGTGTGAAAACCTTGTGAAGACTTACAGAAAACATTTGACCTGTGTCATTGCCAACAAAGGGTATATAACAAAGTATTGAGAAACTTTTGTTATTGACCAAATACTTATTTTCCACCATAATCTGCAAATAAATTCATTAAAAATCCTACAATGTGATTTTCTGGATTTTTTTCTTCTCATTTTGTCTGTCATAGTTGACGTGTACCTATGATGAAAATTACAGGCCTCTCTCATCTTTTTAAGTGGGAGAACTTGCACAATTGGTGGCTGACTAAATACTTTTTTTCCCCACTGTATGTTCGTTAAGTTAAGATAGGAGACGGTGCCAGACACATGCCGGAACCAACCCTATGAACTATGCCTATGTAACGTGTCTGTAACCAGTATATAAGTGATCTAACGGGACTACCCCGAGAGAAGCTCACTTCAGACCGGTATTTTATGCATCTAAGTTTGACTTTGACCTCTCCAGCATGCTGTTAATAAACAATGATTCATTTAAGATTGAGATTGTGTAGAATTTCCACGACAATTTGGCGTTACAAAGTGGATTATTGTGGGGGTCTGCGAGGAAAACTGGTGGTGCATTTTATGAAGCGTGAGGGAAAATAATCTGACCAAAAGACGACGAGACCCGCACAGACCAGACCCTTACCGTGAGCTGCCCAGGAGGAGACACATCATCACAAAAAATGGAGGGACAAGGCAACTGATTTCAGTAAGTCAATTTAAATTAATTTGTAAAAAATACATTTAAAAAAATAGATAAAACCAATGAAATTAAGGCGAGTAATGCATAAAAGGTACCCATAGTCTATTCACTAGTCTTATGAGAAGACTAGAGCGAGTGTCTACATGGTCTGCAGCCACTACTAATAGCACGTGGTGTTATTATATATGTATGTGAAAGATACATATAGTGCATAGCAAGTAAAGACAAAGAATCATAATAAGGGAGATTACCGAGTGTGTTTGGGAATAGTACTAAGTGAATGTGGATGTGAAAGTTGTGTGAGTGTGGAAAGGATGTGTTAAGCTGATTTGAAATTTAGATAATAAGCTGACTGATTGAAATGTGGATATTAAGCTGATTGAAATTTGGATAACAAGAGATTGATATATGGATAATAAGCTGATTGAAATGTGGATAATAAGAGATTGAAATTTAACTATAACGTACTGAGTGAATGAGAGCTGTCAGGGGACTAGCTCCAGTGTGAAAGAGGTGAATGTAAGCTGAGTTTTCCAGTTCTGTGTGGGCTGAGTTTTTCGATCTATAACATTATCTACGGTTCTGTTATCTAGGGATTCCGTCCACCACCGCCCATTGTAGTCTGGGACTACTAGCAGGAGGTGCTATTCTATGTGTATAGAAGGATACATATGGTGCATATGATACAACGATAGAAAAGTCTATGTGGTCTGAACCACTCATAATAGCATGAGTGTTATTGTTATTGTAGGCATTTAGAATTGTTGAAGCTGCACATGGGGTGGTGTGGATGTAAATACCTAAGTCCAACAGGATCTCATTCGTGGGTAACATGGCTCAGAGGATAACATGTCTAATTAGTAATGAGGATAACATGATAACATGTCTCATTAGAGGACACCATGATAATATGTCTCAATAGTAACGAGGATAACGTCTCAGAGGGTAACATGACTCATTAGAGATAACGAGGATAACATGTCTCATCAGTGGAGTTTGATGGTATAATGTTTGTGGAGATAAGAAAGGAGAAAGTACTATTCCCGAATATGCTGTTACTAGAGAACACTAGAAAATATTTAAACCCCTGTATGAATAGAACACTAGTGTAAAGGAAGTATAATGGGTTATTAGAGATAAAGTAACATATGTATAATGGGTTACTAGAGATTTGATGAAGTAACAATAGAAAAATACTTGCACACCCACATGTAGACGTACGTAAGTGGTGTAAAAAGTATTAAGAGAAATGAATAGTATAATGTTTTACTAGATTTTATAAAGTAACAAGGTATGAATGTATAATGGGTTAATAGAGTTTAACTTGCTAGGTAGAGACTTAGTATGGACAGAGCACGCCATCTATTGGGGACTGATACAGTGCCAGCCCAGTTATTGTGAAAGTTGATCACAGAAAGAGACTCTAGTCTCGAGAGCTACCTTAAAGAAGGAAGCTTCCTCCAATGTTTATCTCTTCCCTTCTGAATTGGCCGATTTATTCTATATATTCGGCGCATTACATGTTAATCTTAAAATAATAGACATTCCAAAGTTTATCTCTTCACTTCTAAATTGGCCGATATATCAGAAACAGATATGGAGACTAGTGAAAGTAATTTGAAGAGTAAATGTTTCAATACAAGGTCACATGACGAACAGAGGGATTGCACATTGGGACTGATATTAAATTAGAGGCCGCCATCTGGTGTGCCAGCACCAACTTTTTGAAGGTCCTAGCAGATTTGCTAAACAACAGGTTTCATATTTTGACTAGTTTATGTCCCAGGGACAGTTAGTATATAACTGTATGTAAATACAACAGGTCAAAAAGATTAAGATTACAAGAGAGGGGCTCTGGGATTGTTTACTTTAGAAGGTGCCTATTCAGTTTGACGGGACATTGTATCATCTGATGTGTCTGAAGTATAATTCTGTATACGCATGGTTTATCAAGACTTCCTGCCCAAGATACAGTAAACTCGATTTAGATCACTAATTTTTAGGACTGATGGACTGATGGAATGTCCACTACCAAGTTTTTCAAAAACATGTTTATCAATGATTCTGTATCTCTCACTTTGAAAGGATTCCTAAGGCAGGTGCCTTTGGAGAGCAGTTTTAAAACTGTGTACTATACAGTATAAAGGTACCCAGATCCGGTTGTTAAGGGAGCTCCAAAATTAAGCAAGGCCTGGCCATTTTGTTTGTTTTTACCCTACGGTTTACCACACACACAACCCACCTGTTAATGAATATTTGTTAGTGGTGTTAATACTGTGTTTGATTTATTGGGTGGGGTCTTTTTTAGATTTTAGTGGGTTTTTCACGGGTTAGAAAGGATGCACCTTAAAGGGTACACAAATGACATTTCTGAAGTTTCTATTGTCAGAGTTTTGGTTGCACACATGTCAATTCTCTTGATAAGAAATGTACTGAAAAACACAATGTAAATCTGATACACAAAATGTTTGGAATTTTTAAAATATACTTAAATAATGTCTGAGATACAGGGAAAGAAAAGGTAAAGAAACATTAACTTTATGGGGTTGAATGACCTCTGACCTCTGTTCTGACTTCCTGGTGAGGCTTGATCACCCTCACTAGAAAGACTAGAGACATTGGGTGAGATTTAAATGGGCTATGTAAACACTAATAATTAGAAGAAGTTTAGAATGTATCAATAGTCCTATGTGTAATTCGGAACAAGAGAAGGACAGAGAGGGAGCGCTGCCCCTGAATGAGGGACACCTGCCTCTAGTCTGTTTTACCATTACCTTATGGGATACAATTATTTCCTTATGGAGTTATCAAGAGTTGTAATTCTAATGTGATTTGTTATTCTAATTAGTTAATTTTTTACTTAACAGGCAGTGTTGTTGTTTTTTTGGGATGCATGAATCACGATGTGAGTCATGTGTCCACAGGGAGAATTACCAGTCCCCTGGGGCCCTTTGGTAAATATGCAAATTGTTTTCCTTCACACGCCTGACAGTAAAAGGAAAAAATATATGTTGGTAATGTCTGACAGTTACTCCAAATGGATTGAAGTTTTCCCCACCTCGACTGATAACAGTGCATTCGGTAAGTATTCAGACCCCTTAACTTTCTCCACATTTTGTTACGTTACAGCCTTATTCTAAAATGGATTCAATTGTTTTTTTCCTCATCAATCTACACATAACACCCCATAATGCCGAAACAAAAACTGGTTTTTAGAAATGTTTGCAAATTTATAAAAAACTGAAATGTTACATTTAAATAAGTATTCAGACCCTTTACTCAGTACTTTGTTGAAGCGCCTTCGGCAGCGATTACAGCCTCGAGTCTTCTTGGGTATGACGCTACAAGCTTGGCACACCTGTATTTGGGGAGTCCTCCCATTCTTCTCAGCAGATCCTCTCTGTCAGGTTGGATGGGGAGCATCGCTGCACAGCTATTTTCAGGTCTCTTCAGAGATGTTCAATCAGGTTCAAGTACGGGCTCTGGCTGGGCCACTCAAGGACATTCAGGGACTTGTCCCGAAGCCACTCCTGTGTTGTCTTGGCTGTGTGCTTAGGGTCGTTGTCCTGTTGGAAGGTGAACCTTCGCCCCAGTCTGAAGTCTTGAGTGCTCTGGAGGAGGTTGTCATCAAGGATCTCTCTGTACTTTGCGCCGTTCATCTTTCCCTCAATCCTGACTAGTCTCCGAGTCCCTCCCACTGAAAAAAATCCCCACAGGGTTAGGGTTAGCCCTGACCAAGGCCCTTCTCCCCCGATTGCTCAGTTTGGCCAGGTGGCCAGCTCTAGGAAGAGTCTTGGTGGTTCCAAACTTCTTCCATTTAAGTATGATGGAGGCCATTGTGTTCTTGTCAACTGTGGGACCTTACATATACAGGTGTTCCTTTCCAAATCATGTCCAATCAATTGAATTTACCACAGGTGGACTTCAATCAAGTTGTAGAAACATCTCAAGGATGATCAATGGAAACAGGATGCACCTGAGCTCAATTTATTGTCTTATAGCAAAGGTCTGAATACTTATGTAAATAAGGTATTTTTGTTTCTTTTTCTTAGCAACCATTTCTAAAAACCTGTTTTCACTTTGTCATTATGTGGTATTGTGTGTAGATTGATGATGATTTTTATTTACATAATCAATTTTAGACCATGTAACTCTACGGTGAGATCACCAAGATGATAGGGGAGTATAAGGCAATTTGGGGGGGGGGGGGAATGGTTTCAACTGTGTGTTGTTGTTCTCTTTGACATTTGTCTTAGAAATCTGTATTAAGAATATTGGTAGTAGAAATAATTAGTCATACAGTGAATAATTTGTCTGGATTTCCTGAATCAGAAATGCACTAAACTAAACAGTTTTTCTGGTCTGTCCTTTCTCGAGGTTATGGCGAAGGTGACCACAGATGGTATCTAGATACATGGAAGGGATATTTGACCAAGAACAGTGTGAACCTCACCCCCGCTAACCGGCTGAAGTAATGGCGACAATGGCGTTCACTATGGTCCCTCACCACTTCTACCGTGAGACCTGAGTCTGAGCCAGCAACCTGTACACAGCATCCAATCGAAGCAGTGTGACATGAGTCCACGTGGAGTGAGCATGGAGAGAGATCCCGCCCAAACTTCTCTCATGCTGCTGGGGTACCGGTGGGAAAATGGACAAGACATAATGGACCATAAAGGACAGTGAGAGAAATCGGGACATTATCAAGGGCCATCCACTTTGAACATGTGCCATTGGGAGGACGAACTGAAACACTATGTGAAGAAGAAAATGAAGAAACGCCAGAAGGATGAGTGCTGGGAGGGAGGAGGGTGGTCAACCTTGACCGTAATTAATTTAGGCTTATCCAAAATTGTTTATTTGGGGTATCAGGTTGATTGTAGAGGTCTGTACACTGCGAAATGTATAGTAATTTAGACTAAGAATGCATTGAGATACCAATCTGTCAGGACCACAAATGGGGTAAGTTAATGCTAGAAATATAAGATGAATATACTGTATGTAAATGTACATTCTGCCAGTGTCGTGTGTGCTAAATTGAGGTTCTTAAATTCAAGTGATAGAACCAACGTGAATCACTAAGGACTGTCATTCTAAATTTGGGTTGGATAATTTATCAAAAGTTCTAATTATGATTTGGAAAGGCGATTCTTCTAGAGACAGAGCAATGCCCCTAAAATGTGAGGAGAGCCACTAGATTGTAGCTTAGGCTAACCTTGCCCCAATCTCATTCTTATCAAGGTTGGAGTGAAACTGTTACAGCATGTGTTCTCTCTCTTCCCTGTGAAAGTCAATATGGTTTATAGGTCGGGTGGAACATGTGAGTGATCATTGTTCCAGATGAGGGATTGTTGGAACTGACTAATTGACTTTAGCAAGTTTTTAGTATGTTTATCACTATATAAGTGGAGCAATTAATGTGTTATGGGTTAGATGGAATGATTTATATGCATGCAAATGTATTTGTGGCTGGAGGCAAAGTAGAAGGAGTCCTGAGCGAAAGGGACCAGCACCGGCCCGGAGTAGGGGCCCAGAAGCAGATGGTTATCGTGGAAGGAGAGCCCTGCTGGGCCCTGGCTTGGCTCCGGTTAATTGGTGAACTTTACTATAGCATTGATAAGAAAAATGCCTTTTAACAATATGACCAACAATGTGCCCTAGACCAAATTCAGGAGATCTCTAGAGATGTAGAGAAAATTGGCAATGCTAAACGAATTGCCTAAATTGGCTCTGCAAAACAGAGAGGCTCTTGACTATCTTTTGCAGGTCAAGGGGGCACTTGTGCAATCATTGGTGATGAATGTTTAACTTTTGTCCCAGATCACTCTTCTAATATGACTGATCTTGCCGAATACATTGCCACTGTTGCTAAGAATAATTCCCCACAACCAGAGTGGACACCTGCAACTTGGTTGGAATCCCTGTTTGGAAGTTGGGGATCCCAAATTGCCAAATGGGCTGCAGCGTGTGTTTTTTTTTTTTTGTTTGCCTAATTGTGTTATTTAACATGGTGTGTATGTGTGTGTATTTTTGATAAATTCACTCCCGTTAATAGAAGTATAACCTTTATAATGATGATAGTATTACCATACTAATTAGATTGTATAACCCAGAATGAAGGGTTTGAAATGAAGAAGTGTCTGGTTTTATGTGTTGATTTCCGTTAATTTAATAGAAGTATGATATAGAAGCTAAAATCTAATGGTTCCCTTAACATTTTATGATTATTATCACACAAGTGAGAAGAGGATGGAATGTGCTGGAAAATGTTATCATGTGAAGAGACAGCATTGGAAATGTTCATCTTGTCTTAGTATCATAAATAATCCTTAGTTCCTGCCTGTGCTTGGTAAAAATATGAGAGGGGGGGGGGGCGACATGACCCCCTCCTTAAAACCATCTGTCAGAATGCCCAGAATATGTTCTTTATGTTAAGATAGGAGACAATGCCAGACACATGTCGGAACCAACGCTATGAACTATGCCTATGTAACATGTCTGTAACCAGTATATAAGAGATCTAACGGGACTGCCCAGAGAGAAGCTCACTTCAGACCGATACTTTATGCATCTAAGTTTGACTTTGACCTCTCCAGCATGCTGTTAATAAACAATGATTCATTTAAGATTGACTTCAAGTGTCCCTGTGTAGAATTTTCACGACAGTGTGAATCCAAGTTTACTTCGACATAATGGTTAATATTTAATATTTGGCATGAAGGAGTTTCCACTGCCATTTCTCGCATAATACATTTTAATGACACAAAAAGATCCCATCATGTCGAACGCACAAATTGTCTATAGGCATTTATAAAATTGTACCTGCATTTCATGTTTCCATCAGACCGGTCGTGAATTTTTGCATGAGTCAGGTCATTCATCCACATGAAATGGTTGGATAGAAACGTGTTTAGTGTTGTGTAAATTAACCTATGAGTCCCAGCACCAAATAAAGGGAAGATGTAGGCATCAAACAGGGATTGGGTGTTGATTGATGTAAATGACTATAAAATATACAAAATAAATTGCTAACGGCTACACAAAGTGGCAATCCTCTGCCGTTGCCTCTTCAGAAAGTTTAAGGAAAATACAAATCGCTGATGCATTTTGTACAATTTTTTTAACCTCTTAAGGATCAGACCCTTTTTTTTATATTTTCGCCTAAAATGACATACCCAAATCTAACTGCCTGTAGCTCAGGACCTGAAGCAAGAATATGCATATTCTTGATACCATTTCAAAGAAAACACTTTGAAGTTGGTGAAAATGTGAAATTAGTGTAGGAGAATATAACACATTAGATCTGGTAAAAGATAATACAAACAAAAAAACATGCATTTTCTATTAATTTTTTTGTTCCATCATCTTTCAAATGCAAGAGAAAGGCCACAATATAATTGTTTAGGCGCAATTTAGATTTTGCCCACTAGATGGCAGCAGTGTGTGTGCAAAGTGTCAGATTGATCCAGTGAAGCATTGCAATACTGGACTATTTTGTATCAAGTCTGCCCAAATGTGCCAAACTGGTCAATTGATACATTTTCAAGTACATAACTATAGAGAACATACAAAAATGATATGGTAATACAAAATGTAAGTTTCCACACTCCCAGGAGTGTCATACATGATGGATCATTAGCTTATACACTAACTTTCACACATCTAGATGGCCGGGCGGGGTGTGTGTGGAGCCAGAGACAGCAGGGGTGCAAACTCTAGAACCCGGTTACTACATTTGAATATAAAAATGGATTTTACCAAACAAAACTATGCTACATTTTATCTCTGGGACCCTTAGGATGACAACAGTCATGCTAATCACAATAGCGCACATTAGCTCAACCATCCCGTATACGGGACACCGATCCCGTAAAGTTAAAAAGTTCAATACATTTAGTGGATTTCCTACTAAGTTCAATAAATGTTTGAATATTGTTCAATTCCGTTTTAATGTCTGGATTCCGTGTTTCAGTCCGAATTCTCCGCAACGCAGATTTTATAGGGCCCTAAAAATCCTTAGGTTCCATCCCTCGTTCTGATCCATAACGGAGTGTGTAACATCCATGACAGTTGTTTTTCCTCTCTAAAGTAAAAATGGAAATTACAATCTTTTGAAAATTACAGTTTGTGTTCAGTCAAGCCTTTCCTACAAAATGAAAATCCATGTTTTGACACAAGACTAACAAACCCAGAATTTTGCTAATGTTCAGCCTCCTCAAAAAGCTTGTACATTTAATGTAACATCTATAATGCTTCTTATTTGCTTCATTTCTCCAACATATCAACATTTACATGTCCGCTTTTTAGGGTATACGCTCCCTCGAAGGGGTACTATAGATACACACATCAATGTTAGTCCATTCTGTGAGACATTAAAGTTGTGATTTTGTGTGCAAATATAATGTTCATAATGCTGGAATCGCCCATACAGTACATCATCATGGCGATCTGAAAGGTTGAGATAGTTGTCATGGGAACAACAGTTTTGGGGTCCTGAGTCATATGACAGGCAGTTATAGTGTGACAGCGATGACTCCATTATTGAGAATAAAGATGACAAGGACCCCAACATCCATACACAATCTGCATCTCAAACACTGAACACAATCACACAGGGTAATACAATAGCACACACACATTTGCATGCACACACACAGGCACACCAAACAACCCCCCCCCCCCCCCCCCCCCCCCCCCCCACCAGTTTCCACACTCCACAGTTGAGGATATTGACCTAATTCTATTAAAAATGGGACAGACAGAGTGACAGATACTTGGCCATTTGCTGTGGTACAGCAGTTTGATTCCAGCTCTCGCTGCTTCCAAATAAAATACAGCAATTGCACGGTAAAGGAGATTGGTACAGAAACACAAGACTAACACTTGTGCTTGATTCACACTATAGGGCTGTGTCACGGTTTCGGCCGAGGCTGCTCCTCCTCCTGGTTCGGGCAGGCTTCGGCGGTCGTTGTCTCCGGAGTACTAGCTGCCACCGATCTATGTTTCATGTTCGTTTGGTTTGGTCTTGATGTTGTACACCTGTGTCTAGTTAGTCCTCGTTAGTGTTCTATTTAGTTCTCGTTGTGTGTGTCTGTGTTTGTGTGTTATTGTTTCGCTGTCGTGTTTTGTGCGCTACTGTTTGCCTTGTGCATTTCGTATTTTCCTCCTCTGTGTTAGGAGGTTATTTACGCACAGTTTTGTGCGCCTTTTGGTTTTCGCCTGTGTGCGGACTTTCTCGCCTCCGGGCGTTTGACTCGTGAATTTGAGTGTGCTGTTCACTAAAGTCTATTGGACTTATCTTTCTGCGTCCTGCATCTGATTCCTGCACCACACCCACCTACAGCACCCACTGACAGAATAACACACCATTATGGAATCAGCAGGATCGGCTGTGACACCTGTGTCGCTCGAGGAGCATATCCATTGGCAGGAGGGCCAGATAAGTCAACTGGAGACCGCTCTACAGGACGTGATCAACACCCTGCACCGATGGGAAGCCAGCAGGGTACCCACACCTCCACCTACCCTGTCCACCCCATCGGCCGTTCCACCAGCCCCAGGTCCGGAACCCAGGAGGATTCGGCTCTCGCTCCCGAGGGCGTATGACGGAACAGCTGCCGGGTGTCAGGGGTTCCTCCTGCAGGTGGAGCTCTACCTGGCCACTGTACACCCGGTGCCCTCGGGACACGAGAGCGTTTCTGCCCTCATCTCCTGTCTCTCGGGAAAGGCGTTGGAGTGGGCTAACGCTGAGTGGAGGAAGATGGACGCCAACACCATCTCCTACGCCGAGTTCTCCCGCCGCTTAAAGGCCGTGTTTGACCATCCACCTGAGGGCAAAGCGGCGGGGGAGCAGCTAGTCCACTTGAGACAGGGGAGGAGGAGCGCACAGGCGTTTGCTTTAGAGTACCGGACTCTAGCGGCGGATGCAGGGTGGAATGAACGGGCTCTCATTGACCATTTTCGGTGTAGCCTCCGGGAGGACGTTCAACGAGAGTTGGCCTGCAGGGATACCCATCTGACTTTCGACCAGTTGGTTGATATGTCCATCCGTTTAGACACCCTGCTGGCCACCCGTGGACGTCCCGAGGGGGGTCCGTCCATTCCGCCCTCCGGCACCTCCGAGCCGAGCCCTATGGAGCTCGGGGGTGCCGGCGCTAGAGAACGGAGTAGGAGGAGCCCGAGGGGGCCTGTCTCCTGCACCAAGTGCGGTCGTGGAGGGCACACTGCGGCCAGGTGCTGGGGAGGGTTCTCCGGGGGAGAAGACAACAGGCCACGCACTGGGGGGGCCTCCCAGGTGAGTAGACGCCCCACCTACCCAGAGCTTTCTGTTGCGCACTTTTGTATACCTGTTGGTTTTCCACAGGTTGCACCTCATTCCCAGCATAAGGCGCTAGTAGATTCAGGCGCAGCTGGGAATTTTGTTGATCGAAAGTTTTGTTTAGAGTTAGGGATCCCTCTCCTACCCGTTGACAAACCTTTTCCCGTTCATGCCTTAGATAGCCGTCCGTTGGGGTCGGGGTTGATCAGGGAAGTCACAGCGCCACTTAGGATGTGTGCGCAGGGGGGTCATGAAGAGACTATACAGCTGTATCTGATCGACTCTCCTGCGTACCCAGTGGTGCTGGGGATTCCCTGGTTAAGCACCCATAACCCTGCTATTTCGTGGCAACAGAGGGCTCTCGATGGGTGGTCTGCTCAGTGTGAGGGGCGATGTCTGGGTGTTTCCGTGGGGGCGACTTCGGTGGAAAGTCCAAACCAAGTGCCCGCATTGCACATTCCGCCTGAATATGGGGATTTAGCTCTTGTGTTTAGCAAGACTAGGGCGACGCAGTTGCCTCCCCATAGACAGGGGGATTGTGCGATTGATCTCCAGGCAGGAGCAGCGCTCCCACGGAGCCATGTGTATCCTTTGTCTCAAGAGGAGAGAAAAGCTATGGAGACCTACATAGCCGAATCTTTGAGACAGGGATACATTCGGCCTTCCACTTCCCCCGCCTCTTCGAGTTTCCTTTTTGTGAAAAAGAAAGATGGAGGGTTGCGCCCGTGCATTGATTTCCGTGGTCTCAATCAGATTACTGTGAAATACAGTTATCCACTCCCTCTGATTGCGACCATGACGGAGTCATTGCATGGGGCGCGGTTTTTCACAAAATTGGATCTCAGGAGCGCGTATAACTTGGTGCGCATTAGGGAGGGCGATGAATGGAAAACAGCGTTTAGTACCACGTCAGGTCATTTCGAATATCTTGTCATGCCATATGGGTTGATGAATGCTCCATCAGTCTTTCAATCCTTCGTAGATGACATTTTCCGGGATATGCAGGGACAAGGGGTGGTCGTGTACATTGATGATATTCTGGTGTACTCGTCTACCCGAGCCGAGCATGTAACCCTGGTGCGACGTGTATTGAGGAGGCTGTTGGAGCACGACCTATATGTCAAGGCAGAGAAATGTCTGTTTTTCCAGGAATCGGTCTCCTTTTTGGGTTATCGGTTGTCCGCGTCAGGGGTGAGTATGGAGGTGGATCGTGTGTCCGCTGTGCGTAATTGGCAAACTCCAACCACTGTAAAAGAGGTGCAGCAGCTCTTGGGCTTTGCGAATTACTACCGGAGGTTTATCCGGGGTTTTGGACAGGTGGCAGCTCCCATCACGTCCCTTCTGAAAGGGGGTCCGGTGCGCCTGCAGTGGTCAGCTGATGCGGACAGGGCCTTTGGGAGACTGAAGGACCTGTTTACGTCGGCTCCGGTGCTGGCGCATCCGGATCCCACAATTCCCTTTCAGGTTGAGGTGGACGCGTCTGAGGCTGGTATAGGGGCCGTGCTCTCTCAACGGTCCGGCTCGCCACCTAAACTCCGCCTCTGTGCTTTTTACTCCAAAAAGCTCAGCCCGGCGGAGCGTAACTATGACGTTGGGGACAGGGAGCTGTTAGCTGTAGTTCAGGCCCTTAAGGTGTGGAGGCATTGGCTTGAGGGGGCTCAACACCCTTTCCTCATTTTGACTGACCATCGGAACCTGGAGTACATCCGGGCAGCGAGGAGACTGAACCCTCGCCAGGCTCGATTGAGTATGTTTCTCACCAGGTTCGTATTTAAAATCACGTACATCCCTGGGTCCCAGAATGGCAAGGCAGATGCACTGTCCCGGCGGTATGACACGGAGGAGAGGTCCGTTGAGCCTACTCCCATACTACCGGAGTCTTGCCTTGTGGCAATGGTGGTGTGGGAGGTCGATGCCGAGATCGAGCGAGCGTTGCGTACCGACCCCAGCCCTCCACAATGTCCTGAGGGTCGGAGGTACGTTCCGCTCGAGATTCGGGATCGACTCATCTACTGGGCTCACACGTCACCCTCCTCAGGACATCCGGGTATTGGCCGGACAGTGCATTGCCTTAGCACTAAATACTGGTGGCCTACTTTGGCTAGGGATGTGAGGGCTTACGTCTCCTCCTGCTCGGTGTGCGCCCAGTGTAAGGCGCCCCGACATCTGCCCAGGGGTAAGTTACAGCCCCTACCCGTTCCACAACGACCATGGTCCCACCTCTCGGTGGATTTTGTAACAGACCTTCCCCTCTCTCAGGGGAATACCACCATCCTGGTCGTTGTGGACCGGTTCTCTAAGGCCTGTCGTCTTCTCCCTATGTCGGGTCTTCCTACTGCCCTACAGACCGCTGAGGCCCTATTTACCCACGTCTTCCGGCATTACGGGGTCCCCGAGGATATAGTGTCTGATCGAGGCCCCCAGTTTACCTCCCGTGTGTGGAGAGCGTTTATGGAGCGTTTGGGGGTCTCGGTTAGCCTTACCTCGGGGTACCACCCGGAGAGTAACGGGCAGGTGGAACGTGTCAACCAGGATGTGGGTAGGTTTCTGAGGTCGTATTGCCAGGACCGGCCTGAGGAGTGGGCGCGTTACATTCCCTGGGCCGAGATGGCCCAGAACTCTCTCCGCCACTCCTCTACTAACCTAACCCCTTTTCAATGTGTATTAGGTTACCAGCCGGTTCTGGCACCGTGGCAGCAGAGCCAGATCGAGGCCCCTGCGGTGGATGATTGGATGAGGCGCTCGGAAGAGACGTGGAACGCTGCCCACGTCCACCTGCAGCGGGCCGTCCTTCGTCACAAGGCGAGCGCCGATCTCCACCGCAGTGAGGGGCCGGTGTACGCACCCGGAGATCGAGTCTGGCTCTCTACCAGAAACCTGCCCCTCCGCCTGCCCTGCCGGAAGCTGGGTCGGCGGTTTGTGGGGCCCTTTAAAGTCCTGAGAAGATTGAACGAGGTGTGTTATAGGTTACATCTACCTGTTGAATATAAGAATATTAACCCCTCGTTCCATGTGTCTCTTCTCAGGCCGGTGGTAGCTGGTCCACTCCAGGACAATGAGATAGGAGAGACTCCTCCGCCCCCATTGGACATCGAGGGGGCTCCGGCGTACACTGTTCGGTCCATCTTGGACTCCAGACGCCGGATGGGGGGTCTCCAGTATCTCGTGGAGTGGGAGGGGTACGGCCCGGAGGAGCGGTGCTGGGTGCCGCGGAGGGACATCCTAGACCCATCTCTCCTGTCGGAGTTCCACCGGGACCATCCCGCGCGCCCTGCTCCGCGTCCTCCTGGTCGTCCCCGAGGCCGGGGTCGGCGCACGGCTGGAGCCGTGCGTCAAGGGGGGGGTACTGTCACGGTTTCGGCCGAGGCTGCTCCTCCTCCTGGTTCGGGCAGGCTTCGGCGGTCGTCGTCTCCGGAGTACTAGCTGCCACCGATCTATGTTTCATGTTCGTTTGGTTTGGTCTTGATGTTGTACACCTGTGTCTAGTTAGTCCTCGTTAGTGTTCTATTTAGTTCTCGTTGTGTGTGTCTGTGTTTGTGTGTTATTGTTTCGCTGTCGTGTTTTGTGCGCTACTGTTTGCCTTGTGCATTTCGTATTTTCCTCCTCTGTGTTAGGAGGTTATTTACGCACAGTTTTGTGCGCCTTTTGGTTTTCGCCTGTGTGCGGACTTTCTCGCCTCCGGGCGTTTGACTCGTGAATTTGAGTGTGCTATTCACTAAAGTCTATTGGACTTATCTTTCTGCGTCCTGCATCTGATTCCTGCACCACACCCACCTACAGCACCCACTGACAGGCTGTTACGTATCCACCGTAGTTGCTGGGAAGGACAATTAGAAAATACAATTTCCAAGCCAGCACGATTTGGTTCAGGGGGGTACAATATTGTGAAAAGGGTATACGATTCTTAATAATAAAATATACACTGAATAAAAATATGAACGCAACATGTAAAGTGTTGGTCCCATGTTTTATGAGTTGAAATAAAAGATCCCAGAAATGTTCCATACGCATAGTACTCCCAAATTTTGTGCACAAAGTTGTGTACATCCCTGTTAGTGAGCAATTCTCCTTTTCCACATCACCCATCCACCTGGCAGGTGTGTCATGTCAAGAAGCTGATTAAGCAGCATGATCATTACACAGGTGCACCTTGTGCTGGGGACAATAAAAGGCCATTCTAAAATATGCAGTTTTGTCACACAACACAATGCCACAGATGTCTCAAGTTTTGAGGGAGCGTGCAATTAGCATGCTGACTGTAGGAATGTCCAACAGAGCTGTTGCCAGATAATTGAATGTTAATTTCTCTACCATAAGCTGCCTCCAACGTTGTTTTAGATAATTTGGCAATACGTCCAACTGGCCTCACAACCGCAGACCACGTGTAACCACGCCTGCCCAGGACCTCCACATCCGGCTTCTTCACCTGTGGGATCGTCTGAGACCAGCCTCTGTTCACAACATTGACATTTTAGAGAAATAAGCTATTTCTGTGTATGGAACATTTTACATTTTTTTTTACATTTAAGTCATTTAGCAGACGCTCTTATCCAGAGCGACTTACAAATTGGGAACAATTTCTGGGAACATTTCTGGGATCTATTATTTCAGCTCATGAAACATGTGACCAACACTTTACATGTTGCGTTTATGTTTTTGTTCAGTATAAATATATTCAAGTCATCAAATAATTGATTAAAACACACTGTTTTGCAATGAAGGTCTACAGAAGCCTCAACAGCACTCTGTAGGGTAGCACCATGGTGTAGACAGAGGACAGCTAGTTTCTGTTCTCCTCTGGGTACATTGATTTCAATACAAAACCTAGGAGGCTCATGGTTCTCACCCCCTTCCATAGACCTACACAGTAATTATGACAACTTCCGGAGGATGTCCTCCAACCTATCAGAGCTCTTGCAGCATGAACTTACATGTTGTCAACCCAATCAAAGGATCAGATAATGAATCTATATAGTATAGTTTTACCTAAAAAGGATAACTTTTTTTATGTTTCACAATTTTTATTTTAATGAAATTCACTGAGAAGGATGGTCCTCCCCTTCCTCCTCTGAGGAGCTTCCCACTGTTTAATACACCTATAAGTGAATTTGTCCCAATACTTTTGGTAAAATGGGGGGACTAGGTACAAGTCCTGTAATTTCTAAAAGGTTCACCAGATATGGATGAAAATATCCTCAAATTAAAGCTGACAGTCTGCACTTTAACCTAGTCATTGTATAATTTCAAATCCAAAGTGCTAGAGTACAGAGCCAAAACAACAAAACATGTGTCACTGTCCCAATACTTTTGGAGCTTGTACACAAAGACAATAGACAATTTAACATTCCACAAACATAGATCCACTAAACTAGACATGACATTGGCTGGGATTTAATGCCCAACTTTCAACATAAAGACAAACGACGAATAAAGACAAAATCACCAACTCAGACGTGCATAAATGTCAACAAACAATGGCATTACACTTGCTCAGACCCACATCCTCCCACCGTATTCATACCCATCCTGTCTATCTCACAATAACATCCGTTCCCATTTCTCATATTTTGGATATCTCCAGTGCTTTTAACACCTTATGCCATATGGCTTCAAAAGGCACTATTTTGTTTCTCTCTGTAGTCCACATTATTTCTATATTTTAATAATAATGCATTTGATTCATCCACTGTCTTAACCATGGAGGATAATATTATTTCCATTGATGAGAAAAGTACGGTCCATACTTATGGGTATTTCACCTCACCCTCAAATGCAATTTCTTGAAATATGCAGATAGACAGATTAAAAATAAATTTACATTGTAAAACTTCTGACAGCCAACTTTCTAACTTTATAGCATCTTCATATCCTCACATGGCCTCTCCTATCATTGCTACGCTGACGATACACAACTAATCTTCTCCTTTCCCCCTTCTGATAACCAGGTGGCGAATCGCATCTCTGCATGTCTGGCAGACATATCAGTATGGATGACGGATCACCACCTCAAGCTGAACCTTGGCAAGACGGAGCTGCTCTTCCTCCCGGGGAAGGACTGCCCGTTCCATGATCTCGCCATCACGGTTGACAACTCCGTTGTGTCCTCCTCCCAGAGTGCGAAGAGCCTTGGCGTGACCCTGGACAACACCCTGTCGTTCTCCGCTAACATCAAGGCGGTGACCTGATCCTGTAGGTTCATGCTCTACAACATTCGGAGAGTACGACCCTGCCTTACACAGGAAGCGGCACAGGTCCTAATCCAGGCACTTGTCATCTCCCGTCTGGATTACTGCAACTCGCTGTTGGCTGGGCTCCCTGCCTGTGCCATTAAACCCCTACACTTCATCCAGAATGCCGCAGCCCGTCTGGTGTTCAACCTTCCCAAGTTCTCTCACGTCACCCCGCTCCTCCGCACACTCCACTGGCTTCCAGTTGAAGCTTGCATATGTTACAAGACCATGGTGCTTGCCTATGGAGCTGTGAGGGGAACGGCACCTCCGTACCTTCAGGCTCTGATCAGTCCCTACACCCAAACGAGGGCATTGCGTTCATCCACCTCTGGCCTGCTGGCTCCCCTTCCTCTGCGGAAGCACAGTTCCCGCTCAGCCCAGTCAAAACTGTTCGCTGCTCTGGCACCCCAATGGTGGAACAAGCTCCCTCACGACGCCAGGACAGCGGAGTCACTCACCACCTTCCGGAGACATTTGAAACCCCACCTCTTTAAGGAATACCTGGGATAGGATAAAGTAATCCTTCTACCCCCCCCCCCCCCCCCCAAAAAAAAATAATAATAATAATAATTGTAAAGTGGTTATCCCACTGGCTATAGGGTGAATGCACCAATTTGTAAGTCGCTCTGGATAAGAGCGTCTGCTAAATGACGTAAATGTAATGTAAATGTAATAGCACTCCCAGAAGGCATGAATTATTGAGTCATTGTTTGTTGTACACTTAAGACATGACTCTGACGTTGTGCTGTAGAATTTGTAAATGTTGTCTCTTGTATAATACATTCTGTAATTAGTTTATACTGGATAAAGTGTATATTTACGTTAACTGTAATTTTGTTAGTTATATTCCAACACTCCCTCCATCTTGTGCCAATATTAGTTTTTTGGGTTCTTGGTTCCAATAGTTTATATTTTCTTCTAAGAGATTATAAGTTGGATAGACTTTCTGCAAGGTTTTGTATATCTTACCTATCATATTAGTATCCTTTTCTGATTCAAATACATTGCTCTGATATCAAAAAGATTTCAGATATAAATTCCGTGATATAAAATTTTAAGTTGCATGTATTTGAAAATATCTACATTGGTCAGTCCAAAATGGCATTTTAATTCTGTCATGGAAATAAGTATTTCATTTTCCATGTGACCCAAATTATCTGTGAATTCTGAAAAGCTTTCCAAGGATTGTTCCATAGGGGTGTGTCTTCAGGGACTGATATTGGTTCTTGTAGAATCAGTTTCATTTTCTTACATATTGTTATAGTGTTCTTAACTATGAAGTTGTTAATGGTCTTAGCTTTATCCTTTGAAAATAGACATGTAAAAAGATTCTGGGGATGAGCATGCACATCTTGAATATGGACCCCATTGTTCCTCTTTAGTGCATTTAACTATATGTCACAAGTAAAAGCCTTGGGTAGCGAGTTAATACAATTCCAAATCTGGAAGATTAAAACCACCCTCAGACTAAGGGAGATGTAAAAGGTTCCTTTTTACTTTCCATATAAAAGCTGTTATGACCGAGTATACTTTTTTAAAGAATGTCTTCGGTGGGGTTATTGGTATTACCGAAAATAAATATAAAAACTTTGGGAGCCATGCTATTCTAAAGGTGGTTTATTTTACCTGTAAGACTTATGGGAAGATTGTTCCATTTAATTAGATCTGCTTTCACGTTGTTGATTTTTATACATTTGTTCTTTGTTGTCCCTTATTAAGCATCCTAAGTATTAAATGTTTTTTGTGGTCCACTTAAATGATTGCTGTAGATCATTAATTATTATTTTTCTTATTGGTATTATTTCAATTTCTTCCACGTAAATTTTATATCCTGAGATTAATTTTTAACAAGGGGGGCATTGAGTTTTCAATATTAGTCAGGTATATCAGAAGATCATTGGCAAATCATTTTTGTTTATATTCATGTTTACCAATACTGATACCTGTTACATTTGGATCCTGTCAAATGTTTTCTGCATGCGGTTCAATTGCCAGTGCAAACAGGAGGGGGATGATCAGATAATGTATTATTTGTGTATATTTGTTATAAAATATTTTTGTGAAATGTATTATTTCAGCTGGAAAGTTGAAGGCTTCCAAAGTCTGGAATAGAAAAGGACATTAAAGACAATCTTAAGCCTTTTACGGCATCAATCATTATTGATACATATTGTTTTTTAGCTTATTGTATTATACTGAAACACGTTCTTGTATTTGTTTGTAAGTGTCTATTTTTAATAAACCCTGTTTGATTAATATGTATCAAGTCTGCAGGAATTTTGCCATTCTGTTGCTTCTGAGTTTTGTTATTATTTTATTGTCACAATTTATTAAACTGATGGGTCTGTAATCTGCAGGGGACTCTCCAGATTGTCCTGGTTTTTAATTTAACTGAGATAATGGTTTGATACATGAAACTAGGAAGAACTGAATTGAGTGACATCACAGGAGGTTGGTGGCACCTTAATTAGGAAGGATGGGCTCCTGGTAATGGCTGGAGTGGTCCTCTGTAGCTCAGCTGGTAGAGCATGGTGCTTGTAATGTCAGGGTAGTGGGTTCGATCCCTGGGACCACCCATACACAAAAATGTATGCACGCATGACTGTAAGTCACTTTGGATAAAAGCGTCTGCTAAATGGCATATTATTATTAATGAGTGGAATGGTACCAAATACATCAAACACATGGTTTGATGCCATTCCATTCACTCCGTTCCAGCCATTATTATGAGCCGTCCTCCCCTCAGCAGCCTCCACTGAGTGACATGTGTGCTGTCATTTGAGTAAATAGGGGCGCTACTTTGTCACAGAATGTGAAATAAAATTATATGGGAAAGCCATCCATACCTGGTGCTTTTCTCTGCGCGAATGTTTAAGTGTATAAATATACTGAACAACAATATAAATGCAACATGCAACAATTTCAAAGATTTTACTGACTTACAGTTCATATAAGGAAATAAATTAATTAAAATACACTATATATACAAAAGTATGTGGACACCCTTTCAAATTAGTGGATTCGGCTATTTCAGCCACACCCGTTGCTGACAGGTGTATAAAATCGAGCACACAGCCATGCAATCTCCATACTGAAGAGCTCAGTGACTTTAAACGTGGCACCGTCAAAGGATGCCACCTTTCCAAAAAGTGATGAATCCTTGGCAAATGAGAAATACTCCCTAACAGGGATTGAAACAAATTTGAGAGAAATTAGCTTTTTGTGGGTATGATATTTTTTGGGATTTTTTATTTTACCTCATGAAACATGGGACCAACACTTTACATGTTACGTTTATATTTTTGTTCAGTATAGATTTTCATAGAAGCTTCTAAAATGGTCATTAATAGCATAGTTTCTAATTAAAGCATTTGTTTCCTTATCTTTTAAAATGATAATTGTCTCTGTCTTCTATGCAGTGGTTAATTTGAGCCAGATCCTGCCGGAACAGGATCCTGCACCTCTCAGTTCTGGACTGTTTAATTCTGGAACCGATTTGCCGGGATCTTTTCACTGTTTGCAATGTAAAAATTATAATAAAAGCAACCAGAGTTAGGCTAATTCAAGTTGACTCCTCTGTAATTCTCCTGGCTGCCCCCTAAAAAACGTAATGTGAAAATGTGCCTGCTAATTGATTGTGTTGGGCAGGCCCGGGTTTATAGTTTTGCGCAACATTGTAGTCTATATAGACCAACGCGTGGCCATTGCTGTGGTGAGAGAGAGAAGGGCGCCTGTATCTCGAACAGAACTAGAATGAGATTCACTTTCTATGATATCTCTCCCTCTCTCTACTCTGATAGACATGAGCCTGCAACTCTCATCTCTCCAGAGTTGCAATTCATGATTTATTTCCTTATGAAATCATAGCCACACGAAGGGTTCTGGAGGTACCGCAGTAACCATGATAAATTGAAATATATTTGGCAAGGTTATAGAATTACTGCTGTATGTTCAGAAATAATTTAAATCATTCCGAATACTACACCAGGAGTAGGCCTATACCTTAGCCACATATTATCAATAGTTACTTTTTTTATTGCCTAGCTGTGGATTGTGTGTAGCCCAATCACGAGGCATGCCTACAGTCGGGAACGCGCAGCAAATCTGTCAGTGAACAGCATGCAGCCAAAACAGGCATTCGCAATATTTCAAATACAATCGCGGGAAAATACAGCTTGGAAAGCAAATGGATCCTTCCAAGTTCCAAATAGGCCTATTGAGCGAACAGCATTGTTTTCCCAAGTTTTTGGCATGATCGCGTCGGCTATCGCTAATGAGTGAGCTGAGCATCATTGGTTGAGTCAGTGAAACTGGAAAGCTTTTTAGGACTATAATTTCCTCCTCATATTATACAATATGTGTGTCTCCACACACCTACAGTAGGTCTAGGCTATCGATTGATTGAATACAAGGTCATTTGTATTGATCTCAGATTCTGAGTTTGTCAGTGTTAAAGTAGCCTGTCATTTCAATCATTTGTGAGGTATTAAAAAATATTCAGCTAGTCTCCAGTCATCTAAAATGATGTAGAATTTCATGAAAGGCGTTTATGAAGGCCACATTTTTCCCGAACCCTAGGCTATAAACATTTTTCCCCATGTGTGCAACTTCTGCAAGCGCCTCTACTCTACTGCTCTAGGCCAGTATGCAAAAGGGATGATAATGCATGCAAAGATATTTTTTTCATGCATTCTGGTACCTCAGAGTGCCGCGGGTCACCCCCCTCTCGGGCTCACTTTTGTTCCGGCACCTCCCAATGTACAAATTATGCGCTGCCTCTATGCCTACATTTGTAATGGTAAAAGGGTTGTATTTTATAATTTTTGTGTTTAATACATTTTTGGGTCTTGAAGATGCACTCTGTTCATTCTCCATATTACGTCCTAAGTGTATTTTCTGTTTGTGTAATTAAGCATGATACAGGAGAAGGATCCGATATCACCATGTCATGGATTTTTTTAACCCAGTATATTGTTGAGTGCATTTTTGGAATAGTAATCTCCAGGAGTCCTGTAAATTATTTGTAGTGATACAAATTTCCAGCCTTTCTAGGTTCCTTGAATTTGCCTTTCTTATTGCTGTGACTTGCCGAATGTGTGAATTAGGTCACCTGCTAAAATAATAATTCCTGTCTGAATTTGGTCTAATATAGCTTGAATTATATCTAAAAACACCAGATTTGTTCCTGGGGGGATATACAATAAAATAAATGTGTATTTTTTCCCATGTAAAGTAACATTAAAAATAAAAAATGGTCTTCTTGGTCAGTGTGCTGGGATATAAGGAAAAAGGGTGCATTCTTGTTTATCAGGATGCCTACACCTCTGCTGTTACTACAGTACGTGGCAGCATAGGCCTCTCCAACCCAGCTCCTCTTTAAAGATTTTTTTTTTTTTTTTTTTACGTAACTCTTGCAAGAAAATCACATCTGCAAGAGTTCCATCTTATGCTTTTTTTTTGCCATCATGGAGCCTGTGCACATTCCATTTAATACGTTGGATTTTGTTGGCCTTTAATTGTATAGAATCAAAGTTAACCTTGTCTGTTCCAACTATCATTGAAGAACCAGATAAAACATTTTAGCAGGGCAGTGGACATCCCATGGATATGGGAGAGTCATGGTATGAATATATAGTTATTGTATACATTACATATATAGAACGTGTGAACATGTAGGCTGAGCAAATATTTAACAGAAAACACACACAAAAACATTTTAAAAAACATAAAGCAAAGTACTTCTTTGTACTTTGAGGTGCTATGCCTTTTAAGGGCTTTAATTATGTCTTTGTAAATACATTGGAGAAAGACTAGCGCTTAAGTACTGTGGTCAGTTTGTAATACCTTGTGAATTAAATTAAAGTATAGTGGCAGGTGGGGATCTAATTGGGGACAGTGGGTCCACTAAAAGACTGAAGTGAGATGAGTGGAGGCACCACACACTTCAGGGAAGTGTCTGATGCCCTCCCAGCCACCCTGTCCCAATCCCTTTGATAGAGCCCATCTCTACTCTCACCAATAATCACCACTGGATCTTAGCTGTAATGGCAAACAAGGAATAATAATGACTCGATATCCTCTCCTAATCTGACCAAAATGTATTCATTTTACAGCAGGTTTGCAAGTCACAAAAATAAGTAAAATTACATTGTAGTATAGATAAATCCTTCCTTTTCTCTCTCCCAAGCCAAGTTTTCTACCTCCCCCTCCCTTTATTTTAACAGGGTGTCATATTGAGACCAAGTCTCTTTTTCAAATGAGCCCTGCGTAATACAAACACACACATCAATACAAAACACAATACAATACTAAATTACAAAACATGATCATAAAAAACAAACACAATCTTCACTTAGCGCATTCCCCACTAATATTTATAATTCCCTAAAGGGCAAAGGGCATTCAAGCCTCCCCTGCAACACATTCCACATCTGTGGAGCACCAAAAGCAGCTCTCCCTAAATCACAAGCCACCGTTGGAACCTCTAGCACTATCCAATCCTTGTGCTCTTGTACTGTATTCTATTGTTTTGACCTTGACGAGTGTGGTCAGATACATCAGAAGTTTCTGCTGGAGCACTTTGTAAATAAACAAAAGGGAATGCTGCTCTCTTCTTACATAAAGAGAGGCCCAACCCATCTTTTGATACAATACACAATGGTGAGTTCTAGAATCATCACCAGTAATGAATCTAATGGCACAATGGAAAACAGCATCTAGAGGTTTAAGTGTGGAGGCTGCTGCGTGCATGTAGATTATATCCCCATAATCTAAAACAGACATAAAAGTGGCCTGGACAACTTCCCACATATTTCCAAATATCAATGTTAAATTTAAAATGTGGGTTATTGAGCCAGCGATGAGTGGCGATGCGCACTTAAGCAGACCAGGCGCTAAACTGACATATTAAAGAGTTTTAAGATGGTCATACTATGGATCATTTAGCTATTTGATTTAGAATTTTAGGACCTCTTTAGGTATATCTTTTGAGATAAAATATAGATTTAGGCCTTTACTACTAAAGCCCATAGAAACTCATTGAATAACACATTCAGAAATGGCAAAAACGACAGTCAAAAAATAAATAATAAGAAACAAGGATTTGAAGTGTCTGCCTTAAATCTAGGAGATATTTAAAAAACTAACATTTTTACACATATTTAACTCATTTTTTTGGGGTTCCACAAAACTACCTTCATACTTCCATTCATTTATTTTTACCGGTACCGGTTACCTTCAGATGAGTCCTGTGACACTTATGAGGGTCGTAAAGCAAAATGGAGAATCCCATTGTGTCCATGAGAATCTCGCCTTTCCACAGTGGGGTCCTGGACACATTAATGTTTTTGCAACGTCCCATGAAACGTGTTTAGAACATTCATTTAGTATATTCTGAGAACATGGCAACCATGTTCTGTGTATGTTTGGTGGAAGGTTTATGGAATATTCTCCTAAATAAGACTGTGTGGGATACTGATGAGTCCCGTGTGGCTCAGTTGGTAGAGCATGGCGCTTGCAATGCCAGGGCTGTGGGTTTGATTACCACTGGGGACCAGTTCGGGAGGAAAGTAGAATGAAAATGTATGCACTCTGATGTAAGTTGCTCTGGATAAGAGTGTCTGCTAAATAGCGTAAATGTTGGTGGGGGTGTTGCCATATTTACCAAGAACAATCTAAATGTTTCTGTAACCTTTTCCACCTCTGTCCTTAAGCAGTTTGAATGTCTGACCCTTAATGTGGGCTTTGGTAATAATATCCAGGAATTTATCAACTTACCAATGTGCTCTTGACAAACTGTCTGACTTGCTATCTAAGTATGCTAGATCTGAACTATTAATAATGGCCGATCTTAATCTGGATTGGATGACACCAGTGTCAGATAAGATTAAAGATATTTGTACTGAGCTAAATTTGACCCAGCTAAACCAAACCCACCCGGCCAAATCCAAAAGATTCAGTTAAATCAACCCTGATTGATCTTATTCTGACGAATACACCAGAGAAATATGATGCCAGTGGTGTTTTCTCTCTTGATATTAGTGACCATTGCCCAGTTGCTTGTGTTAGAGATGTGAAAATTGTTAAATCTAAGAAAAACGTTAAACATTTTAGTGACCTTGAATATATATCAGGTATTCCAGAACCCAAATTAGCTTTAAGCTATTTTGTAAATGTCTTCAATACTATTGCAAAAAAAGCAGGGTTAAAAATAGATCAAACCCTTTGTTCACTTCTGATTTATCTGAAGTTAAACACAAGAGAGATGCTGCTTGGCCAAGGCCAGAAAAACAGACTTAGGTCTGGATTGGCAGTCTTTTAGGCAACTGGGGAATCTATATGTAATACTGATTAGAAAGACCAAGTCTGAGTACTATGTAAACTGTGAGGGGATCCGGCTAATTGTGGAAAACTGTCAAATCTCTGAAGAGTAACACCTCCCCTTCCTTGCCCCAACAAATTAAACTTAGACTCTGGCCCCATTACGGACAAAACTGCCAACATTGGTGTATTTAGGAGAATATTCCGGTAACACTTTACTTGACACCGAGTGTTATAACAGCTGACATAATTTGTCTTAATCTGTCATAATTTGGTCATAACACTGGCCCATATATTTACACCTGTTGTGACATATATTGCGTTATTTTATGGCTGGTTATGATACCCACATAAGAGTGTCAAAACCCACATTTATTCAAATTCGTTTTTTCCCTGCCAAGAAGTTTCCTTTCGTTTGAAAGTTTGTCTCTTAAATCCTTTGTTTTTGTTGTAATGAATTCTTTACAGTCATGTTTTTTCCCCCATCATAGTTTAAATAACTTGTAGAAAACACACTTTATGACACTGTCATGATGCATTAAGACCATCCTGTGTCACTTTATTGTACTAATAAAATACACTTTATGACACTGTCAAGAAGCATTATGACCATCAAAATCATACAAGCCAGATAGGCCTATTATGTACATGCCTTTATATCAGTCATCAGTGTCTTGTCCTGCTCCTGAAATCTGCTCCTGCATTCATCCCAGTCATCTGCAACAGAGCATTGGGGTAGGTGGAAGTCTGACATCAATGTGTGCGCAATTACAGTGATAATTTAACATGATCAATCAAAAAAATTAAATTAACAACATAAACATACTGTTCACACGTAGGCTATGGTGTAATGAAAAGTTTTGCCTTGTGTGGTAGGTTTTGTGGGTTTTGACACTTATGTAGGTGTCATAACCAGCCATAAAATAACGCAATATATGTCACAACAGGTCTACATATGTGTCATGACAGTGTTAAGACTATATTATAACACGTTTCATGTCAGGACGTCACCTGATGGTCCCAATTGTTTTATTACACATCATACCTTGTTACTGTTGCCAAGCACCTCTAGGCCCTGATTGGTGAACCACTCACAGCTCTTTTTGACTGTTGGTAACATTAGGGAAACTCACACACAGTGCTTTTAACATAGTGTTTTTAGCTTACATATTTGACATACATGATTACATTGTGCATGTTCATTTATGCAGTAATTATTATTCAACATGTCCTCACCTGGGCTTTGAACTCACAACATTTTGGTTCACGTCATTCAATTCTTCCTGCTACGCCACCATGTCTGTGTCAGTTATCACTTAATTTGACTATTCTCTCATCATTGATTTGATTTAATGTAAGGGCTTTGTGTATAGTTGTCTAATGGTGGGGCATATTAACTTGTTTTAATGATACTACTGAATCACTATGATCAATCAATGTTTTTATTTAGTGTACTTTTAACTGAGCTGAGATTTACTTCAAAGTGCATTCACCCTATTGCTTACACCTATCAAGTTGTTTCAGATATACGATAAGTGCCTAGGGAGGATGGTTTAGGGTTTCTTCTGGACAGGGCCTAACTATACTGGCCCAATAAGCACATCATCTAGAGATATCCCTTATTGGGACAGTGGGTAGGGTGTTTGTCATTCGTGCTAGTGGTCTGGGTTCGAGACGCGCTCGGGGAGTCACCATAGTCTGACATTTTTAGCCATGGAAACGCGTGGCAAAGATCCCGAATAACCTCATTGCCCCCCCCCCCCCAGCAAAATGTACCTACCTTTAGGCTGTTGTTTATATGTGTATTTCACACCATGTAGAAGTAAAAATCTGAGTATAATGATTGAATGCATGTCAACCCCAATACATGTTAATGTCATCATCACCAATCAACTGCATTACAGTTAAAAATGACTTTGACTACTGTACCACCACCGATTTCTCTATGTTAGCTATGCTACCAGCTTATACAAACGGGAGTTAGCATTTGGCAGTCACTTCTAAACCTGAAAAGGGACTACTTCGAAATGTTATGCAGCGAAAACAGTCAAATATATCCAAATCGGACTTTAGTAACTACATTGTGGGGCTGTTACAATACATCAATCATAATGGATTTGACTAATATCCACTTTGTTGATTTGTTGAATGTGCGCCAATCCGGCATCCTCCTTCTATCCCCCATGCTCTGCGTTCCATTGACCTCTTTACTGCATCTATATCATAGATGTTACAGAGTTTTGGAATATCATAGTGTGTTGATGTCAGACAGTGTTGTGACATCTTCAGGTGTTTTTGAGTGTTCTATAGTGCAATCTTGTGATCTTACATCATGTTGATGTCATAGCATGATGTGATGTCATAGCAGAGTGATATCACAGTGTTGATCTGGAACTCTCCGGTAAAAGGAGAGAACATGCTCAACTCGTATCCTCTTGTGTAAACAAATGAAAGGGTGCTTGAAAACCAAAATAGATCACGTCAAAAATGGGACAAGCACTCATTTGGATAGAAGTTGCAATTGGAGCTTTGTTTACATTTTCTTTAACTCATCACAACATAAAAGTGAGGGGGAAAGAAATCGATACAGTTACATATCGCAATATTATTTTGGACAATATTTTATAGATACTTTGACTCCAAGTACAGATTATACACTGCTCAAAAAAATAAAGGGAACACTAAAATAGATCTGAACGAATGAAATAATCTTATTAAATACTTTTTTCTTTACATAGTTGAATGTGCTGACAACAGAATCACACAAAAATTATCAATGGAAATCAAATTTATCAACCCATGGAGGTCTGGATGTGGAGTCACCCTCAAAATTAAAGTGGAAAACCACACTACAGGCTGATCCAACTTTGATGTAATGTCCTTAAAACAAGTCAAAATGAGGCTCAGTAGTGTGTGTGGCCTCCACGTGCCTGTATGACCTCCCTACAACGCCTGGGCATGCTCCTGATGAGGTGACAGATGGTCTCCTGAGGGATCTCCTCCCAGACCTGGACTAAAACATCCGCCAACTCCTGGACAGTCTGTGGTGCAACGTGGCGTTGGTGGATGGAGCGAGACATGATGTCCCAGATGTGCTCAATTGGATTCAGGTCTGGGGAACGGGCGGGCCAGTCCATAGCATCAATGCCTTCCTCTTGCAGGAACTGCTGACACACTCCAGCCACATGAGGTCTAGCATTGTCTTGCATTAGGAGGAACCCAGGGCCAACCACACCAGCACATGGAGGGCTGTGCGGCCCCCCAAAGAAATGCCAACCCAAACACCATGACTGACCCACCGCCAAACCGGTCATGCTGGAGGATGTTGCAGGCATTGATGTGCCATCCTGGATGAGCTGCACTACCTGAGCCACTTGTGTGGGTTGTAGACTCCGTCTCATGCTACCACTAGAGTGAAAGCACCGCCAGCATTCAAAAGTGACCAAAACATCAGCCAGGAAGCATAGGAACTGAGAAGTGGTCTGTGGTCACCACCTGCAAAACCAGTCCTTTATTGGGGGTGTCTTGCTAATTGCCTATAATTTCCACCTGTTGTCTATTCCATTTGCACAACAGCATGTGAAATGTATTGTCAATCAGTGTTGCTTCCTAAGTGGACAGTTTGATTTCACAGAAGTGTGATTGACTTGGAGTTACATTGTGTTGTTTAAGTGTTCCCTTTATTTTTTTGAGCAGTGTATATAATGTTTTGCTAGGTAGTGTTAGCTAGTGCTAGTGGGCTGTACCTGTGCTTGTTCTCCATCTTCTTTTTAAATAGTGAGCCAACATGTTTTTAGCACTCATGCTCTCAGTTGTCTCTCTGCAGCAGACATATAGTGAGCAATATGTTTGGAACATCGAATCGCAATACAATCACAGTATCGAATCGCATCTACACACAATACCCCATAATGACAAAGTGAATACATGTTTTTTGAAAAAAAATATCTCAGATTTATTGAAAGTGAAATACAGAAATATCAGATTTACATAAGTACTCACACCCCTGAGTCAATACATGCTAGAATCACCTTTGGCAGCAATCACAGCTGTGAGTTTTTCTGGGTAAGTCTCTAAGAACTGCACACCTGGATTGAACAACATTTGCACATTTGTCTTTTGGTTGTTGATCATTGCTAGACAGCCATTTTCAAGTTTTACCATTAATTTTCAAGCCGATGTAAGTCAAAACTGTAACTAGACCAGTCAGGAACATTCAATGCCGTCAAAGCTATTCGCTGCTCTGGCACCCCAATGGTGGAACAAGCTCCCCCACGACGCCAGGACAGTGTAGTCACTGACCACCTTCCGGAGACACTTGAAATCCTACCTCTTTAAGGAATACCTGGAATAGTATAACAGTTATCCTTCTACCCCCCCCCCCCCCCCCCCATAAAAAAATTAAAAGGAGTGGTTGTCCCACTGGCTTTCCTAAATTGAATGCACCAATTTGTAAGTCGTTCTGGATAAGAGCGTCTGCTAAATAACTTAAATGTAAATGCTAGTCGGTTAAACAGACAGCTCAGTGCTTTCAACATGTCAATACCTCTCACAAATACAAGTAGTGATGAAGTCAATCTCTCCTCCATTTTGGGCCAGGAGAGATTGACATGCTTGGAGTAATGTTTGCTCTCTGTGTACATCCAAGGGCCAGCCGTGCTGCCCTGTTCTGAGCCAATTGCAATTTTCCTAAGTCCCTCTTTGTGGCACCTGACCACACGACTGAACAGCAGTCCAAGTGTGACAAAACTAGAGCCTGTAGGACCTGCCTTGTTGATAGTGCTGTTAAGAAGGTAGAGCAGTGATTTGTTATGGACAGACTTCTCCCCATATTAGCTACTGTTGTATCAATATGTTTTGACCATGACCGTTTACAATCCAGGGTTACTCCAAGCAGTTGGCCTCATGAGCAGTTTCCTTTCTCTCCGGCAACTGAGTTAGGAAGGATGCCTGTATCTTTGCAGTAACTGGGTGTATGATACACCAAAATACCTGAAGTGTTGCTTGTTCACCCTAGATCATTGGTGGCAGAGATTAGGTTTATGCTGAAAGACAAATTCCAGAAAAATAGGTTAAAACATGAATGAATTAATGTCCTATAGCTTGTTATTGCCTGTTGACTGCTACAGCTGTACTAAAATGCCATGTACACACAAACTGCTTACAGCCCAACAATGGCAATGCAGATACAAGATAACTAGATTTAGCAAACATTTAGCTTCGTAATTACCAGCTGGCTAGATAACAATTAATCTAGCTAGCCAGCTAGTTGAACATGCAAAGAAATCGACCTCGATATCTATAATCCAATAGCTAGCTAACTAAACTGAACTAGCAACAACAAAAAAATTAATGCAACATATAAAGTGTTGGTCCCATGTTTCATGAGCTAAAATAAAATATCCTAGACATTTTCCATACGCACAACAAGCGTATTTCTCTCAAATGTTGTGCACAATTTTTTTTTACATCCCTGGGGGCGGCAGGTAGCTTAGTGGTTAAGAGCGTTGTGCCAGTAACCGAAAGGTCGCTGGTTCTAATCCCAGAGCCGACTAGGTGAAAAATGTGCCCTTGAGCAAGGCACTTAACCCTAATTGCGCCTGTAAGTTGCTCTGGATAAGAGCGTCTGCTAAATGACTTAAATGTTAGTGAGCATTTTTCTTTTGCCAAGATAATCCATCCACCAGAGAGGTGTGGCATATCAAGAAGCTGATTAAACTGCATGATCATTACGCAGGTGCACCTTGTGCTGGGGACAATAAAAGGCCACTTTATAATGAGCAGTTTTGTCACACAATACAATGCCACAGATGTCTCATGTTTTGAGGAAGCGCGCAATTGGCATGCTGACTGCATAATTCCTGGAAATTGAAAATGTCCCAGTTCTTCCATGGCCTGCCTACTCACCAGACATGTCTCCCATTGAGCATGTTTGGGATGGTCTGGATCGACATGTACGACAGCGTGTTCCAGTTCTCGCCAATATCCAGCAACTTTGCACAGCCATTGAAGAGGAGTGGGACAACATTCCACAGGCCACAATCAACAGCCTGATCAACTCTATGTGAAGGAGATGTGTCACACTACATGAGGCAAATGGCAGTCACACCAGATACTGACTGGTTTTCTGATCCACGTCCCTACCTTTGTTTTAAGGTTTCTGTGACCAACAAATGCCTATTTGTATTCCCAACCATGTGAAATCCATATATTAGGGCCTAATGAATTTATTTCAATTTACTGATTTCCAGATTTCCTTATATGAACTGTAACTCAGTAAAGTCTTTGAAATTATTGCATGTTGCGTTTATATTTTTGTTCAGTATATTTAACTATAATTTTATCATGCTAGCTAACTAATCAACTTAGCCTGTGTCCCTATAATGTAACATGGGTTTGATTAGCTTGCTAATTGATTAGCATTCACACCAAAGTGTCTATTTTTGTTAGCTAGCTAGTTAAACATTATCATCATTTTAACAGATGCTCTTATCCAGAAAGACTTAGGGTTAAGTGCATTGCTAAAGGGTACATTGACAGATTTCTCACCTAGGGGATTAGAACCAGCAACCTTTCGGTTACTGGCACAACACTCTTACCCACTAAGCTACGTGCCGCCCACCAGTGTACATGTCATGCATGCCTTAGCACATCAGCAATCAACATTAACAGCAGAATGTAACTGGCCAGCTCAGCTAGCTGTCTTAACGTTGTGTTGTCCCGAAACAAGCCATCTCTAAACAATGTCTCGTTGCGGGACGAAGCAAACTATAACGGCACCTGTATGCAACTGTCTAGCTAGCTACATAGCTAACAATTGTTAGCAATTAAAAACTTTTGGATACAGTTGAAACAATAACGTATGTACATGTAGCTATCTTGGCATTTTAACTGTAGACTCTTACCGGTGTATGGATTATGATGATTCACGGCATACTGAAACACTTTCAAAATAATCCTTCCCACTGGGCTTCAACCAGTCCAGACTGCCTTAGCCACAGAACACAGAGCTGTGTTGATACCAGCAGCTTTATTCAGGACAACACTGGTATTGAACACTAAATCAAATCAAATCAAATGTGTAGATCTTAAAGTGAAATGCTTACTTGCAAGCCCTTAACCAACAATGCAGTTTTATGAAAAAATACCTAAAAAAATAAGGAATAAAAGTAATACATAATTAAAGAGCAGAAGTAAAATAACAATAGCGAGGCAATATACAGGGGGTACCGGCACAGAGTCAATATGCGGGGGCACCGGTAATCGAGGTGATATGTACATGTAGGTAGAGTTATTTAAGTGACTATGCATAGATAATGAACAGAGAGTAGCAGCAGAGTAAAAAGGGGGGGGGGGGGGGGGGGCAATGCAAATAGTCTGGGTAGCAATTTGATTAGATGTTCTTATGGCATGGGCGTAGACTAGGCGCTCCGGTACCGCTTGCCGTGTGGTAGCAGAGAGAACAGTCTATGACTAGGGTGGCTGGAGTCTTTGACAATTTTTAGGGCCTTTCTCTGACACCGCCTGGTATAGAAGTCCTGGGAAGCAGGAAGGTTGTCCCCAGTGATGTACTGGGCCATACGCACTACCCTCTTTGGTGCCTTGCGGTCGGAGGCCGAGCAGTTGCCATACCAGGCAGTGATGCAACCAGGCAGTGATGCAACCAGTCAGGATGCTCTCGATGGTGCAGCTGTAGAACCTTTTGAGGATCTGAGGACCCATGCCAAATCTTTTCAGTCTCCTGAGGGGGAATAGGTTTTGTCGTGCCCTCTTCTCGACTTTCTTGGTGTGCTTGGACCATGTTAGTTTGTTGGTGATGTGGACACCAGGGAACTTGAAGCTCTCAACATGCTCCACTACAGCCCCGTCAATGAAAATGGGGGCATGCTCAGTCCTCCTTTTCCTGTAGTCCACAATGATCTCCTTTGTCTTGATCACATTGAGGGAGAGGTTGCTGTCCTGGCACCACACGGCCAGGTCTCTGACCCCCTCCCTATAGGCTGTCTCGTCATTGTCGGTGATCAGGCCTACCACTATTGTGTCATCGGCAAACTTAATGATGGTGTTGGAGTCGTGTCTGGCCATGCAGTCATGAGTGAACAGGGAGTATAGGAGGGGACTGAGCACCCCTGAGGGGCCCCCGTGTTGAGGATCAGCATGGCGGATGTGTTGTTACCTACCCTTACCACCTGGAGGCGGCCCGTCAGGAAATCCAGGATCCAGTAGCAGAGGGAGTTGTTTAGTCCCAGGGTCCTTAGCTTAGTGATGAGCTTTGAGGGCACTATGGTGTTGAACGCTGAGCTGTAGTCATGAATAGCAGTCTCACATAGGTGTTCCTTTTGTCCAGGTGTGAAAGGGAAGTGTGGAGCGCAATAGAGAGTGTATCATCTGTGGATCTGTTGGGGCGGTATGCAAATTGGAGTGGGTCTAGGAATTCTGGGATAATGGTGTTAATGTGAGCCATGGCCAGCCTTTCAAAGCACTTCATGGCTACAGACGTGAGTGCTACGGGTCGGAAGTCATTTAGGCAGGTTACCTTAGTGTTCTTGGGCACAGGGACTATGGTGGTCTGCTAAAAACATGTTGGTATTACAGACTCAGACAGGGAGAGGTTGAAAATATCAGTGAAGGCACTTGCCAGTTGGTCAGCACATGCTCGGAGTACACTTCCTGGTAATCCGACTGGCCCTGTGGCCTTGTGAATGTTGACCTGTTTAAAGGTCTTACTCACATCGGCTACGGAGACCATGATCACACAGTCGTCCGGAACAGCTGATGCTCTCATGCATGTTTCAGTGTTACTTGCCTCGAAGCGAGCAAAGAAGTAATTTAGCTCGTCTGGTAGGCTCGTGTCACTGTGCATCTCGCTTCTGTGCTTCCCTTTGTAGTCTGTTATAGTTTGCATGCCCTGTCACATCTGACGAGCGTCAGAGCCGCTGTAGTATGAGTCTATCTTAGTCCTGTACTGATGCTTTGCCTGTTAGTTGGTTCGTCGGAGGGCATAGCGGGATTTCTTATATGCTTCCGGGTTAGAGTCCCGCTCCTTGAAAGCGGCAGCTCTACCCTTTAGCTCAGTGCGGATGTTGCCTGTAATCCATGGCTTCTGGTTGGGGTATGAACGTACAGTCACTGTGGGGACGACATCATCGATGCACTTATTGATGAAGCCAGTGACTGATGTGATGTGCTCCTCAATGCCATCGGAAGAATCCCGGAACATATTCCATTCTCTGCTAGCAAAACAGTCCTGTAGTTTACCATCTGCTTCATCTGACCACTTTTTTATTGACGGAGTCACTGGTGCTTCCTGCTTTAGTTTTTGCTTCTAAGCAGGAATCAGGAGGATATAATTATGGTCAGATTTGCTAAATGGAGGGCGAGGGAGAGCTTTGTATGCATCTCTGTGTGTGGAGTAAAGGTGGTCTGAAGTTTTTTTCCCTCTGGTTGCACATTTAAAATGCTGGTAGACATAAAATGGATTTAAGTATCCCTGCATTAAAGTCCCGGGCCACTAGGAGCATTGCCTCTGGATGAGCGTTTCCCTGTTTGCTTATGGCCGTATACAGCTCAATGAGTGCCGTCTTAGTGCCAGCATCAGTTTGTGGTGGTAAATAGACAGCTACGAAGAATATAGATGAAAACTCTCTTGGTAGATAGTGTGGTCTACAGCTTATCATGAGATACTCTACCTCAGGCGAGCAAAACCTTGAGACTTCCTTAGATATCGTGCATTAGCTCTTGTTTACAATAATACATAGACCGCCACCCCTTGTCTTACCAGAGGCTTCTGTTCTTTCCTGCCGATACAGTGTATAACCCGCCAGCTGTATGTTATTCAT
The DNA here is from genome assembly GCF_964263955.1 of Coregonus lavaretus. Classification (NCBI taxonomy): domain Eukaryota; kingdom Metazoa; phylum Chordata; class Actinopteri; order Salmoniformes; family Salmonidae; genus Coregonus; species Coregonus lavaretus. The sequence goes on along the minus strand of NC_139996.1, from coordinate 58,803,016 downwards.
GTCTTCGTTCAGCCACGACTCAGTGAAACATAAGATATTACAGTTTGTAATGTCCCGTTGGTAGGATATACGTGCTTGTAGTTCGTCCACTTTCTTATCAAGCGATTGCAAATTGGCCAATAGTATTGATGGCAAAGCCAGATTAGGGAGGGCGTCTTACAGGAGCGTTCAGCCTCTCGCTGAACGACAGGTGATATTCTGCCCAAACTCTGTATGCCATCGCCTCTCCAACCCTGTTCCTGCAGCTACCCAGTGCTTAATTTTGGAAACCAAGTGAAATCTGTTCGGGAACATTGGTAGTAATATGTTTTCACAACAAAACATTTCATTAAAATGTTGACAGCCCCTTTCTCTACGTGCTTGAGAAAGGAATGAAGGAGAGAGGAGGAGATGGAAATGCACAGTGATGAGATATTCTGTAGGTAAGGGTAATGTATCAGCCTATTAATGATGAAAACATAAAACATGCCCTGTTACTAGGCTATTCAAAATAAAATTCATTATAATTGTAGGTGAACTCTGTAAGACGCCCTTTCTGCACAATCAATGAACCAACAGCATCGACCTAGGCCTATACATTCTCTCTCAGACTTGTGGATATAAAGTTTGGAGCATAGCATAAAGTAACCAGTCCATCCAGTGTGCATAATAATACAGTCAATACTCAATGGCGATTACTAGAATTTGTTTAATTTTGGAGTATAGGTTAGACCAATTGTTTTTCTGCCATGCGTAATAAAAGTATTGTATAATGGCACAATTTTAATTCCATTTTTTTGGAGGGGCGTGGGCTCATACATAGGCCTATGCTATGCATAAGCTCTAATATGCGTATGGATGTTTTGAATTAATTAGAAAGCAAATCAAATCAAATCAAATTTTATAGGTCACATGCGCCGAATACAACAGGTGCAGACATTACAGTGAAATGCTTACTTACAGCCCTTAACCAACAGTGCATTTATTTTAACAAAAAAAGTAAAAATAAAACAACAACAAAAAAAGTGTTGAGAAAAAAAGAGCAGAAGTAAAATAAAATAACAGTAGGGAGGCTATATATACAGGGGGGTACCGGTGCAGAGTCAATGTGCGGGGGCACCGGCTAGTTGAGATAGTTGAAGTAATATGTACATGTGGGTAGAGTTAAAGTGACTATGCATAAATAATTAACAGAGTAGCAGCAGCGTAAAAAGGATGGGGTGGGGGGGGCAGTGCAAATAGTCCGGGTAGCCATGATTAGCTGTTCAGATGTCTTATGGCTTGGGGGTAAAAGCTGTTGAGAAGTCTTTTGGACCTAGACTTGGCACTCCGGTACCGCTTGCCGTGCGGTAGCAGGGAGAACAGTCTATGACTAGGGTGGCTGGAGTCTTTGACAATTTGAGGGCCTTCCTCTGACACCGCCTGGTATAGAGGTCCTGGATGGCAGGAAGCTTGGCCCCAGTGATGTACTGGGCCGTACGCACTACCCTCTGTAGTGCCTTGTGGTCGGAGGCCAAGCAGTTGCCATACCAGGCGGTGATGCAACCAGTCAGGATGCTCTCGATGGTGCAGCTGTAGAATTTTTTGAGGATCTGAGGACCCATGCCAAATCTTTTCAGTCTCCTGAGGGGGAATAGGCTTTGTCGTGGCCTCTTCACAACTGTCTTGGTGTGTTTGGACCATGATAGTTCGTTGGTGATGTGGACACCAAGGAACTTGAAGCTCTCAACCTGTTCCACTACAGCCCCGTCGATGAGAATGGGGGCATGCTCAGTCCTCTTTTTTTTCCTGTAGTCCACAATCATCTCCTTTGTCTTGGTCACGTTGAGGGAGATATTGTTGTCCTGACACCACACGGCCAGGTCTCTGACCTCCTCCCTATAGGCTGTCTCATCGTTGTCGTGATCAGGCCTACCACTGTTGTGTCGTCTGCAAACTTAATGATGGTGTTGGAGTCGTGCCTGGCCATGCATTCATGGGTGAACAGAGAGTACAGGAGGGGACTGAGCACGCACCCCTGAGGGGCCCCCGTGTTGAGGATCAGTGTGGCAGATGTGTTGTTACCTACCCTTACCACCTGGGGGCGGCCCGTCAGGAAGTCCAGGATCCAGTTGCAGAGGGAGGTGTTTAGTCCCAGGATCCTTAGCTTAGTGATGAGCTTAGAGGGCACTATGGTGTTGAATGCTGAGCTGTAGTCAATGAATAGCATTCTAACGTAGGTGTTCCTCTTGTCCAGGTGGGAAAGGGCAGTGTGGAGTGCAATAGAGATTGCATCATCTGTGGATCTGTTGGGGCGGTATGCAAATTGGAGTGGGTCTAGGGTTTCTGGGATAATGCTGTTGATGTGAGCCATGACCAGCCTTTCAAAGCACTTCATGGCTACAGACGTCAGTGCTACGGGTCGGTAGTCATTTAGGCAGGTTATCTTAGAGTCCTTGGGCACGGGGACTATGGTGGTCTGCTTGAAACATGTTGGTATTACAGACTCAGTCAGGGACATGTTGAAAATGTCAGTGAAGACACTTGCCAGTTGGTCAGCACATGCTCGGAGTACACGTCCTGGTAATCCGTCTGGCCCTGCGGCCTTGTGAATGTTGACCTGCTTAAAAGTCTTACTCACATCGGCTACGGAGAGCGTGATCACATAGTCATCTGGAACAGCTGGTGCTCTCATGCATGCTTCAGTGTTGCTTGCCTCGAAGCGAGCATAGAAGTGGTTTAGCTCGTCTGGTAGGCTTGTGTCACTGGGCAGCTCGCGGCTGTGCTTCCCTTTGTAGTCTGTAATAGTTTTCAAGCCCTGCCACATCCGACGAGCACCAGAGCCAGTGTAGTACGATTCAATCTTAGCCCTGTATTGACTCTTTGCCTGTTTGATGGTTCGTCGGAGGGTATAGCGGGATTTCTTATAAGCATCCGGGTTAGAGTCCCGTTCCTTGAAGGCGGCAGCTCTACCCTTTAGCTCAGTGCGGATGTTTCCTGTAATGCATGGCTTCTGGTTGGGGTATGTACGTACGGTCACTGTGGGGACGACATCATCGATGCACTTATTGATGAACCAGTGACTGATGTGGTGTACTCCTCAATGCTGTCTGAAGAATCCCGGAACATGTTCCAGTCTGTGCTAGCAAAACAGTCCTGTAGCTCATCTGACCACTTTTTTATTAACCGAGTCACTGGTGCTTCCTGCTTTAGTTTTTGCTTATAAGCAGGAATCAGGAGGATAGAGTTATGGTCAGATTTGCCAAATGGAGGGCGAGGGAGAGCTTTGTATGCGTCTCTGTGTGTGGAGTAAAGGTGGTCTAGAGTTTTTTTTTCTCCTCTGGTTGCACATTTAACATGCTGGTAGAAATGAGGTAGAACGGATTTAAGTTTCCCTGCATTAAAGACCCCGGCCACTAGGAGCGCTGCATCTGGATGAGCGTTTTCCTGTTGATTTATGGCCTTGTACAACTCATTCAGTGCAATCTTAATGCCAGCATTGGTTTGTGGTGGTAAATAGACAGCTATGAAAAATATAGATGAAAACTCTCTTGGTAAATAGTGTGGTCTACAGCTTATCATAAGATACTCTACCTCAGGCGAGCAAAACCTCGAGACTTCCTTAGTATTTGATTTTGTGCACCAGCTGTTGTTTACAAATATACACAGACCGCCACCCCTTGTCTTACCGGAGTCAGCCGTTCTATCCTGCCGATGTAGCGTATAGCCCGCTAGCTGTATGTTATCATTGTCGTCGTTCAGCCACGACTCGGTGAAACATAGGATATTACAGTTTTTAATGTCCCGTTGGTAGGAAAACCGTAATCTTAGGTCATCCAATTTGTTATCCAGTGATTGAAGATTGGCTAATAGGATTGATGGAAGAGGCAGTTTACTCGCTCGCCGTCGGATCCTTACAAGGCACCCCGATCTACGTCCACGATATCTCCGTCTCTTCCTCACGCGAATGACGGGGATTTGGGCCTTGTCGGGTGTCTGCATGATATCCTTCGCGGCCGCCTCGTTGAAGAAAAAATCTTCGTCCAATACGAGGTGAGTAATCGCTGTCCTGATATCCAGAAGCTCTTTTTGGTTATAAGAGACGATGGCAGAAACATTATGTACAAAATAAATTACAAATAACGCGGAAAAACACACATAATAGTACAAATGGTTAGAGGGCTGTAAAACAGCAGCCATCTTCTCCGGCGCTGTCCATTTCAATGTTAAGCTTTGAAACAACATCCACAATGACCAAGTTTTCAACTCAGTTTCAACCTGTTGTTGAACTTTCTTCAAATTGATCAATCACAGTGAGATGAGTTTTAAAAGCACATACTGTTTTGATGATAAGTGTTTCATGTGATTTTCAATTGCATTTGCATTGATGTCAGAGTGGTTAGAGGGACAATAGAGCCCTAAGTACCAGGCCATTAGCGACCTGATGATCGTTAGCGAGTTGGGTACTACCAACGCATGTCCAGAGTGTATAAAAGGAGATTACCTTGACTCAATGGTCACATGGAATTTTACAGCGGTCATGACTCATGACTGCTGGTGTGGCGGTAATACAGTCACTGCAACAGCCCTAGCCTCTGTTTCTCCTCTCTGGTCTCCCACTGTGCAGTACCATTGTAATCCCCCTGCCATAGAGAGCAGAGTGAAGCCCTGTTATGAAGGCGGTCTGAAACACACTCACGGCTCACTGAGGAATCATCTAGAAAGAGTCCACTGGCTCAGCTAATATGAGGCTACACGCATGCACGCACGGATCGTAACAGAGTGCTCTTTCTGTAACTCACTTCAATGAGACTGAAGGCTTAATGGAGGGTGATGCAAGAACTGTGTGTATGTTTGTGTGTAGTTGTGTGTGTAGTTGTGTGGATGGTCATGTGTTTGTGAGACAAAAATAAATGTGACTTCTAGTTCTCCATTGGCAGGACCAACACACATACACATATAGAGTGAGTCTCTAGTCTAATGGTCTGTGTGCAGTCAGGTAGAAGGCTTGCTCCCAGAGGGAGTGTACCCCTCATGTTGAGGGCCGCTAGTACAACCAATGTTGCTGTTGAGCATTGCTGTGAGTCAACCTCTGTCCCTGTCCCTGGCCTGACCTCCACATAATGACAGAGGAGAGGCTCAGACAGACAGACAGACATCTGACTAGGCTTGGGCAGTATATAGTGTATACCGTATACCGGGGTATTTGGAAATAGCCACGGAATGGTTTTTCAATACCGTCAATACCATTGAAAACCTTTTTGAAGTTTTTCAATAAATTGTAATATTTGTAGCTACTTTTTAAGTAAATACCTGCAGTCAACTTGTGTAATACATTAGGAGATAAAGCGGATCACGTTCTTCATTTCACCTGTCACATTATTTTACATTATGAAGATTACCGTAGTTCCCCAGAACAGTTGAGCCAGTCACCTGTTTGTTTTTAATAGCACAACGGGATGAAAGGGGGAGCAGGTGAGTCCAGCTGTGTAATGACAGGGGTCGCGTTTTATATAGTGTTTTTTTGCTTCAATAGAGTGATCTGGGACATGCAACCATGCAGAAAACACCTTAGTGCAACACATTCAGCAGAAAATAGCTTCATTGTCATCAGATGACAACAGAAGTGCAACACTATTTGGCAGCCACACAAGTAAATGAGCTTACAATGAAAAAGAAAGGTCTTTTTTTTTTGCAAAAACCCATGCGTGGCCATCATATTTCTAATGTTCATCATAGAAAGAATGTAACCAACTACATTTCCTAATGTTTTGCTTAAAGTTAATCTTGCATTTTACTGGAGAAAGGTAGGCTGGATACACCTAGAAAAGTACCAGAGAAAAGTAGCTTACACATCAGTCAGAGCGCTGTCTACTAATAGAATGCCTGTATGTGAATTCTCATCTGAGTGGAGAAGTGCAACTGAAGCACAAAATTAGTTTGATGCTGAGCAGAAATTACAATAAGAAGCATTTTAGATCTGTGTTTACAAAAAGCAGCAAAATACACTATATATACAAAGGTATGTGGACACCCCATCAAATTAGTGGATTTGGCAATTTCAGCCACACCCGTCGAGCACACAGCCTTGCAATCTCCATAGACAAACATAGGCAGTAGAATGGCTTTACTGAAGAGCTCAGTGACTTTCAACGTGGCACCGTCAAACATCTAGGCGCAATAATGGCTCAGCCGCGAAGTGGTAGGCCAAACTAGCTCAGAGAACGGGACTGCCGAGTGCTGAAGTGCCGTAGCGCGTAAAAATCGTCTGTTCTCGGTTACAACACTCACTACTGAGTTCCAAACTGCCTCTGGAAGTAACATCAGCACATTAACTGTTCGTCGGGAGCTTCATGAAATGGGTTTTCATTGCCGAGCAGCCGCACACAGGCCTAAGATCACCATGTGCAATGTCAAGCGTCGGCTGGAGTGGTGTAAAGCTCGCCACCATTGGACTCAGGAGCAGTGGAAACACGTTCTCTGGAGTGATGAATCACGCTTCACCATCTGGCAGTCCGACGGACAAATCTGGGTTTAGTGGATGCCAGGATAATGCTACCTGCCCCAATGCATTGTGCCAACTGTAAAGTTTGGTGGAGGAGGAATAATGGTCTGGTGCTGTTTTTCATGGGTCAGGCAAGGCCCCTTAGTTGCAGTGAAGGGAAATCTTGAAGCTACAGCATACAATAACATTCTAGACGATTCTGTGCTTCCAACTTTGTGGCATCAGTTTAGGAAGGCCCTTTCCTGTTTCAGCATGACAATGCCGCTGTGTACAAAGGGAGGTCCATACAGAAATGGTTTGCGAGACAGGCTTAATCGCCCAACATCAGTGCCCGACCTCACTAATGCTCTTGTGGCTGAATGGAAGCAAGTCCCCGCAGCAATGTTCCAACATCTAGTGGAAAGCCTTCCCAGAAGAGTGGAGGCTTTTACAGCAGCAAAGAGGGGACCAACTCATTTTGGAATGAGATGTTCGACGAGCTGGTGTCCACATACTTTTGGTAATGTAGTGTATTTCTTATGCGTTTTATATTTATTTCCTGCGTGAAAAATGAAAAATTCTGCGTTAGGGCGACACCAAAGTTGAACTTGCTAGTTATATAAGTAAGTGGCTGAATTAATAAAGTCACGGGGCATCATATTGTGTTAGCTTTCTGCCGTGTTTGAGAAGTCAAAGCCCTTTGGATGAGTTATCTGTACAGCTGCCACTGCAGCTTGATTTCCTTGCAGTTTTCTTCCTCTCCATTCTGGGCCGTCTGCTCCTCCCTATCTTCTCTGAGCAGAGCAGGCAGGCCCGTTGGCCTAGCGACTCCCAGACTCCACACAGACACAGTGTGTACACAGTACTGTTCTTCCTTCAGACAAGCATGCATCAAAACGTTGTTCATTTGCGCAATGTCTCTTGTTCACATTCGCTTGAAAACTCACCAGAAATGACATTTGGTAGCTCCTACCTAGAGTGCATTCGGAAAGTATTCAGACCCCTTGACTTTTTCTACATTTTGTTACGTCACTGCCTTATACTAAAATTGATTAAATTGTTTTTTTTCCCTCATCAATCCACACACAATACCCCATAATGACAAAGTGTAAACTGGATTTTAGAAATTCTTGCAAATGTATAAACCCCCCCCCCCCTGTAAATATCACATTTACATAAATATTCAGACCCTTTAAATCAAATCAAATCAAATTGTATTTGTCACATACACGTGTTTAGCAGATCTTATTGTGGGTGTAACGAAATGCTTGTGCTTCTAGCTCCAACAGTGCAGTAATATCTAACAAGTAATGTCTAACAATTTCACAACATATACCCAATTCAAACAAATATAAGTAAGGAATGGAATTAAGAATGTATACATATATGGCAGAGTAATGACAGAGCGGATGAACATCAGAATGATTCAGAGAACTGGGTGAAAGTGTTGTGGTCAGATGAGACCAAAATGGAGCTCTTTGGCATCAACTCAACTCGCCGTGTTTGGAGGAGGAGGAATGCTGCCTAAGACCCCAAGAACACCATCCCCACCGTCAAACATGGAGGTGGAAACATTATGCTTTGGGGATGTTTTTCTGCTAAGGGGACAGGACAACTTCACCGCATCAAAGGGACGATGGACGGGGCCATGTACCGTCAAATCTTGGGTGAGAACCTCCTTCCCTCAGCCAGGGCATTGAAAATGGGTCGTGGATGGGTATTCCAGCATGAAAATGACCCAAAACACACGGCCAAGGCAACAAAGGAGTGGCTCAAGAAGAAGCACATTAAGGTCCTGGAGTGGCCTAGCCAGTCTCCAGACCTTAATCCCATAGACAATCTGTGGAGGGAGCTGAAGGTTTGAGTTGCCAAACGTCAGGCTCGAAACCTTAATGACTTGGAGAAGATCTGCAAAGAGGAGTGGGACAAAATCCCTCCTGAGATGTGTGCAAACCTGGTGGCCAACTACATGAAACGTCTGACCTCTGTGATTGCCATCAAGGGTTTTGCCACCAAGTACTAAGTCATGTTTTGCAGAGGGGTCAAATACTTATTTCCCTCATTAAAATGCAAATCAATTTATAACATTTTTGACATGCGTTTTTCTGGATTTTTTTGTTGTTATTCTGTCTCTCACTGTTCAAATAAACCTACCATTAAAATTATAGACGGATCATGTAGTTGTCAGTGGGCTAACATACAAAATCAGCAGGGGATCAAATACTTTTTTCCCTCACTGTATGAGATGAGTAATGCAATATATGTAAACATTATTAAAGTGACTAGTGTTCGATTTCTTAAAGTGGCCAGTGATTTCAATAGGCAGCAACAGCCTCTAATGTGCTAGTGATGGCTATTTAACAGTCTGATGGCCTTGAGATAAAAGCTGTTTTTCAGTCTCTCTGTCTCAGCTTTGATGCACCTGGATGATAGCGGGGTGACCAGGCAGTGGCTCGGGTGGTTGATGTCCTTAATGATGTTTTTGGCCTTCCTGTGACATCGGGTGCTGTAGGTGTCCTGGAGGGCGGGTAGATTGCCCCCGGTAATGCATTCGGCAGACCGCACCACCCTCTGGAGAGCCCTGCATTTGCGGGCGGAGCAGTTGCCGTACCAGGCCCGACAGGATGCTCTCAATTGTGCATCTGTAAAAGTTTGTGAGGGTTTTAGGTGCCAAGCCAAATTACTTCAGCCTCCTGAGGTTGAAGAGGCTCTGTTGCGCCTTCTTCACCACACTGTCTGCCATTTCAGTTTGTCAGTGATGTGTACACCAAGGAACTTGAACTTTTCCACCTTCACCACTGCGGTCCCATCGATGTGGATAGGGGGGGTGCACCCTCTGCTGTTTCATTTACATTTACATTTAAGTCATTTAGCAGACGCTCTTATCCAGAGCGACTTACAAATTGGTGCATTCAACTTAGGCTAGCCAGAGGAGGGGAGGGGGGGGGGGGGGGTGTAGAAGGATTACTGTTAGACTATTCCAGGTATTCCTTAAAGAGGTAGGGTTTCAAGTGTCTCCGGATGGTGGTCAGTGACTCCGCTGTCCTGGCATCGTGGGGGAGCTTGTTCCCCCATTGGGGTGCCAGAGCAGCGAATAGCTTTGACTGGTCTGAGCGGGAACTGTGCTTCCGTAGATGTAGGGGGGCTAGCAGGCCAGAGGTGGATGAACGTAGTGCCCTCGTTTGGGTGTAGGGTCTGATCAGAGCCTGAAGGTAAGGAGGTGCCATTCCCCTCACAGCTCCGTAGGAAAGCACCATGGTTTTGTAGTAGATCAACTGGATGCCAGTGGAGTGTGCGGGGGAGCGGGGTGACATGAGAGAACTTGGGAAGGTTGAACACCAGACGGGCTGCAGCATTCTGGATAAGTTGTAGGGGTTTAATGGCACAGGCAGGGAGCCCAGCCAACAGCGAGTTGCAGTAATTCAGACAGGATATGACAAGTGCCTGGAATAGGACCTGTGCCGCTTTCTGTGTAAGGCAGGGTCGTACTCTGCAAATGTTGTAGAGCAAGAACCTTCAGGATCGGGTCACCGCTTTGATGTTAGCGGAGAACGACAGGGTGTTGTCCAGGGTCACGCCAAGGTTCTTTGCACTCTGGGAGGAGGACACAATGGAATTGTCAACCGTGATGGCGAGATCATGGAGCGGGCAGTCCTTCCCCGGGAGGAAGAGCAGCTCCGTCTTGCCGAGGTTCAGCTTGAGGTGGTGATCCGACATCCACACTGATATGTCTGCCAGACATGCAGAGATGCGATTCGCCACCTGGTTATCAGAAGTGGGAAAGGAGAAAATTAATTGTGTGTCGTCTGCGTAGCAATGATAGGAGAGACCATGTGAGGATATGACAGAGCCAAGTGACTTGGTGTATAGAGAGAATAGGAGAAGGCCTAGAACTGAGCCCTGGGGGACACCAGTGGTGAGAGCACGTGGTGCGGAGACAGATTCTCGCCACGCCACCTGGTAAGAGCGACCTGTCAGGTAGGACGCAATCCAAGAGTGAGCAGCGCCGGAGATGCCCAACTCGGAGAGGGTGGAGAGGAGGATCTGATGGTTCACAGTATCAAAGGCAGCAGATAGGTCTAGAAGGATAAAAACAGAGGAGAGAGAGTTAGCTTTAGCAGTGCGGAGAGCCTCCGTGACTCAGAGAAGAGCAGTCTCAGTTGAATGACCAGTCTTGAAACCTGACTGGTTTGGAAACCTGAAGTCCACGATCATCTCCTTTGTTTTGTTGACGTTGAGTGAGAGGTTATTTTTCCTGGCAGAGCCCTCACCTCCTCCCTGTAGGCTGTCTCGTCATTGTTGGTAATCAAGTCTACTACTGTTGTGTTGTCTGCAAACTTGATGATTGAGTTGGAGGCATGCTTGGCCACACAGTCATGGGTGAATTGCGAGTATAGGAGGGGCTGAGCACGCACCCTTGCGGGGCCCCAGTGTTGAGGATCAGCGAAGTGGATGATGTTTCCTACCTTCACCACCTGGGGGTGGCTCGTCAGGAAGTCCAGGACCCAGTTGCACAGGGCTGGGTTCTGATCCAGGGCCTCGAGCTTAATGATGAGCTTGGAGGTTACTATGGTGTTGAATTCTGAGCTATAGTCAATGAACAGCATTCTTACATAGGTATTCCTCTTGTCCAGATGGGATAGGGCAGTGTGCAATGTGATGGTGATTGCATCGTCTGTGGATCTATTGGGGCGGTAAGCAAATTGAAGTGGATCTAGGGTGACAGATAAGGTAGAGGTGATCCTTGATTAGTCTCTCAAAGCACTTCACAATGACAGAGGTGAGTGCTACGGTGCGATAGTCATTTAGTTCAGTTACCTTTGGTTTCTTGGGTACAGGAACAATGGTGGCCATCTTGAAGCATGTGGGGACAGTAGTCTGGGATAGGGAGAGATTGAATATGTTCGTAAACACACCAGCCAGCTGGTCTGCGCATGCTCTGAGGACGTTGCTAGGGATGCGTTCTTGGCCAGCAGCCTTGCAGGGGTTAACATAATTAAATGTCTTACTCACGTCTGCCATGGAGAAGGAGAGCCCACAGTCCTTGGTAGTGGGCCGCGTCGGTGGCACTGTGTTATCCTCAAAGCGGGCGAAGAAGGTGTTTAGCTTGTCCGGAAGCAAGACGTCGGTGTCGGCGACGTTGCTGGTTTTCCTTTTGTAGTCCGTGATTGTCTGTAGATCCTTCCACAAACGTCTCGTGTCTGAGCTGTTGAAAATTCGACCCCACTTTGTCTCTATACTGATGTTTTGCCTGTTTAATTGCCTTACGGAGTGAGTAGCTACACTGTTTGTATTCTGCCATATTCCCAGTCACCTTGCCATGGTTAAATGCGGTGGTTCGTGCTTTCAGTTTTGTGCGAATGCTGCCTTCTATACACGGTTTCTGGTTAGGATAGGTTTTAATAGTCATAGTGGGCACAACATCTCCTATACACTTCCTGATAAACTCAGTCACCATTTCAGTGTATTCGTCAAAATTATTTTTGCAAGCTACCCGGAACATATCCCAGTCCGCGTGATCAAAACAATCTTGAAGCGTGGATTCTGATTGGTCAGACCAGCGTTGAATAGTCCTTAGCACGGGTACTTCCTGTTTGAATTTCTGCCTATAGGAAGAGAGGAACAAAATGGAGTCGTGGTCAGATTTGCAGAAAGGAGGGTGAGGGAGGGCCTTATAACCATCCCAGAAGTTCGAATTGCAATGGTCGAGAGTTTTAGCAGCCTGTGTACAACAGTCTATATGTTGATAGAACTTCGTCAGCCTAGTCCTCAAATTTGCTTTGTTAAAATCCCCGGCTACAATAAATGCAGCCTCAGGATATGTGGTTTCCAGTTTGCATAAAGTCCAGTGAAGTTCTTTGAGGGCCGTCGTGGTATCGGCTTGAGGGGGGATATACACGGCCGTGACTATAACCCGAAGAAAATTATCTTGGGAGATAATACGGTCGGCATTTGATTGTGAGGTATTCTAGGTCGGGTGAACAAAACGACTTGAGTTCCTGTATGTTACTACTGTCATGACTTGCCCTCACGGGTTGAGGATCAAACATGCTGACTAGGCAAAGGTTTGAACACTCCCTTTCCTGGGGGCCAGTTTTATGACCGGTCGTAAATACCGTGCAAACTTTCTCTTCCTTGCCATGAAGTATTGGGAGAAAGGACCCCTTTGTTAACAAAGGAAGTCTTCCCGCTAAGACTCCAACATCCAAAAGTGGATAATGAAACAATATTCCTACTTAAAAGAATGTGGGAAATGGTTGGTGGGGACTTAAAGAACACTCATGTCAAATTCGTTACTGTGTTGTGATGTCATTAAAGATGGTGGACAACATAACTATATCTCTGGGGGGCTACACTTCCCAGTTATGAGGGTTGCATCTAATTGTAGTATAAAACGAATGATTAAGTATAATAATACTTTCGTGAAGATAACAATGTGATTTTAGCATTCTAGATGAGATGATTGTTTTCCATATTGATTTGTTCTCAGTGCCCAGATGAGCACAAACATGATGGAACGCCCCTTTTACCCCGAGTGCATAAAAACCCTCATGACAAAATTCACCTCACACCAGCAGAAGTGAAGCGTGAGCTAAACGTTGCAAATGGTTGAATTGATTGAAAAGCTATTGTGCTGCCTTGAGATCGCCAAGGACTAGCGTTACTGTATCTGGAGCACCAACAGCTAGGGTGGACGTCCGTTTCCTACTACTTGACTCCGTCTGGAACCGTGAGAAACCTGAGGGCAATATAAAAGAGGGATTATTCGACCTGCGTTTGGAGGGCACATTTTCCTCCCTTCGGCCAGCTCGTATTTATGCCGTTGTTAGAGATGTTCCCTTCTTCGCTTTGGTCTTTTGTCGGTCCGCTGAGAGTCTAACCCATGCCATTTACCCACGCTTCATTGGTCTGTTTCGTTCGCTGGCCCTCTGTTTGCACATGTTAGATAGCCCTTCCGACCTGCGGCCATTTCCTAGGATGGTATATTTGTTCCCTTTCTTGCATTGGCTCAAATTTTCGCTTTTTCCACTGATTCTGGGCTGTAGCTGGGGAGATCCGCGAGAAGGGCCCGGCGCGCGTCCAGAGTCGCCACCGCCAACCGCCGGACCCAACCCCCCACCGGTCCGCCTTCGGCCCGCCGAAGGACACCGCCCCAGCGAACCCCCGCACGCAGCCCCTTGCTAGACCACGCACGAGAGCCCGTGAGACGGGCCACACAACGAACTTCCAACGGTGGCGAGAGGAGGGCGACGGAGCGACTGCTCCCCCAGCCGCGGCTCGAGCCCAGCTCCGCTTCGCACCCCAGCCCGACCGACCCAGCCCTTAGAGCCAATCCTTATCCCGAAGTTACGGATCTGACTTGCCGACTTCCCTTACCTACCTTGTTCTAACATGCCAGAGGCTGTTCACCTTGGAGACCTGCTGCGGATATGGGTACGGCCCGGCGCGAGATTTACACCCTCTCCCACCGGATTTTCAAGGGCCAGCGAGAGCTCACCGGACACCGCCGGACGCCGCCGGAACCGCAACGCTTTCCAGGGCAGGGATAGTAGTGATCTTAATAATTATCGCCCCATTTCAAGGCTTTCTTGTCTAGCTAAGATTCTTCAATCCTTGGTAAATGTACAACTTTTCTCTTTTTTTTCTGAGAAATGTATTTTGAATGTAAACCAATCAGGGTTTAGGCCTGGACACAGCACTATTACAGCAACCACTTTAGTTAATGAGCTTGTTAATGACCTTTAGACACTCAAATGAAATGTGCTGCTTCGTTTGTGGACCTGTCAAAAGCTTTTGATACTGTTGATCATGCTATTTTATTCAATAAGCTGTCCTCTATAGGCCTGAGTTCTGACGCCTGTTCATGGTTATCTTAGTGACAGAACTCAGGCCATCGTGATTGATGGGTTTAAGTCTGAATTTCTTGAAGTACATAAAGGTGTACCACTGGGGTCGATTTTGGGACCTGTTCTCTTCACTATTTATATAAACACCTTGGTCAATCTGTTAAAAATTGTAAACTTAATGTATATGCAGACTTTACTATTATATATGCTATTGCCCCGACTGTTGATCTGGCTGTGTAAAAACTTTATCGCTATGCAGGAATCCCTTGCTGATTTTAAACTTGTGCTTAAAACAAGCAAAATGATCATGTTGATTTTAAACTCTTGTAAGAATTTTTCAGATGAACTACATCTTCATCATTAGATGGTTCTCCAATCAAACGTGTTCTCGCATAGAAATACTTTGGCATTTGGATTTATATGGATTTGACGTTTAAAAAACTGGCAAAGATTTCAAAGTTGGCTTTTTCTACAGAAACAGATTGTGCCTTTCTCTAAGCAGTAGGAAGCAGATTAGTCAGTCAACCTTTTTATGTGTTCTTGATTATGGTGATATTATTTATCAAAGTGCAGCTACTACTTTTCCTAAACCTTTGGATGCCATCTACCATAGTGTTCTTCATTTTGATACATGTGAGATGTTTTGATACTCATCACCGCATTCTGTATCAAAAGGTTGGCTGGACATTGCTAAAGACCCGTAGATCTCTACATTACTGTTTACAAGGCATTCCTTCATAAACTTCCATCTTACTGAACTTTGCTGTTGAAGTATAGACACCAGAGTTGCCTAACCCGCTCATAGGATTGGTTAACTCTTGAGGTTCTTAGAACGAGATAAATTTGCTTTTAGTTTTAATGCACCGTATTGCTAGAACAAAATTCTAAATACATTTAATCTTGATGTGCTGGTGCCGTTCGGGCAATTTAAAGTATTGATTGGTGACTTATGTATTTGTGGAGGAATGTAACTATTTTTCTGGGTGATGTGGTGTTTTATTTGTACTTCCCATGACTGTGTTTTGCATTTTAATGGGTGTATATACAGTACCAGTCAAAGGTTTTGGACACACCTACTGATTCAAGGGTTTTTGTTTATTTTTACTATTTTCTACATTGTAGAATAATAGTGAAGACATCAAAACTATGAAATAACACATATGGAATCATGTAGTAACCAAAAAAGTGTTAAACAAATCAAAATATATTTTATATTTGAGATTCTTCAAAGTAGCCACCCTTTGCCTTGATGACAGCTTTGCACACTCTTGGCATTCTCTCAACCAGCTTCACCTGGAATGCTTTTCCAACAGTCTTGAAGGAGTTCCCACATATGCTGAGCACTTGTTGGCTGCTTTTCCTTCACTCTGCCGTCCGACTCATCCCAAACCATCTCAATTGGGTTGAGGTCGGGGGATTGTGGAGGCCAGGTCATCTGATGCAGCACTCCATCACTCTCCTTCTTGGTCAAATAGCCCTT
The DNA here is from genome assembly GCF_964263955.1 of Coregonus lavaretus. Classification (NCBI taxonomy): domain Eukaryota; kingdom Metazoa; phylum Chordata; class Actinopteri; order Salmoniformes; family Salmonidae; genus Coregonus; species Coregonus lavaretus. Next base: position 58,787,247 of record NC_139996.1, on the reverse strand, counting down.
ACACAGCCTGGAGGTGTGATGGGTCATTGTCCTGTTGAAAAGGAAATGATAGTCCCACTTAGCCCAAACCAGATGGGATGGCGTATCACTGCAGAATGTTGTGGTAGCAATGCTGGTTAACTGTGCCTTAAATTCAAAATAAATCACAGACAATGTCACCAGCAAAGCACCCCCACACCATAACACCTCCTCCTCCATGCTTTACGGTGGGAACTACACATGCGGTTCATCCGTTCACCCACACTATATATATGGCTCAATATGTGTCACGGAATCAGCCGAGGCTTCCCCTCCTCCTTGCTCGGGCAGGCTTCGGCGTTCGTCGTCCCCGGAGTACTAGCTGCCACCGATCTATGTTTCTGTGTTTGACTTGTTTTGTCTTGATTGTGTACACCTGTTTCCTATCATGTTGTATTGTATTCCCTATTTAACCCTCTGTCGTTCATTGTGTGTTGTGTGTGATTGTTCTCGTCATTTTCGGCAGTTGCTAGTGTGCGGGTTTTCCCCTCCCTGTTTGGAGGTTGTTTTTGTACTCTGGGTACTTTTTTTTATTAAATTTTTTTATTTATTTTTTTGGGGGGGGAATGGATCAGCTTAATATTGCAGATATATTGTATCTTCTATCAATGTAATTGTCTGCATCACTTCCAACCCCCATTTTTATTTTTATTTTTTATATATATACTCCCCTTTATTACTTTTCAACCCCACCATCCTTTCCCTACTTGGAGTAAATTAGTGAACAACAATGCCCAGGCCTCTACTTCCGGTCTATACTTACTATCTACACCTTATGGACAGAGTTAATTTTACAATAATTCTATTATATATATTATATATTATTTTTTTTGCTCCTGAACTTCTTCTACTCTCAACCTCTCCGATCATTTTCATGGTGTCCATCCGGTTTGCTTCTATATGGCATATCTTTCTAACTGTGCTCCTTCCCAAAAGCTCCCAACATACAACCTATATACTTATTATGGACACAGTATGCTTACATTATTAGCTATCTTTGTTATTATTTGTTGTTATTTGTTATTAGTCCCATCCTTCAACTCTATTCAATACCTCCCATCTATCTCTTAACACCATCCATATAGGATTTCTATTTGCCATATATATTTCAACCGTACTGTGATGTTTTACAAAAATTCTGAACCTTTCTATTCTCATTGCTTCTACAGATTGTGAATTAAAAATAAACATTTTTGCTAAAAGTATTATTATATTATTGATTGATTGACTATGACTTTTCAGAACACCCAGTAATGCTATCTGCAAGGTTAGTTCCAGGTAAATATTGCAATCCTTTAGCCATTCCTGGACCTGTGTCCAAAAACAAGCTACAAATGGACAGAACCAAAACAAATGATCTAATGATTCTGTCTCTTCACAGCAAAACCTGCAGAGCTGGGAAGATTGTATCCCCCATATAAATAACATTATATTGGTAGCAAGAATTTTATATAATAATTTAAATTGAAAGATTCTAATTTTTGAATCCGGTGTCGTTTTGCGTGTCAGTTCATAAACACTATGCCATGGGATCGGTACGTCAAAGATCTCTTCCCAACTATTTTGCAATCTATATGGGACGGCTGTCAATCCTTTGGTCCTTAAGTGAAACTGATATACTTTTTTATTTATCACAGTTTTCCTTAACCAATTATGTTCTTTAATGCAAGGCCGACAGACAAGTTCCTTACTTTCTCCCCCTTCCACTTTCCTCTTCCACTTTTGCGGTAAGGCTGCAATTATTTGGTTGTAATTTTGGGTAGAGCAGACATTTCCATATGTTTTTTGTTAGCTGCATGTGTGACATAACTCCACCAGTCCTACCGATGATATCATTTACGAAGATTATACCTTTTTTAAACATTCTGTCCAAAAATAAAGGTTTTTTGTCAATTAGTATATTTGAATTTAACCACAATATTTGTTGCATTATTTGTTCTGTCGTTTCTGGAGGATTAAATTGAAATTGCAACCAACTTTCTATGGCTTGTTTTAGAAATAGTGATATTTGGGAGATTATTTCCTTTTCAAATAACTGAAAGTGAGAGGTTGTAATCTGAATAAAGGGAAAAAGGCCTTTCTTGAACATTGGGTGAGACAATCTTACTAATTTGCTTGAGAACCAGTTCAGATTTAAGTATAACTTTTGTATGACTGAAGCTTTTAGTGATAGGTCTAATGCTTTAATATTTAATAATTTCTGTCCTCCGAATTCATATTCATTATATAAATATACTCTTTTATTTTTGTCTGGCTTGCCGTTCCAAATAAAATTGAATATTTTTTTCTCATATAATTTAAAAAACTGTTCGCTAGGCGTAGGCAAGACCATAAGCAAATAGGTAAACTGGGATAATACTAAAGAGTTAATCAGGGTGATTTTTCCACAAATTGACAGGTATTTTCCTTTCCATGGTAGTAAGATCTTATCTATTTTTGCTAACTTTCTATTAAAATGTATTGAAGTGAGATCATTTATTTCCTTTGGGATATGTATTCCGAGTATATCCACATCACCATCAGACCATTTTATTGGTAAACTACATGGTAATGTAAAATTTTTATTTTTTAGTGATCCAATACGTAATATAGTACATTTGTCATAATTTGGTTGTAATCCAGAGAGGTTAGAAAATGTATCTAGATCCTCTATGAGGCTGTGGAGGGATTCTAGTTGTGGATTTAAAAGAAAACATGAATCATCAGTGTACAATGACACCTTTGCTTTTAAGCCTTGTATTTCTAATCCTCTGATATTATTATTGGATCTGATTTTAATAGCTAACATCTCGATGGCCACAATAAATAGATATGCCGATATTGGACATCCTTGTTTCACTCCTCTTGACAGTTTAAAACTTTCTGAGAAATAGCCATTATTTACTATTTTACACCTAGGGTTACTATACATGATTTTGATCCATTTTATAAGAGATTCTCCAAAATTGAAATGCTCCAGGCATTTATATATAAACCCCAGTCGAACTTTATCAAATGCCTTTTCTAAGTCTGCTATGAATAGCAGGCCTGGTTTCCCATATTTTCCATAGTGTTCTATTGTTTCCAATACTTGCCTTATATTATCTCCAATGTATCTTCCATGTAAAAAACCTGTCTGATTAGAATGAATAATATCCGACAATACCTTTTTAATTCTATGCGCTATACATTTTGCTAGGATTTTTGCATCACAACACTGAAGTGTAAGGGGCCTCCAATTTTGTAAATGGACTGGATCTTTATATTTTCCACTTGTATCTTGTTTCAGTAATAATGAGATTAGACCTTCTTCTTGAGTGTCAGATAATCTACCATTTACATAGGAGTGGTTAAAACATGCTAATAACGGTCCGCTTAGTATATCAAAAAAGGTTTGGTATACCTCGACTGGTATGCCATCCAACCCTGGAGTTTTCCCGGACTTAAAGTCTTTAATTGCATCCAGAAGTTCCTCCTCTGTAATTTCACCTTCACATGAGTCTTTCTGTGTGGCTGTTAATTTGACATTATCAATAGAAAAGAAATCTCTACAATTAGCTTCAGTTAGAGGAGATGGAGGCGACTGAAAAGAAAACATATGCTTAAAGTACTTTGTTTCTTCCTTCAAAATATAATTTGGTGAATTATGGGTGACTCCGTCAATTGTAACCAGTTTCATTAAGTTCTTTTTGGTAGCATTCCTATGTTGAAGATTAAAAAAGAATTTTGTGCATTTTTCCCCATATTCCATCCAGTTTGCTATATTTTTATAATATATTACACTTGATCTTTCTTGAATAAGTTTCTCCATTTCTTTTTGTTTTTCCTCTAATTTATTCTGAGCCTCTATGTTACAGTTTTTATTGCCATCTATCTGTTCTGTTAGATTTTCTATTTCCTTTCTTAGTATAAACTATTTTGACCTAAATTGCTTTTGTTTTCGAGATGAGTACTGAATTGCATGGCCTCTAAAGGCACATTTAAAGGTGTCCCATACAATAAGGGGATTCGCTGTACCTATGTTATGTTGGAAAAAGTCAGTTATAAATTCCTTTGTTCTAATTATGAATAAATTATCATCCAATAGGCTTTGATTAAATTTCCAGTATCCTCGCCCACGTGGAAATTCAGTAAGAGTAATGTATATGCCTATTATATGATGGTCCGACCGCATTCTGTCCCCTATCAACACTTTTTTTACTTTTGGTGCCAACGAGAATGAGATAAGAAAGAAGTCAAGACGACTAGCTTGATTCAGTCTCCGCCATGTATATCTCACTAGATCAGTATATTTAAGCCTCCATATATCTACTAGTTCTAATGTATCCATGACATTCACAATTTCCTTAAGAGCATGTGGGTGATTGTTTGTGGTGTGATTTCCTTTACGGTCCATTGAGCTATTTAAAACAGTATTATAATCCCCCACCATAATAATATTGTCTTGAGTTGCTTGCAGGCTTGATAATTTATTATATATATTGTCAAAGAATTGTGGATCATCATTATTTTGTCCGTAAAGATTAATGAGCCATATCTGTTTATGGTCCAATAACATATTTAAAATAATCCATCTACCTTGCGTATCTATTTGGACAATTTGCACATTCGGATCGAAATTACTATTAATTAATATCATCACCCCTTTTGAATTTTTTGCCCATGGGAGAAGTATATTTCCCCCCCCCCCATTCTTTTTTCCACGCTACTTCATCTGGAATTGTTGAATGAGTTTCCTGTATACAATAGATATTATATTCCTTCTCTTTGAGCCATGTAAATATTGTTCTTCTTTTGTTATTATCAGCTAAGCCATTACAATTATAACTGGCTATACTTATTTCACCATACACCATAATGAGATACAAGTTTCAAGTCTATTTATCATTATATATGTTTGTAAATTCACCAATAAAAAATAGCGTTAGCTCTGGTTACTTTGTTAGTAAAGTATCATTTCCAGTAGCTCGGTGTCCTGCGTTTGACTTCGCCTACCGCATTCACCTCGCACTTTGACAGAATCACACACCACTCATGGAGTTAGCAGGAGAGGCGGTGCCAGCTGGATCTATGGAGGCACGCGTCGAACACCAAGCGGCCATGATCCAGGCTCTCGGCACCGCCATGGAACAGGTGGTGAACACCATTGAGCGATGGGAAAGGGGTCTACCTATACCCCCTCCAACGATACCACCACCATCAGCGATGCCCATCGTTTCACTTCCAGGGTCCAGTGGGATTCGGCTCTCGCTCCCGAGGGCTTATAATGGCACAGCGGCCGGGTGCCAGGGTTTCCTACTCCAGGTTGAACTCTACCTAGCAACCATTCACCCGGCGCCCTTGGGATACGAGAGCGTGTCCGCCCTCATCTCCTGTCTGTCCGGCAAGGCGCTGGAGTGGGCCAACGCCGAGTGGGGTGGGATAGACGCCGCTACGGTCAGCTATGCGGAGTTCACCCGCCGCTTCAGGGCAGTATTCGATCATCCACCAGAGGGTAAAGCGGCGGGTGAGCGTCTATTCCACCTTAGACAGGGGAGGAGGAGCGCGCAGGAGTTCGCGCTGGACTTCCGGACGCTGGCTGCCAACGCGGGATGGAATGAGAGGGCCCTCATCGACAACTATAGATGTAGCCTGAGGGAGGACGTGCGTCGGGAATTGGCCTGCAGGGACACCAACCTCAGCTTTGATCAACTGGTGGACATGTCGATTCGCCTGGATACCCTGTTGGCTGCCCGCGGACGTCCGGATTCGGGGCCATCCATTCCATCCCCCAGCACTTCCGAGCCGACCCCTATGGAGCTCGGGGGTGCTGGTGCTAGGGAGACCAGGAGGGAGACCAGGAGGGAGGCCGTCCCCTGCACCAACTGTGGCCGCAGAGGACACACTGCTGGTCGGTGCTGGGGAGTGTCTCCTAGGAATCGAGGCAGTGGGTAACGCACTGATGAGTCATTCCAGGTGAGTAGGCACCCAACTCACCCAGAGCTCTCTGTTGCTCATATGTGTATTAAAGTGGTGTTTCCCGAGGTTTCTCCTCACTGCCAGCATAAGGCGCTAGTAGATTCAGGCGCAGCTGGGAATTTTATCGATCGCCAGTTCACCTATAAGTTAGGGATTCCTATCGTACCTGTTGATGTGCCCTTCCCTATTCATGCCCTAGATAGCCGCCCTTTGGGGTCAGGATTGATTAGGGAGGTCACGGCGCCTCTCCGGATGAAAACGCAGGAGGGCCATGAGGAGATATTACGTTTGTATTTGATTGATTCTCCTGCGCTTCCCGTGGTGTTGGGGCTTCCCTGGTTAACATCTCATGACCCCAACATTTCATGGCAGCAGAGAGCTCTCAAGGGATGGTCTGATCAGTGTACTGGGCGGTGTGTAGGCGTTTCCGTAGGGGCAACGACGGTGGAAAGCCCGAACCAAGTTCCCACCTTGCACATTCCACCTGTGTATGCCGATTTGGCACTCGCCTTCAGTAAGAAGAAGGCGACTCAATTACTACCTCATCGACAGGGGGATTGTGCGATAGACCTCCAAGTAGGCGCTGCGCTTCCACGTAGTCACATGTATCCTCTGTCTCAGGAGGAGACGGCCGCTATGGAGACCTACGTCACCGAATCTCTGAGACAGGGTTACATACGGCCGTCCACTTCCCCTGTGTCCTCAAGTTTATTTTTTGTGAAGAAGAAGGATGGGGGTTTACGCCCGTGTATTGATTACCGTGGTCTCAATCAGATCACAATCAAATACAGCTATCCTCTCCCTCTGATTGCTAGTATGACGGAGTCATTACACGGTGCGCGATTCTTCACAAAATTGGATCTCAGGAGGGCGTACAACCTGGTGCGCATTAGGGAGGGTGCGCTTGGAAGGAACTTGGAACGCTGCGCATGTCCATCTGCAGCGGGCTATCAGGCGGCAAAAGGCGAGCGCCGATCGCCAGCGCAGTGAGGCTCCGGTGTATGCACCGGGAGATCGGGTCTGGCTCTCGACCCGAAACCTGCCCCTTCGCCTGCCCTGCCGGAAGCTGGGTCGGCGGTTTGTGGGGCCATTTAAAGTCCTGAGGAGACTGAATGAGGTATGCTATAGGTTACAACAGCCCATTAATTACCGCATTAACCCCTCGTTCCATGTGTCTCTCCTCAGGCCAGTGGTGGCTGGTCCACTCCAGGAGAGTGAGGTACGAGAGAATCCTCCACCCCTGTTGGACATCGAGGGGGCTCCGGCGTACTCAGTCCGTTCCATCTTGGATTCGAGGTGTCGGACGGGGGGCCTGCAGTATCTCGTGGAGTGGGAGGGGTACGGTCCGGAGGAACGGTGCTGGGTCCCCAGGAGGGACATCCTAGATCCCTCCATGTTGAGGGACTTCCACCGGAGTCATCCGACTCGTCCTGCTCCGCGTCCTCCTGGCCGTCCCCGAGGCCGGGGTCGGCGCATGGCTGGAGCCGCGTGTCAAGGGGGGGGGGGGTACTGTCACGGAATCAGCCGAGGCTGCCCCTCCTCCTTGCTCGGGCAGGCTTCGGCGTTCGTCGTCCCCGGAGTACTAGCTGCCACCGATCTATGTTTCTGTGTTTGACTTGTTTTGTCTTGATTGTGTACACCTGTTTCCTATCATGTTGTATTGTATTCCCTATTTAACCCTCTGTCGTTCATTGTGTGTTGTGTGTGATTGTTCTCGTCATTTTCGGCAGTTGCTAGTGTGCGGGTATTCCCCTCCCTGTTTGGAGGTTGTTTTTGCACTCTGGTTACTTTGTTAGTAAAGTATCGTTTCCAGTAGCTCGGTGTCCTGCGTTTGACTTCGCCTACCGCATTCACGTCGCACTTTGACAATATGTCTTCCCTGTTAAATAAAGGTTAAATAAAAATGTTATTTTAACGGTTAATTACACTGAGACCGGCAGTCTTTTGCATGACAATAACCGGCTGACAAAATCTAATGAACGCCACGGCCCTATCAGAGGCCAATAAAGAGAGAGGAGCAGAGGCAGAGAGATAGATGTCGTGTCCATATACTATTGGTGTGAACATTTAAACAAAATTGGGATCCTTAATGCTAAGAAAAATCCCTAACTGAGAAACAATGTTTTTTTTCCACACAAAAATGAAATCACAAGGCAGTTATCACAAAACAACTTATTTTCCGTCTTATTGCCTAACTAGTAGATAGGCGTAAAGGCCTGCGGAAAATTGTGTAATTTAAATAAAGAGGCGAACTTTAGGCTATTTTGGTGAATTTGCGAGATACCGATTACCAAGACATACAGTGCCTTCGGAAAGTATAAAGACAACTTGACTTTTTCCACATTTTTCACGTTATAGCCTTATTCTAAAATTGATTAAATTGTTGTTGTTTTCTCATTAATCTACACACAATACCCCATAATGACAAAGCAAAAACAGAAATGGAAATATCACATTTATATAAGTATTCAGACCATTTACTCAGTACTTTGTTAAAGCACTTTTGGCAGCGATTACAGCATCAAGTCTTCTTAGAAATGACGCTACAAGCTTGGCACACTTGTAATTAGGGAGTTTCTCCCATTCTTCTCTGCAGATCCTCTCAGGCTCTGTCACGATTGATGGGGAGCGTTGCTGCACAGCTATTTTCAGGTCTCTCCAGAGATGTTCGATCGGGTTCAAGTCTGGGCTCTGGCTGGGCCACTCAAGAACATTCAGACTTGTCCAGAAGCCATTTCTGCGTTGTCTTGGCCATGTGCTTAGGTTCGTTGTCTTGTTGGAAGGTGATCCGTTGCCCCAGTCTGAGGTCCTGAGCGCTCTGGAGCAGTTTTTCATCAAGGGTCTCTCTGTACTTTGCTCCATTCATCTTTGCCTCGATCCTGACAAGTCTCCCAGTCCCTGCCACCGAAACACATCCCCACAGCATGATGCTGCCACCACCATGCTTCACCGTAGGGATTGTGCCAGGTTTCTTCCAGACGTGACGCATGGCATTCAGGCCAAAGAGTTCAATCTTGGTTTCATCAGACCAGAGAATCTTGTTTCTCATGGTCTGAGAGTCTTTCGGTGCCTTTTGGCAAACTCCAAGCGGGCTGTCATGTGCCTTTTACTGAAGAGTGTCTTCCGTCTGGCCACTCTACCATAAAGGCCTGATTGGTGGAGTGCTGCAGAGATTGTTGTCCTTCTGGAAGGTTCTCCCATCTCCACAGAGGAACACTAGAGCTCTGTCAGAGTGACCATCGGGTTCTTGATCACCTCCCTGACCAAGGCCCTTCAATCCCGATTGCTCAGTTTGACTGGGCGGCCAGCTCTAGAAAGAGTCTTGGTGGTTCCAAACATCTTCCATTTCAGAATGATGGAGGCCACTGTGTTCTTGGGGACTTCCGATGCTGCAGAAATGTTTTGGTACCCTTCCCCAGATCTGTGCCTCGACACAATCCTGTCTCGAAGCTCTACGGACAATTCCTTCGACCTCATGACTTGGTTTTTGCTCTGACATGCACTGTCAACTGTAGGACCTTATACATACAGGTGTGAGCCTTTCCAAATCATGTCCAATCAATTGAATTTACCACAGGTGGACTCCAATCATGTTGTCGAAACATCTTAAGGATGATCTATGGAAACAGGATGCACCTGAGCTCAATTTTGAGTCTCATAGCAAAGGGTCTGAATACTTGTGTAAATAAGGTATTTCTGTTTTTTATTTTTAATACATTTGCAAAATTTTCCAAAAACCTGTTTTCGCTTTCTCATTATGGGGTATTGTGTGTAGACTGATGAGGAAAAAATACATGTAATCCATTTTAGAATAAAGCTGTAATGTAACAAAATGTGGAAAAGGTAAGGGGTCTGAATACTTTCTGAATGCACTGTATGTGTACGGTTCTTTCTGCCTGCCACTTCCTCTCTCCCTCACGCTGTATTACCTATACTTTCTCTTCACTAATGATGCGCCAGGGTTGTGGGTTCGTTTCCCACGGGGGGCCAGCATGAAAAAATAATGTATGCACTCACTAACTGTAAGTCGCTCTGGATAAGAGTGTCTGCTAAATGACTAAAATGTTAAATTAATGTGTGTTAAGTCTTCGGTCTGTTGCGTGTAGAATATCCTAGCCTATTCATTGTTGATAGGCCCTGCTTTTCTGAAGTTAAATTTTTTCATTTACATTTTACATTTTAGTCATTTAGCAGACACTCTTATCCAGAGCGACTTACAGTTTAGTGTATACATTTTTTATTTTTTTATTTTTTTTTCATACCCCCTGTGGGAACAAGACATTGCAAGCCAAGAAATTGCAAGATACAGCTTTTGATTGCCAGTAGATATGTGTAGTGCACGGTTCTGACTGTCTGCCTGGTGGCTGACCTGCCTATACCGTGCTCCTCCCCTCTCTCTCCGTCCTTCGCCAGCTCGCTATGAAAGATGCAAGTGTTTGTGTTCTCAGAAGTACAGCAACTAATCAATCTCCTCCGTTCCAAAAATACTGAACCTTAGGAGTCGATTCCAATCTTGATACTAAGAACTGGGAGTCGACACCGGGAGCCGACATGCAAGGAGTCGAGGAATCAATTATTTTGGAATCGACTCTCCACCACTACGTCATTGTTGTTAACAGTTGGAAAAATGGCAGAGAAAGGCAAGCAACAGCAGCAAAGACCTGTATGGCCATATTTTGAGAAGTTAAATGAGATGGAAATGCTAACTTTGTGAGGTGGAATTGAGGTACAGTAATGGTAGTACAGATGCAATGCTTAACCATCTGAAAGGGACTCACTGTGAGACCCAAACCAATGCTGGCATCAACTGCATTGTGAATTCACATGGTAGTTTAAACATTAAGAAAAAATATATATTTGTCACATCCCTGGATTAGATAGTGAAAAAACAAATCTCTTTCATTATTTATTTAAACAATAAATGCTAATTTACCAACATTTCTGAAAATTGATATATAGCATTTTTGGAATGAAGCTCTTCAAGTAGTTTTAAAGTAGGCCCATCAGGCAAAACACACTGCAGCATCAATAGGCTACACAGCCAGCAGGCAGCTATACTCTCATTGGGCTACTTTATCAGCCGGCTATTCCCCTCCATCTAACAGAAGCCCACGACATAACCAACACAGCTTCTCATTTGCTGAAGAGATGGCAAAAGAAACCCACTTATGTCGTCTTCAACAGTTAATTAATGGCCAGTGCCCTACTGGTCGTTCAGTACAGCACCATTTCCATTCAATTGAACGTTCCAGAACGTAACAACTTATTGAACACAGCCCTGATGGCACTCGATAGCTGCTGTATCGTCCAATTGTTAGCAAACACGTGACAGCACATCATGGGCTTGTTCGACATTGCAGCCGACAGTGCAGGCGACTGCCGATTGACTGATCTACAAATAACCTTGCATCATAATTAACTACTCATTATTATTTGTAGATCAAATCAAATTTTATTCGGCACATGTGCCGAAAACAACAGTGTCACAAGTGTAGAGAGGACTAGGCAGGAGGCAGTCGCAGGTTTAGAACTACTGAATTTATTAAAAGCACCATAGCTTAAAGCGGGACGAAACCCACAGTGCAAAAAAAGTACTCAGGAAAAGTAGGCGAGATTCCTCTCAGAAAAACAAGCAACATATACAATGACCGACAAAGACAAATGACAGAGTGAGTATATATACAGTGATAGAGTTGGGATTGGAACCAGGTGTGTGTAATGATGACGAGACAAGTCCGGGGTTGATGAGTGAAGGGCGTTTGCCAGCAGCAGGTTCGGCAGCAGCTAGAAGGCCGGCGACGCCGAACGCCTTAGCTGGACAGGAGGGGGAGCCAAAGCGAAGGCTGGTGTGACAAACAGGTCTAGACCTTACCGTGAAATGCTTACTTACAAGTCCTTAACCAACAATGCAGTTAAAGAAAGAGTTAAGAAAATATGGCTTGGAGCCTTTTGGTCATAGACTGTAGAGTGAACAGTCTATGACTTGGGTGCCTTGAGTCTTTGACAATTTCTTGGGCCTTCCTCGGACACCGCCTAGTATATAGGTCCTGGATGGCAGGAAGCTTGGCCGCAGTGATATACAGGGCCTTAAGCACTACCCTCTGTAGCACTTTAGGGCCAGATGCCAAGCAGTTGCCATACCAGGCGGTGATGTGACCAGTCAGGTTGCTCTCGATGGTGCAGCTGTAGAACCTTTTGAGGATCTGGGGACCCATGCAAAATCTTTTCAGTCTCCTGAGGGGGAAAATGTGTTGTTGTGCCCTCTTCACGACTGTCTTGGTGTGTTTGGACCATGATAGTTTGTTTGTTCTATGGACACCAAGGAACTTGAAATTCTCGACCCGCTCCACTACAGCCCCGTCGATGTTAATGGGGGCCTGTTTGGCCAGCCATTTCCTGTAGTCCACGATCAGCTCCATTGTCTTGCTCACATTGAGGGAGAGGTTGTTGTCCTGGCATCACACTGCCAGGTCTCTGACCTCCTCCCTATAGGCTGTCTCATCGTTGTCTGTGATCAGGCCTACCACTGTTGTGTCGTCAGCAAACTTAATGATGTTGTTGGTGTCATGTTTGGCCACGCAGTTGTGGGTGAACAGGGAGTACAGGAGGGGACTAAGCACACACCCCTGAGGGGCACAAGTGTTGAGGATCAGCGTGGCAGATGTGTTATTGCCTAACCTTACCTCCTGGGGGTGGCCCGTCAGGAAGTACAGGATCCAGTTGCATAGGGAGGTGTTTAGTTCCAAGGTCCTTTGCTTAGTGATGAGCTTTGTGGGCACTATGGTGTTGAACACTGAACTGTAGTCAATTAACAGCATTCTCACATAGGTGTTCCTTTTGTCCAGGTGGGAAAGGGCAGTGTGGAGTGCAATTCAGATTGCGTCATCTGTGGATCTTTTGGGGCGGTATGCGAATTGGAGTGGGTCTAGGGTTTCGGGATGATGATGTTGATGTGTGTTACAGGAGGGGGTCGCAGTTCCGGAGCGACCCACTTGGTGCCATCCTCCGACAACCTTAGGAACCTCCTCACTCACAGTCTGGACTAATCATTATCCTATTGGGGTCACCTGTGTCTACCTGTTCACCTGTGTATTCATGCCCTCACTTCCCTGGGTTCCCTTGCTCAGTTTTCTCTGCTAGTTTCTCGATGCCAAACAGTACTAATCAGTGTCTGATCGCGAGATGTATGTACAGGTACTTGAGAAGTGTTTTCCTTGTTTCATTGTTGTTTTCAGTCAGCCTGTTTTTGGAGATTTATTTGCTCCTCCTTTATTTTATTGTGACATGTCCGTTATTTTGTATCGTGGTTTTGGGACCTCGAGTAAAGATCCTTGTTTCAAAATCTCTGCCTACTGCCTACTGTCTATCCTGCACCGTACCTGGGTCACACCTCACACCAACCCTTACAGATTTGAGCCATGACCAGCCTTTCAAAGCACTTCATGGCTACCGACGTGAGTGCTACGGGGCAGTAATCATTTAGACAGTTTATCTTCACTTCCTTGGGGACAGGGACTATGGTGGTCTGCTTGAAACACGTAGGTATTACAGACTTGGTCAGGGAGAGGTTGAAAATGTCAGTGTAGACACTTGCCAGTTGGTCCGCTTATGCTTTGAGTACACGTCCTGGTAATCCGTCTGGCCCCGCGGCCTTGTGAATGTTGACCTGTTTAAAAGTCTTGCTCACATCGGCTACCGAGAGCGTGATCACACAGTGGTCTGGAACAGCTGGTGCTCTCATGCATGCTTCAGTGTTGCTTCCTCGAAGCGAGCATAAAAGGCATTTAGCTTGTCTGGTAGGCTCGTGTCACTGGGCAGCTCGCGGCTGGGTTTCCCTTTGTAGTCCATAATAGTTGTCAAGCCCTGCCACATCTGAAGAACGTCAGAGCCGGTGTAGTGGGATTCAATCTTAATCCTGTATCAACGCTTTGCCTGTTTGATGGTTCGTCTGAGGGCACAGCGGGATTTCTTATAAGCGTCCGTATTAGTGTCCCGCTCCTTGAAAGCGGCAGCTCTAGCCTTTAGCTCGATGCGGATGTTGCCTGTAATCCATGACTTCTGGTTGGGATATGTACGTACGGTCACTGTCGGGACGACGTCGTTGATGCACTTATTGATGAAGCCGGTGACTGAGGTGGTATACTCCTCAATGCCATTGGATGAATCCCGGAACATATTCCAGTCTGTGCTAGCAAAACAGTCCTGTAGCGTAGCATCCGATTCATCTGACCACTACCGTATTGAGCGAGTCACTGGTACTTCCTGCTTTAGTTTTTGCTGTTAAGCAGGAATCAATAGATAGAATTATGGTCAGATTTGCCAAATGGAGGGCGAGGGAGAGCATTGTATGCGTCTCTGTGTGTGGAGTAAAGGTGGTCTAGAGTTTTTTTTCCTCTGGTTGACATGCTGGTAGAAATGAGGTAAAACTGATTTAAGTTTGTCTGCATTAAAGTCCCCGGCCACTTTGTTTGCTTATGGCCTTATACAGCTCATTGAGTGCGGTCTTAGTGCCAGCATTGGTTTGTGATGGTAAATAGACAGCTACGAATAATATAGATGAGAACACTCTTGGTGGATACTGTGGTCTACAGCTTATCATGAGGTACTCTACCTCAGGCGAGCAAACCTCGAGACTTCTTTAAAATTAACATTGCGCACCAGCTGTTATTGACAAATAGACACACCCCCCCGCCCCTCGTCTTACCAGACATAGCTTCTCCATCCTGCCGATATACGGAAAATCCAGCCAGCTCTATATTATCTGTGTCGTCGTTCAGCCACGACTCTGCGAAACATAATATATTACAGTTTTTAATGTCCAGTTGGTAGGATAGTCTTAATCGTGGATCATCCATCTTATTTCCCAATGATTGCACGTTGGCCAATAGTACGGATGGTAGTGGAGGTTTACTCACTCGCCTACGAATTCTCAGAAGGCAGCCCGACCTTCGCCCCCTTTTTCTCTGTCTTTTCTTCACGCAAATGACAGGGATTTGGGCCTGGTCTCGAGAAAGCAGTATATCGTTCGCGTCAGATCAGATCAGTCAGTCAATTTAACCAATTTACCCAAACGGGGAGGGATTGTGGGTTGGGGAACGCTGTCAGCATGGCCACTGCCTTTTAAATACGTCCCTCATTGCTTCAAGCCACACCTCGCCACACCCACCAAATGAGAGCAAACGTACCTCAAAGTCTGTTCAAGAAAGTACAACAATGTTTTGGAGAAGCGTGTCATTCAGTACAAACCGTTCCTCAATGTAGCAAACGTTCAAGCGAACTGAACGCAGCTCATGTGTTTGTAAACAGATCATGTGACTTGTATCTGCTTTGTGAATGGATGTATCTGCTTTAGGATTGTGATTGGATGATACAGCCTGCAATGCTGTATAGGATACATTGCAGCGGGAATAAAATAAAAATATTAATACAAAAATAGTGTGTAGATTTTGGTGGTCTTTGAAACAGAAAGTGACAGTTAAGAAACATGATTTCTCAACACAGAAGTTAAAATATTTATAAGTGATTGGCACTGAATCAAAATACTAATTGTTTTGAAATCTCGGTAGAAAATAGAACATCCTACGTTGCACAGTAATATCGCTAATATTTGATATCACCATGGGTTAGGAGAATTGGGAATCCAATATAGGTCCTGCCATCCAGGACCTATATACTTCCGAAAACCCTTGTTGCAACCACATTAGCTGACAACGTCACAAAAATGATGTGCACACTTCAAATGGGGTAGAAGTCCATGAGTTGTTGTGATTCTGGATAGCCAGATAGAAACTGCCTTGTGGGGAATCGTAAGTGAGTCGTTTCAGCTAGTTTCATCTTGTTTTTGATACCATGTCTTGTTTTAAAGTGTATTGACTGAATTCATTTTAATGCTAATATGGCAAAAATTCACAAGCTAGCTAACCAACAACTGCAATGATGTATTTGAGAGACAACAAGTGCTCATTGTGCAAATGCATTTATGTTTTCAATAAACATTGGAGACAATATATATATATATATATAGTTTACATGTTGCGCACGCATCGGTTTTGTTGCTAAAAAATCAACCCATCTATGGCATCTCTCCGGGTGCAGACACACCCCCTCAGGGCCGTGGCTCGAGACCAGCTATATTGTGTGAACAAGGGACTGGTTCTCACATTACTACAACATGGTGACTGTAATTGATTCCGTTATGATACATGAAGCTCTACCACTGTAGCCTAGTGCGTCATCATATCCACTCAAAATGCAATCATGTTCATAAGACGCATAGTCTATTCTTATGTTTTGTCTTATGGTTCTCTCCCAGTTTTGCATAGGCGAAATCGGCAGGTGGGATGGGGGGATACAGTATGTCCCCCCCCCCCCCAATATTCAGAACAGATTGATTCGCCCCCCCCCCCCCCAATTATTTATTTACAGTGGGGGAAAAAAGTATTTAGTCAGCCACCAATTGTGCAAGAAACTTTTGTTATTGACCAAATACTTATTTTCCACCATAATTTGCAAATAAATTCATTAAAAATCCTACAATGTGATTTTCTGGATTTTTTTTTCTCATTTTGTCTGTCATAGTTGACGTGTACCTATGATGAAAATTACAGGCCTCTCTCATCTTTTTAAGTGGGAGAACTTGCACAATTGGTGGCTGACTAAATACTTTTTTCCCCCACTGTAATCTCACCCACCAGCCAGCTCTCTCTCGAAACATTTGGTTTCAGAGCGCCTCAGAACAGGATTTGAATGGCAGTCTATGGCAGGAGCAGCCCAGTCCAAGCTCTTCTCTGGCCTGGCACCCCAATGATCGAACCAGCTTCCCCCTGAAGCTTGTACAGCAGAGTCCCTGCTCATCTTCCGAAAACGTCTAAAACCCTACCTCTTCAAACTATATTTTAAATAATCCTCCTCCTCCTCCTCACCATGCACCCCCCCCCCCCCCCCCCCCCACAAAAAAATTAAAAAATAAAATGTAACTCTTCTAGCTCTGACTCTACTGATAGCTATGTTAATGAGGAAAAATGTACTTTCTATGCCTGTGATATGTGGTTGTCCCACCTAGCTGTCTTAAGTCGCTCTGGATAAGAGTGTCTGCTAAATGACTCAAATGTAAATGCATCTAGCACCTCCCCCTCTTTGTGGATTTCAATGCACGATCATCACTAGTAATGGATTCCACTAGTTACCACAGCCACAAAGTCAATATTGGCTAAATCGTATAAATGAATGAGAATAAAAATTTGGTTTTGGTCTTAATTTAAAGTCAGGGTTAGGCATAAGGTTAGCCGTTTCTTTAGGGTTAAGGTTAGGTTTAAAATCACATTTTAAGAAGATACATTTTAGAAATAGGCGGGGTTTATGACTTTGTGGCAACTAGTGATGACCCAAGTAATGGGGTTAAACAAGGAAGTGATTTTGGGAAATCGGAAAGTAGTGGAAATCTAAGAAACAGTTTTCACATATAAACTTTATATGCCCGAACTCAGAATCTATTGCGCTCTCCAAAAATAATATGGTCGATGTGATAGAACATTTATTTTGATTGGCGAGCTTCGCAATGTTCCCATCTAATACAGCTGTAACAGACTTTCTCCCTCTCCCTCCTCGATTTTAAAGGTAGACTCAGCGAAATGATGTTGCCGTGAGCAGCACCAGAGATATTGAGATGAGCGAGATGCAACACTTCGCTCTCACAGTCACACAAAGTATCTGCGCATGTGCACGGGTTCGCTTCACACTGTCTACAGTGTTGTAGCCACGGGACCAAAACAGTGGCGAAGTTGAGCCTTGCGCTTCAACGCTCTAAGTTGCTGCGTAAATTGACCCACCATGCTGTTTACTTTCTGCATCTACGTCATATCGCTGACTATACCTTTAACCACACACCTTTCAAGTCCAACTTTAAGGCACAGTGTTACCAGGCTCTATCTGCCAGCAATTCGAGCCCTGGGACGAGGTTACTAGCTACGTGCATAATCATCCATGTTTCCCACATTTTCATTCTCATTTTATTCACAGTGTGAGTGAGTAGTGAATCTCAGCCTAGTCTGTCTCGACATGCCACCGCCAGGTAAATGAAAGGGTCCAGATATCCACATTTTCTTTGGGCATCATCCAAAATGAAAAGTTAGTAGCACACCCATCTCCCCTCTGAATTTCTGTCCCACTGAGCTGTGCACTCAGTGGAAGACAGTAGTTCAGAGGGGCGATGGAAACTGTCATTCTTTACAGCAGGCCAGGTGTAGAATTTATTTGGTCATGGTCATTTCATTTACAATCTTGAAAGAATCATGTTGTCCTATTTAAATGTGATTGCATATTCGTATCTACTTTTTTACCCAGGTTAAAATCGGTGAGACAGAACTAGGCCCTACATTTACAATTTGCATAGCTTGAATTAATTATCTAGTCCAGGTCAAATGTGATTGTTGATCAAATCAAATTAATGTTATTTGTCACATGCGCCGAATACAACAGGTGTAGACCTTACCGTGAAATGCTTACTTACAAGCCTTTAACGAACAGTGCAGAGTGAGGAAATATTTGCTAAACAACCTAAAGTTTAAAAAAGTAACACAAAAAATAACAATAACGAGGCTATATACAGGGGTTACCGTTACTGAGTCAATGTGCGGGGGTACGGGTTAGTCGAGGTAATTGATGTCATATGTACATGTAGGTAAGGGTAAAGTGAGTATTCATAGATAATAAACAGCGAGTAACAGCAGCGTAAATAAAGGGGGTCAATGCAAATAGTCTGGGTAGCCATTTCATTACCTGTTCAGCAGTCTTATGGCTTGGGGGGTAGAAGCTGTTAAGGAGCCTTTTGGATCTAGACTTGGCGCTCCGGGACTGCTTGCTGTGCGGTAGCAGAGAGAACAGTCTATAACTAGGGAGGCTGGAGTCTTTGACCATTTTTAGGGACTTCCTCTAACACCGCCTGGTATAGAGGTCCTGGATGGCAAGAAGCTTGGCCCCAGTGATGTACTGGGCCATACGCACTACCCTCTGTAGCGCCTTGCGGTCGGATGCCGAGCAGCTGCCATACCAGGCGGTCATGCAATCTGTCAAGAGGCCCTCGATGGTGCAGCTGCATAACTTTTTTCAGTCTCTTGAGGGGGAATAGGCGTTGTCGTGCCCTCTTCACGGCTATCTTGGTGTGTTTGGACCATGATAGTTTGTTGGTGATGTGGACACCAAGGAACTTGAAGATCTCGACCCGCTCCACTACAGCCCTGTCGATGTGAATGGGGGCATGCTCCGCCCTCCTTTTCCTGTAGTCCACGATCAGCTCCTTTGTCTTGATCGCTTTGAGGGAGAGGTTGTTGTCCTGGCATCACACTGCCAGGTCTCTGACCTCCTCCCTTTAGGCTGTCTCATTGTTGTCGTTCATCCACCGTTGTGTCGTTGGCAAACTTAATGATGGTGTTGGAGTCATGCTTGGCCACGCAGTCGTAGGTGAACAGGGAGTACAGGAGGGGACTAAGCACACACACCTGAAGGGCCCCCATGTTGAGGATCAGCGTGGCGGATGTGTTGTTGCCTACCCTTACCATCTGGGGGCGGCCCGTCAGGAAGTCCAGGATCCAGTTGTAATAATAATAATAATAATAATTGGTCATTTAGCAGACGCTCTTATCCAGAGCGACTTACAGGAGCAATTAGGGTTAAGTGCCTTGCTCAAGGGCACATCAACAGATTTTTCACCTAGTCGGCTCTGGGATTAGAACCAGCGACCTTTCGGTTACTGGCACAACGCTCTTACCCACTAGGCTACCTGTGTTTAGTCCCAAGGTCCTTATCTTAGTGATGAGCTTTGAGGGCACTATGGTGTTGAATGCTGAGCTGTAGTCAATTAACAGCATTCTCACTTAGATGTTCCTTTTGTCCATGTGGAATAGAACAGTGTATACAGTGATCCCTCGCCACTTCGCGGTTCACTTATCGCGGATTCGCTATTTCGCGGATTTTCATAATGCATTTTTTTTTTTTTGGTGCATTGTGCTCTGCATTCTGATTCGCTAAAAACTCACTCCCGCTTCTTGTATCAAAACATGCTACGAATTGTGCTATCATTTTGTCGTCTCGTGCAGTTATGTGTACGTACATAAAACAGCTTGGCAAATTTACATTAAGTTGGCCAAATTATCTTGTAATTTCGAACATCTCCTAAACCCATAATGTCGACGAAACGGCCTGGACCGACAAAAGCACCTGCGGATGGGCCCAAACGGCGGAAGATGCTACCTATCTCAGATAAAGTTAAACTTCTGGACATGCTAAGGGAAGGTAAAAGCTATGCAGCCGTTGCTCGCCATTACGGAATCAATGAATCTTCCGTTCGTTACATAAAGAAGGAGGAAAAAAACATAAGGACGACAGCAGCAGTCAATTTTAATACGAATGCAAAAAGGGTTGTAACTGTCCGCAACAAGACCATGGTACGGATGGAGACGGCATTAGCTCTGTGGACTAATGACTGCAGGAAAAAAAACATAACCCTGGATACAAACGTTATCTGCACAAAAGCGAGAATGCTGTATGAAAACTTTGCTGTCAGTGACGGGGAAGAGGGAGAGGATGCCGGGCCCTCAGCAAGTGCTGCTGAAGGCCTGCTGGAAAAAACTATGGCCAGAGGCAGTGCAAAACGCAACCGGAGGCTCGCTTGACGAGGTCCACCACTCTGCCGTAGAAACAGCTGTGAATCTGGCTAAACAGATTGGAGGAGACGGCTTTAATGACATGAGTCCGGATGACATAAACGCCCTGATTGATGGAGACGCACAGCCGCTGACCGATGCAGAGCTGGCAGAAATGACAAAGCCACAAAGCGACGATGAAAGAGAAGAGGGAGAAGAGGACACGAGAGATGAGGAGGAAGGACTAACGCTTGGTCGCTTAGCAACCATGGTGCGAATGGCCACTGAACTTAAGCGAGTAGCTGAGGAATGGGACCCTTTGATGAGCCGTTCATTACAGTTCTCCAACGTAATCGATGGTGGCATGTCGGTGTACAAGGATCTTTTTGCAAAGAAGAAAAAAGAGCGACAACAGCTGCCTATCACTATGTTCTTCTCCCGAACAAACACACCTGCACCACGGGCTTCAGAAGAAGAGAACACTGCAGAGCGCAGTCAGGATGCAGCGGCCCAGTCTGAAGAGCAGTGAAACGGCCTACACGTGAGTCACTGTATTTGTATACATGTAATAGTTGCTAATTGTAAAAAAAAAAAGTTTTCTATTTCGCGGATTTCACTTATCGCGGGTCATTTTCGGAACGTAACCCCCGCGATAAACGAGGGATTACTGTAGTGCAATAGAGATTGCGTCATCTGTTGATCTGTTGGGGCATAGAGCAACTCACTGTAAATGTGTCCTTTAAAGTAAACTTCATAGGTTATCCAGTAACACAGGACAATGTTCACTGTCTCTGTCTGGCTCAATGTCTGCTGTGATAGGGTCCGAGAGAAGCAAGTGACGGTGAGGAAAGTGATGTCAGTGCAGGCAGGGGCAGCATCAGTGTTGATCTACAGGTGAGTGAAATTATCTAAAAGTGAAAATAAACAGTAGTCCCACAAAACTGTGGTCCCTGTCAAGGTGTATATTTTACTGATATTGAAGGTGGCAACAAATAATGTCTGCCTCCATCAATGTCCAGTCTAGTCTCCATCTGCCTCCTAGAAAAGGTCAAGTCCAGCCTCTGTCAGCCACCTTCAGATCACATCAACCCTCAAGCTTCAGTACTAGTAGGTTAAATATTACTCCTGGACTTATTTACAGTTTCAAAGGAGACGCTCCCCTGACACACACACACACACACACACACTCACACACACACTAATGTTCTAATTTCATATTTTGGCAGTGGATTAACTATGTGCACGTTGTTAAAGTACAAAAGGGATGTATTTACAATGGTCTCTCTCTCTCTCCTTAGTTCAACTCAGACCACACTGAACCCTAAGTGAAATATCTTGAAGCCACTTTTTCACTATTGTCTTAAATGACAGCTGTTTGTTAGACTGAATATCAGGACTTTAGCTCAGCTCCTCAAGTGTATGTCTTCCACCTGTAATCTATGAAAACGATCAATGTATGATCAGTTTAGTAGATTATATCCTATGTAAATATTCATGTGCATCATTATAATCAGTCCTCATCTTTTCTTTCTTAATATTTGCCTTGAAACACTTTCATTGATGGTGACTTATCCTTCCACTTATAGTGTTTTCAAAATACCCTTCATGAGACCATAAAGTCATGTCAAATTGTAGAATTGCACAAACTATTTTATATATAAATATTGATGTGCATCAATATAATAAAACTCAGTCTTCATCTGTGTCTTCTTAATATAAATAAATATGCATCTACATCATTATAATACAACTCAGTCTTCATATTTTGTCTTCTTAATATTTGCCTAAAAATACCTTCATTAAAAGGGACGGCAGGTAGCTTAGTGGTTAAGAGCGTTGTGCCAGTAACCGAAAGTTCGCTGGTTCTAATCCCCGAGCAAATCTGTCGATGTGCCCTTGAGCAAGGCACTTAACCCTAATTACTTCTGTAAGTCACTCTGGATAAGAGCATCTGCTAAATGACTGAAATGTAAATGTATGGTGATGACATATCCTTCCACATACTGTGTTTTCAAAACATCCCTCCATATACCACTCAAAATACCCCTCCCCAATATCTACACCATGATTTCGCCCTTGCAGTTTTGAGTGACATAGTTTACAATAAGCCCACCTATTGATGAGCAGACAGACATAAAATAGGCTACAACCAGACAGACAGACAGGTCCCGTGGTGGCAGCGCACTCACACTCATCAATGTTTACGCTTTTACGCCTTTGGCCCCATTTCTGGCATACATCACCTTGTTTGACACACTTGAAGCGGACCGGGTCTTTGCAGTGTTTGATGACAGCCAGAACATCCCGGGTGGTGAGCCCAGCCACCGGCGTGTTGTTGACCTCCAGCAGCAACTCACTCTGGGCCAGTTTGCCGCTCTGGACAGCCGCTTTGCCTTGTTTCACCTCCCCGAAGTAGGGGAACTGCCCAATCTCCGCGCCCCCCTTCAGCTCGAAGCCAAATTCCCCTTCTTTGCTCCTGGTGACGACCGCTTCGTGGACTTTGTTGGTCCAGTGATTTTTCTTCTTCAGGCTATTGGACATCATTGAGCTAGTATTACCAAGCCGGGGTGCCTATCCGATAGTCTATCTTCTCATCCCCGCATGTGTGTGTCATGCAGGTCTCGCCTACAACCAGCTCAGAGCGTCGACAAGCTCAGAGCGGCGACGGTAGCTCCATCACCGACACGTGCCAGGCATAGTATCCGTCTAGCATGCAGCGTATTCGGGTAGAGGTCTGCGGTACAGTTGGGTGGAGAACTAGGCTGTCACACACACACACACAGGCAAGACATAGGAGATAGGCTACTAGTGGGTGACCCGGATGTGAAGTCTGGAGGAGGGGAGATTAATGGTTCCAATTCAGGTTCGTAGAGGAAGGATGGAAAGGAAAAATGAAAGGAGGCGCAAATGTATGTTCTTTAGTCTGCACACCCGATTGCTCAGAGCGGGTAGACCAGCTGAGACTGATGACACACAGATTTAAAGCGACAAGCATCACTTATAAATGGCATCAAATTGTTTATTTTGTTTGCCCCCCACTGCAAGCTTTTTCCATGTATTATTATGCCATTGCAGTAGGCTAAGAGCAAAACAAGCATTGGATGTCCGCTGTCTGACTTGCCTCCAATAGGCAGAATACACACACACACACAGGTGCAGAGTCTTAAATGGTCTGTGTTCAGTCAAGTAGAAACTAGTGTATCTCTGATGTTGACATACACTAATACTAGTACTGCTGCCGCTATACTACTACTACTAATACTACTGCTGCTGCTACAACAACAACTACTACCACTACTACTACTGCTGCTATACTACTACTAGCCTACTACTACTACTACGACGATAGTAATAAATCCACTGGGCACAGACGTCAATTCAACGTCTATTCCAAGTTGGTTCAACGTCATTTCATTGAAATGATGTGGAAACAACGTGGAAATAGTGTGTGCCCAGTGGAAAGGCTCTCTTATAATACTTATAGTAATGGTACTTGTAATAGGCTATGTTATGATTTTTATAACAGCACTGTTACTGTAATAGTATTTTCAAGGAAGTGTTTCTGTCTGACAGTCAATGCGTAGGATATGGGCGTACACAAACACACATTACTCAACAATGAATTTAATATGATTAAAGACAGTGCAGCTACACATTACGGCATCTTTCCAGTTCAGTTTTGGTCACAATGTCACCTAAATTGTTCATGATGTAGCCCACTATCACTTATAAATCAATCATCAAAACACTGTCATTATGTCAAAATCAGATCTCAGTAGTCCAGCCTTTCTTAAAGTATGGGTCGCGACCCAAAGTGTGTGGTGGACATAATAATGGTGGGTCGGGATATGTCAGAGTAAAATTAGAAAATAAAAAGGTTTTAGTTTGTTGTGGAACTCAGTCAGTGTTTCAACTTACTTCTGAGAGTTAGAATAGTAGAATACACAAGGTGCAATTTCGAAATTTGGTTGTGCATCAACAGTTTTTCTCTTGTTATGTGAGTCACTGGCAGTCACTCAATTAGCCATGTCAGCTAACACATTTTTTGTTAGGTAAACTTGTAGTAATCATGGCCGAATGCCAACCGGGCACGTGCACAGGGGCCCTGACCTCCAGGGGCCCCCCATTGATTTTGTTAGTCACTCTCACTCAGATACAGGTATCACATGGCATAAATCATTGCAAAATGTGTAGAATTGCAGAAAACTTTAAAGGTCCAATGCAGCTGTTTTTATCTCAATATCAAATCATTTCCGGCTAACAATTAAGTACATTACTGTGACTGTTTTCAAAAACATTCACAAAGAAACCAAAATAGCTTCTTAGCAAAGAGTAATTACTCAATAAATTGTCTGTGAGTGGTCTAAGTTGGGAGGG
This sequence comes from Coregonus lavaretus, assembly GCF_964263955.1. Classification (NCBI taxonomy): domain Eukaryota; kingdom Metazoa; phylum Chordata; class Actinopteri; order Salmoniformes; family Salmonidae; genus Coregonus; species Coregonus lavaretus. The sequence goes on along the minus strand of NC_139996.1, from coordinate 58,762,276 downwards.
GAAAACTGAAAACTAGCTGTTATTGGCAGAGAGGTTTGGAATTATCTTTCTTGTTGGTCTATTAACTAATTTAACGCCTGGTGTTTTCAGGTGATCTTTTCAAACACTAAAAGGGCATTATCATCATTTTCACAATACGTTGGATAAAAGTAGAAACTCAGAACTAGAAAATGGTATATCATACATTGCAGTTGAGGAACAATGGGAAAGTAATTCTGCTTAGAAAATTGATAAAGTTGGAACCCCACTTTTGAGAAAATGAATGTTTTGGTACACCTTTGAATGTTTTGGTACACTGGAGAGCTCTTCTTTGTCTACACCCATTCAGCATCGTTCACACCCTCTTAAGCCTTAGCCCCACTTATCTCTTTAAGGATTCACATGAGGCCATGTGCTAAACACAGTGAGTAAGGTAGTGTAGTAAACAACCAAAGATTTCAAGACTAAAAGTGGTGAAAGTAGTTGCAAAAATACACCTTATCTATTCCTTGATCTATATCCTAATCTGACTTTGGTGCAGGTCATGTTGTTCTTCACACTACCGTCTCTGGTAAACACACACTATATCAAATAAAATCAAAGTTTATTTGTCACATGCACAGGATACAGAAGGTGTAAACAGTACAGCAAAATGGTTACTTACGTATTTGCATAGTAGCAATATCAAAAATAGAAAGTGTCCAGATAAATATTGTATAAATATTTTATAATTATTAGAGGATTCTTACCCAGACATTGATGGGTCATGTGAAAGAAATGCTATACTGAACAAAAATATAAACGCAACATGCAACAATTTCAAAGATTGTACTGAGTTACAATTCATAAAAGGAAATCAGTCAATTGAAATAAATTCATTAGGCCCTAATCTATGGATTTCACATGACCGGGAATACAGATATGTATCTGTTGGTCACAAATACCTTAAAAAAGGTAGAGGCGTGGATCAGAAAACAAGTCAGTATCTGTGTGACCACCATTTGCCTCATGCATCCCAACCATGCTCAATGACATGTCTGGTGAGTATGCAGGCCATGGAAGAACTGGGACATTTTCAGCTTCCAGGAATTGTGTACAGATCCTTGCGACATGGGGCTGTGCATTATCATGCTGAAACATGAGGTGATGGCAGCAGATAAATGGCACAACAATGGGCCTCAGGATCTTGTCACGTCTCTGTGCATTAAAATTGCCATGGATAAAATGCAATTGTGTTCGTTGTCCGTATGCCTGCCCATACCATAACCCCACCGCCACCATGGGGCACTCTGTTCACAACGTTGACATCAGCAAACCGCTTGCCCACACGACACCATACACATGGTCTGCGGTTGTGAGGCCGGTTGGACGTACTGCCAAATTCTCTAAAAGGACATTGGAGAATTATGGTAGAGAAACATGCAATTATATGGCAACAGCTCTGTTGGACATTCCTGCAGTCAGCATGCCAATTGCACACTCCCTCAAAACCTGATACATCTGTGGCATTGTGTTGTGCGACAAAACTGCACATTTTAGAGTGGCCTTTTATTGTCCCCAGCACAAGGTGTACCTGTGTAATGGTAATGCCATTTAATCTGCTTTTATTTATTTATTTATTTTATTTTATCAGCTTCTTCATATGCCACACCTGTCAGGTGGATGGATTATCTTGGTAAAGGAGAAACGCTCACTAACAGGGATGTAAACAAATTTGTGTACAGAATTTGAGAGAAATATGCCTTTTGTGCGTATGGAACATTTCTGGGATCTTTTATTTCAACTCATGAAACATGGGACCAACACTTTACATGTTGTGTTTATATTTTTGTTCAGGGGATTCATTTGGACTATTTGAACCCTTCCTGTCATGTCTACTCCCGCTCCTCCAATCTAGCATTTGATGTCGCCGGTTTACTAACCACCGGTCCTGGTAACCATCATTACGCTCACCTGGTATCAGTCATTACGCGCACCTGCGCTTCATCATGAGGCACACCTGGACTCCATTACCCCACTCATTACCTCCCCTTTATCTGGCACTCCCTTAGGTTCGTTCCCCAGGCAGTATTGTTTCTGTGTTTCATGTCAAGATTCAACTCCTATGTTGTATCGGTCCATGTTCTTTGTTATATTAAACTTACCACCTGCTTCTCGACTCCCAGCGTCTACATTACAGAATACTGCCTCACAAAATGGAAGCAGCAGGTAATCAGTACATCTGCCAGACGGTCGACGAGCAGGGATACCTACTTCGTCAGTCGACCCAGCACACCAGCTCATTCAGCAACCCGCCCAGGTCAGCGATGCCCGCTTGTCCCTCCCGGATAAATATGACGGCACCCCATCTAAATGCCGTGGCTTCCTACTACAGTGCTCCCTCTACTTTGCGCACCAGATGGGAGCCCCCACCACTGAGAGGTCCAAGGTTGCCACGGTTATTTCTCTGCTGACTGGGCGGGCGTTGGAATGGGCCACGGCCATCTGAGAGAGAGGAGAGGAAGAGCTGGATTCGTATGAGGGGTTCATGGCTCTGTTCAGAGGTATCTTCGATCATCCACCGGAGGGCAGATAGGGGGGTGAGCACCTACTCCAACTACAGCAGGAGGACCAGACTGCTGCCGAGTACGCACTCACCTTCCGGACAGTAGCAGCATCCAGCGGATGGAATGAGCCGGCGCTTCGTACGCTATTCAGAAGAGGACTGCGTGATGGAACTGGCCTGTCGAGATGACAACCTCTCCTTGGATGCACTCATGGCGATGGCCATACGTCTGGATAACCTACTTCGGGAGCGTTCCACTCTCATCGCTTCTCTCCCTCCCTCAGTGAAAACTGTGGGACTGATCAGAGCCTGAACCCATGGAGGTAGGGGTCACATGCCTCCCCTCGGCAGAGCGACGCAGATGGAGACAGCTGGGGCTCTGTCTCTATTGTGGTCAAGGAGGGCTCCAGCAGTGTCCGGTACGTCCCAACTCGGGATCCACGAGAGCAGAGGGACAGTCACGTGATCTTCCACCTCCTGGGGCAGGTGTGAGTATCCCCTCTTCATCACTTTCTGCCAAACCCTTTTTGGTGTCGATCACACTAGTTGACTGTCCCTCATGTACTGTTTCTACAGCGTTAGTGGATTCCGGTGCCGCAGGGAACTTTATTGACCAGACCCTTGACTCCTCTCTTAACATCACCTCATACCCGCTCTCCTCTCCTTTCCCGGTTCAAGCCCTCGATAATCGGGCCATTAGGTTCCAGGACCATCACGCACATCACCAAACCACTCACCCTCACGTGGAGTCCATCCATCAGGAGAACATTCCCTTCTTCATCACCAGTGCACCAGCTCACAAGATCATCCTTGGCCTCCCTTGGCTTCAACACCATATCCCCACCATCTCATGGTCGAGGATGAAAATCACGGACTGGGCACCCGACTGCCGGAGGACCTGCTTTCCCGTCCCCTGTGGTTCCACGTCGGTTGAGAGTCGTGTGGTTTCCCTTCAGCCCAACATCCCGGAGGTATACCAGGACCTGCGGGAGGTATTTTCCAAAACCCACGCCAACTGTCTCCCTCCTCATCACCCCTGGGACTGTGCCAATAGACCTGCTTACAGGTTCTGCAACCCCGCGCAGACGCATCTACCCTCTGTCGGTGGCTGAAACCAACACCATTGAGGAGTACATCCAGGAGGCGCACCAACAACATTTCATCCATACGTCCACTTCTCCTGTGTCTGCAGGCTTCTTCTTCATGGCCAAGAAGGATGGAGGGTTACGTCCATGTATTGATTACAGAGGACTCAATGAGATCACCACCAAGTACCGTTACCCTCTCCTGTTGGTGCCGGCAGCCATCGAACAGCTCTGAGGGGGCCGGTTCTTTACCAAATTGGACCTGCGGAGTGCATACAATCTCATCCACATCCAGGAGGGGGATGAATGGAAGACAGCTTTTAGCACAATGTCTGGTCACTACGAGTACTTGATGATGCCATTTGGCTTAGCCAGTGCTCCGTCAGTGTTCCAGGCATTCGTCAACAAGGTGTTCCGGGACATGCTCGGACGCCAGGTGGTCGTGTATATCGACGACATCCTGGCCTACTCGGCTACCTTGGAGGATCACATCGCTCACGTCCGAGTAGTCCTGGAACACCTCCTGGCTAACCAACTGTTTGTCAAGGCTGAGAAGTGCCAGTTTCATCAGGAGGCTGTTTCCTTCCTAGGCTACCAAATCAGCCCGCAAGGAGTGAAGATTGACGTCAAGAAGTTAGATGCGGTCAGATCATGGCCAGTCCCAACCACCATAAAGGGGTTACAATGGTTTTTGGGGTTTGCCAACTTCTACCGCCGTTTCATCAGGAACTTTAGGTCCATCGCCACTCCTCTCACCTCTCTCCTCAAGGGTGGTCCCCGTAGGTTGGTGTGGAGTCCAGCAGCTGACGAGGCATTTCACCTACTGTAGGAACGTTTCACCTCCGCCCCATTGCTCAAACACCCAGATCCTACGATACCCTTTGTGATGGAGGTGGACGCTTCAGAGGAGGACGTAGGGGCAGTTCTTTCTCAACTACAAGGTAATCCACAAAAATTGTATCCGTGTGCGTATTACTCTAAGAAACTGTCCCCTGCAGAGAGGAATTACGACGTCGGCGATCGAGAGCTCCTGGCGGTGAAGTTGGCATTAGAGGAGTGGAGACACTGGCTGGAGGGCGCCAAGGACCCATTCGTCATCCTCACCGACCATTGGAACCTGGAGTACATATGGACAGCGAGGAGGCTGAATCCGCGCCAAGCAAGGTGGGCCCTTTTCTTTACGAGATTTGACTTCACGCTGACCTATCGCCCAGGTTCAAAGAACACCAAAGCCAATGCCCTGTCCCGTCTCTACGATTCGGGAGAGGGTCCTGTCCAGAGTGCACCCATAATCCCTTCCTCTCGAGTTGTAGCCGCTGTGGTCTGGGACGTAGATGTGGACATTTGCCAGGCTCTGGAGAGGGAGCCTGCACCCACTACCTGTCGTCCTGAGCACATCTACATTCCCACAGGGATAAGTGATTGGCTGCTGACCTGGGAGCACACAGCTGTCGTCACTGGACATCCAGGTATTTTTCGTACTACTCAATCTATCTCTGAGAAGTATTGGTGGCCTACCTTGGCGCAGGACGTTATTCGCTACTTCAACTCCTGTTCCGTATGTGCTTAAACCAAATCCCGCCCGGCACGCTCCAGTAGGGAAACTCCTTCCCCTTCCCGTGCCTCAGCGTCCCTGGTCTCCTCTATCCATTGACTTTGTCACTGATCTCCCCTCCTCTGACGGTTTCACCACCATTTTGGTGGTTGTGGATAGATTTTCCAAATCATGTAATTTCATCCCTCTCTCTGGTCTCCCTACTGCTCTCCAGGTTGTTGAGGCACTTTTCCAGCAGGTCTTCCGGCATTATGGCCTTCCGAAGGACATCTTCTCTGACCGTGGACCCTAATTCACATCACGGGTAAGGAGAGCCTTTATGGAGAAGCTCGGGGTCATGGTCAGTCTCAGTCGCAGGTGGAGAGAATGAACCAGGAGCTGGGGAGGTTCCTGAGGAGTCACTGCCAGGACCGGCAGGGAGAGTGGGCCCGATTCCTTCCTTGGGCGGAGTACGCCCAAAATTCCTTACGTCACTCCTCCACCGGGCTGACTCCCTTCCAGTGTGTTCTGGGTTTTTAGCCGGCCCTGGCTCCGTGGACCCCGGCCCAGACTGAAGCTCCTGTGGTGGATGAGTGGTTCAGGCGCTTAGAAGTGTGGAGCGAGGCTCAGATGAAACTCCAGCACGTCGTCCACCGTCAGAAGGAGCAGGCAGACCGCCACCGCAGTGAGACTCCCGTGTTCCATCCTGGGAATCGTGTCTGGATCTCTACCAGGAACCTCCCACTCTGCCTGCCCTGCAAGAAGCTGAGCCCCCAGTTTGTGGGGCCGTTCAAGGTTCGGAGGGTCAACGAGGTAACGTATAGGTTACAGCTTCCCAGTGACTACCGTATCTCACCTTCTTTTCATGTCTCCCTTCTCAGGCCGGTGGTTCCTGGTCCCCTGGCTGACGCTGTCCCCCACGACACTCCTCCTTCCCCCCCCCCCAGACATCAAGGGAGGTCCCGCCTATGCCGTCAGATCCCAACTGGACTCCCAACGTCATAGGGTCGGCTCCAGTACCTGGTGCACTGGGAGGGGTACGGCCCAGAGGAACAGTGGAGGACAGTCTGGATCCCAACATCATCCGTGATTTTCATCTTCGCTGCCCGACCGGCCTGCTCCTCATCCTCGGGGCCGTCCCTCTGGCCAGCGTCGCCCTGCGGCTGGAGCCGTGCGTCGCGGGGGGGGAGGGGGGGGGTTACTGTCACGTCTACTCCCGCTCCTCCCCTCCGGCATTCGTCTTCGCCGGTTTACTAACCACCGGTCCTGGTAACCATCATTAAGCACACCTGCACTTCATCATGAGGCAGACCTGGACTCCATTACCTCCCCCCAGGCAGTATTGTTTCTGTGTTTCATGTCAAGATGCTACTCATATGTTGTATCGTTCTTTGTTATATTAAACTTACCACCTGCTTCTCAACTCCCAGCGTCTACGTTGCACTTCCCTTATGTTCGATTCGGTCTACACTATTTACAGTATGTTAAAAGATCAAGGTCAAAGGAAAAACGTATTGTACTTTAATGATTCATTTCAGCTAGGTACTACAGAGCACAGCTTAAATTTTACAGGGGCTAGACACTTGATAGGTATTTATTTTATTAACAGGTTGTGTTGACCACAGGGTGTACATGTGTGTCCAAACTGTCCAGGGTCTTTCTCACTCATTGCCTTATCACCTGGGAGCTAGCTCCTAAGGAATTACAGTCACATTGGCTGACCCCAGCAAAAGCTAAATACTAGGCCTACATGGCAACAAAACCACATCCAACTACAATACAACGAATCCTTCCAATTCCGTTTATACACTTCCACTTTTAAGCTCCGCCAGCCCAACGACTTCCAGTGTAGAGCCTGATGCAATCTTTTGTACTGACACCTGTCAAAACACAAACATTAAATGTCTTTCTACACCTGTTTCCTTCAAGATCTCCCCCCATTACGTTAAATGATGTTCACCGTATCGTGAGAGCATCAGCTGTACTTCAAAAAGAAAAAAAGAAAAGGGATTTAAGATGTACATATCGAGTTACATCGACAACTACGAGGGTGAGTATTACTAACTAGCTAGCTGCAAGCTCTCTGCTTGACTAATATTTGCAATTTATCTCGCGAGCTATACTTCACATCATATTCTTAGTTATCTATCTAGCGGGTTTAAAACTACCCATTTGTTATTTTTCTAAAAGCATAAGTTATTTGTGACTCGTTTCAGGAAACTAGGCGTATTTCGCATGTCACTACTTCACAGAAGAGGCATTTGAACTTAAACATTTATTCTTTATCAACATTAGTTTTTTTGGCAGAAATGCTTTCTGGCTCATATATCAGACTGGCCAATAAAAATAAAAGATTAAAATGGGCAGTCTGAGATATTATATGGCTTTTTCTTTGCAACTCTGCTTAGGTCAGCATCCCGGAGTCGCCTCGTCACTGTTGACGTTGAGACTGGAGTTTTGCGGGTACTATTTAATGAAGCTGCCAGTTGAGGACCTGTGAGACGTCTGTTTCTCAAACTAGACACTAATGTATTTTTCCTCTTGCTCAGTTGTGCACCGGGGCCTCCCACTCCTCTTTCTATTCTGGTTAGAGCCAGTTTGCGCTGTTCTGTGAAAGGAGTAGTACACAGCGTTGTACGAGATCTTCAGTTTCTTGGCAATTTCTCGAATTGAATAGCCTTCATTTCTCAGAACAAGAATAGACTGACGAGCTAGCATAATTGCAAAAGGGTTTTCTAATGATCAATTAGCCTTTTAAAATGATAAACACAACGTGCATTGGAACACAGGACTGATGGTTGCTGATAATGGGCCGCTGTAAGCCTATGTACAGTTGAAGTTGGAAGTTTACATACACTTAGGTTGGAGTCATTAAAACTCATTTTTTCAACCACTCCACAAATGTCTTGTTAACAAACTATATTTTTGGCAAGTTGGTTAGGACATCTACTTTGTGCATGACACAAGTAATTTTTCCAACAATTGTTTACAGACAGATTATTTCACTTATATTTCACTGCATCACAATTCCAGTGGGTCAGAAGTTGACTGTGCCTTTAAACAGCTTGGGAAATTCCAGAAAATTATGTCATGGCTTTAGAAGCTTCTGATAGGCTAATTGACATCATTTGAGTCAATTGGAAGTGTATCTGTGGATGTATTTCAAGGTCTACCTTCAAACTCAGTGCCTCTTTGCTTGACATCATGGGAAAATCAAAAGAAATCAGCCAAGACCTCAGAAAAAAAATTGTAGACCTCCACAAGTCTGGTTCATCCTTGGGAGCAATTTCCAAACGCCTGAAGGTACCACGTTCATCTTTACAAAAAATTGTACGCAAGTATAAACACCATGGGACCACGCAGCCGTCATACCGCTCAGGAAGGAGACGCGTTCTGTCTCCTAGAGATGAACGAACTTTGGTGCGAAAAGTGCAAATCAATCACAGAACAACAGCAAAGGACCTTGTGAAGATGCTGGAGGAAACAGGTACAAAAGTATCTATATCCACAGTAAAACGAGTCCTATAGCGGCATAACCTGAAAGGCCGCTCAACAATTGGATTGGATGTGTAGCGCGAAGCTGAAAGAGGGAAATTGGAGGTGACTAAAACTGACAAAGAATAGGAGAAACAGGAGTTGGCTGTGGATATAAGCTTATCCACTGAAGTGAAAAAATACTTTGGTAAAAATAAAGGGAGACATTGGAACAAATACTGAAATCTGGGCAATACATTCATTTTGATAGAATTCACTTTACCAGCTAAAGTAAAATGGAGAATACTCCATCTCTGAAAGTCCACTTTAAGTTTGCTAATCAGGGGAGGAAAGTTCTCAGCATGGAGGGAAGACAAGGTATGGGTGATATTGATCCCTAAATATTTAAAGCCATAGTTGGAAATACGAAATTGAATAGTATCCCGTGGAATTTGTAATGCTAATTCTTTAATAGGAAAACATTCACTTTTTGAGAAATTAAGAGTGGAGTTCAAACAAATGAGTACAAGAGTACAACTGACAACACACTTGGCAGTATAGACAACAGTATGACAATAACACTTACAGTGGGGAAAATAAGTATTTAGTCAGCCACCAATTGTGCAAGTTCTCCCACTCAAAAAGATGAGATGGGCCTGTAATTTTCATCATAGGTACACGTCAACTATGACAGACAAATTGAGAAAAGAAAATCCAGAAAATCACATTGTAGGATTTTTAATGAATTTATTTGCAAATTATGGTGGAAAATAAGTATTTGGTCACCTACAAACAAGCAAGATTTCTGGCTCTCACAGACCTGTAACTTCTTCTTTAAGAGGCTCCTCTGTCCTCCACTCGTTACCTGTATTAATGGCACCTGTTTGAACTTGTTATCAGTATAAAATACACATGTCCACAACCTCAAACAGTCACACTCCAAACTCCACTATGGCCAAGACCAAAGAGCTGCCAAAGGACACCAGAAACAAAATTGTAGACCTGCACCAGGCTGGGAAGACTGAATCTGCAATAGGTAAGCAGCTTGGTTTGAAGAAATCAACTGTGGGAGCAATTATTAGGAAATGGAAGACATACAAGACCACTGATAATCTCCCTCGATCTGGGGCTCCACGCAAGATCTCACCCCGTGGGGTCAAAATGATCACAAGAACGGTGAGCAAAAATCTCAGAACCACACGGGGGGACCTAGTGAATGACCTGCAGAGAGCTGGGACCAAAGTAACAAAGCCTACCATCAGTAACACACTACGCCGCCAGGGACTCAAATCCTGCAGTGCCAGACATGTCCCCCTGCTTAAGCCAGTACATGTCCAGGCCCGTCTGAAGTTTGCTAGAGTGCATTTGGATGATCCAGAAGAGGATTGGGAGAATGTCATATGGTCAGATGAAACCAAAATAGAACGTTTTGGTAAAAACTGAACTTGTCGTGTTTGGAGGACAAAGAATGCTGAGTTGCATCCAAAGAACACCATACCTACTGTGAAGCATGGGGGTGGAAACATCATGCTTTGGGGCTGTTTTTCTGCAAAGGGACCAGGACGACTGATCCGTGTAAAGGAAAGAATGAATGGGGCCATGTATCGTGAGATTTTGAGTGAAAACCTCCTTCCATCAGCAAGGGCATTGAAGATGAAACGTGGCTGGGTCTTTCAGCATGACAATGATCCCAAACACACCGCCCGGGCAACGAAGGAGTGGCTTCGTAAGAAGCATTTCAAGGTCCTGGAGTGGCCTAGCCAGTCTCTAGATCTCAACCCCATAGAAAATCTTTGGAGGGAGTTGAAAGTCTGTGTTGCCCAGCGCCAGCCCCAAAACATCACTACTCTAGAGGAGATCTGCATGGAGGAATGGGCCAAAATACCAGCAACAGTGTGTGAAAACCTTGTGAAGACTTACAGAAAACGTTTGACCTGTGTCATTGCCAACAAAGGCTATATAACAAAGTATTGAGAAACTTTTTTGTTATTGACCAAATACTTATTTTCCACCATAATTTGCAAATAAATTCATTAAAAATCCTACAATGTGATTTTCTGGATTTCTTTTTCTCAATTTGTCTGTCATAGTTGACGTGTACCTATGATGAAAATTACAGGCCTCTCTCATCTTTTTAAGTGGGAGAACTTGCACTAAATACTTTTTTTCCCCACTGTATAAAGGATGGGAGGTATTACCTGAGCGGGGCTTGGTCTGTCTCTGAGTCAATATCTTAACGTGGCCTCGAAATGTGAAGAAAGGGTTCAGGCTCCTAGATGATTTGGTTGGAGGCCATAATCTCTGTAGAGCCTCTTTTGTTTCCAAAAAGTGTAAAAATTGTCAATAACAGCTATGCACACAGCAGTAGTGTTTGAGCCAGATATGAAGAGATATCAGCCTGTTGAACCTTTCGCAGCCGCGACCCAGGGACGGCATGGGGTATAAGGCTTTAGATTATGAACGATAGCACAAAAACAGTGGTGAACTGTTTTATCCCCCTGAATCCAACAATGTATTTAAAATTATACTGGTGTCAAATGTTTTAGGGAAACATGTTGTTTTGTTAGTGAAAACACTGGACAAAATAGTAGAGTGCATGCCCAAATAATGGAATTTATTTTCAAGAGAGGGTCTGAACGTAGCTGTTAAACACAGACTGTAGACTTGCAACACTGAACATAAACTGAAGCAGAGCCAAAAACAGGCCAATAAGTTACCAGTCTAATAGTATTGAAATTGACAGCATCACTAGCCCTTCGCCCATGCCTTGTGCAGTCTATCAAGACTTGTGTGTCTGGGTATTCCTTGAATTCCTCTGGCAAGTGAGCCTTTACTGCTTCCTTGGACATCTACAGTGGGGTAAAAAAGTATTTAGTCAGCCACCAATTGTGCAAGTTCTCCCACTTAAAAGGATGAGAGAGGCCTGTAATTTTCATCATAGGTACACGTCAACTATGACAGACAAAATGAGATTTTTTTTCTCCAGAAAATCACATTGTAGGATTTTTTATGAATTTATTTGCAAATTATGGGGTAAAAAATATTTGGTCAATAACAAAAGTTTCTCAATACTTTGTTATATACTCTTTGTTGGCAATGACACAGGTCAAAAGTTTTCTGTAAGTCTTCACAAGGTTTTCACACACTGTTGCTGGTATTTTGGCCCATTCCTCCATGCAGATCTCCTCTAGAGCAGTGATGTTTTGGGGCTGTCACTGGGCAACACGGACTTTCAACTCCCTCCAAAGATTTTCTATGGGGTTGAGATCTGGAGACTGGCTAGGCCACTCCAGGAACTTGAAATGCTTCTTACGAAGCCACTCATTCGTTGCCTGGGCGGTGTGTTTGGGATCATTGTCATGCTGAAAGACCCAGCCACGTTTCATCTTCAATGCCCTTGCTGATGGAAGGAGGTTTTCACTCAAAATCTCACGATACATGGCCCCATTCATTCTTTCCTTTACACGGATCAGTCGTCCTGGTCACTTTGCAGAAAAACAGCTCCAAAGCATGATGTTTCCACCCCCATGCTTCACAGTAGGTATGGTGTTCTTTGGATGCAACTCAGCATTCTTTGTCCTCCAAACACGACGAGTTGAGTTTTTACCAAAAAGTTCTATTTTGGTTTCATCTGACATTCTCCCAATCCTCTTCTGGATCATCCAAATGCACTCTAGCAAACTTCAGACGGGCCTGGACATGTACTGGCTTAAGCAGGGGGACACGTCTGGCACTGCAGGATTTGAGTCCCTGGCGGCATAGTGTGTTACTGATGGTAGGCTTTGTTACTTTGGTCCCAGCTCTCTGCAGGTCATTCACTAGGTCCCCCCGTGTGGTTCTGGGATTTTTGCTCACCATTCTTGTGATCATTTTGACCCCACGGGGTGAGATCTTGCGTGGAGCCCCAGATCGAGGGAGATTATCAGTGGTCTTGTATGTCTTCCATTTCCTAATAATTGCTCCCACAGTTGATTTCTTCAAACCAAGCTGCTTACCTATTGCAGATTCAGTCTTCCCAGCCTGGTGCAGGTCTACAATTTTGTTTCTGGTGTCCTTTGACAGCTCTTTGGTCTTGGCCATAGTGGAGTTTGGAGTGTGACTGTTTGAGGTTGTGGACAGGTGTCTTTTATACTGATAACAAGTTCAAACAGGTGCCATTAATACAGGTAACGAATGGAGGACAGAGGAGCCTCTTAAAGAAGAAGTTACAGGTCTGTGAGAGCCAGAAATCTTGCTTGTTTGTAGGTGACCAAATACTTATTTTCCACCATAATTTGCAAATAAATTCATTAAAAATCCTGCAATGTGATTTTCAGGATTTTATTTTCTCAATTTGTCTGTCATAGTTGACGTGTACCTATGATGAAAATTACAGGCCTCTCTCATCTTTTTAAGTGGGAGAACTTGCACAATTGGTGGCTGAGGAAGGCCCTCAAAACCCCTAGTCATAGACTGTTCTCTCTGCTACCGCACGGCAAACGGTACCGGAGTGCCAAGTCTAGGTCCAAAAGACTTCTCAACAGCTTCTACCCCCAAGCCATAAGACTCCTGAACAGCTAATCATGGCTACCCGGACTATTTGCACTGCCCCCCCCACCCCATCCTTTTTACGCTGCTGCTACTCTGTTAAGTATTTATGCATAGTCACTTTAACTCTACCCACATGTACATATTACCTCAACTACCTCAACTAGCCGGTGCCCCCGCACATTGACTCTGCAACGGTACCCCCCTGTATATATAGCCTCCCTACTGTCACTTTATTTTACTTCTGCTCTTTTTTTCTCAACACTTTTTTTGTTGTTGTTTTATTCTTACTTTTTTTGTTTAAAATAAATGCACTGTTGGTTAAGGGCTGTAAGTAAGCATTTCACTGTAATGTCTGCACCTGTTGTATTCGGCGCATGTGACCAATAAAATTTGATTTGATTTGATTTGATTTGACTAAATACTTTTTTCCCCCACTGTAGATACACACTGACCCAAGAAATGTGTAAAGAACTTTGCCCCATGTTGTGGCTCATAGTCAACTGGTGGATGTTGAATCTGTGGGCCAGATCCCTCTGCTTCAGACCCAGTGAAAGATGGGTCATGAAAAGGAAAAACCTGTCTATGGGCTGTGACTGTTGGAAAAAAGGATTATGAAAAAAATAAAGATTAGGATGCATGAATATGCAAAATTATAACTCAAATGATCAGCCCTCCAGAGGGCAGATAAATCATGTACATATAAGAGTAAATCATTTATCTTCTCTCCCTAACCCAGGAGGATTCATTATCATTATTGGTTTAATGGTTTAAAGTAGCATCAAGCTTGTCAGAGGCATTTAGACTCTCTGTGTTTGTTTAAGGTCAGTTGTAGCTTTGATGATTAGCGTTACTTACATTTACCGTTGTAATTACTGGTAGTGTGACCTCCTCATTCCTCTTTGCAGCTGCCCTTGCTCTTGTCACACGTACCATGTTGTGGGATGCCGGTTAGATGAGCTTCCAGAATGCCATGGTGGGCATATGTGTCAAACCTATGTCAGAAGAGGGAAATGTTAAGATGAATGATAAGAGATTATGTATTTATATATTTATTTATACGTTAACTGCCTCCAGAGGGCAGTACAGGAGTATAGAAGACAAGATCGCACATGCATGTACATTTATGCATGATGAGAAAATAAAACATTATTATTACCTGATAGCAAAGCTGTTTTGCTTGAGTAGAAAAAAACGTGTAACTATAAGCCTGCAACAAAGATCAAGGCACTCCTTGTGTGCAATTGTTTTTAAAGCCTTTATTAAAAAAGCCTTTATTTAGGTTGTTTTTTAATTACTTTGTTACATGCTCATTGGTAAAAAAAATAATACTTAAGCCACAACATATTTTTGCTCTCAGTCTATTTAGACCTTGTTTTCAATGAGCACCCTTTTGATACCATATATATATTTATTTTTTTATAGAAGCAAAGCAGCACTCTTTAGCCTCTCTTCTCTACATTATTATTACCATTATCATAACCTACCTTGGGTAGTACCGTATGTTGGTGTCGGAGGCAGGAAATCGCTCCAAACAAAATTTCCTCCAACTGTCTCCTCATTTGCGCTACCTCCTTACTGAGATCTTTGCCTTGCTCTAGTGCCAAGTCAATGGCAGAGGGGTCGACAGCTGAACAATAATCATGATCCAGGTGTTGGAGCTCCATGGGCACATCTTCATCCCCCTGAGCCGGTTCATAAATTGGTCGCTCTCTCCTTTACCATACCCCGGGTCTTGGCACTTGGACTGAGCAGTCATTCCACTGGAACAGGGTTGGGAGAACTCCCTTCTTGATTAGCCGACGTCCAGTGGGAGTTGAAGGATCGATCATGTCATTACCTTGGAAGTGGCATCTGCAGACCCTGGTATGGAAGGTCATGTTGAATCTCTCACGTCAAATATTTCTGATCCACTTTTTATGTGTTTCTTCCAGTGCATTGAAAGTGTGAAAGCTTACACAGAGTTGAACTTGGAGGAAGCCTCATACAGTGGGACATAACAATGCTCAGCTGTACTGCTACCTTCACGTCGTAAAAATATTAAAACCTTGCTTGAACTCATTTTTTTAGGTAATGGTATATTGGAACAAAAATAATAATAATCAAAATATACAATTTGTTTGACTACCTGACAATAGATACACACTTGCTAGCTACCAGGCTAGCTAGCTATCATATCGAAGATGATGAGAATGCGCAATACCGGAAGTCAAGGGCTGGATGGGATTTTAGCGGAAATACGTAGGCTATCGGGCATGCATAAAGCCTATTGTTACATGACTGGGCTGAATTAAGAAAGGTGTCATTCAATTATTTGGATTATCTCAACATTGCTCCATCTGTAACACAAGTACACAAAGGTTCACACACTAGCAGAATAAATTAAGTTTATTCAGTC
The DNA here is from genome assembly GCF_964263955.1 of Coregonus lavaretus. Taxonomy (NCBI): domain Eukaryota; kingdom Metazoa; phylum Chordata; class Actinopteri; order Salmoniformes; family Salmonidae; genus Coregonus; species Coregonus lavaretus. The sequence goes on along the minus strand of NC_139996.1, from coordinate 58,746,734 downwards.
ATTGACAAAAAAAAGTTTAAACAACTACACTGAACAAAAATATCAATGCAAATATAAAGTGTTGGTCCCATGTTTCATGAGCTGACATAAAAGATCCCAGAAAATGTCCACATGCACAGAAATATTATTTATCTCAAAATTTGTTTACATCCTTGTTAGTGAGCATTTCTTCTTTGCCAAGATAATCTATCCACCTGACAGGTGTGGCATATCAAGAAGCTGATTAAACAGCATGATCATTACACAGGTGCACCTTGTGCTGGGAACAATAAAAGGCCACTCTAAAATGTGCAGTTTTGTCACACAACACAATGCCACAGATGTCTCAAGTTTTGAGAAAGCGTGAAATTGGCATGCTTGCTGCAGGAATGTCCACCAGAGCTATTGCCAGAGAATTGAATGTTCATTCCTCTACCATAAGCTGCCTCCAACGTTGTTTTTGAAAATTTGGCAGTACGTCACAAGTGTGCTCTTCATGGATGAATTCCGGTTTAAACTGTACCGGGCAGAAGGCAGACAGCGTGTATGGCGTTGTGTGAGCAAGCGGTTTGCTGATGTCAATGTTGTGAACAGAGTGCCCCATGGTGGCGGTGGTGTTATGGTATGGGCAGACTTAAGCTACGGACAATGAACACAATTGCATTTTATCGATGGCAATTTGAATGCACAGAGATACCGTGACAAGATCCTGAGGCCCATTGTCGTGCCATTCATCCGCTGCCATCACCTCATGTTTCAGCATGATAATGCATGGCCCCATGTCGCAAGGATCTGTATAAAATTTCTGGAAGCTAAAAATGTCCCAGTTCTTCCATGGCTTGCACACTTACCAGACATGTCATCCATTGAGCATGACTGGGATGCTCTGGATCGACATGTAGGACAGCATGTTCCAGTTTCCGCCAATAGCCAGCAACTTCACACAGCCATTGAAGAGGAGTGGGACAAGATTCCACAGGCCACAATCAACAGCCTGATCAACTCTATGCGAAGGAGATGTGTCGCACCGAATGAGGCAAATGGTGGTCACACCAAATACTGACTTGTTTTCTGATCCACGGCCCCTTTTTTAAGATATCTGTGACCAACAGATGCATATCTGTATTCCCAATCATGTGAAATCCATAGATGAAGCCTAATTAATTTATTTCAATTTACTGACTTCCTTATATGAAATGTAACTCAATAAAATCTTTGAAATTGTTGCATGTTGCGTTTATATTTTTGTACATGTGAGACATATTCTGCCATTTCAACAGCCTAGCCCTGCCACTCAAATTCTTAAAGCAGAATTATGGAAAGTCTTAGATTAACTAATACAACCTTAGATCTAAGGGGTTATGATAGTCAGGGTTCAAATTAATCTGCATTGCTTTTCAATAGGATGGTGTCATGATTATCCCTGGGTGAGGATCAAAGGCCTCACATCAGCTTGGCAAATGGCCGACAACAACCAGACCCTCTTACCCACAGGGGGCTGTGCCGGTCTTGACACGTTAATACTGCCATAAATTAGAGAGGAGGATAATCTATATCTGGCATTCTAGTATGGGGAATGGAATGCCTTTGTTTCAGATACTTTTTGCCGCCCAAAAACTTCAACATCCAACAATGAACATTGGGACAATATATTTCAACATCCAAACGTTGGGAATGATGAGAAATGGAATATGGAAAATTAATGTCTATTTTGTGATGGTATAAAGGCGATGGTGATGGTATAAAAACGAAAACATTGTGACTTGAAGAGCTTTTACACTGTGTATATCAGGGTTACATCCTTTACCTTGTGTAGAAAATATCAAGGAGGAAGACAATGTTTTCGTGAAGATAGGAATGTGATTTTAGCTTTCTAACAAAATCATAGTGATAATAATATTTTAGCCTCGTAACTAGCCACGCCCGAGGGAGCTCAGAGAGCATGTCAGTATGACAGAAACACCCCTCTTTCCTAGAGTGCATAAAAGATTGAGATAAGAATTATCAGATCAGACTAGACGGACCTCAAGCTGCAGCTTTTGTCCATATCGGTCCCGACCCTGAAAATCAACACGAGGTGAAGACGACAAAGTTGCCTCCACTAACAGTCAATGTTACGGCTGAGTAGCTGTTCTAAGTACTGTATCTAAGAAGGTGAATTTAAGTGGGGCCATCCTGTTACTCTCTTCAAACCATTGTCTACTACACTGCTCTCATCACCCCACAGGGGATCGTCGACACGGCTGATTAGCCGTCCTCAGAAGACCACTTCCAGAACGAGTGAAAGTAAACAGACAACTAAGAAGAAGGACATTGTGACCTCTTGTGAACAATCTGAGCCTTACATCTAAAAGGCCATCCGAAAGAGAAGGCCCAATCAACCCCTTCCCACGAAGGCCTGTGTCAAACAGAGAAACACGACGAAGATCTCCAACACGTAAATACATGCATTGCTTTTCTTCCCAAACGGGCGGCTGTTTGGGGCAAAGTATTAGGATTAATATGAGCTTAGGTCCATGTGTATCCAAGTGTTTTCTCTCTCTCTCTCTCTTTAACTTTCCATCTTTTGTAACAAGTGTCATATTGTGTTAGTCCGCTAGGGACCCGTTTTCATTGTATTATGTTTCTAATCCCTACCTATACCATGTACGTGTTTGTATCTTGTGTTATAATTTTAATTAGATAGTAAATAAAAAAAATTAATCAATTTGTGTGGTACAGAATGATCAGTAAGAGCCAACGACTTTCAGAATGAGACTGATATGAGGTAAATTATTAATAAATGACTGTTAAATGGTAAGAGATATCTTGGTAACTCGTCAAACAACTTTTCCCGTGGTGCCCCAAATTCCTAATGAGTTAATTGTTACATGATTAATTTAATCTAGTAACAATTAAACATAGTAGGTAATTATTCAATAAATAATAATCATCACAATAATGAAAGTCACGTCACGACAATGGAATGGAAATGGAATTGACCTCAACCCTGCTAGTTGTAGTAGTAGTAGTAGTAGTAGTAGTAGTAGTAGTAGTAGTTGTAGTAGTAGTAGAAGTAGTAGTAGTAGTAGTAGTAGTTTATTGATCCCAATTTGGATGATTGATCAGACTGTACAAAACATACAATTAATTCACAATTGCTGTGTTTATTGTAATTTTTATTGCATACCCTCTTTATTCACCATGCATTTCAATAAGTAAAGGGCAACTATCAGTATCCCATTCAGTAATATATCAAGAAGTGTTAATGGGCCAATCCTAGGAGATGCCACAATTTCCAACATGCACCCCTTTACAAAGGGTGAGAAAGGACAATTGAGGTCAATAACAATAATGTGAATTGAATGTCAACCAAGTCTGTCTTGTCAACTAGCACATTTATTCCAAACACTGGTCACTAGATAATCCAAAGAATCCACGTAATCAAAGCCCCCCTCAGGCAGAAAATGTTCTATTAAGAACTGTCTGGGACTCGTTATTTCTCTGGCTGCTACTTATTAAGTCCTGGATAAAATTAACGACAAAATACTTGTCTCAAATATGTTAGCATAACTACACAGAACTACCGCGGACCATTGTGCAATAAGAGGCCAATCTGGCTTTCTCATAGTAAAATGTGTCCCAATGAACGAGCAACATGCCTCCACTCACTAGGGTGTGGTTTACGGAGCGCTCTTTGCAATTTGTGCTTGATAGGCGTCTATTCTGGTCGAGATATATCTCATAACACAGCACTCTCACATCTTGCTAATCTATTTGAGCATGTGCTTCCAGTTCTATTTGTTCTATGTAATTCAGACTAAATTACATTTCCAGTGATAGCCAGTGAGAATGTGTGGTGAGTATTACTAGAAAAGAAAACTGTTGATTACCCAGCTAGTGATTGCTATTCTTTTAATGGTGTCCTAACTGAGGCAGATCCAACACAGGGATGTAGTAAATGTGGGTAAACGCACATAAACACAGTTTACACACCATTATGTTATACAGTTTTGTAAGGAAATTGGCCATAGACTGACAAGTTGAGTCCCTCAGGCCAAGTAAGAACGTTCCAGGTTTAGACATTTTAGCAAATTTATGAAAATCAGAAATACCTTATTTACATAAATATTCAGACCCTTTGATATGAGACTCGAAATTGAGCTCAGGTGCATCCTGTTTTCATTGGTCATCCTTGAGATGTTTCTACAACTTGATTGGAGTCCACCTGTGGTAAATTCAATTTACTGGACATGATTTGGAAAAGCACACACCTGTCTATATAAGTTCCCACAGTTGACAGTAAATGTCAGAGCAAAAATCAATCCATGAGGTTGATGGAATTGTCCGTAGAGTTCCGAGACAGGATTGTGTCGAGGCACAGATCTGGGGAAGGGTACCAAAAAATTTCTGCAGCATTGAAGGTCCCCAAGAACACAGTGGCCTCCATCATTCTTAAATGGAAGAGCTGGCCTAGTCTCAACGTCAACAGTGAAGAGGCGACTCCGGGATGCTGACCTTCTAGGCAGAGTTGCAAAGAAAAAGCCATATCTCAGACTGGCCAATAAAAATAAAAGATGGGCAGTCTGAGATATGGCTTTTTCTTTGCAACTCTGACTAGAAGGTCAGCATCCCGGAGTTGCCTCTTCACTGTTGATGTTGAGACTGGTGTTTTGCGGTTACTATTTAATGAAGCTGCCAGTTGAGGACATGTGAGGCATCTGTTTCTTAAACTAGACACTGTCTTTGTCCTCTTGCTCAGTTGTGCAACGTGGGCCTTCCACTCCCCTTTCTATTCTGGTTAGAGCCAGTTTGCGCTGTTCTGTGTAGGGAATAGTACACAGCGTTGTACGAGATCTTCAGTTTCTTGGCAATTTCTCGCATTGAATAGCCTTCATTTATCAGAACAAGAAAAGACTGACGAGTTTCAGAAGAAAGTTGGCGAGATCTTCAGTTTCTTGGCAATTTCTCGCATGGAATAGCCTTCATTTATCAGAACAAGAATAGACTGACGAGTTTCAGAAGAAAGTTGGCAATTTTGAGCCTGTAATCGAACCCACAATTGCTGATTATACAGATACTCAACTAGTCTCATGAAGGCCAGTTTTATTGCTTCTTTAATCAGCACAACAGTTTTCAGCTGTGCTAACATCAATGCAAAAGGGTTTTCTAATGATCAATTAGCCTTTTAAAATGATAAACTTGGATTAGCAAACACAACGTGCCATTGGAACACAGGACTGATGGTTGCTGATAATGGGCCTCTGTACTCCTATATACAGTCGTGGTCAAAAGTTCTGAGAATGATACAAGTATTGGTCTTCACAAAGTTCGCTGCTTCAGTGTTATGAGATATTTTTGTCAGATGTTACTATGGTATACTGAAGTATAATTACAAGCATTCCATAAGTGTCAAAGGCTTTTATTGACAATTACATTAAGTTTATGCAAAGAGTCAATATTTGCAGTGTTGACCCTTCATTTTCAAGACCTCTGCAATCCGCCCTGGCATGCTGTCAATTAACTTCTGGGCCACATCCTGACTGATGGCAGCCCATTCATGCATAATCAATGCTTGGAGTTTGTCAGAATTTGTGGGTTTTTGTTTGTCCACCCGCCTCTTGAGGATCGACCACAAGTTCTCAATGGGATTAAGGTCTGGGGAGTTTCCTGGCCATGGACCCAAAATGTCGATGTTTTGTTCCCCGAGCCACTTAGTTATCACTTTTGCCTTCTGGCAAGGTGCTCCATCATGCTGGAAAAGGCATTGGTCATCACCAAACTGTTCTTGGATGGTTGGGAGAAGTTTCTCTCGGAGGATGTGTTGGTACCATTCTTTATTCACGGCTGTGTTCTTAGGCAAAATTGTGAGTGAGCCCACTCCCTTGGCTGAGAAGCAACCCCACACATGAATGGTCTCAGGATGCTTTACTGTTGGCAGACGATGGTAGCGCTCACCTTGTGTTCTCCGGACAAGGTGTTTTCCGGATGCCCCAAACAATCGGAAAGGGGATTCATCAGAGAAAATGACTTTACCCCAGTCCTCAGCAGTCCAATCCCTGTACCTTTTGCAAAATATCAGTCTGTCCCTGATGTTTTTCCTGGAGAGAAGTGGCTTCTTTGCTGCCCTTCTTGACACCAGGCCATCCTCCAAAAGTCTTTGCCTCACTGTGCGTGCAGATGCACTCTCACCTGCCTGCTGCCATTCCTGAGCAAGCTCTGCACTGGTGGTGCCCCGATCCCGCAGCTGAATCAACTTTAGGAAACGGTCCTGGCGCTTGGTGGACTTTCTTGGGCGCCCTGTCGCCTTCTTCACAACAATTGAACCTCTCTCCTTGAAGTTCTTGATGATCCGAGAAATGGTTGATTTAGGTGCAATCTTACTAGCAGCAATATCCTTGCCTGTGAAGCCCTTTTTGTGCAAAGCAATGATGACAGCACGTGTTTCATTACAGGTAACCATGGTTTACAGAGGAAGAACAATGATTTCAAGCACCACCCTCCTTTTAAAGCTTCCAGTCTGTTATTCGAACTCATTCAGCATGACAGAGTGATCTCCAGCCTTGTCCTCGTCAACACTCTTACCTGTGTTAACGAGAGAATCACTGACATGATGGCAACTGGTCCTTTTGTGGCAGGGCTGAAATGCAGTGGAAATGTTTTTGGAGGATTAAGTTCATTTTCATGGCAAAGAGGGAATTTGCAATTAATTGCAATTCATCTGATCACTCTTCATGACATTCTGGAGTATATGCAAATTGGCATCTACAAAACTGAGGCAGCAGACTTTCTGCTTTTTTTTATTTTTATTTATTTTTATTTTTGGGGGGGGGGGGGGGTGGATCAGCTTAATATTGCAGATAGATTGTATCTTCTATCAATGTAATTGTCTGCATCACTTCCAATCCCCCATGTTTTTTATATATATACTCCCCTTTATTACTTTTCAACCCCGCCATCCTTTCCCTACTTGGAGTTAATTAGTGAACAACAATGCACAGGCCTCTACTTCCTGTCTATACTTACTATCTACACCTTATGGACACAGTTAATTTTACAATAATTCTATTATATATATATATATAAAAAAAAATTGCTCCTGAACTTCTTCTAACTTCTTCTACTTCTACTACCTCTCCGATCATTTTCATGATGTCCATCCGGTTTGCTTCTATATGCCATATCTTTCTAACTGTGCTCTTTCCCAAAAGCTCCCAACATACAACCTACAGTGGGGAAAAAAAGTATTTAGTCAGCCACCAATTGTGCAAGTTCTCCCACTTAAAAATATGAGAGAGGCCTGTAATTTTCATCATAGGTACACGTCGACTATGACAGACAAAATTAGGAAAAAAAATCCAGAAAATCACATTGTAGGATTTTTTATGAATTTATTTGCAAATTATGGTGGAAAATAAGTATTTGGTCAATAACAAAAGTTTCTCAATACTTTGTTATATACCCTTTGTTGGCAATGACACAGGTCAAACATTTTCTGTAAGTCTTCACAAGGTTTTCACACACTGTTGCTGGTATTTTGGCCCATTCCTGCATGCAGATCTCCTCTAGAGCAGTGATGTTTTGGGGCTGTCGCTGGGCAACATGGACTTTCAACTCCCTCCAAAGATTTTCTATGGGGTTGAGATCTGGAGACTGGCTAGGCCACTCCAGGACCTTGAAATGCTTCTTACGAAGCCACTCCTTCGTTGCCCGGGCGGTGTGTTTGGGATCATTGTCATGCTGAAAGACCCAGCCACGTTTCATCTTCAATGCCCTTGCTGATGGAAGGAGGTTTTCACTCAAAATCTCACGATACATGGCCCCATTCATTCTTTCCTTTACACGGATCAGTCGTCCTGGTCCTTTTGCAGAAAAACAGCCCCAAAGCATGATGTTTCAACCCCCATGCTTCACAGTAGGTATGGTGTTCTTTGGATGCAACTCAGCATTCTTTGTCCTCCAAACACGACCAGTTGAGTTTTTACCAAAAAGTTATATTTTGGTTTCATCTGACCATATGACATTCTCCCAATCCTCTTCTGGATCATCCAAATGCACTCTAGCAAACTTCAGACGGGCCTGGACATGTACTGGCTTAAGCAGGGGGACACGTCTGGCACTGCAGGATTTGAGTCCCTGGCGGCGTAGTGTGTTACTGATGGTAGGCTTTGTTACTTTGGTCCCAGCTCTCTGCAGGTCATTCACTAGGTCCCCCCGTGTGGTTCTGGGATTTTTGCTCACCGTTCTTGTGATCATTTTGACCCCCCGGGGTGAGATCTTGCGTGGAGCCCCAGATCGAGGGAGATTATCAGTGGTCTTGTATGTCTTCCATTTCCTAATAATTGCTCCCACAGTTGATTTCTTCAAACCAAGCTGCTTACCTATTGCAGATTCAGTCTTCCCAGCCTGGTGCAGGTCTACAATTTTGTTTCTGGTGTCCTTTGAAAGCTCTTTGGTCTTGGCCATAGTGGAGTTTGGAGTGTGACTGTTTGAGGTTGTGGACAGGTGTCATTTATACTGCTAACAAGTTCAAACAGGTGCCATTAATACAGGTAACGAGTGGAGGACAGAGGAGCCTCTTAAAGAAGAAGTTACAGGTCTGTGAGAGCCAGAAATCTTGCTTGTTTGTAGGTGACCAAATACTTATTTTCCACCATAATTTTCAAATAAATTCATAAAAAATCCTACAATGTGATTTTCTGGATTTTTTCTCTCTCAATTTGTCTGTCATAGGTGACGTGTACCTATGATGAAAATTACAGGCCTCTCTCATCTTTTTAAAGTGGGAGAACTTGCACAATTGGTGGCTGACTAAATACTTTTTTCCCCCACTGTAAGAATGCTGTTCATTGACTATAGCTCAGAATTCAACACCATAGTACCCTCCAAGCTCATCATCATTCTCGAGGCCCTGGGTCTGAACTTCGCCCTGTGCAACAGGGTCCTGGACTTCCTGATGGGCCGCCCCCAGGTGTTGAATGTAGGAAACAACATATCCACTTCGCTGATCCTCAACACTGGGGCCCCACAAGGGTGTGTGCTCAGCCCCTTCCTGTACTCCCTGTTCTCCCATGACTGCGTGGCCAAGCACGCCTCCAACTCAATCATCAAGTTTGCAGACTACACAACAGTAGTAGGCTTGATTACCAACAATGACGAGAACGCCTACAGGGAGGAGGTGAGGGCTCTGGTAGTGTGGTGCCAGGAAAATAACCTCTCATTCAAGGTCAACAAAACAAAGGAGTTGATCGTGGACTTCAGGAAACAGCAGAGGTTGCACCCTCCTATCCACATCGACGGGACCACAGTGGAGAAGGTGGAAAGCTTCAAGTACTTTGGCGTACACGTCACCAACAAACTGAAATGGTCCACCCACGAAGACAGTGTGGTGAAATAGGCGCAACAGAGCCTCTTCAACCTCAGGAGGCTGAAGAAATTCAGCTTGGCACCTAAAACCCTCACAATCTTTTACAGATGCACAATTGAGAGCATCCTGTCGGGCTGTATCACCACCTGGTACGGCAACTGCACCGCCGACAACCGCAGGGCTCTCCAGAGGGTGGTGCGGTCTGCCAAACGCATTATGGGGGCAAACTACCCGCCCTCCAAGACAAATACAGCCCCCGATGTCACAGGAAGGCCAAAAAGATCATCAAGGACATCAACCACCCGAGCCACTGCCTGTTCACCCCGCTATCATCCAAAAGGCGAGGTCAGTACAGGTGCATCAAAGCTGGGACAGAGAGAATGAAAAACAGCTACTATCTCAAGGCCATCAGACTGTTAAATAGCCATCACTAGGACATTGGAGGCTGCTGCTACCTATTGAAATCACTGGCCACTTTAAGAAATGGAACACTAGTCACTTTAATAATGTTTACAGTCACTTTAATAATGTTAACATATCTTGCACTACTCATCTCATATGTATATACTGCATTCTATTCTATAATATTCTACTGTATCTTAGTCCATGTCATTGCTTGTCCATATATGTATATTTTCTTAAATTCCATTCTTTACTAGTTTTGTGTGTATTAGGTATATTACTGCACTGTCGGAGCTAGAAGCACAAGCATTTCGCTACACCCGCTATAACATCTGCTAAACACGTGTATGTGACAAATAACATTTGATTTGATTTGATTTGATCAACTGACCTCTTCAACTCAGCCAACAGATTTTCGATTGGATTGAGGTCCGGCGACTGACATGGCCATGGCAGAACATTGATTTTGTTGTCACAGAACCATTTCTGTGTGGATCTTGAGGTATGTTTTGGGTCATTGTCTTGTTGGAAAGTCCACCTACGGCCAAGTCCCAGTCTTCTGGCAGAGGCAACCAGATTGTCAGCCAAAATTGCCTGATACTTGGTGGAATTCATTATGCCATCAATCTTAACCAGTGCCCCTGGACCTCTGGAATTAAAACAGCCCCAAAACATCACTCACCCACCACAGTATTTCACCGTGGGTATGAGGTGCCTCTCCGTGTATGCATCTCTGTTTCGATGCCAAACTTGCCGATGCTGTATCTGACCAAAACGTTCAATTTTGGTCTCATCTGACCAGAGCACCATCTTCCAGTCATAATTTAAATGACGTTTGGCAAACTCCAATCGCTTCCGTCTGTGTCTTGGGGTCAGAAAGGGCTTTCTTCTGGCAACCCTTCCAAAGAGCCTGTCTCACCATCCTCCTCCCTATTCTGGGGGGCAAAATGCATTTGCGTCCTCTACCCGTGAGGTTATCAAATGTTCCATATCTTTTTAATTTTTTAATAATTGCCCTGACAGTGCTCAGTGGTATATTCAATCGTTTGTGAATCTTCTTATAAATAAATAGGTCATTTAGCAGACGCTCTTATCCAGAGCGACTTACAGGAGCAATTAGGGTTTAGTGCCTTGCTCAAGGGCACATCGACAGATTTTTCACCTAGTCGGCTTGGGGATTAGAACCAGCGACCTTTCGGTTACTGGTACAACGCTCTTAACCACTAAGCTACCTGCCGCCCTAGCCATTACCAGACTTATGAAGGTCTACGACCATCTGTCTCTTTTGAACTGCCAGTTCTTTTGTTTTCTTCATGGTGTCGGATGACAAAGGGATATTGCATGCGTGTTACCTCATTTTTATACCCTAGTGAAACAGGAAGTGATGTAATGGCTCAATATAGTTCCTTAAGACTTAGATAAACTTAAATAAGTTGAATTTAATTCATGGTTTAATTTGGTAGATGCTATTTACAATAATCTTTAAGGGAGCCATTAATTGTGAAACCTTGACTTGGAGGACAGGTGTTCCATTCCGGTGTTGCCGAGGTGGTGCACTTAGACCGGTGGCTCAGTACCCCCCCCATGAAATGTTCCGGATTGACTGACCTTCATGTCTTAAAGTAATGATGGACTGTTGTTTCTCTTTGCTTATGTGAGCTGTTCTTGCCTTAATATGGACTTGGTCTTTTACCAAATAGGGCTATCTTCTGTATACCCCCCTACCGTGTCACAACACAACTGATTGGCTCAAACACATTAAGAAGGAAAGAAATTCCACAAATTAACTTTTAAGAAGGCACAACTGTTAAATGAAATGAATTCCAGGTGACTACCTCATGAAGGTGGTTGAGAGAATGCCAAGCGTGTGCAAAGCTGTCATCAAGGCAAAGGGTGGCTATTTGAAGAATCTCTCATATATTTTGATTTGTTTAACACTTTTTTGGTTACTACATGATTCCATATGTGTTATTTCATAGTTTTGATGTCTTCACTATTATTCTACAATGTAGAAAATAGTAAAAATAAAGAAAAACCCTTGAATGAGTAGGTGTGTCCAAACTTTTGACTGGTACTGTAAATATATCTATTTGCAAAAAATATATATGGGGGATTGGAAGTGATGCAGACAATTACATTGATGGAAGCTACAATCTATCTGCAATATTAAAGCTGATTACATTTTAGTCATTTAGCAGACCCTCTTATCCAGAGCGACTTACAGTTAGTGAATGCATACGTTTTTATTTTTTTATTTTTTATACTGGCCCCCCGTAGGAAACGAACCCACATCCCTGCCGGCCAAACCTTGGACGACGCTGGACCAATTGTGCGCCGCCCATGGGTCTCCCGGTTGCGGCCGTCTGCGACAGAGCCTGGACTCAAACCAGGATCTCTAGTGGCACAGCTAGCATTGCAATGCAATGCCTTAGACCACTGATCTACCCCCTATTTTTACTTTTTTTATAAGAAAATAATTAAGAATTAAGTAGTACTTTAAAGTATTTTGACTTAAATAATTTATACCACTGGATTTGAAAGGAACATTGTTACACATGAAAACATGTTGTGAACCTGGTGTAACAATATTGAAACAATATTGAAACTGTGCTTCCACCTGGTGGACATCAAGAGGAACTACACCATACACACACAATATATTGCTCTTTTTTATTAGACACTATTAGATATGTCCAATCAAGAGACATTCAAAAGTACAAATCGGAATGTAAAGTCGAAATGTAAAGCACAAACGACTGGAAAGTTCTTCAAAAGCAGCTGTAGTGAGTCAAGCATCTTGAGGTTACCTAAAATAAGTCAAAGCATATATTACATTGAGCTCAACAACACCTTCGACACAGACACAAGTTGCCTGCTATATTTGGGCAGCATGATTAACACAGAGACAACTTGGCAAAATACAATGTATGTTTCTGTAGTACGAGTAGGCTGGTATATACAGTATCATCAGTAACAATTGTGTACAAGCCACCTAGCTAATAACATATTGGAGCTAGTAGTCATTAGTTACATTTTAACCCTAGCGATAGCCTAATTGAGGCACAATAGAGTTCACCGGCGAAATAATAACTAAACCAACCAACGAGAATTGCTTGTAGGCTACCAGAATGAGGACAGACATTTTTCGGAGCAAACGTGGTGAGTGAAAAACGTAATTACTTAGCCCACTCCCTACCTGGTATCTTATTCTACCGCTATACAACCTTGTATGCGTTGTTTGTTGGTAACCTTGTAATTTACTACGTTTTTGGAACAGATAACCTGTTGGAACGATCCACAAGTTATACCCACCCCTGGCATATTCTGTAACCAACAAAACAATTATTCACCTCTTCCAGGAACCCCCACTGGTGGTCTCTGATGAAAAGTACATTTATTTTTAGTCAACATGACGTTCTCGGCTCTCCTATTCAACTTCAGGCAGCTGAAAGACCGTTCTGCCTCCATGCTGCAGATGGGTATTAGTGATGTGCAGTTCGCGAACGATTCGTTCTTTTTGAATGACTATTTTTCCTGACTCAAGAGTCATTATTTGTTTTTCTAACATGCTGACTAGATCGGGCAAACGTGTGCGCCATCACACACATGATGACTTTGTCCATCCACACCAGACGCGTTCAGGATCAGGACGCAGGTTGAAATATCAAAATGAACTCTGAACCAACTACATTAATTTGGGGACAAGTCGAAATGCATGAAACATTCAATGCAATTTAGCTAGCTAGCTTGCTGTTGCTAGCTAATTTGTCCTGGGATATAAACTATGGGTTGTTATTTTACCTGAAATGCACAAGGCCCTCTACTCTGACAAGTAATCCACAGATAAAAGGGTAAACCTAGTTCGTTTCTAGTAATCTCTCCTCCTTCAGTATTCTTCTTCTTCTTCTTCTTCTTCTGACTTTATATGGCGGTTGGCAACCAACTTTAAGGTGCATTACCACCACCAACTGGACTGGAGTGTGGACCTCAGTTGATCTTTCAATCACCCACGTGGGTATATGCTCCTAAAAACCAATGAGGAGATGGGAGAGGCGGGATTTGCAGCGCGTCAAGCTTCACAAATAGAACCAAGTTCTATTTTATCGCCTGGCTACGCAGATGCTTGTTGACGCCGCGAGTAGTTTGGATTAAATGATCGAATAACATGTATGTGTACATGTATTTTGCAATACTCGCGCACGTAACGTGAGTGGTGTGGTCAGCATGTAACATGCTGACCAGACCGCTCGCGGGCCATCATGTGCATGTTGATTTTGTTACCCACACCAGACTCGATCAGGACACGCAGGTTGAAATATCAAAATGAACTCTGAACCATCTATATTAATTTGGGGACAGGTCGAAAAGCATTAAACATTTATAGCAATTTAGCTAGCTAGCTTGCTGTTGCTAGCTAATTTGTCCTGGGATATAAACATTGGGTTGTTATTTTACCTGAAATGCACAAGGTCCTCCACTCTGACAACTAATCCACAGATAAAAGGGTAAACCGAGTTCGTTTCTAGTAATCTCTCCTCCTTCAGGCTTCTTCTTCTTTGGACTTTATATGGCGGTTGGCAACCAACTTTAAGGTGCATTACCACCACAAACTGGATTGGACTGTGGACCTCAGTTCATCTTTCTATCACCCACGTAAATATATTCTCCTAAAAAACCAATGAGGAGATGGGAGAGGTGGGACTTGCAGCGCGTCAAGCGTCACAAATAGAACCAAGTTCCATTTTAGCGCCTGGCTATGCAGACACTCGTTGAAGCGCGCGAGCAGTGTGGGTGCAATGATTGAATAACATTTATTTTGCAACGCTTGGGCACGCGACGCGAGCGGTGTGGTCAGCATGTAAGTGACTCGTTCATTTTAGTCGTTCATTTTATCTGCTAGTGCTGGCTGCAATGAGTCCTACAGCGTGATTCATACACAATCCTCTGGCTCAGCAGCTCCAGAGACGTGCTCCGACTACCACTTGTCTGTCATGTGCGCGCAAGAAAATAGATAATGAGCATAGAGAAGAAAAATACATGTTTAGAAACAATTGATCGCATGGTGCAAGAATGACTGCAATTAATTGATAATTGAATGTTGTGATGGACACAGCTTTGTAGAACCAAAACATACATAACCTTGCTCAATAAACTCAAACTCGAGAACAAATAATTTGGGGGGGCTGCAGTTCGCGAACGACTGTGCTTATCACCTTGCCTGGCTACCCAGACTCCTTGTTCCGGCCAAAGGCTACACCACGCCCACGGACGTTAGTTTCTTCTCCGCAATGAGAAGTATGTAGAGAACAACAGAGCAGTGGAAGAATTGTGTGAGTAGTCAGGCTACTTACTTATCACCCTCACGGCAGTCAAGCAATGTATTCCGCCAAGTCGTTCACAATCTAGTCTGGTTGGGGCCACAACTAGACCTTGTTTCAAATGTATCAAGAAATAATGTTATTTGTATGCCTAGCAATGAAAAAATGTACATTGTTTAAAGCACACGTTTACAAGTCTCAGTCACAAATGATAGCTACACTAAGCCCCCTTTGGTGAACGGCATGTGAACGAGAGGCTAGAGGAATCATGACTCTTTCGAGTTTTCAGTTCATCGTTCACTGGAAGGGGTCCTGCATGCTCAGGGCATTAATGACTCAAATGACTGAAAGTAGTCGAAAGATTAGTTATTTTGACTGAACGAGTCGAAAAATGCTGTCAGTAAAAAGAGCTGAACATTCCATCACTAATGGAAATACTTTTTTTCAATGATATGACAAACGTTCTTGGGGGCCCCTCTTCTGGAGAGGATTTAAAATCGAGACCCTTCTACTACAGAGGGAGGCCTACTGGATCTATTTTCATCCCTCATCACCCTAATTACTATGACACACCCCTCTCTGTGGTCATTGGTTGCACTAATTGCACTTTTTGTCTACATAACCTGGTTCAAGCATTCATGATATTACCCTGAAGAAGGCATGCGATGCCGAAACGTTGGTGGTTTACTCAATACGTTTCTGAGAACTTATACATAGAGTGTGCGACTTTCTTTATTTTTATAGCCTACAGTTTACTCTCCATTAGTCAGCACCTCTACTAACTTTTTTGGGGGTGTGCAGCAGCTCATGCTTTTTTGTAAACTTAATTGAAACTGACAATAAATATTTATTTGTTTCTTTATCAAATTTTTAAGCATGTGTAAATATCATGTAAGTATTGTATGACAAAACTGTATTCCATAGTACAATGAATGTGAATAGAGAAGCCTAAATGTAACGAGATATGTGCTTTTATTAAACTCCTCAACCCAATTGAGATGGTTTGGCTTGAGTTGGACGGCAGCGTGAAGGAAAAGTAGCGAACAAGTGCTAAGAATATGTGGGAACTCCTTCAAGACTGTTGGAAAAGCATTCCAGGTGAAGCTGGTTGAGAGAATGCCAAGAGTGTGCAAAGCTGTCATCAATGCAAAGGGTGGCTATTTGAAGAATCTCAAATATAAAATATATTTTGATTTGTTTAACACTTTTTTGGTTACTACATGATTCCATATGTGTTATTTCATAGTTTTGATGTCTTCACTATTATTCTACAATGTAGAAAATAGTAAAAATTAAGAAAAACCCTTGAATGAGTAGGTGTGTCCAAACTTTTGACTGGTACTGTATATAATATATATATTTGCAAAAACATATATGGGGGATTGGAAGTGAAGCAGACAATTACATTGATGGAAGCTACAATCTATCTGCAATATTAAAGCTGATCTACCCTCTAAAAATAAATAAATTAATAATAATAATAATAATAATAATAATAATAATAATAATTAAGACTTAAGTAGTACTTTAAAGTATTTTGACTTAAGTAATTTATACCACTGGATTTGAAAGGAACATTGTTACACATGAAAACATGTTGTGAACCTGGTGTAAAAATATTGAAACAATATTGAAACTGTGCTTCCACCAGGGGGACATCAAGAGTTACTACACCACACACACACACACACACACACACACAGAATAACCTTAACCTTAAAACATACATTGCTCTTTTTTATTAGACACTATTAGATATGTCCAATCAAGAGACATTCAAAAGTACAAGTCGGAATGTAAAGTCGGAATGTAAAGCACAAATGACTGGAAAGTTCTTCAAAAGTAGCTGTAGTTAGTCAAGCATCTTGAGGTTACCTGAAATAAGTCAAAGCGTATATTAAATTGAGCTCAACAACATCTTCGACACAGACACAAGTTACCTGCTATATTTGGGCAACATGATTAACACAGAGAGAACTTGGCAAAATACAATGTATGTTTCTGTAGTACGAGTAGGCTGGTATATACAGTATAATCAGTAACAATTGTGTACAAGCCACCTAGCTAATAAAAAATTTCGGAGCAAACGTGGTGAGTGAAAAACGTAATTACTTAGCCCACTCCCTACCTGGTATCTTATTCTACCGCTATACAACTTTGTATGCATTGATTGTTGACAACCTTGTTATTTACGACGTTTTTATTAAACTCAGCTAAAGTAGGCTATTTGTTTATATTTGTAGGTAAATGTGAATAACTTAAAAGTGAAAATTGTACTGCAAAATAAAGTAACGAAAGACGCAATATATACCATTAAAATAAAGAACAACTTGATTACTAATATATCTAATATTGCCCTTTGCATCAACTTAAAGAAAACATAAGTTATCAATTATAATTGTATTATATTTTAAGTAATTTAATTTAATTCCAGAGCAAAGCAACCATATTTTTCCAGGATAAGATATTATTATTATTATTATTATTATTATTATTATTTTAACCTTTATTTAAGCAGGGACTCATGCTGAGACCACAGTCTCTTTCGCAGATGACCCCTGCATGAACACATCAATAAACAACAATTAAACTAAACATATCTATATACATGTACAGTCGTGGTCAAAAGTTTTGAGAATGACACAAGTATTGGTCTTCACAAAGTTCGCTGCTTCAATGTTAGGAGATATTTTTGTCAGATGTTACTATGGTATACTGAAGTATAATTACAAGCATTCCATAACTGTCAAACGCTTTAATTGACAATTACATTAAGTTTATGCAAAGAGTCAATATTTGCAGTGTTGACCCTTCTTTTTCAAGACCTCTGCAATCCGCCCTGGCATGCTGTCAATTAACTTCTGGGCCACATCCTGACTGATGGCAGCCCATTCTTGCATAATCAATGCTTGGAGTTTGTCAGAATTTGTGGGGTTTTGTTTGTCCACCCGCCTCTTGAGTATCGACCACAAGTTCTCAATGGGATTAAGGTTCTGGGGAGTTTCCTGGCCATGGGCCCAAAATGTCGATATTTTGTTCCCCGAGCCACTTAGTTATCACTTTTGCCTTATGGCAAGGTGCTCCATCATGCTGGAAAAGGCATTGGTCATCACCAAAATGTTATTGGATGGCTGGGAGAAGTTGCTCTCGGAGGATGTGTTGGTACCATTCTTTATTCATGGCTGTGTTCTTAGGCAAAATTGTGAGTGAGCTCACTCCCTTGGCTGAAAAGCAACCCCACACATGAATGGTCTCAGGATGCTTTACTGTTGGCATGACACAGGACTGATGGTAGCGCTCACCTTGTCTTCTCCGGACAAGGTGTTTTCCAGATGCCCCAAACAATCGGAAAGGGGATTAATCATAGAAAATGACTTTACCCCAGTCCTCAGCAGTCGAATCCCTGTACCTTTTGTTAGAATATCAGTCTGTCCCTGATGTTTTTACTGGAGAGAAGTGGCTTCTTTGATGCCCTTCTTGACACCAAGCCATCCTCCAAAAGTCTTCGTCTCACTGTGCGTGCAGATGCACTCACACCTGCCTGCTGCCATTCCTGAGCAAGCTCTGCACTGGTGGTGCCCCGATCCCGCAGCTGAATCAACTTTAGGAAACGGTCCTGGCGCTTGCTGGACTTTCTTGGGCACCCTGACGCCTTCTTCACAACAATTGAACCTCTCTCCTTGAAGTTCTTGATGATCCGATAAATGGTTGATTTAGGTGCAATCTTACTAGCAGCAATATCCTTGCCTGTGAAGCCCTTTTTGTGCAAAGCAATGATGACGGCACGTGTTTCCTTGCAGGTAACCATGGTTAACAGAGGAAGAACAATGATTTCAAGCACAACCCTCCTTTTAAAGCTTCCAGTCTGTTATTCTAACTCAATCAGCATGACAGAGTGATCTCCAGCCTTGTCCTCGTCAACACTCTCACCTGTGTTAACGAGAGAATCACTGACATGATGGCAGCTGGTCCTTTTGTGGCAGGGCTGAAATGCAGTGTACATTTTTGGGGGGATTAACTTCATTTTCATGGCAAAGAGGGACTTTGCAATTAATTGCAATTCATCTGATCACTCTTCATGACATTCTGGAGTATATGCAAATGCCATCATCAAAACTGAGGCAGCAGACTTTGTGAAAATTAGTATTTGTTTCATTCTCAAAACTTTTGACCACGACTGTACACATTAATTACACAATACATGAAAAGCAAACACAAAACACAAAACACAAAAAGCAAAACACAGTCATATGAAACAAACACATTCTTCAGTAAAAAGGCCCTCTAACATCCACCTGAATTGCCCTAGAGGCACCAACTCCACTAACTTTTAAGACTTTTGGAGATCATTCCACATGAGAGGTGCAAAAAAATTAAAAGCAGATGTACCTAACTCGGTGGAGATTGAAGGAATCTCCAGGGTTAGCCATTCCTGAGTCCAGGTCTGGTAACTTATACATCTAAAGGTTAACAATGAGGTAATGTATGGCAGAGGACTTTATAGACAAAAATGCATCGATCTACGAGAGTTCAAGGAGGGCCAGCCTACTTTCTGATACAAAATGCAATGATGTGTACTGTAATAAAGTGCAATGCGCTATGATAAACTGTGTCCAATGGCTTCAATACAGTGGCAGCTGCATTCATATAGACAATATACCCATTGTCAATAACCGGAATAAATGGTGACGCAATAATTTAGTTTTAGCTGTTCTCCAAATAGTATTTTACAGTGTTTAAATTGTATAAATGAGCTTCAACTTTCTTAACATTCCTTAACCGGATCTCACTAAAACCCAGATCCTGGATATGGCCCTGATGGCACCATCCAAAGTACGTATGCATAAATCATCAGATACATTTTTACATTATTTAGGAAATAACATATACTTGGCTTTACCTATATTATGAAATATATTAGAACATTTTGAATAGGCGACATGCCCCTACGTTTAAATGCTGCTTTTGTTTACCACTTGTCCCTGTGTTACAGTGCAATCACAGGCCACTTTCATTTGTTTTTCATTAGCAGTGCAGAATGCCATCCTCCTCAGATGGAGCCTGAGCTAAGAGTTGCACAAACACTACTGCAAATAGCTCTTTGATAAATGCGATTACAGCTGGCTAGCTGCAGACTTTCTTTTGTTCTTGACGCTGATATCTATCCATGGCATTTCATTTTCTATTTGAAGCATGATACCACTATAAGATATCTAAAGATACAGTGCCTAATGAAAGTCTGCACAGTTGTCACATTTTGCTGCCTTAAAAATAAATCTAAAAAGAGATCCACATTTTCAAAGTGAAAGAAAAAGTATAGAACATTTTCTAAATTAATAATAAAAAACAAAACAAAGATGTCTTGATATCGTATGTCTTCACACCTCAGAGTTAATACTTGGTGGAAGCACCTTTGGCAGCCATTACAGCTGTAAATCATTTTGAATAAGATTCTACCAACTCTGCACAACTCATAGGGCAACATACAGTGCCTTCGGAAAGTATTCAGACTCCTTGACCTTTTCCACATTTTGTTACATTACAGTCTTATTCTAAAATGGATTAAACAAAATCAATTCCTCAGCAATCTACACACAATACCCCATAATGACAACGCAAAAACATGTTTTTAGACATTTTTGTAAATGTTTACTTATTGACATAGGTATTCAGACCCTTTGCTATGAGACTCGAAATTGAGCTCAGGTGCATCCTGTTTCCATTGATCATCCTTGAGATGTTTCTACAACACGATTGGAGTCCACCTGTGGTATATTCAATTGATTGGACATGATTTGGAAAGGCACACACCTGTCTATATAAGTTCCCACAGTTGACAGTGCATGTCAGAGCAAAAACCAAGCCATGAGGTCGAAGGAATTGTCCGTAGAGCTCCGAGACAGGATTGAGTCGAGGCACAGATC
This sequence comes from Coregonus lavaretus, assembly GCF_964263955.1. Taxonomy (NCBI): domain Eukaryota; kingdom Metazoa; phylum Chordata; class Actinopteri; order Salmoniformes; family Salmonidae; genus Coregonus; species Coregonus lavaretus. The sequence continues at coordinate 58,725,765 of NC_139996.1, read as the reverse complement.
TGGGAAAGGGTACCAAAAATTGTCTGCAGCATTGAAGGTCCCCAAGAACACAGTGGCCTCCATCATTCTTAATTGGAAGAAGTTTGGAACCACCAAGACTCTTCCTAGAGCTGGCCGCCCGGGCCAAACTGAGCAGTCGGGGGAGAAAGGCCTTGGTCAGGGAGGTGACCAAGAACCCGATGGTCACTCTGACAGAGCTCTAGAGTTCCTCTGTGGAGATGGGAGAACCTTCCAGAAGGACAACCATCTCTGCAGCACTCCACCAATCAGGCCTTTATGGTAGAATGGCCAGAAGACACTCCTCAGTAAAAGGCACATGACAGCCCACTTTGCCAAAAGGCACCTAAAGACTCTCAGACCATGAGAAACAAGATTATCTGGTCTGATGAAACCAAGATGAACTCTTTGGCCTGAATATCAAGCGTCACGTCTGGAGGAAACCTGGCACCATCCCTAAGGTGAAGCATGGTGGTGGCAGCATCATGCTGTGGGGATGTTTTTCAGCGGCAGGGACTGGGAGACTAGTCAGGATCAAGGGAAAGATGAACGGAGCAAAATACAGAGAGATCCTTGATGAGATGATGATGCTCCAGGACCTCAGACTGGGGCGAAAGTTCACCTTCCAACAGGACAATGATCCCAAGCACACAGCCAAGACAATGCAGGAGTGGCTTCGGGACAAGTCTCTGAATGTCCTTGAGTGGCCCAGCCAGAGCCCGGATTTGAACCCGATCTAACATCTCTGAAGAGACCTGAAAATAGCTGTGCAGCAACGCTCCCCATCCAACCTGACAGAGCTTGAGAGGATCTGCAGAGAAGAATGGGAGAAACTCCCCAAATACAGGTGTGCCAAGCTTGTAGCGTCATACCCAAGAGGAATAGAGGCTGTAATCGCTGCCATAGGTGGTTCAACAAAGTACTGAGTAAAAGGTCTGAATACTTATGTAAATGTGATATTTAAAATCTCTACAAAAACAATTTTTGCTTTATCATTATAGGGTATTGTGTGTAGATTGATGAGGGGGTGGGGAAACAATTTAATCAATTTTAGAATAAGGCTGTAACCTCACAAAATGGGATCTGAATACTTTCCGAAGGCACTCCATTGATTTTGTCAAAATTGCTCAAGCTCAGTACATTTATTTGGAAATCATTGATGGACAGCAATATTCAAACTGTGTCTCTGATTGTCAAGCAGATTTAAAGTCAGGACTGAGACTGGACCCCTCTGGAACACTCAACAACTCTTGGAAAGCCATTCTGGTGTGTCTTTGGCATTAAAATGTGTGCAATTGTCACACAGAATATTTTAAATTCTATCCCAAGGTTAGGTATTCAGAAGACTGAGGCAGGTTTCCCTCTAACTTTTTACCTGGGCTTTGCTCCTTTCATATTTATTTTGATGCTGACAAGCATCCCCATAACATGATGATGCTACCACAATTCTTGAAATTACCCATCACTTCAAACGACAACTGCCATTCCCTCCATCTCTCCATCCACTGCAACTCCTCCTCCTCCAACTCCTCCTCCTCCTCAGATAAACACTCAACTCTCTCCATCCTATTATCCTCTCTCATTCTCTCACTGACTGCAGGACTTGGGAAGCCCAACACTGTTATGCTTGAACTTCTCAGTCTAGATGGTAAGTTATTTTATTTTTTTTAATAACATGTATTTAGTAATCTAAATAACTGACAATTATTCTAAGATATGTGATGATAGTTTTATAATGAGTGCGTAGTTCTGAAATGTACATTGAGTTAAATTGTTCGAAATATGCACAATGCTTGTATTTTTGTGGTGGGTGGGATTGGGAGTAGAGGTTGACACGGGTGAAAATTCATTCCGGTCCCGTCTTGTCCTGTAAAATGTTGTCCTGTACTGTGATGAACCAGCAACAATTCTATTACCCCGGAACTTTCCTGTCCCGATAAAAATCACTCCCGTTTTGTGCTAATTTCTATGCACAGAAATATGTAGACTATTGTTTGTGTTTAGGAAGTATTAAACATAATTTCAGTAATGCAATATGGTTGTCTTACCTACCTTAGTTAAATGCACTCACTTTAGTCAAAGAGCGTGTTCTAAATCACTCCCGGCCTGTGCAAAATTCTATGCGCAGGAATATGTAGGCTATTATGTGTGTTTAGGAAGTATTTAAAATAATTTCAGTAATGCAATATGGTTGTCTTACCTATATTAGTTAAATGCACTGACTGTTGTCAGTCTGGATAAGAGTGTCTTCTAAATGACCAAAATGTAGATGATTAAGGCTGGAGGATGAGGACAGAGACCCCAGCAGGATGATCTGCTCAGCATTTAAGCTAAAGCTATGACATTTACAACATGAATATTAACATTTACAACATCATAATTGTTTTTTTTTTTAAACAATATATTTTTATTTCACTCTTCACCTCAGATTGCATGGGTTTAGTTAAATAGCAAACAATTGGGCTTGACCGGTAAATTTGTTGGGAGTAGAGCAGCTATGCGCTTCAGGCCGCTTGTCCCGCTCTCCGTTTGGTAGCCTAGCCCATTTGATTAAACCACAGCATTTTTTACAAGCCATGTACTCGGTTCCTTCATTGTCAAAGACAACTCTATCAAATGTAGCTAAAACACCGCTCTTTCCTTGGCTCTAATGTTAATGTTAGTGACAGGTCCTTGGCTGCAACTAGATGTTGAAATTCCTCTCTTGAGCACTTAATCATTCATTGACATCTGAGGTAAAGTAGTGACTGGCTCCAACTGGAGCACGGGTGCGAGAGTAAGCCAACGGAAGGGGGATCATGTATTTATAACTAGTCCTGTACTACCAGTTCCTGTGGACTGTCGATCCTGTCCCATCTCAAGCTTGACTCTAGAACTTTAGTCCCATGTCTGCCGGAATCCCACAGGACCGCAGGAGCCCTGTTCCCGCGTCAACCTCTAATTGGGAGGGCAATTAACATAGCCAGATGAGAATAAAGAAGAAAACATAGAATAGAATGAATGAATAGCATAGAAAGTATAGTAAGAGGACTTGGCTAAACTTAAGCACATGGGACCAGGTTACAATTTACATTTCACTGTGTTTTTTTCAGGAGTTCATTTAAAGTTTGTTTTGATAATCTAATGCTGTGAGGGCTATCTGTGTATGGGGTTATGTGTATATTACCTGAGCGGGACTTGCAGAGATATTGACTTACTAACAGTCCAACTCCCGCTCAGGTAATCCCTACCATAAATTATCAGCATTGTCATCATACTGCAGGCCCGCAACAGGTAACCCTCATTGACTCTTGTTTTACCCCCGTCCTTGCTAGAGGCATAGGCCCAATGATTCAGTTCTAGACAATATTGTGCCTATACCAATTCAAAGAAATCCCTTGGTATTTTCAAATAACGGGTTACCTACTGATCATAGTATGCTTGTATTAGAGACTCCATCTGACCTGAAATCCCACAGCTGCTGTTTTGGATTTGTTCATGTAAATGCCAGAAGTTTGATTTCAAAGAAGGATTTGATTGACATTCTGGTAATTTCTGAAACTTGGTTGAATAATTCTGTGCTGGACTCTGACATGTCTCTGTCTGGTTATAATGTTTACAGATCGAACAGAATTGGTAGAAGTGGGGGTGTTGCCATATTTACAAAGGACAATGGAAATGTTTCTGTATCTCTTGCTACCTCTATCCCTAAGCAGTTTGATTGTCTTGTTGTTAATGTGAGCCTTGGTCATAATAACCAGCTGATACTAGTAGGAGTGTATCACCCTCCCTCTGCTCCGTCGTGTGATCTTAACAATTTATCTGAATTGCTATCTAAGCATGGTAAATCTGAACTATTAATTATGGGCGATTTTAATATTGATTGGAGGATGCCAGTACCAGATACGCTGAAAGATATTTGTTCTGAGCTAAACCTGCCTCAGCTGATAACTGAGCCTACATGGCCGAATCCTAAAGATCCATCGAAATCTACCCTGATTGATCTTATTTTGACGAACACTCCAGATAAATATGTTGCTAGTGGGGTTTTCACACTGGATTTTTGTGACCATTGCCCAGTTGTCAGAGATGTGAGAATGCAGAAAATCTATGCCTTGTGTCATCACTAAGAAGAACTTTAAAAACTTTTGTGAACAAGCTTTTTTACATTATCTTTATTTTTAGTGACCTTGATTGTATTTCAGCTATCCCTGAACATGATTTACCTTTAAGCTTTTTTGCAAATGTTTTCAATATTATTGTAGATAATCATGCTTCCTTCAAAACTCTGAGAGTTAAAGGTACTGTAGATCGAATGCCTGGTTCACTCCTGAATTATCCGTAGTCGTTCACAAGAGAATTGTTGCCCAGTCAAGGCCAAAAACACAGGCTTAGGTCCGGATTGGCAATCTTTTAGGCAACTGAGGAATCAATGTGTAAGACTAATCAGAAAGGCTAAATCTGATTAATATGTAACCACTCTTTCTAATTGTAAGGGGAATCCGGCTAAATTCTAGAAAACTGTCAAATCTCTGAAGAGTTGCACTTCCTCCTCTCTGCCTCAACAAATTAATTCAGACTCATCATTCATGTATTTTATTTTGATTTTATTTCAGCGGGCTTTCTTTTGGAGAGATCATCTAACTCTACTATCTCTAAGAGTGGCCTAAACGCTTTTTCTGGAATTTTGCAGATTGACTCGGAAAATGGTAGTTACATTTATGCATTTCGGCAATTCACAGAAAAAATAATCCTTGATGCGTTACCAGCTATATATACCAAGAAATCCACAGGGGCTGATCAATTGGAACAGGGACTTCTCAAGTGTGCTGCCCCCTTCATTGCTGGCTCAGTAACCCATATCTTAAATCTAACATCGTTTTCAGGAAATATTCCAAAAGTATGGAAACCATTAAGGGCGGGGATAGTAGTGATCTTGATAATTATCGTCCCATCTCCAGGCTTCCATGTCTAGCTCGTATCTTTGGTAAATAAGCAACTTTGCTCTTTTTTATCTGAGCATGATGTTTTGAATATAAATCAATCTGGGTTTAGGACACAGCACTATCACTGCAACCACATTAGTTGTTAATGATATTGTCAATGATTTAGACCAGGGATGTCAAACTCATTCCATGGAGGGCCTAGTGTCTGCAGGTTTTAGTTTTTTCCTTTCAGTTAAGCCCTAGACAACCAGGTGTGGGGAGTTCCTTACTTATTAGTGACCTTAATTCATCAATCAAGTACAAGGAAAGCGTGAAAGCCCACAGACACTTGGCCCTCCGTTGAATGAGCTTGACACCTGGGCTTTAGATGCTAAAATGAATTCTGCTGCCTTGTTTGTGGAAATGTCAAAAGCTTTTGATACTGTTGATCATGCTATTTTATGGAACAAGTTGTCCTCAATTGGCCTGAGCTCTGACGCCTGCTCATGGTTTCATGATTATCTTAGTTCCAGAACTCGATACTAGGACCTGCTTTTTCAGTATTCATATAAATGCTATTGATCAATCTGTAAAAAATGTATATTTAATTTATATGCGGATATTATTATTATGTACGCAATTGCCCCGGCGGCTGACCTGGCTGTGACAAGGCTATAGTCCGATTTTACAGCTGTGCAGGAAGCTCTTACTTATTTAAAACTAAGTATATGTTGATTTAAAGTGGGCTTTTTTTTACAGAAACAGATCTTGCCTCTCTCTAGTAGCAGGAAGCAGACTGTGCAGTCAACCTTTCTACCTGTTCTTGATTATGGTGATACTATTTATCAGATTGCAGCTGCCGCTACTCTTAAACCGCTGGATGCCATTCATCATAGTGCCCTTTGTTTTAACACAGGAGACTAAATTCTTTACCAAAAGGTTGGCTGGACCTCTTTGAAGTCACATAGATCACATCATTACGCTCTTTTTGTTTACAAAGCCCTGCTCCACAACCGTCCAACTTACCTGACTTCACTGTTAACATTAAAAATGACTAGTTATCAAACCCGTTCACAGGGTTGGTTAACTCTGGAGACTCCTTTGGTGTCTACAGAGTTAGGTAAATCAGCCTTTAACTTCCTTGCACCCTATGTTTGGAATAATCTCCAAAAGACGTTTCGATTGGATGCTTTGGTGTCCCTAGGGCTATTCAGACAGCTGATAGAGGATATTTATAAGGAAGAATGTGTTTGTTTTAGTTTACTATGTTTTGTATCTTAATGTGTATTTAATGTGTGTGTGTGTGTGTGTGTGTGTGTGTATGTGTGTGTGTGTGTGTGTGTGTGTGTGCACGCGCGCGCACACACACTTGCCTGCATGCAAACGTGTGTGCATTTTACACACCTCAGTCAGTGACTTTGAAACTGGCCATGTATCTTGTCTTTGTTGTATAGAGTGTTTGATAGTAGCCTAATTACTTATGGATAAAAATCATGGCTCTGTGCTTCAAATGTGGGACAAATTAGATGAGTTTAGCCACACTGTTTAGAGAGGCTGGTAATGTCTGTGCATACAAAAAATGTAATTTAATCTTTTTTAAGCAGGGAGTCCTGCTGAGACCATGGTCTGTGTGTGTTAATATGAGGTATTTTTTTCACTTTACTGAGTTGGTAACACTTTATAATAACTAATACGAAGAAGCCCCCCCCCAAAAAAAAGTTAACAAATGAGTTTGCTTTACAGAACAATATTTGTTACTTTTTTACAGCTAATTTCCTGCAATTCTACACATTTTACCATGATATCTGAGTGAGAGACACTAGCTAAATCGATAGGGGCCCCTGGGCACATGCTCTGCGTGCCCGGTTGGTAATTTGGCCATATTTACTGCAAGTTTAGATACTGTAGCTGGCTAGACTAACTAGACTAAGGCCTAGATACAATCAGATCAAGTGTTAACCAGCCATAGCCGACACCCGCATAGCTGATGCTTTGGCGGTGTCGGTGTAACTGCATTGCAGCTGCTCTTGATCATTGTCACGAAGCCACACTCGTCCGACTCATGTTAGAAGTTCCCACTCGTTCAGAACAAGAAAGTGTAGGCTATATAGAAAGAAAGATGCTTAAATTGAAAATTATTCAAATAAATAATTATGATCTTTATCAGCCTAATCGAGGAGATGTAGATTACATCTCACATTCCAGTGTTCAAACTTGTCTCTTAATGCGATTCCGTTCAGCCAATGGCAATGTCCGCTTTAGGTATAATGCTGGGAGCTGCTTGTGGATTTGACAGCTCTAACGCGGTTCCACCCCCGACCCCGCCAAAACATCAGCAATGCGGATGTCGGATCTGATTAATCGGCCCCTAATTTATCAATCTACAAAATGTTCACTGACATGGACTAATTGAGTGACTGTCAGTGAGTGACACATAACAACAGGAAAATTGCTGATGCACAACTAAGTTTCAAAACTGCATCTTGTGTATTCTATTATTTTAACTCTCAACAGTAAGTCGAGACCCCAACTGAGGCCCTGGTTATATCTAACTAATACAGTAAATTTGATTAATTTAGTGATTATGGTGCACTTTTATCGTTTCCTTAATCATTAAAGTGAAAGATTGTGGAGTGTAGATGGACAGTTTGTACTCTAGCCATTTACATCACAGTTTGATACAGTTTAATTAACAGTGTATGTTATATAAGTTATCCCATTCAACAATCATATTGTATCATTAATTGAAATGACTATTGAAAAGCAGAACATTTAATGGATTGTGGCTTTAAATCGGGGATGCCTGAATCTACAACTAACCCTATCTCAACACATCATAACCAAGCCAGCAGCCTGCTCAGCCAATTAGACAGCAGCACTGGAGAGAGAGCAGCTAATAGGGCGACCCACCAAGGAGGAGTGACCGCAAAGGGGCAACAGAGTCTGACACCAGCAGGTACCAATGCCTTCCAACTCTACTTCTTGAAATTTACTTCTTTATCAATCTCATTCTCCTCCGTTTTAGAGTCTTTGGCACCATGCAGGTACCTTCCTTCCAACTCTCTTCTTCTTCTTCTTCTTCTTCTTCTTCTTCTTCTTCTTCTTCTTCTTCTTCTTCTTCTTCTTCTTCTTCTTCTATCAATTTATCTATCAGAAGAAGAAGAAGAAGTGAGAAATGGAACAGTGTGGTGTGTATCGTGTAAACTATGTCAAGTGAAGGGAAAGGAAACTCAGCGCAGCCACCAACTTGATATTGTTTACCCTCTATATTAGTTTCAGTTCACCAAGCCTACACAACAATATTAATTCACTATCGCCATGTTATTGTTTGCTATCACTGTCCCTCCTCCCCCAGAAATTGATAATGTTTATAATGTATAGGATTGCTCCCGACAGTCTTAATTCTGCAATACATAAGCAATAGGCTGTAGTTTTTCACACTGTGGTATGAATATGTGACAACTACCATAAATACCAGTCGAAGCCAGTCCAGGTAGTGGGAAACATTTAAATAACAAAACCTATTAAAGAAATCTACATCTGTGCCAAATTTGGTGCTTTTATCACAAAATGCACGATTGTTTAGCTAAACTGCCCCACAAAATATAATCCTCCTTGCAAATAAAACTATAGTGCCTGACCGAAGGTCAGACACAATGTATATGGTTAGGTTCGAGTCTATTACATTTACTTTTACGTCATTTAGCAGACGCTCTTATCCAGAGCAACTTACAAATTGGTGCATTCACCTTATAGCCAGTGGGATAACCACTTTACAATATGTTTTTTTTTTTGGGGGGGGGGGGTATGTGGGGGTAGAAGGATTACTTTATCCTATCCCAGGTATTCCTTAAAGAGGTGGAGTTTCAAGTGTCTCCGGAAGGTGGTGAGTGACTCCTCTGTCCTGGCGTCGTGAGGGAGCTTGTTCCACCATTGGGGTGCCAGAGCAGCGAACAGTTTTGACTGGGCTGAGCAGGAACTGTGCTTCCGCAGAGGTAGGGGGGCCAGCAGGCCAGAGGTGGATGAACGCAAGGCCCTCGTTTGGGTGTAGGGACTGATCAGAGCCTGAAGGTACGGAGGTGCTGTTCCCCTCACAGCTCCGTAGGCAAGCACCATGGTCTTGTAGCAGATGCGAGCTTCAACTGGAAGCCAGTGGAGTGTGCGGAGGAGCGGTGTGACGTGAGAGAACTTGGGAAGGTTGAACACCAGACGGGCTGCGGCATTCTGGATGAGTTGTAGGGGTTTAATGGCACAGGCAGGGAGCCCAGCCAACAGTGAGTTGCAGTAATCCAGACGGGAGATGACAAGTGCCTGGATTAGGACCTGTGCCGCTTCCTGTGTAAGGCAGGGTCGTACTCTCCGAATGTTGTAGAGCATGAACCTACAGGATCGGGTCACCACCTTGATGTTAGCGGAGAACGACAGGGTGTTGTCCAGGGTCACGCCAAGGCTCTTCGCACTCTGGGAGGAGGACACAACAGAGTTGTCAACCGTGATGGCGAGATCATGGAACGGGCAGTCCTTCCCCGGGAGGAAGAGCAGCTCCGTCTTGCCGAGGTTCAGCTTGAGGTGGTGATCCGTCATCCACACTGATATGTCTGCCAGACATGCAGAGATACGATTTGCCATCTGGTTATCAGAAGGGGGAAAGGAGAAGATTAGTTGTGTGTCGTCTGCGTAGCAATGATCGATGTCTATCCCAAAGACACACACTTCCCTGTATTTTTAGATGACTGAACTCCTCATAAACCCTATTTGACAGCACAGAGTGAGACAACACTGTTTACAGTGGCAGAAATTCAGTTGTGTAAAGTTACACAAGTATAAATATTTTGTTACTGTACTTAAGTAGTTTTTTAGGGTATCTGTACTTTACTATTTATATTTCTGTCGACTTTTACTTTTACTTCACTACATTTTCAAAAGAAAATGTATACTTTTACTACGATATATTTCCCCTGACACCTTCGTTACTTGCTACAAAATCAAATCAATCTGAAGCTGGAAGAAAAAAAAACTAATCATGTTGGAAAAAAGATGCAAGTAACGTTGGCGAGTCGGCTCGCTCATGGGTGAACTTGTTTTGCAAGGCAGCAGGCGACAATATGCAAGCAAAGTTGATCCAATCCTCATCAGTTTGGGCAAATCCAAGGGTCCTAAAGCGTAAACCCCACCCACCGGGAGCCTGTCACTTGCAAAACAGTCATCCACTCAGCAGCACTTTGTCCAAGCGTGTCCGAAATCGCAAAATCATGTCCGACATCGCTCTACCACCACCTCCTGATGAGGACGAACACCCTTGGCCTTATCTAAAATAAAAGTTTTATTTTCTCGGACTGAAGGATTCATCCTACCAGATGAAATGTCTTATGTTTACCAAAGGTTCAGGAAATACTACCATTCAAGAACTCGCTATCGAATAAAAAAATAACACATTGAGGTAAGCCTAATGTTAGCTTGCTTGCTAGCTAGCTAGCTAGAATAAAGTTATCATGCTAGCTAATGATACTTATATTAGCATGCTAGCTAACATTAGCTAACCTAGCTAGCTAGCCCACATTTGCTAATGCAACAGGCAGTGTTAGTTGATGCTAGCTAATCCTACACCTAAATAGTTCAGTAGCTAGTAGCTACCTACTTTAGCTGGGTAATATGTGCCCAGATTCAGAAGCTTTGTTAGCTAACGGAATCTAACTAAACTAACGTGAGCTAACTAGCTAGCTTGTTAGCAAGCTAACTAGCTAGTAGTTTCCGAATCTGGGCACATTTTAGTCAGCTAACGTTAGTCTAGCAAAATACCTTCTCTCAAAACACACCTGGTCAAGCTAGCTAGCTAACGTTAGCTTTCAAATTTTAGCTAACACCCATTAGCTTAGCTAGTTAGCTAGCCATTTTATTCCTTGTGTTTGTTGATCAAGTTGTTCTTCTTACCTATCTAATTACTGTAGACTTAATTAAATGGTGGTCACAAACTCTCACTTAACTAATGTTGTTTATAGCTTTAAAATTAGGATCCTATACCTTAAGTATTTGGTGGTGGTAGCTAAGTAACTATCTTAAGAAGTACACCATCTTAAGAAGTATGGAAAACTGACAGCAAACACACTGAAGAGAAAACATTCCCCTGAGACTCCATCATCAAGCAGAGCACATTACTGAAGACAGTGTCTCAAAACTCCATCGACAAAGCTGTGGTGAAGTATGTGGTCCAAGGGCTCCAACCATTTGCTGTTGTAGAACAAGAACCATTCAGAGAGTTTGTTCAGGATCTGCAGCCTAACTCAAAGATCATATCACGGCCCACACTGCGCTCCAGGATTGATGAAGCCTCCAAGGAAATGAAGAAGAAGGTGACTGAGGCCATGAGAGGAGTTGACCATATCGCCACCTCCACCGACTGCTGGTCTGCAAGAAGACGGAGCTTCATTGGTGTTACAGCCCATTGAATAGGCTCTGACAGTCTCAACAGATGCTCTGCAGCCTTGGCCTGTAAACGGTTGAGAGGCTCGCACACCTTTGATGTGTTGGCAGGCGCCCTAAATGACATCCATTCTGAGTTCGAAATCCGGGATAAGATTGTGAGAACAACAACAGACAACAGCTCTAACTTCTTGAAAGCTTTCCAAGTTTTTGGAGACGATGAAAACAACTACCAGGCAGTCAAAGCAGTGGGTGGTGGTGGTGAAGCAGCTCAGCCAGGACAGGAAGATGGTGAAGTGGAGTTTGTTTTTGTGGCAACGATCCTGAACGAAGATGATGGTTTTGAGTACCAGTTGCCGAAGCACCAGCGCTGTGCTTGCCACCTACTCAACTTAGTATCTACAGTCAATGCCCTGAAAGCAACATCCAGTGAGACTTACAAAAAGTGTCCCGTTCAACATTTGGCAAGTGCCAAGCACTTTGGAACAAATACGGAAGATCCATACTTGCTGCCGAAATGATTGAAGATGTATGCGACCTCCAGCTGCTGCGCCCGAATGATACAAGGTGGAACTTGTGGTTCATGGCTGTAGAAAGACTCCTGAGGATCGTCAAATACAAAGGAGAGGAGGCCATCAGTTCTTTGCACAGACTTCGAGGTTCCAATGTAAGTAAGGATGATGTATTATTTTATTCTAATGTAAGATCTTGAATGTTGTCTAATCTGTTCCATTGTTTCCTGACCCTTTGCTTGAGGACTAATAACTGATCCATTTAGTAATCTACTCATCCAGCTATTGATTGCTGTAGTTAAATCAGGTGAAATGGTTAGTGGTCCCCTTTGTATAGGGTTAGGAAACACACTATTTTTTTTTTTTTTTTTTTATCACAGGTTCAATCCAGTTGAACTCGCCTTCCTCACAGAGTATGCTGCCTCCATGAGCCCAGTCACAAAGGCTATAAACATCCTGCAGGCTGAAACCAATGTCCAGATGTGGTGGCTACTTCCAACTATCAACCTGCTGATCACAAAACTTGACCGAATCAAGTTGTCCCTGGAGTACTGTAAGCCTCTGGTGCAGCTGCAATCCTTCTTCCCAAATTCACAACAAAATGGTTAATGAACAATATTGTATAGTGTACATTTTGACACTTTATAGATTTGAGAACCACCCATTTTAAACTACAATCCTGACTTTGTGGTTTAGTCCAATGGGTGGTAGCCTACTTAGCCCTGTTGCTTGGTTTATATAGATGGGGGATGGGGATGGAGTAATGTAGGCTCACAAAAATCATAACTTCATGATTTCTATTGTCATCTCCCTTGTATTTCAGCAATGGACTACATCAAGGACCACATGAAAGAACCCTTGCTGCAGCTAGGTGATGGCACCAGAGCATCAGATGAGGAGTACTTCTTCACTGCCACAAAGTCATCTCAAGCAAAAGAAAGCTCCAAACAGCTGGACGGATACCTGGCCTGTTCAGCTGATCATATGGTGTTGCTCAAGTCCTTCCCAGCAGTCTGTAAGCTGTCTCTGAGGCTAAACACAATCTTACCTGCCTCAGCTGCCTGTGAAAGGCTGTTCAGCATTGCAGGACTTGTTTTCAGCCCCAGGAGAGCAAGGCTGGATTCTAGAAGTTCCATCAGTGGTGATGTCATCATATTCCTACAGTGAGGTTGTGTTCAGTTCTGTACATGTACTTTTGATGAGCTCAACTACATAATTTTTATATATATATATATATATATATATATATATATATATATATATATATATATATATATATATATATATGTATATATCTATATCTCCTCTATTATAGGATGTTTTTTCTAAAGCAAAGTGACTGTGATTGTAAGTGCTTACGTTTACTGGCTATATTCCTTCATTAAGGCGTAATTCTATTTTGTCTGTAAGAGATGTATTTTGAAGTGTTGCCTATTTGAGAATCCACATAATTTTTTTTATCTGAGCCCTTCTTCCATCTGTAAGACTAACTGTTACCTTTCAGAAAACTAACAATTACCTTTCAGAAAAACTCAAGCTCAAACCAAATAAAAGGTCTGGCTGTTTTGCTTTTTGGATTTACGACTCTTACGTTTCATACTTTAACTTTTGATACTCAAGTACATTTACCTTACGGCTATTACTTTTGATACTTAAGTACATTTAATATCAGGTACTTCAAGACTTTTACTCAAGTAGTATTCTAATGGGTGACTTTCACTTTTACTTGAGTCATTTTCCAGTAAGGTAGCTTTACTTCTACTCAATTATGGCTTTTGGGTACTTTTTTCCAACACTGCAGAGATTTCAAATAAAATCTGATCAGAGGTGGGAGTTTACAGATAGGACACTGGTTGTCCTTTATTATTAGTCTGTGAGTGAGTCAGTGCACTCAGTGGGAGGAGCTATTGTAGACACAGACAAAATAGATGCACGGGAAAGTCAAAAGTATGGTCCAAAATAATTTGATTGAATCAATAAAACAGCAGAAGACACAGCCGAAAAATAAACTTCCCTTCTCCTTTTGTCTGGTCTGGCTCCTCCTGCTCCTCTCTTTTGCTACCTTCTGCCGCTCAGAAAACCAATGTGGTTTTCACTATAGCCAGCATGTTTGGGACAGTGGAGGCTGGTGAAGGGAGAAATGGGGAGGAAGGGCTCATTGTAATGGCTGCAATGGAATGAAAGGACAAACGGTAGCAAACACAAGCAGAACTCTGCCTCACTGGTTTAAGACACATTTCTTTAGTCACTATAAAAAATATATAATACTGGGATTGTGCTGGCATGGTACTGGGATGATACTGGCAGAATTCTGGATGTGTCCTCTCTCATTTCAGGTTCTGCAGGCAGCTGAGATATTACTCCAGCAGCAACACAAGAAGAGTGGTCTGAACTCTGCAAAGAGCCACACCAAACCACGGCCCCTACAGGTGCGTATAATTTATTACACTGAAATTATATTATTTCATTTAACCTTTATTTTAACAGGGAATACCTATTGAGGCACTGTGTACTATATAATAAAACAAAAATATAAATATAATACTATATATATATATACACAGTGCCTTCAGAAAGTATTCACACCCCTTGCCTTATTCCCCATTTTGTTGTGTTACAGCCTGAATTCCAAATGGATCAAATGTATATATTTCTCTCACCAATCTACACACAATACGCCATAATGACAAAGTAAAAACATGTTTTTAGAAATGTTTGCTAACTTATTGAAAGTGAAATACAAAAATACCTAATTTACATACAATACCAGTCAAAAGTTTGGACACACCAACTCATTCAAGAATAATAGTGAAGACATCAAAACTATGAAATAACACATATGGAATCATGTAGTAAGCAAAAAACTTATATTTCAGATTCTTCAAATAGCCACCCTTTCCCTTGATGACAGCTTTGCACACTCTTGGCATTCTCTCAACCAGCTTCATGAGGTAGTCACCTGGAATGCATTTTCAATTAACAGGTGTGCCTTCTTAAAAGTTAAATTGTGGAATTTATTTCCTTCTTAATGCCTTTGAGCCAATCAGTTGTGTTGTGACAAGGTAGGGGGGTATACAGAAGATAGCCCTATTTGGTAAAAGACCAAGTCCATATTATGGCAAGAACAGCTCAAATAAGCAAAGAGAAACGACAGTCCATCATTACTTTAAGACATGAAGGTCAGTCAATACGGAACATTTCAAGAACTTTGAAAGTTTCTTCAAGTACAGTCACAAAAACCATCAAGCGCTATGATGAAACTGACTCTCATGAGGACCGCCACAGGAATGGAAGACCCAGAGTTACCTCTGCTGCAGAGGATAAGTTCATTACAGTTTCCAGCCTCAGAAATTGCAGCCCAAATAAATGCTTCACAGAGTTTAAGTCACAGACACATCTCAACATCAACTGTTCAGAGGGGACTGTGTGAATCAGGCCTTCATGGTCGAATTGCTGTAAAGAAACCACTGCTAAAGGACACCAATAAGAAGAAGAGACCTGCTGTGATTTATTTAGAATTCAAGGCACACTTAACCAGCATGGCTACCACAGCATTCTGCAGCGATACGCCATCCCATCTGGTTTGGGCTTAGTGGGACTATCATGTGTTTTTCAACAGGACAATGACCCAACACACCTCCAGGCTGTTTAAGGGCTATTTTACCAAGAAGAAGAGTGATGGAATGCTGCATCAGATGATCTGGCCTCCACAACCCCCGACCTCAACCCAATTGAGATAATTTGGGATGAGTCGGACCGCAGAGTGAAGGAAAAGCAGCCAACAAGTGTTCAGCATATGTGGGAACTCCTTCAAGACTGTTGGAAAAGCATTCCAGGTGAAGTTGGTTGAGAGAATGCCAAGAGTGTGCAAAGCTGTCATCAAGGCAAAGGGTGGCTATTTGAAGAATCTCAAATATTAACTATATTTTGATTTGTTTAACATTTCTTTGGTTACTACATGATTCCATATGTGTTATTTCATAGTTTTGATGTCGTCTCTATTATTCTACAATGTAGAAAATAGTAAAAATAAAGAAAAACCCTTGAATGAGTAGGTGTGTCTAAACTTTTGACTGGTACTGTAAGTATTCATACCCCAGAGTCAAAACTTTGTAGAATCACCTTTGGCAGCGATTAAAGCTGTGGGTCTTTCTGGGTAGGTCTCTAAGAGCTTTCCACACCTGGATTGTGCAACATTTGCCCATTATTATTTTCAAAATTCTTCAAGCTCTGTCTAGTTGGTTGTTGATCATTGCTAGACAACCATTTCCAGGTCTTGCCATAGATTTTAAAGTAGATTTAAGTCAAAACTGTAACTTCATTGTCTTCTTGGTAAGCAACTCCAGTGTAGATTTGGCCTTGTGTTTTAGGTTATTGTCCTGCTGAAAGTGAATTAATCTCCCAGTGTCTGTTGGAAAGCAGACTGAATCAGGTTTTCAGCTTGGATTTTGCCTGTGCTTAGCTCCATTCCATTTATTTTTCATCCTGAGAAACTCCCCAGTCCTTAACGATTACAAGCATACCCATAACATGATGCAGCCACCACTATGCTCGTATTTCCACAAATAGACAGGTATTTACCTTTCCATGGTAGAAAATCTAATTTGGCTAACTTTCTATATGAATGTATTGTAGTGAGATCATTTATTTATTTCGGGATATGAATACTGAGTATGTCCACTTCACCGTCTGACCATGTTATTGGTAAAATACACGGTAATGTAAAAGTTGTATTTTTTAGAGATCCAATACATAATATGGTGCACTTATCATAATTCGGTTTTAATCCAGAGAGGTTAGGGATTCAAATTGTGGATTTAAAAGAAAACATGATTTGTCAGTGTACAATGACACTTTTGTTTTTAAGCCCTGGATTTCTTGTCCGTTGATATTATTGTTGGATCTGATTTTAATAGCTAACATTTCGATGGGTATAATAAATAGATATGACAATAATGGACAGCCTTGTTTTACTCCTCTTGACAATTTAATACCTTCTGAGAAGGTGCCATTATTTACTATTTTACACCTGGGGTTACTATACATAACTTTAACCCATTGTATAAGATATTCTCCTAAATTTAAATAGTCCAGGCATTTACATATAAACTCTATTTGTACTTTATCATGGGCCTTTTGAAAGTCAGCTATGAATACCAGGCCTCTTTCCTCAATTTTTTCATAGTGTTCTATTCTTTCCAGTACTTGTCTTATATTATCTCCAATGTATCATTCATGTAAAAAACCTGGCTGATTAGGATTAATAATATCCGACAATACCTTTTTATTTCTATGTGCTATGCCATTTTGCTAGGATTTTGGCCTCACAACACTGAAGTGTAGGGGGTCGCCAGTTTTTTGGTGGACTGCATCTTTATATTTACAATCTGGGTCCTGTTTCAGTAATAGTGAAATCAGACCTTCTTGTTTTAGGAATGGTTAAAACATGTTAATAACGGACCTTTGAGGCTTTAATTGCATCTAGAAGTTCCTCCTCTGTAATTAGGCCTTCACGTGAGTCTTTCTGTATAGCTGTTAATTTTACACTATTAATATAAGAAAAATCCTTACAATTAACTTCAGTTAGTGGAAATGGAGGAGACTGAAATGAAAACATATACTTAAAGTACTTTGCTTCCTCTTTCAAAATATTGTTTGGTGAATCATGGATTACTCTGTCAGTTGTAACAAGGTTCTGTAAAGATTAAAAAAGGATTTAGTGCATTTTCCCCAATATTCCATCCACTTCACTTTATTTTTATAATATATTACACTTGATTGTTCATGAATAAGTTCCTCCATTTCTTTTGGTTTTTCCTCTAACTTATTCTGTGCCTCCTATGTTACAGTTTTAATTGCTATCTATCTGTACTGTTAGGTCCTCTATTTCCTTTTTTAAGATGAACTCTTTTGACCTAAATTGATTTTGTTTTAAAGATTAGTATTGAATTGCATGGCCTCCAAAGGCACATTTAAAAGTGTCCCATACAATAAAGGGATCTGCTGTACCTATGTATATCACTATTTATACAAAAGTATGTAGACACCCCTTCAAATTAGTGGATTCGGCTATTTCAGCCACACCCGTTGCTGACAGGTGTATATCATCGAGCGCAAAGCCATGCAATCTCCATAGACAATCATTGGCAGTAAAATGGCCTTACTGAAGAGCTCAGTGACTTTAAACGTGGCACTGTCATAGGATGCCACCTTTCCAACAAGTCAGTTCGTCAAATTTCTTCCCTGCTAGAGCTGCCCCGGTCAACTAAGTGTTGTTATTTTGAAGTGGAAACATCTAGGAGCAACAATGGTTCAGCCGCGAAGTAGTAGGCAACACAAGCTCACAGAACGGGAACGGCGAGTTCTAGCGCGTAGAAATCGTCTGTCCTCGGTTGCAACACTCACTACCGAGTTCCAAACTGCCTCTGGAAGCAACATCAGCACAGGAACTGTTCGTCGGGAGCTTCATGAAATGGGTTTCCATGGCCGCACACAAGCCTAAGATCAGCATGCCAATGCCAAGCGTTGGCTGGAGTGGTGTAAAGCTCGCCGCCATTGGATTTTGGAGCAGTGGAAATGCGTTGTCTGGAGTGATGAATCACGCTTCACCATCTGGCAGTCCGACGGACGAATCTGGGTTTGGCGGATGCCAAGAGAACGCTACCTGCCCCAATGCATAGTGCCAACTGTAAAGTTTGGTGGTCTGGGGCTGTTTTTCAGGGTTCGGGCTAGGCCCCTTAGTTCCAGTGAAGGGAAATCTTAACACTACAGCATACAATTACATTCTAGATGATTCTGTGCTTCCAACTTTGTGGCAACAGTTTGGGGAAGGCCCTTTCCTGTTTCATCATGATAATGCCCATGTGCACAAAGCGAGGTCCATACAGAAATGGTTTGTCGAGATCGGTGTGGAAGAACTTGACTGGCTTGCACAGACCCCTGACCTAAACCCCATCGAACACCTTTGGGATGAATTGGAACGCCGACTGCGAGCCAGGCCTAATCGCCCAACATCAGTGCCCGACCTAACTAATGCTCTTGTGGCTGAATGGAAGCAAGTCCCAGCAGCAATGTTCCAACATCTAGTGGAAAGCCTTCCCCGAGGAGTGGAGGCTGTTATAGCAGCAAAGGGGGAACCAACTCCATATTAATGCCCATGATTTTGGAATGAGATGTTCGACGAGCAGGTGTCCACATACTTTTGGTCATGTAGTGTATGTAGGAAAAAGTCAGTTATAAATTATTCTATCTTGGTTAAAAACAATTTGTCATCCCGTAGGCTTTGATTAAATCTCCAATACCCTCGCCCTTTCGGAAATTCTGTAAGAGTAATGTGTATACCAATTATTTGATGGTCCAACCGCATTCTGTCCCCTATCAACAATCTTTTAACTTTTGGTGCCAGCGAAAATGACATAAGAAAGTAGTCAAGACGACTAGCTTGATTGAGCCTCCGCCATGTATATCTCACTAGGTCAGGATTGGTCATTGAGGTACTTAAAACCGTATTATAATCTCACACCATAATAATTGAGTCATGTATTGCCTGTAAACTCAATAAATTATTAGACACATTTTCAAAGAAGCGTGGATCATCATTGTTTGGACCATATAGATTAATGACCCAAATCTGTTTATAGCATATTTAAAAGGATCCACCTTCTTTGCGGATCTGTTTGAACTGTTTGCACATTTGGATACAAATTATTGTTAATTGATATCATCACTCCTTTTGAGTTTCTTTGCCCCCTCCCCTCTTTTTCCATACAACTTTGTCTATAGGTTTAGAATGAGTTTCCTGTAAACAATAGATATTATATTCCTTCTCTTTCAGCCAGGTAAAAACTGATTGTCTTTTCTTATTATCTGCTAAGCCATTACCATTATAACTAGCTATACTTTGATTGTTTTGATTGTACTTACCATAATATATGTTTGTAAACTTACCATTAAGAAGGACCATGATAATTGAGTGTCCATATAGCTGTACCAGGATATTTGCACTGTTAAGCATACTGTAGCTGCGACTATGTAAACCTTTAACTGTCCTCCAAAATTCCACCTGTTAAAACCTCCCCCCATCCAAAGTTGGGTTGTCATTCCAGTGACAGGCTGACCATCCCTTTACACATGGATCCTAGGGCCTTTAAGAGATAGGGGCCCATCCTTTAAAAAGAGCACATGGTGCCACCTACAGTACAGAACCAGATCCACAGCCAACATAAGTTTGAACGCCTTCGCCATGGTTATATTGCATCTAGTTATTTAAAAACATATATACACACACAGGCACACACACACAACCACACACAAGCACAAACTCAAATGTTCAACAGTTGTTCAATCCCCGAGCCCAACTCAACAGAAGTCTTGATGGGTGAATGCGTAAACAGTTTGGCTGTTTAAGAAGGAATGGGAAGATTTGATTAACCAATATATGGTCCTAGCTGATGGAGCTCAGATACCCCCCTTCCCCACAACACCCACACACGCTGGTCCCCCGTTGTGACCCATTTTCCCAAGCACCTCTCTGCAGTCAGACCGTTTGATTATTCTGTATCGCCAGGGCCACAATAATATGATTGTTCGAGTGTGACTCCCTCCCCATGGGTTACTGCAGCCAGTGTTGCCAGCACTGCCACTACCTGGGTGTGGTACTCCACCGGAATTCCTAACGGTGAGGTACAATGTCGTCAAGGTTCTCATTAGCAGCTTTGAGAAAATCCTTGTATATTATGCTCACCCATCAGGGGACTTTTCGACCAACCCTGCCAGGCAGGCTCAGACTCTTGAGGGGGCAGGGCTGCTTTAGTGGGTCTCTGACAGCGTTCACCTTTCTGTCATGGCTGCACAAGTTTTCCTGCATAGCTATAAAATCGGACTGTAGTTTTGGCACAGCCAGATCAACAGTCAGGGCAGTAGCATACATAATTGTCTTATCTGCATATAGATGAAGTTTACAATTTTTAACAGATTGACCATTGGTATTTATATAAATATTGATGAGAACAGGTCCCAAAATGGACCCCTATGGTACACCTTTATGTACTTCAAGAAACTCAGACTTCTTCAATAAAATAGCATGATCAACAGTATCAAAAGCATTTGACAGGTCCACAAACAAAGCAGCACATTTTATTTTTGTTTCTAAAGGTCATTAACAAGCTCATTATCAACTAAAGTGGTTGCTGTAATAGTGCTATGCCCAGGCGTAAACCCTAATTGGTTTACATTTAAAAAATACATTTCTCAGATAAAAAATAGCAAAGTTGTACATTTACCAAGGATTCAAGAAACTTAGCTAGACAAGGAAGCTCTGAAATGGGGCGATAGTTATTAAGATCACCACTATCCCCGCACTTATGGAGTGGCAGCACGAGCTGATTTCAATACTTTCTGAATATTTCATGATAACAATGTTAAATAAAATTATTGAGCCAACAGAATCATATTTTGCATTATTTGTGTGCTTTCTTAACCAAAAATTATGTTTATGTGTGTTTACATTACCAAAATATTGGCTGTGCACATTTTTATTTGATATTCTGTTTAGCAGTAATTTAATTGATGTTTCCTTGCAATTGAAACACTGATAAGATATTTATTTCCAATTGGCATAAGATGTGTAAAGAGTTGTAGTTTGTCCTCAGATTGCATAAGACATACGGTTGTAGTCAGCAGTTTAAATACACCTTAGCCAAATACATTTAAACTAAGTTTGTCACAATTCCTGACATTTAATCAGAGTAAAAATGTCCTGTTTTAGGTCGGTTAGGATCACCACTTCATTTTAAGAATGTGAAATGTCAGAATAATAGTAGAGAGAATGATTTCTTTCAGCTTTTATTTATTTCATCACATTCCCAGTGTTCAGAAGTTTGCATACGCTCAATTAGTATTTGGTAGCATTGCCTTTAAATTGTTTAACTTGGGTCAAACGTTTCGGGTAGCCTTCCACAAGCTTCCCAAAATAAGTTGGGTGAATTTTGGCCCGTTCCTCCTGACAGAGCTGGTGTAACTGAGTCAGGTTTCTAGGCCTGCTTGCTCGCACACGCTTTTTCAGTTCTCCCCACAAATGTTCTATAGGATTGAGGTCTTTGTGATGGCCACTCCAATACCTTGACTTTGTTGTTCTTAAGCCATTTTGCCACAACTTTGGAAGTATACTTGGGGTCATTGTCCATTTGGAAGACCCATTTGTGACCAAGCTTTAACTTCCTGACTGATGTCTTGAGATGTTGCTTCAATATATCCACATAATTTTCCTTCCTCATGATGCCATCTATTTTGTGAAGTGCACCAGTCCCTCCTGCAGCAAAGCACCCCCACAGCATGATGCTGCCACCCCCGTGCTTCACGGTTGGGATGGTGTTCTTCGGCTTGCAAGCAACCCCCTTTTTCCTCCAAACATAATGATGGTCATTATGGCCAAACAGTTATATTTTTGCTTCATCAGACCAGAGGACATTTCTCCAAAAAGTACAATCTTTGTCTCCATGTGCAGTTGCAAACTGTAGTCTGGCTTTTTTATGGCGGTTTTGGAGCAGTGGCTTCTTCCTTGCTGAGTGGCCTTTCAGGTTATGTCGATATAGGACTCGTTTTACTGTGGATACAGATACTTTTGTACCTGTTTCCTCCAACATCTTCGTAAGGTCCTTTGCGGTTGTTCTGGGATTGATTTGCACTTTTAGCATCAAAGTACGTTCATCTTTAGGAGACAAAGCACATCTCCTTCCTGAGCATTATGACGGCTGCGTGGTCCCATGGTGTTTATACTTGTGTACTATTGTTTGTACAGATGAACGTGGTACCTTCAGGCGTTTGGAAATTGCTCCCAAGTATGAACCAGACTTGTGGAGGTCTACAAGTTTTTTTCTGAGGTCTTGGCTAATTTATTTTGATTTTCCCATGATGTCAAGCAAAGAGGCACTGAGTTTGAAGGTAGGCCTTGAAATACAGCCACAGGTACACCTCCAATTGACTCAAATGATGTCAATTAGCCTATCAGAAGCTTCTAACGCCATGACATCATTTTCTGGAATTTTCCAAGCTGTTTAAAAGGCACAGTCAACTTCTGACCCACTGGAATTGTGATACGGTGAATTATAAGTTTAATAATCTGTCTGTAAACAATTGTTGGAAAAATTACTTGTGTCATGCACAAAGTAGATGTCCTAACCGACTTGCCAAAACTATAGTTTGTTAACAAGAAATTTGTGGAGTGGTTGAAAAACAAGTTTTAATGACTCCAATGTATGTAAACTTCTGACTTCAACTGTATGTTTCATTTAGTAATGTCATTTGTTTAGGCTCCTGATACAAAATAAGATAAAACATGCTGCTGTTTATTCTTTATCACTGTGGCCATGCACTGGTCAGTTAGTATTCAGTGGGTATTTGTCTCGAGTAATGTCCATACATTCCCATTAGGATTGACAACATGCATGTAATTATGTTGTTAATTAACCGGTCAACACAGCTCAGTCTCATTCTAGGGTCACCTTTAGAAATGGACGCAACCTTTTGTTATGCAGTCATGTAGTCAGACGTTTATGAATATGTCTGTTCTATTTGGATTGAAAACAATCCCGCTTGTGCGCTACCCCTGTGTCTACAAAATTGCAGACTATTCCGTATAGTTTATAGGTGAATTTTGAGAGTAAAGTAGTGCATTATATAGGGAAAGGTGGTATTTTGAGTCAAAATTAGTGCACAATATAGTGAATATATGCACATGGATAGTGCACAAGAGCATGGTACAATGTTTTCGATTCTAGTCAAAGTAGTGCACTGTATTGGGCAGCGTTCTCCAACCTTGTTACTGGAAAGCTACCGTCCTGTAGGTTTTCTCTAATCCAGCACACGATTCTAATAATTACCTGGTTGATAAGCTGAATCAGGTAACTTACAACTTGGGTTGGAGCGAAAACCTGCAGGAGGGTAGCTCTCCAGGAAAAGGGTTGGAGAGCCCTGATACAGGGAATAGGGCATTTGTATTCAAATCCGAGCCGGGAGGTCTAGAGTATTGCTGGTTTTGTGTTCTACCTGATCATTAATTGCACTGACCTGCTGTCCCAGGTCTAAATCAGTCCTTTATTAGAGGGGAAGAATACGTATTTGCAGTGGAGCTGGCTTCGAGGTCCAAATGAGAATTTGCCTGGAATATGGTGTGATTTTCTATGCGACACTTTTACGCTGAATGCACTCTCTCTCCTCACCTGTGTGTATGACAGGTGTCATGGAGCGAATGACGCAAATTAGTCTACGAGTCATCGAGGAACATTTATTGGTTGACGGGAATAACCAAAGTAATGAATTATCCCAGGGGTGAATTACTTTATTAATGTTTATTGTGTGACTTAAATAATTTATGGCACAAGTTATTGAAGTGTGTGTTTATGTAAAACTGTTGTTTTATGATATTAATTACGCATTTATGGTAGAAATGTGTTATAGGGCTGTCATGATGGAACATTCCTAGCTGAAGGGAGTTCCTGGAAAGAGTACTTAGGTGCTATTGCCTGGGGTAGAGCAGGCTGGGCAGATAACATTTTCTGTACAAAGTTTATGGGCCAATTAGTCCTGCACCTGTTAATAATGTAAATAAAAGCCTCTAAGAGAGGTAAGCACCAGAACATCCTGTCTGTCTCCTCAATGTCCGATCCGCCACTTCGGCTTCTTCACACAGGTCTCCATGACTATGATGAGTCCTCAGCAGATGCAGCAGCTTCTGTCCCCGGGTCAGCTCCAGGCTCTGCTCCAACAACAGCAACACGCTATCCTGCTCCAGCAGGTACAGCACAATCCAATCAAAATTACTATACTATGCTGTATTACTATACTATACTATTTGGTATTTTATTAGGATCCCCATTAGATGTTGCAAAAGCAGCAGCTACTCTTCCTGGGGTCCACACAAAACATGAAACATGACATAATACAGAACATTAATAGACAAGAACAGCTCAAGGACAGAACTACATCAATTAAAAAATAATTTACTATACTATACTACAGAGGTCTTCAACCTTTTCTTGCCCAGGGACCACCGCCCAGGCAATCCGGCGACCCAGGGACCCCCATCATATGTTAGCAAAACATGTTTTTTCCCACATGTCTTTGACCTCCCCACACTATAATTGGAAGAAGAGTAAACTTGCAGCATAGCCTATTGCTAGAAAAGGTAACTCCAACCTAGGGCTGTGACGTTTATGGAATTTGGGGTAACGATTAATTGCCATGCAAATGCCCACAATTATTGTCATATTTTGTCATTTTTGTTGAAAAAAGTTTTGAGCTTGTAATGCATCTTTGAAAATTATCTACGACAAAGCTAATGAATACAACACGGCTTTGGTGACACCCCTGTCTCAAAAACAAATGGTTTTGACCGCTTACAACTTTTGGAAATGAAGCTTCTCCTCCCAACTGTGTCATTCTGCTCGTAAAATGATTACCAACTTTACCCACTTTAAAAACTGATACTGGGTAAACCATATCTACTTGATTATAAAGTTGAATCCACCCTTCTCCTAAATGAATGTATTAATACGATAATTGTGTCAGCCCAAACACATGTTCGCTAATAGCAGCTGTTTAGCTGGTTAAACAAGGTTTGTATTTGTATTTGTATTTGTATTTATTATGGATCCCTATTAGCTGCTGCCAAGGCAGCAGCTACTCTTCCTGGGATCCGGTAAAATTAAAGCAGTTATACCATTTTAAAACATCCAGAGTGACGCAGCGGTCTAAGGCACTGCATCTCAGTGCTTGAGGCGTCACTACAGACCCCTGGTTCGATTCCTGGCTGTATCACAACCGGCTGTGATTGGGAGTCCCATAGGGCAGCGCACAATTGGCCCAGGGTCGTCCGGGTTTGGCCGGTGTAGGCCGTCATTGTAAATAAGAATTTGTTCTTAACTGACTTGCGTAGTTAAATAAAGGTTAAATAAAAAAATAAAAACAATACGTTCATAACAGATTTCACAACACACTAAGTGTGTGCCCTCAGGCCCCTACTCCACTACAATATATCTAAAACACAAAATCTGTGTGTGTATAGTGCGTATGTTATCATGTGTCTGTGCCTATGTTTGTGTTGTTTCACAGTCGCCGCTGTTCCATAAGGTGTATTTAAATCTGATTCTGCTGCTTGCATCAGTTACCTGATGTGGAATAGAGTTCCATGTAGTCATGGCTCTATGTAGTACTGTGCGCCTCCCATAGTCTGTTCTGGACTTGAGGACTGTGAAGAGACCTCTGGTGGCACATCTTGTGGGGTATGCATGGGTGTCTGAGCTGTATGCTAGTTTTTTAAACAGACAGCCCGGTGCTTTCAACATGTCAATACCTCTCACAAATACAAGTAGTGATGAAGTCAATCTCTCCTCCACTTTGAGCCAGGAGAGATTGACATGCATATTATTAATGTTAGCTCTCTGTGTACATCCAAGGGCCAGCCGTGTTGCCCTGTTCTGAGCCAATTGCAATTTTCCTAATTCCCTCTTTGTGGCACCTGACCACACGACTGAACAGTAGTCCAGGTGCGACTAAACTAGAGCCTGTAGGACCTGCCTTGTTGATAGTGCTGTTAAGAAGATAGAGCAGCGCTTTATTACGGACATACTTCTCCCCATCCTAGCTACTGTTGTATCAATATGTTTTGACCATGACAGTTTACAATCCAGGGTTACTCCAAGCAGTTTAGTCACCTCAACTTGCTCATTTTCCACATTATTTATTACAAGATTTAGTTGAGCTTTAGGGTTTAGTGAATGATTTGTCCCAAATACAATGCTTTTTTTTATATTTAGGACTAACTTATTCCTTGCCACCCATTCTGAAACTAACTGCAGCTCTTTGTTAAGTGTTGCAGTCATTTCAGCCATTGTAGTAGCTGACGTGTATAGTGTTGTGTCATCTACATACATAGACACACTGGCTTTACTCAAAGCCAGTGGCATGTCATTAGTAAAGATTCAAAAAAGTAAGGGGCCTAGACAGCTGCCCTGGGGAATACTGAATTCTACCTGGATTATGTTGGAGAGGCTTCCATTAAAGAACACCCTCTGTGTTCTGTTAGACAGGTAACTCTTTATCCACAATATAGCAGGGGATGTAAAGCCATAACACATATGTTTTTCCAGCAGCAGACTATGATAGATAATGTCAAAAGCTGCACTGAAGTCTAACAAAACTTTTTATCATCAATTTCTCTCAGCCAATCATCAGTCATTTGTGTAAGTGCTGTCCTTGTTGAATGCTCTTCCCCATAAGCGTGCTGAAAGTCTGTTGTAAATTTTCTTTACTGTAAAAAATCATTTTATCTGGTCAAACACATATTTTTCCCAGAAGTTTACTAAGGGTTGGTAACAGGCTGATTGGTCTGCTATTTGAGCCAGTAAAGGGGCTTTACTATTCTTTGGTAGCGGAATTACTTTTGCTTCCCTCCAGGCCTGAGGGCACACACTTTCTAGTAGGCTTAAATTGAAGACATGGCAAATAGGAGTGGCAATATCGTCTGCTATTATCCTCAGTAATTTTCCATCCACGTTGTCAGATCCCGGTGGCTTGTCATTGTTGATAGACAACAATCATTTTTTTTTATTTTCTGGAATTTTAACCACTTTCCGGAATTAAAAATTACAATTCTTGATGGAGCTGAGATTGCCTTTTTTTTCAAAAATTCCATTTCAGGTGCTCCAAAGCTTTTTAGTATCAGTCTTTAGGGTCCTTTATCTTTGTTTCATAGTGTAGTTCTTCTTCTTGTTATTCAGTTTAGTCACATGATTTCTTAATTTGCAGTACGTTTGCCAATCGGTTGTGCAGCCAGACTTATTTGCCATTCCTTTTGCCTCATCCTCTCAACCATACAATTGTTCAATTCATCATCAACCCACTGGGATTTAAAAGTTTTTACAGTCATTTTCTTAATGGGTGCATGCTTATTAGTAACTGGGATAAGCATTTTCATAAATGTGTCAACCTCAATGTCTGTTTGCTCTTCATTACACACCACGGACCAACAAATATTCTTTACATCAACAACAAAGGAATCACTACAAAACATATTGTATGACTTCTTATACACTATATTATGCCCAGCCTTTGGAACTTTGGTTTTCCTAGATATGGCTACTATATTATATCACTACAGCCCATGGATTTGGATACTGCTTTCATGCACATTTCTGCAGTATTAGTAAAGATGTGATCAATACATGTTGATGATTTAATTCCTGTGCTGTTTGTAACTACCCTGGTTAGCAATGTGTTGGAAAAGTGTATGTCCAACTGAATAGTTTATTGCCAAAACGCTATACACTGAGTGCACAAAACATTATGAACACCTGCTCTTTCCATGACATAGACTGACCAGGTAAATCCAGGTGAAAGACAAAAGATTAAAGTGCATTAGAACAGGGTATGATAGTAGGTGCCAGGCACACCGGTTTGTGTCTAGAACTGCAACTCTGCTGGGTTTTTCACACTCAACTGTTTCCCCATGTGTATCAAGAATGGTCCACCACCCAAAGGATATCCAGCCAACTTGACACAACAGTGGGAAGCATTGGAGTCAACATGGGCCAGCATCCCTGTGGAACGCTTTCGACACCTTGTAGAGTCCATGCCCCGATGAATTGAGTCTGTTTTGAGGGCAAAGGGGGGGTGCAACTCAATATTAGGAATGTGTTCATAATGTTTTGTACACTCAGTGTATATCCATTTTCCCAAATGTTGGTAAATTAACATTTATTGTTTAAAGAACTTATGAAAGAGATTGGTGTGTTTTTTTTACAATCTAATCATGACATGGGGTTGTTCAATGAAAGACGTATTTGTTTGAAATCGATCAATTGATGGTTACATTTCAGAGAGACATGTTTTTTTGCAAAACGCCATATATCTGCCTCACTCCAGATTTGGCATGGGTCCTCAGATCCTCAAAAAATTCTACAGCTGCACCATCGAGAGCATCCTGACTGGTTGCATCACCGCCTGGTATGGCAACTGCTTGGCCTCTGACCGCAAGGCACTACAGAGGGTAGTGCGTACGGCCCAGTACATCACTGGGGCAAAGCTCCCTGCCATTCAGGACCTCTATACCAGGCGGTATCAGAGGAAGGCCCTCAAAATTGTCAAAGACTCCAGCCACCCTAGTCATAGACTGTTCTCTCTGCTACCGCACGGCAAGCGGTACCGGAGTGCCAAGTCTAGGTCCAAAAGACTTCTCAACAGCTTCTACCCCCAAGCCATAAGACTCCTGAACAGCTAATCATGGCTACCCGGACTATTTGCACTGCCCCCCCACCCCATCCTTTTTACGCTGCTGCTACTCTGTTAAGTATTTATGCATAGTCACTTTAACTCTACCCACATGTACATATTACCTCAACTACCTCAACTAGCCGGTGCCCCCGCACATTGACTCTGCAACGGTACCCCCCTGTATATATAGCCTCCCTACTGTCACTTTATTTTACTTCTGCTCTTTTTTTCTCAACACTTTTTTTGTTGTTGTTTTATTCTTACTTTTTTTGTTTAAAATAAATGCACTGTTGGTTAAGGGCTGTAAGTAAGCATTTCACTGTAATGTCTGCACCTGTTGTATTCGGCGCATGTGACCAATAAAATTTGATTTGATTTGATTTGATTTGAAATAGTACTGCTAGGGTTTATACTATAAAACACGTAGTTATTTGTTACATTTGACTAAGAACTGCACAAATAATACATTTGTGACGGCAAAATATGTTTTACATTAATCAATACAGTAATGAGATCTGTATATAAAACATTTACATTTGACATTTTAGTAATTTAGCAAATGCTCTTATCCAGAGTGACTTACAGTTAGTGCATTCACATATCATCAGTAAATGAACATTCCATTCCAGCTAGACAATGGATAGTGTTTTGCAAAAAACAACATTTTAATACACACCTAAAAGTTATTAATAAAAAATCTGAGCACAGTAATATTTTACACACACATGAAGGTACCAATAAGCAATCATTTCTGGCAACAACAAAAAAAAACACAAATGTTAAAAATTTGTGGATTTAACATTTCGGAAATAAACTCTCCAAGTCAAGAAGGCTTGCCAGCAGCCAGCGTCACTTACCGCGACTGGTACTTTCGGGTGCTTTTTCAAAGCCTATGTCATATACTCCAGTGAGTGCAATTAGCTCCAATCAGTGTAATTTGCTCAATATTCGGAGTTGAGAAATAAAGTTGACGTCATTAGAAAGAAGATATTCCCCCCTTTTATACTGTAGGTATGTAATAAAACATTTTTGTAGTGATATTCATAAAAACATTGCAATAAAATAAATCCACTTTTTTTTAAATATATATTTTCACGGACACCCTGTAGTCCCTCCGCAGACCCCCGGTTGAACGCCCCTGCTATACTATATGATACTATAATGTAATGTCACTGTCCCAGGCTGTAGTCCCCACCTGCTTTAAGGAGACCACCATCGTCCCAGTGCCCAAGAAAAACAAGGTGACATGTCCAAATGACTATAGCTCCATCGCACTCAACTCGGTCATCATGAAGTGCTTTGAGAGGCTGGTCATGGCCCACATCAAGCCCAGCATGCCAGGCACACTGGACCCACTCCAATTTGCCTACCGCTCCAACAGATCCACGGAAGATGCCATTTCCATCGCTATTTATTCACTATTCATTCGACAAGAGGAACACCTACTGTATGTGAGCATGCTGTTCAGCATTCAACACTATTGTTCCCTCCAAGCTCGACACCAAGCTCAGAGCCCTGGGTCTGGACACCACCCTCTGCAGCTGGATCCTGGACCTCCCGAAGGGCAGACCACAGGCTTTGAGGATTGGCAACAACACTTCCTCCACACTGACTCTTAACACAGGGACTCCCCAGGCGTCTGTCCTCAGTCCTCTGCTGTACTCCCTGTTCACCCACGACTGGTTGGCTTTGCACGACACCAACTCCATCATCAAGTTTGCTGATGACACCACGATTGTAGGCCTGATAACCAACAACGACGAGTCAGCCTATAGGGAGGAGGTAAGTGAACTGGCATTATTTTGTAATGACAACAACCTCTCCCTCAACGTAAGCAAAACAAAGGAATTGATTGTTGACTTCAGGAAGCAGAGGAGGGAACATGCCCCGATCCACATCAATGGGACTGCAGTAGAGAGAGTCATGAGTTTTAAGTTCCTCGGCATCCACATAAAAGAGGACTATTTATGGACCAACAACACCACCACTCTTGTCAAGAGGGCGCAACAGTGTCTCTACTTCCCAACGTGGCTGAAGAAATTCGGCATGCCTGCTCCAGGTCCTCTCCACATACTACCGCTGCTGTTCTCTCCCTTACTGTGGGGCAGATGGTATCGAAGCATGAGGTCTGATACCAACAGGCTCAGAGACAGTTTCGATCTACAAGCCATCAGACTGCTGAACACTTGAACTGGACTGACCACCTGCTCTGATTCTCCGCACGTTAGCACACATGCACTCATTCATGCACACACCCACACAGACATACACACACACACACATACATTCATGCTGAACACACATCACAACTGCTGCTACCAGACTCTTATTATAATGCTCAGTTTATACACTATCCCCCCCCCCCCTTCTCCAATACACATGTAAATACAGTGGGGTAAAAACAGTATTTAGTCAGCCACCAATTGTGCAAGTTCTCCCACTTAAATAGATGAGAGAGGCCTGTAATTTTCATCATAGGTACACGTCAACTATGACAGACAAATTGAGAAAGAAAATTCCAGAAAATCACATTGTAGGATTTTTAATGAATTTATTTGCAAATTATGGTGGAAAATAAGTATTTGGTCAATAACAAAAGTTTATCAATACTTTGTTATATACCCTTTGTTGGCAATGACACAGGTCAAACGTTTTCTGAAAGTCTTCACAAGGTTTTCACACACTGTTGCTGGTATTTTGGCCCATTCCTCCATGCAGATCTCCTCTAGAGCAGTGGTGTTTTGGGGCTGTCGCTGGGCAACACGGACTTTCAACTCCCTCCAAAGATTTTCTATGGGGTTGAGATCTGGAGACTGGCTTGGCCACTCCAGGACCTTGAAATGCTTCTTACGAAGCCACTCCTTCGTTGCCCGGGCAGTGTGTTTGGGATCATTGTCATGCTGAAAGACCCAGCCACGTTTCATCTTCAATGCCCTTGCTGATGGAAGGAGGTTTTCACTCAAAATCTCACGATACACGGCCCCATTCATTCTTTCCTTTACACGGATCAGTCATCCTGGTCCCTTTGCAGAAAAACAGCCAAAAAGCATGATGTTTCCACCCCCATGCTTCACAGTAGGTATGGTGTTCTTTGGATGCAACTCAGCATTCTTTGTCCTCCAAACACGACGAGTTGAGTTTTTACCAAAAAGTTATATTTTGGTTTCATCTGACCATATGACATTCTCCCAATCCTCTTCTGGATCATCCAAATGCACTCTAGCAAACTTCAGACGGGCCTGGACATGTACTGGCTTAAGCAGGGGGACACGTCTGGCACTGCAGGATTTGAGTCCCTGGCGGCGTAATGTGTTACTGATGGTAGGCTTTGTTACTTTGGTCCCAGCCCTCTGCAGGTCATTCACTAAGTCCCCCCGTGTGGTTCTGGGATTTTTGCTCACCGTTCTTGTGATCATTTTGACCCCACGGGGTGAGATCTTGCCCCAGATCGAGGGAGATTATCAGTGGTCCTGTATGTATTCCATTTCCTAATAATTGCTCCCACAGTTGATTTCTTCAAACCAAGCTGCTTACCTATTGCAGATTCAGTCTTCCCAGCCTGGTGCAGGTCTACAATTTTGTTTCTGTTGTCCTTTGATAGCTCTTTGGTCTTGGCCATAGTGGAGTTTGGAGTGTGACTGTTTGAGGTTGTGGACAGGTGTCTTTTATACTGATAACAAGTTCAAACAGGTGCTATTAATACAGGTAACGAGTGGAGGACAGATGAGCCTCTTAAATAAGAAGTTACAGGTCTGTGAGAGCCAGAAATCTTGCTTGTTTGTAGGTGACCAAATACTTATTTTCCACCATAATTTGCAAATAAATTCATTAAAAATCCTACAATGTGATTTTCTGGAATTTTCTTTTCTCAATTTGTCTGTCATAGTTGACGTGTACCTATGATGAAAATTACAGGCCTCTCTCATCTTTTTAAGTGGGAGAACTTGCACAATTGGTGGCTGACTAAATACTTTTTTTCCCCACTGTATTGGACTATAAATTGTGCCTTCATGTATTATACTTATGCTAAAATGTTTACTCTATTCTACTGAGCCATTTACTTTATGTTCGTATTCTTATCTTTTATTATTTCCTATTGTTGTTGCATTGTTGAGAAGTAACCCACAAGTAAGTCAGTGTTGCAGTACTTGAAACTTGTCTTGCATAATCTGTCCAACTAAAATGCATATTGCGTGTGTTTCTACGCTAGTGGACAATGAGGCCAAGATTAGGTGTCCATATTAGGACAGCCTCAGAGTCACTCGGACTACAGCACAGCCTCAAAACTCCAAGTGACACTGACACAACTTCTATGGACGTGTGAATATGAACACTGTAAACATAGACACTGAACCCTTAGCATCTCTCACTCACTCTCTCACTCAGCTCTCTAGGCAGCAGCTAGTGTTCCAGCAACTCCTCCAGCAGCAGCTGTTCAAAGTGCAGAGACCAGGCCTGGCCTCCCACACCTTGTCTCCAGGTAAATCCTCTCTACTGTAGCTAACTCCTTGGTTTACTTAGCGCCGGGGTTCCCAAACTTTTTTGGCCCGTGACCCCATTTTGAAATTTTAAAAAAATCACGGCCACACCAAAAAAAGTAATGAAATCAACAGCCAATGTTTACTTTTTTATTTGGGGCTATGACAGTCTATTACAAATCAGTCTGACAGTACTTTCAATCTGAAGGAAGTATGGT
This sequence comes from Coregonus lavaretus, assembly GCF_964263955.1. Taxonomy (NCBI): domain Eukaryota; kingdom Metazoa; phylum Chordata; class Actinopteri; order Salmoniformes; family Salmonidae; genus Coregonus; species Coregonus lavaretus. The sequence goes on along the minus strand of NC_139996.1, from coordinate 58,691,968 downwards.
TTGAAGGGTAACGTTTTACTTTGACCTCACAGCCATTACGCATTCATTACACCTCTATAAACATTTCATGATTGTTATAAAAGGTCCCAACCGCATTATTAAAGGTTCATGAAATATATTCATAGTATATCTATAGAGCATTCATGTCATGCTATGCAAGAGCTCATATTTAGGTATCGTGATAGATGTAGTGTCCTCATTATGGCTGTTCTCAAAACTGTGTTTTATATATTATGCTGATATATAGCCTATACCAGCCCCATTTCCCCCACCGGCCAGTTTACTACTAATACAGCTACTACTACTACTACTACTACTACTACTACTCCTCGAGGTCAATTGTGCATGAAGATCCCCACACGGTTAAATCCTCAGGGTACATTTTATGGATCAAATCACGTATTTGAGGGTCATATCAAAACTTTATCGTAAGTCATTACCAGCCCTCCTCCACATCAGTATTAAGTTGGTCATACTGGTCTATAACGCACACATGAAGGGTCTATGTATGAATTCTATGCAGTCAATGTAAAGTAAAATCTATTTTCCCATTCATAAAGCATTTATAAACATTACTCACTTATCAAAAAGAATATGGACACAACACAGAATGTTAATAAAAAATTTACTTTTCCTTAGAATTTACCAGATGTAATGTTAGCTAGCGCTGAGGACCTCGCCGAAGAATCCTAGCTACAATTTACACTATTTTTTTGTCTTTAATAGATTGAACAAAGATTCATATTCAAACCATTCAAATTCAATTGCCCAATTCAGACTCATAACAATAACTATTATAGTGTGTAAAATGTTCTAACACAGGGTGGTAAAGCTAGATATGAGGTCTTTCATAGCATGAATGCGCTATAGATATATTTCATTAACCTTTAATAATGCATTTCGGACCTGTTCTAACACATTCATGAAATGCTTATAGATGTGTAATGAATGCATATTGGATGTAGTCAAAGTAACATTTTGTTACCTCAGAATATCATCCGGCAATTGTGTATGATCTTCTGTGTAGAAATGAACACAATCATTGCTTTCAATTATGTTCCCCCCCGCATTTAGCGGATATCGGAGGTTACTCACGTTACCACAGTTCTATGAACCAAGCAGCGCATGTCATTATTTTCCAGAGTTTCCCTCGCGACCCCATTTTCAAATCAGGCGACCCAACATATTCTCATCAAGTAGACTCTTAAATCTGCCCTTACTTCCACTGCTCAGAAAGACTCAAGTATGACTATACCCCTACCTACACATACTCTCTCCCTAAAGCTATACCCTTTAACCCCAGTGTTGCAAGGTAATATTGTACATGTATGTCTGTGTGTTTCAGCTGGCTTGAGTACTATTGAGCTCCAGCAGATATGGAAGAAGCTGACCAATGGCACAATGGAAGATAAAAGCACAAAGGCTAGCTGTCCAGACCGTTTCACCGCCACCACCAGCACCCCGTCCCCTACTGAACCCATAACCACAGCCAAAGCATCAATGTCAACCACCCACAACTTCCCTACCAACGGCCAATCTCTTAGTTCCAGCCCAGGACAAGGGTAAAGCATTCTCCATAACACTTTACAATAAAGGTATATGGATTAGAACCCTTACGGCACATGTGTCAAGCATAAGGCCAGCTGGCCGAATCCGACCCATGACACATTTCTATCCGGCCTGCGCAATTATTTGGGTTGTCAATTCATTTTGGCCAGCTTCCATACAGCCCGCAATGCTCTGCACTACAAGTCACAGCAAGCACTGCCAACGTGCTGCATGCCAAATGGAAGTGCATTGCCACACACACACCCCTCTTCCCAACCCACACACACTCACCAGCCATCCAGTGCACTGTACCATATCATCACTAATGGCATTGACCAAATCTTCTACCAGACCGAAAGTTTAAAGGTGTTGTAGGCTAAATGTCCATGCCAAGTTTTGGTTCCAACAGAAAATATAATCTTGGTTGTCAAAAAGTTATAAGATGCAGTAAAGGATTCACACGCGGTTATACATTACTGTACTATTAAAGTACAATAGTACACACAAGTGAGTATAAATGAGTCAACAGTTGAGTCATCTACTTTATGAAAATGATATGCTCACATCTGTGAATTCAACATCGATTGTGCTGCTTTCGTGTGTATGGAGGGAAAGTGTACAGACACATGGCACAGTCCTAGCTAAGCTACTAAAATGTTGCACTCTGGCTTTGGTTTTAAAAGCTTGACAATGAATAACCAAAAAACTAAACCTGCAACAAATCACCATGCAACGGAGAAACATGTAGGCCTATTACAGCAACATTTAAATAGTTGCCTAGGCTGGCTAGTCAACTACAAGACATTTTGAGTGCACCATACAGAAATGCTGCATTCAACCACACCAGTGATCCATGCAGTGCAAAAAAAATGTAAAACATGTTTTAATTTTAAATGTTAAACCAACCTAACTACATTTTTGTTATTTGGAGTTATTAAATACTTTTTGATTAGGGTCACAGCATATTATGCAAGTATAGCAGCAAAGGCTGGACAAATATTATTGGTCTTATTTTGTTTTAAGATGTTAAAAATGCTTTACACAACGGGTGGGTCTAATCCTGAATGCTGATTGGTTAAAAGCGTATTCCAGCCGGTGTCTATTCCACAAGTTACCACCGGCTAAATCTATGACATTAAAATGCCTATTTACCCTGTTCTATCTGACTGCGCAATCCACTGTCTAATCAGAACAGCCAAGCAATTAATAAACTTGATCTCCACCATAAAAAGCATCTAGACATTATCTCACATTTCTTTTAGACTAACATTTAGTTTTCATCTTCGTCATATATACATAAGTGGACATTATGAAGAGCCATATTTTTTTAATAAAACAATGGACAGTTTGGGTTGCAGTTGTATGCAAAAAAATTAAAAGATAATAGGCTATGTCTTGCCCACGAATTTGTTGTATTTTCTCAATATGGCCCTTGTGCTGATTGAGTTTGAGACCCCTGCCTTAGGGTAAAGTGGTACCACTTTCTCTGTGCAGCCTACTGAAAAAATACAGTTAAAACGGTCTGTTTGTAAACATCAATGAAGATGTTAGCCACAGACAGCTTCACTTACCCAAGTCGTTTGTTCTCAATTTTAGTAAGAGTGCACGTTTATTCCCACTGGGACTACGTATTTTGTTTGTTTGTTGTTTTGCTTTAGGTTTTTATCAGCAAAATCTGTAGTAACGTTTATAGTAAAACACTGTAGCAGCTTGTTCAAAATCAAAAGCAAGGTGTTTTTCATTTTGATTTTAACCCCTCATTGTTCCTCATACGCTGTAAAAAAAAAAATATATATATATATATATATTATTTTTGTTTTTAATGTTTTATTTTTATGATGCTGATGCTCTTTTGTATGTGTAACCCTTCCTCCTGTACCTACAGCTTGCTGAATGTGGATCGAGCAATCATACACTCACTCTATGGATATAGTGTGTGTAATTGGCCGGGCTGTGAGTCTGTTTGTGAAAACATCAGCCAGTTTATCAAGTACGTTTTCCTATGGAGAGTGTATGTATAGTGTATAAACTCGGAGAGCAGTTTCTGTGTGCGCGTGTGTGTGTATCACCCCAGTAACTCATGTGAGCGTTCTCAGGCACCTGAGTATTGAGCACATGCTGGATGACAGGAGCACGGCCCAGTGCAGAGTCCAGATGCAGGTGGTGCAGCAGTTAGACCTCCAGGTGAGTGAGTGAGTGAGTGAGTGAGTGAGTGAGTGAGTGAGTGAGTGAGTGTGTGTGTGTGTGAGAGACACTGTTGTGACGGAGTACCTCAGCTCAAACTACTCTGGGGTCTCTTCACCTCCTCTCGCTCCCTCTATCCCTTGGTACCTTTCTCTCTCCTCTTCCTCCCTCTTTCCTCCTCCTCTTGCACTCTCTCTCCTCCTTTCTCCTCTCTTCTCGCTCCGCCTCTCCTCTATCAGCTCTCTAAAGAACGGGACCGTCTCCAAGCTATGATGGCCCACTTGCACCTGTCACCTTTGGAACCACAGTCCCCTTCCAAACCTGTAAGTATACAGACAGACCACTTGTAAAAAGCCTATAGTATCTCACAGAAAATGACCTATTCAGTCAACAGGTATAACGCGCTTTGAAGAATGACGAGTTGTGAACAACAGAGAAATAGCTATATGATTCGATATTGTATGGTTTTTTAGAGATAATGCTATACCATAAAAATCCCATCAGAAATCCAAGTATAGGTGTAGGTGACACTACACACGAGCATGAGCAGGCAAATGATACCTCTGGAGTCCTTTGGTGTGTTGCTCTAGCTACTGTATGCGTCCCAAATAGCCCTGAGTATACAAAACATTAAGAACACCTGCTCTTTCCATGACATAGACTGACCAGACCACGCTCACCAGTTTCCAGTGTGTATCAAGAATGGTCCACCCAAAGGACATCCAGCCAACTTCACACAACTGTGGGAAGCATTGGAGTCAACATGGGCCAGCATCCCTGTGGAACGCTTTGGACACCTTGTAGAGTCCATGCGCCGACAAATTGAGTCTGTTCTGAGGGCAAAAGGGGATGCAACTCAATATTAGGAAGGTGTTTGTAATGTTTTGTACACTCAGTTGATATGAGTCCAGATCTATAATAAGTGAGGTTATATCTGATTGTAAAAGGTGCAGCATGGGATGAAAGCACCAACAGTTCTGACCCTTTGGCCTGGAGTGAATGAGGGAAACCGTCATAGTCCTTGTGGATCTCTTAGCGGCCTACAAGGGGAGTCAGACTTCTCTTATCAGGATCACTGGGCCTAGAGAACACTAACAGAGGCTATTGTAAAAATTTGATGTGTAAGCAATTGTTGAGCAAAAGGTGCCTGCGTGTGTATATGAAAAGCTAAGGTGACATTTGACCTCTACCAACCACATCAAAATGGAAGATGAGAGATTTTAGTTAGTCATTTTTGAGAGAATGTTTTCAAATGAACTCAACAGGTTGCCCACATTCAATTGGTATTGCTTTTCATAAGATGACTGTCCTTCATTATATTTCTTTATTAAGGGTTCACAGCGAAGCCGTGAAACCTTTTGTTATTCTCTGAATGCTATTTTTTTTCTTGACATGGTCAAAAAACTCAAGCATAGATTAACTTGGCATTCAGAAAGTAGAGGCCATGAGTAACTTGGTTAAAAAGAATGTCACCGATTGGCCTATAGCTGGTGCTGTTATAACCAGTCTCACTTAAACCCTCATATCCGCTGCCCCGTTTGACCTAGAGACTTGAAACGTTGTATGTAGGTGTCTTTATTCATGCTGAACCAATTTGCCTCAAGGTTGTTTCATAACTGATATTTCCTATAAAATAAAAACTTGTTCAAATTATTGATCACAGTAAGATTTAGTTTTTTTTTATGCTGTTTACATCAGACCGTGATCAGACATTTTGTAGACAGCAGGCTAAGACACAAGCTTGGATAATAGAGAAGCTAATTATTAACTAATCTAGCTAACATGGTGCTGTAATCACAATACTTATGATACAATTTCACCCTTTAATTACTGATGATTGACTTCCTTCTCCAAAGGATATTAGTGGAAACACCACTGATGAAGCAAATCCAATCGCATCGATCACAGCCATTTAAAAAGCTCCCTCCTCTCCCTCTGGTCTGTTTCTTTCCTCTCCTCCCCTCCCCTCTCACTTTGTTTCTCTCTCTCCTTTTCCACCCTGGTCTGTGTTGTTTCTCTTCTTCTTCTTCTTCTTCGTGTGCAGCAGAGTTCTGGGTCCAGTGTCACCATGTCCAAGAACCTGCCACCACTGTCCCCTCCAGATGACCCTCGGGTATCCCCAACGGCCCCTGTCACCTCCCAATCCCCACCCCAGGGGCCTGCAGGACTCTGCCCCACAAGTGTGGGGGCAATGCGAAGACACCACTCAGACAAGCACCCCTCTCTCTGCTCTCTGTCTTCAGGTAACAACCCGCATAGATGTCAACACAGTCCATACTGAATAGATGTACATAGCTTTGTCCCTGCTTCACTGTTGCTCCAGTCTTGTGATATGAGAAAGTAAATATTGTCCTTTGCATGTCCTTTTCAATATCATCTGTGACATGTATTTAATACTCAGGATCTTTGCTGAATATTAACCAAGCTGGTTGAAATATCCTTGTGAATGAAATTAACCAATTGTGCAATGTATTTATTTTTTAAATAGAAATTAGCCCAAATCACGAGATGTACAGAAATGCATATATCAGGCCACCTTTTACCTATGCTACGCTGATAAGACAGGTATGAAGAAATTAACTTAACTTGTTAACTTGTAGTTTCCCCTGTAATCCCTGTGTAAAAAGGTGTATATCAGCAGTCGCCCCATTTGATGGGTTACAACCTACATGTTTTTATTGTCATCGTTTTAGGCTATAATGGATGCATCGGACATGCAGTTAACACTTAATGAGATATACAGCTGGTTTACACAGACCTTTGCCTACTTCAGACGCAATGCTGCAACGTGGAAGGTACTATACTGACTTAATCTTTGTTATAATGTTGGTTATGATTTACAAGTTGAAAATGATAAAGTGTACAGCATCCATATTAGGAAGTCGTCAGTTGTCAGTTTTGTCTGACAAGTGACGACTTCCTAATATGGATGCCATAATTGTGATAACGTCTCCCTTGAGTTCTGTATGTGCAGCCTTTTCTGACCCTATAATCCCTGTAAAACACACACAGAATGCAGTCCGCCACAACCTGAGCCTGCACAAGTGTTTTGTGCGTGTGGAAAACGTGAAGGGGGCCGTGTGGACAGTGGACGAGGTGGAGTACCAGAGAAGGAGGTCTCAGAAGATCACAAGGTATTGTATATTGAGTTGATACTTTTATAAAATGATATGGAGCATACAGTTATTTATTTATTTCACCTTTATTTACCCAAGCAAGTCAGTTAAGAACAAATTCTTATTTACAATGAAGAGAGTGTTATGACTCTAAATTGGCCTTTTATACAGTATTTTGTACACATACTGTATGTATTTGTTTTACGGAGGTCTATTCTAAAATGCACGGCTGTCCAGATTTTTTAAACTTTGTTTTGAAAGGAAAGAGATCGAACCAGTCAGATTTAATTTGCGTCAGTTAAACCTTGCCTCTAACTATATAATTTGCCTTTGAGTTGTATTGATTTACTGGCCCTTTATATGAAATGTACAGTATGAGAACATATTGCTATAACAACTTGTCATTTTGTAGAAGCCCAATGCTAGGGAAGAACCTTCTCTCCAGCCTGGCTTATGGGACTGCTCTTAATACCAGTTTAAAAGTGAGTGTACCTTTATTAATAATCTTCAGAACTGTTACAAAATGCATTTCACTGTACTTGTGCATGAACATTAAAACTTGAAACTTAATGATGTTAACTGTAAGGATTTCTTTCCTAATAATAATAATAATAATAATACAGAAGAGGAACTTTTTGTAGCAATTACATCTTTTCAGTCTGGAAAAACACCAGGGCTTGATGGTACACCAGCAGAGGTATATCAGCATGTTTTAATTAATCTATAAGAATGGTAGACTTTCAGGTACTCAACAAGAAGGTCTGATTTCATTACTACTAAAACAGGACCCAGGTGGTAAGTATAAAGATCCAGTCCATTTAAAAAAACGGAAGTCCTCTTACACTTCAATGTTGTGATGCGAAAATCCTGGCGAAATGCATAGCACATAGAATAAAAAACGTTTTACTAGATATTGTTCATCCTGATCAGACAGGTTTTTTACATGGACGATAGATAATATATGACAATTACTTAAACAATTGAACATTATGAAACATCAAAGATACCAGGCCTGTTCTTCATAGAAGATTTTGAAAAGGTGTTTGATAAAGTATGACTAGAATCTATATATAAACGCCTGGATTACTTTAATTTAGGTGAATCTCTTACAGTGGAGGGAAAAAAGTATTTGATCCCCTGCTGATTTTGTACGTTTTCCCACTGATAAAGAAATGATCAGTCTATAATTGTAATGGTAGGTTTATTTGAACAGTGAGAGACAGAATAACAACAACAAAATCCAGAAAAACGCATGTCGCAATGTTATAAATTGATTTGCATTTTAATGAGGGAAATAAGAATTTGACCCCCTCTCAATCAGAAAGATTTCTGGCTCCCAGGTGTCTTTTATACAGGTAACGAGCTGAGATTAGGAGCACACTCTTAAAGGGAGTGCTCCTAATCTCAGCTTGTTACCTGTATAAAAGACACCTGTCCACAGAAGCAATCAATCAATCAGATTCCAAACTCTCCACCATGGCCAAGACCAAAGAGCTCTCCAAGGATGTCAGGGACAAGATTGTAGAACTACACAAGGCTGGAATGGGCTACAAGACCATCGCCAAGAAGCTTGGTGAGAAGGTGACAACACAAAAGAACTGTCAATCTCCCTCGGCCTTGGGCTCCCTGCAAGATCTCACCTCGTGGAGTTGCAATGATCATGAGAACGGTGAGGAATCAGCCCAGAACTACACGGGAGGATCTTGTCAATGATCTCAAGGCAGCTGGGACCATAGTCACCAAGAAAACAATTGGTAACACACTACGCCGTGAAGGACTGAAATCCTGCAGTGCCTGCAAGGTCCCCCTGCTCAAGAAAGCACATATACAGGCTCGTCTGAAGTTTGCCAATGAACATCTGAATGATTCAGAGGAGAACTGGGTGAAAATGTTGTTGTCAGATGAGACCAAAATCGAGCTCTTTGGCATCAACTCAACTCGCCGGGTTTGGAGGAGGAGGAATGCTGCCTATGACCCCAAGAACACCATCCTCACCGTCAAACATGGAGGTGGAAACATTATGCTTTGGGAGTGTTTTTCTGCTAAGGGGACAGGACAACTTCACCGCATCAAAGGGACGATGGACGGAGCCATGTACCGTCAAATCTTAGGAGAGAACCTCCTTCCCTCAGCCAGGGCATTGAAAATGGGTCGTGGATGGGTATTCCAGCATGACAATGACCCAAATCACACGGCCAAGGCAACAAAGGAGTGGCTCAAGAAGAAGCACATTAAGGTCCTGGAGTGGCCTTGCCAGTCTCCAGACCTTAATCCCATAGAAAATCTGTGGAGGGAGCTGAAGGTTCGAGTTGCCAAACGTCAGCCTCGACACCTTAATGACTTGGAGAAGATCTGCAAAGAGGAGTGGACAAAATCCCTCCTGAGATGTGTGCAAACCTGGTGGCCAACTACAAGAAACGTCTGACCTCTGTGATTGCCAACAAGGGTTTTGCCACCAAGTACTAAGTCATGTTTTGCAGAGGGGTCAAATACTTATTTCCCTCATTAAAATGCAAATCAATGTATAACATTTTTGACATGCGTTTTTCTGGATTTTTTTGTTGTTATTCTGTCTCTCACTGTTCAAATAAACCTACCATTAAAATTATAGACTGATCATTTCTTTGTCAGTGGGTAAACGTACAAAATCAGCAGGGGATCAAATACTTTTTTCCCTCACTGTATGTCTATAATTTAACAATGAAGTAAGTTATTGCGGAAGTTTGCACAAGAGGGCCTTTGTTTTAGGGCCTTATAAACAAAAAGAGAGCAGTGCATTGATCTACGAGATTAAGAGAGGGCCAGCCTTGCTGATACAGAATGCAGTGATCTGTACTGAACCTATCGCCCATAATAAAGCGTAGTGTGCTATGATAAACTGTGTCCAGTGGCTTTAATACAGTGGCAATTGCATTCATATAAACGATATCACCATAGCCTAAAGCCGGAATGAATGTAGACTGTATGATTTGTTTTTCTGCTATTTAACAAAAGGCATGCCCTATTCAACAGAATGGGCAACAGAATACTCTGTAAATAATTTTGTATTTGAACCCAGGTCTGCAAGACGCTGATTATTTATTATTTACCTTTATTTAATCAGGGAGTCACCATTGAGACCAGTGTCTCTTTTACAATGGAGCCCTGCATATACTATTTCATAAAATACATACAAAATCAAATACAATATAAAACAAATAAAATACAGCACAACACATATTACACAAACAAACATAAATATACACAAAACACAGTCAACTAAAACAAATACATTCTTCGTTATAAAAATCCTCTGTCCACTGCCTGAACTGCACTAGGTACAATAACGCATCAATTCGAAAAGTGTTTTTGGAGGTCATTCCAAACATGTGGAGCAAGAAAACAAAAAGCTGACTTACCTAACTCTGTAGACACCAAAGGAGTCTCTAGAGTTAACCAACCCTGTGAACGGGTTTGATAACTTGTCATTTTAAATCTTAACAGAGAAGACAGGTAAGTCGGAAGCTTTGTAAACAAAAAGAGTGTAATGATGTGATCTACGTGACTTCAAAGAGGTCCAGCCAACCTTTTGGAAAAGAATACAGTGATAAGTAATAAAACTATCTCCATCTTGTTTGGCCAGCATTGTGTCAAGTCACTCCAGTTCAAACTGACCGTGGCGTGTGCAGAAAGTAGCCCATCATAACTTTTTCCAACTGATCTGTCAATGGCACCTGCTAAATTCAGGGCATCGATATTGTTGAGAAAAGTAGCAAAACCTTTGTAGTTCTCGATGGCTGAAGTTATATCTTTCAAAAAAGTTGTGATAGAAAGGATTATCAACACATACTGAGCAGCTCACGTTATAGACAGAAAGAAGCATGCTACTCATCTCCCGGCATGTCCAGCCCATCCATTATCTCAGCCAATCATGGCTAGCGGGAAGGTTCCTGTCTTTGTCCGTGGCTAAATCAACTAGGCTCGTAATTTAACAATTGTATTTGTGTTTACAGATGGAATACAAGTTTGTTATTAAGGCATATGAAGGTTCATATGTTCCAGAATACATTTCTGCCAAAAAAACGCATTTTGATAAACATAAAAAAAAAAAAAAAATGCCTCTCCTGTGTGAACTTCCTGAAAAGGGTCACATTTGACAGTTTTCCAGAATTTAGTTGGGTTCCCCTTACAATCAGAAAAATTGGAATCAGATTTAGCCTTTTCAGTTGCCTAAAATATTGCCAATCTGGGCCTAAACCTGTGTTCCTGGCCTTGACCCAGGCAAAATGTATCTTATGAATGACTTCGGATAAATCAGGAATGAACCAAGCATTCAATCTACCTTTAACTCTCAAGAAAGCTTAAAGCTAAGTCCGGTTCACGGATAGCTGAGATACAATCAAGGTCACTAAAATAGCTTGTTCACTAAAGTTTTTTAAGTTCCTCTTAGTGTTGACATGAGGCTTATGAGTGATACATTGTGTCATCCATTCCCTCCCAATCCCATCTAGTCAGGCTCCACTGACTGAGACTGATTTGACTGTATTAAAGAACAGGAGCCCTGCAGGCCTGATAGGCAGCAGTTATTTGGGTCTGGTACACGGGACCAAGTCACTGAAACATCCGGACCTCCAGGACACCAACGGACACCGCAGCCAACACTCCACTTCACTGGCCCAGCTGTGAGTATGTCACAGTATGTCACTGTTATGGTAAAGACATGACAGGTGTCATGTTGTCCCGGAAATCCCAGACCTGGGGCAACAGCACTAGGTCTAGGGAAAATTGGGAGTTTTATTGGCTACTTCAACAGACAACTCTTCCAACAAATCACGAGTTTGGGTAAGGCAGGGCTTAATAAAATATGGGCAGGAATTGGGCCCTTGAAAAATTATCCCATCGGAAACATGACAGAGGCGAACACAATATGAACGCAAAAAGCTAGGCTAATTATAGCCACAGCCAGTCAGTGGTGAAAAGTTTTTAACACTAACGTTAGCTGTCATAGCAAATGCAAGCTACTCACGTGTGAAATACACTCATTGAACATATCCTCCATGATATCCATTTAGCTAGCTAGCAACTTTGTATCCGGTGGGGTTGTTTATGCCAGGGCGCAAGCGTATAAGGGTGTGTACGGATTTCCTGCACGTCTATTTACGACTATAATAACTGAACGTTAGTCTCTCTGCAGACGTGTATGCTGGAACAATGTTAAAGGTCAACTGCCCCTTAGAACCAACTTCTATGATTTTAAACAGCCTAAGTGGCATCTATATAAGTCAGAAACATTAATTATAGTGTCAAAATTGACTACAAAGTGTAAATAGGATAATTTTGGTTATAAAGTCAGTCTCGACTTACTGGAGGGTTGGGTATGGATGACTTACATGCCCACTTTTGCCAATGATGTCCCAATTGCCCAGAGACAACACGTTGTGGTCCGCCCCCAGCTGCCATGTGGACATTTGTTGTAAAGTCTGCATATGGGTGCAACGCACGCACACTTCGCTCGGCAAATAGGAGTGAAAATGGGCTTCCATAAAGTTGGTGCAGACTTCCAATGCATTTCAACAATATTTCCAGATGGCCAGGAATGGATTACATCCGACACTTCTGCTGACTGTCAACTGTCAAACCGCTGGTGTTGGTGAGTATGTTAGCTAAGTAGATAACTGGTTCAAGCTAGCCAGTAGCTACTTTTGGTTATACAACATTATTTGATAATACTAGCGAGCCAGGCTAGCTATGATATAGAGCTCTGCTACCCGACCCGAGACCGACATTATACATTGAGTTAGGGCCAGGTAGGGCCTGTTTTTCATTAATAACTAGGGGACGTGAAGGGCTCTGGTATCACTAAATTGATCACTAACATTTTGAAGCTGAGCCATTTGCATGTGCTCTGCATCACAGTACAGTCATATCTGACTGAGAGCATAACATCATGTCAGAAGTGCTTCAACCTCATCAAATATAAGACAGGAGAGATTATTTCACAGAAAATAATAATGTAGAGTGAGCTGCGTGTAGGGAGCAAGTGACAGACCGAGAGGAACAGCTAATGGATTTACTAATGGGGGAAGTTATTTCTGATTTCGGGTTTCAGGCAGGGCCTTAAATTTGGCAGAAGCAATTGGGCCTGGGTAGGGTAGGGCCCGATTGCCTGGGTAGGGTTAAGGTTTAAAATTCATGCCCGTGCAGGGTTCTACTATGATACCACAGATGAAAGGGGAATGATACTGTAGATAGCTAAATACATCAAGCTAACGTGTAATGTGATGTAGCATGTCAAGCCCCGTGTAGCTCAGTTGGTAGAGCATGGCACTTGCAACGCCAGGGTTGTGGGTTTGATTCCCACGAGGGGCCAGTATGAAAATGTATGCACTCACTAACTGTAAGTCGCTCTGGATAAGAGCGTCTGCTAAATGACTAAAATGTAATGTCAGAGGAAGAGGTGCATAACTCACGTTGGCCAGCTACCTTGCTAACTGTAGCACATTGGCATTTAGGGTCAATACAGGGCAGGCACTGTGCCATTTGCCTGAGTGAGTAATGCCAACCAGTCAATGCCATGCTGGCACGTGTCCATTGTGAATCAGGATCTTTGATTGGCTGTTTAACCATGTATTTACTGTTGGCTTCCATGACTGTATGGTGACAGTCTTTCCTCACTCTGTGATATAGGAGCTGAAGTCGGGCTCCTTCATGACCAGTATCTGTGACGAGAGGGGCCTGGAGCTGATCTATGCTGCCATTACCATCAGGCATTGGCAAACACCTCAGAAGGGACAAAAGGTGACTACTACACTGAACATAAATATAAATGCAACATGTAAAGTGTTGGTCCCATGTTTCATGAGCTGAAATAAAAGATCCCAGAAATGTTCCAAATGCACAAAAAATGGATTTCTCTAACATTTTGGGCACAAATTTCTTTACATCCATGTTAGTGAGCATTTCTCCTTTGCCAAGATAATCCATCCACCTGACACGTGTGGCATATCAAGGTGTTTAAACAGCATGATCATTACACAGGTGGACCTTGTGCTGGCGACAATAAAAGGCCACTCTAAAATGTGCAATTTTGCAACACAACACAATGCCACAGATGTCTCAAGTTTTGAGGGAGCATGCAATTGGTATGCTGACTGCAGTAATGTCCACCAGAGCTGTTTTCTGATAATTTAATGTTAATTTCTCTACCATAAGCCACCTCCAACATCGTTTTAGAGAATTTGGCAGTACCTCCAACCGGCCTCACAACCACAGACCAAGTGTATAGCGTAATGTGGGAAAACGGTTTTCTGATGTCAACGTTGTGAACAGAGTGCCCCATGGTGGCAGTGGGGTTATGGTATGGGCAGGCATAAGCTACGGACAACGAACACAATTACATTTTATCGATGGCAATTTAAATGCACAGAGATACCATGACGAGATCCTGAGGCCCATTGTCGTGCCATTCATCTGCCACCATCACCTCATGTTTCAGCATGATAATGCACGGCCCTGTGTTGCAAGGATCTGTACACAATTCCTGGAATCTGAAAATGTCCCAATTCTTCCATGGCCTGCATACTCACCAGACATGTCACCCATTGAGCACGTTTGGGATGCTCTGGATCGACGTGTACGACAGTGTGTTCCAGTTTCCGGCAATATCGAGCAACTTCGCACATCATTGAAGAGGAGTGGGACAACATTCAACAGGCCACGATCAACAGCCTGATCAACTCCATGCGAAGGAGTTGTGTCACGCTGCATGAGGCAAATGGTGGTCACACTGACTGGTTTTCTGATCCACACCCCTACTTTTGGGGGGGTATCTTTGACCAATTGATGCATATCTGTATTCCCAGTCATGTGAAATCTAATGAATTTATTTGAATTGACGCATTTCCTTATTTGAACTGTAACTCAGTGAAATCTTTGGAATTGTTGCATGTTGCGTTTATACTTTTGTTCAGTATAATAAGACAGTACATCACAAGTGTTTAGTAATATCACCCTTTCAATACGTGTCACTCATCAACTCTTCCTCGTTTTTCTACAGATTGGCAGAAGAGATACTTTTGAAATGGAGTCCTCTGACTGAAAAACAGGTTGATACTGATGTCTGAATTGGGAGAGACCTTGCACTCAGCATTAAAATTATAAAAGACACATCTATTACTTTTTATCGTCTTTTGTTATTATTTAATCAAATAGTACTATCAATATGGGGGGGTGTATTCTTCAAACATGTCAGGTATAATATTTGCACGTTGTTATATTAGCAGAACACTGCTTCTACAGTATTATGTGACGTATGGTTTACATGGAACTGTTACACTTGCAAGTTATCAAAACACTTTTTAGAATATCTACATAAGTTTAGCAAATGCACTCTTCATATTACTCTGTAGGCTACTGAACGATGCAAAGCTTCCCCCTGGATGAAGCTTTTAATTGGTCGATACCCTAAAGAGTGGTATGAGAAGTGTCATCCTCCTGCATCTCACATCTGCCTGTAGTTATTGAACTCTGCCTGCTGGACCCATGGTCTGAGGTAAACTCTGTCATATCCAGGACGGAGTGTTATGCACTCCACCCCTCCTGCACCTGTCCATAACCTGTAATAGATTACATAGACATAAGGGACTTCATCACCAACTGGAGACAGAACCGTGCATGTCAGTGTGTGTTAGACAGCTATAGTTTAAATCTACACACAACCTATTTTTATTTGCGAGGTAAGTGTAGGTATACTGTCTTTATAAGCACATCAATATGCTATTTACAGCATCAAATGTTTTGTCTTTGTAACACGAACACACATCAATTTTTAGTTGGCCGTTGTTTGTGCAATGTCCACACACCTGTTGTAGGGATATTAGTAGTTCTGGGATTTGTCCCCAGGGAAAAATGAGATGAGACAACTAGCTGAGCTGACTCAAGATCAGGCATTCGACTCACCATTGATACTGTTTCCACGGTAACATGCATTAACTTGACGCAATGAAACATTGAAACTAAGTTGCAAGCTATTTCCGTAGCAAGGTGTTGTATGAAACGCATTCCTGACTCTTGCTATCTTGCCATAACTGATTTGACAGAGAAATGTCAGCTAGATAGGAAAGCCAGCTGCAGCTATTACAAAAATATGCAAACTAGCTGCTGCTAAACACAAGGTCAGTGCAGGCTTTAGCCTACACATAGAACTGAATTAGCAGACCATCTTGAGATGGCGAGTCAGTCAACTTTGTTCTCTCCATAGCAAAGCTAGCTTCGCTTACCTCGCTGTGCTCACTACTGCCTTTGTTTGTTGTGATTGAATGGCAAAGACACATCCAAGAAACACCCACTGTGTTGCCAACGCCCAGTGGGCGTGAGACACGCATTTGACCCTTTTCAAATACCGAAACAAATTTAAACGTGATTGTTTTAGTAAGGGTCCGAGACCAAGGCGATTGGATGCACGTTTGTAAAGAAATGCCCCTCACGATTAGAGTGGAGCAGGCAGCCACGGCAGACTGGACAGGCATGTTGATTTTCCGCTGAACGTTTATGAACTCAAAATGTAATGTCAAAGGAGTAGCACGGCAACTTGTAGCGCTGTTTTGTACACATACTTGTCAACAAATTAATTTGCTGTCACTCCTGTTCCTGTCGCAGAATACTTCCTTATGACATTATTCACCTCGTTTGGTCATGTAAATGTAGCACTAGGTTCATTAGGCTGTAACATCGAAAAGGCAGCATTCAGCAGGAATTTTGATAGGATGACCTAATTTGTCGAACTGTATTCTGAACATTATTTTGTGAACCCAAATGTGTAACTGATTCAAGTGGGAGGACAATACATTCATTTGTGTTGGGTGTAGGGGCAGATTTATGTCATCTTCAGGAGATTTTCTTATATCTTAAATGTATTTGTTCTTTCACAATAGCTGAGTCATTAGAACAATTCTCATCCCCTACTATGGGCTAAAATATAGACTAATTAGTGTGCTTTTCTCAGCAAGAACACTACTGTTATTCCCTAGACTTTTATTATTTCACTTCTTACACATTTTGCTGGTGTAATTAGGCTATTTGAAAACTGATATGCCAACTCGTGTCTATGCATTTCCGTAAGCATTTATGGACAGTGTTGAATACAGGCTAATTCATGAAATGAGAATAGGTTATATTGAAATGCCCCTTGCCTCAAATATCATGTTTTGTCGTTTTAGTGTTGTGCACAAGTCTGCTAGGCAAAAATGGTAGGCAGAAATGCAAAAGATGTTGCCTAGAGTAAGATGATGGTAAGGTTTTGCAAATCAGCCTCAACCACCTAAAGATGTATATTTATTAAATTTTTCTTGAATGTGGAGTAATTTGTAGAAATCAAATGTCACATGAACATATTCAAATGCCCAGTATTTGTGAACATAGATCAGGTGTGGCCAACCCTCTTGGAGAGCTACCTCAAGGCAGGATTTTCTATGGTCCTATTTTATAGAGATAGCCTATTTCACCCAAATGAATGACATATTTACATGTTTGTTTCTTATAGACAAGGAGAGACTGCAATCCATCATATGTTTAGCCACTGCCACCAACCGTTAATATTAGCATTTTCCAACCAAAAACCAATGTAATTCAATGTCCCCCAGTTAGCATACTATACATTTCATGCCCAGATAATCTCAAAGTAACTTAAAGTCATGGAATTGTGATGGTGTATTCAACTTTAAAAGAATCCTGAATACACCCGACCTGTGATTTTTAACATGTTTATTCCACCCTGGTCAAGGGCCTAAGCAATGTGAAAATAAGTAGAATTGCAGGAAATTAGCTTTAAAACAGAATTTTTCCAACCCCCCTGCTACGGATGAAGCCTATGACATTAAAAGTAGGAAATATCACTCCAAGCCATCTTCGAAAGTTGGCAGCCCTGGACCCACATCAAACCACACCCCCAAGACAACTCTTGTTTGCCTTCAGTCATGGCCGCTAGCATTTCTGACTCCCACATTAAAGTCACCCTTTAATGTGGGAGTCAGTGGGACGCAACCCGTCTGCCTATAGAGACTAGGTGTGATGTGATCTTTTTCCCTGACCGCACTACAACTTTCCCAGTTGGGACAATCAAGATATTGATTGATTGAGAGGTTGATTGTTTGGTTGGTTGGTTGATTGATTGAGAAGAACTAAGTCATCTTGATAATTTGTGGTATTTTTTTATCGCAGGCCACTCGTTATCAAGGAAGAGGAGGCAGCACCAGTGATTAAGAATTTGGAGGATAAAGAATGTCTGATGTAATTGGTGACAACAGCTAATCCCAGTCCAGAGATGCTGCAGAACATGGAGCAAAAGTAGGAACATCTATCTGACCTGGAATAACCATGGGGACCTCAATGATTGAATATGGCTGAGTATGACTGGAACTCAACATCCTGACTCTGACACCAACGCCTTCTAACTCTGAAGCTGTCCTAATATGGACACCGTAATCTGGAATGAACTCCACCCTACTGTCAGAAACCTTACTGACTGGCCTTAGTTGCCCCACTCACTTTTATTGTAAATAATACTTACATTCCATGACAGTGAGAACTCTCAACTTCCAGTGTGTCCAGCTTGCATGTGTTTCTGTAACTGGACAAAAGATGGAGGTTTTGAAGATGGTTTTAAGTACAAGGATCTCCATCCTTTTTAAATCACTTAATGTAATAATGGCTCACAGATGATGGTCATTTGTTTACAATATTACGAGACTTACAAACTATAGTATTGTAGTGATTTTTTATCAATGATTGTCTTCTCTGTCAAAGTGTTCTTTGCAGAACTGTAAACATATTATTGTAACATAAACATGCACCCAAGGAGTACATCAAAACAATATATTGAATATGATTGCTTCTCTTGAAATGTTTAGTCCACAACACAAAAAACATGCAAACCAAACATAATTGAATCTGAATGGAGCTGCATCGGTTTGAGCAGGGCTGTGTTCATTAGGGCACACAATAGAAAACGTATTGCAATGGAAAGCGGAAATTAGCCTTTCTTATTGGACAAGTCCAGGTATTCTCTTCCGTTTCAGTCCATTTTCTTCCATTTGGTGCCTAATGAGCACAACCAAGATGCAAATCTGTGATTCCCAGCGAAACGTAAGCTTGTGTTTAATGTTTAATCGTTGTTTTGTCTTTTACTTACTTCTAAAAGTAAGAGATGTAAATGTGACAATTATGTCCCTTCTCTCGACTTCTGTTTGGCTCATGCACTATAGTAGTTTTACATTTGACAACACAAGTGCAAACACACTGTTTTTTACAACACTACAACACAATAAATGAATGTGAATTACAGTGTGTGTGTTTGAACAGTGGGGAACCGTAATGGCCTTCAATTACATTTGACATTTTAGTAATTTAGCAGATGCTCTTATCCAGAGCGACTTACAGTTAGTGAGTGCATACATTTTCATACTGGCCCCCCGTGGGAAACGAACCCACAACCCTGGCGTTGCAAGCGCCATGCTCTACCAACTGAGCTACAGGGGACTATTCAATGCATTCAATTTCAATGTAATCTTTTCTATAATTTAAACGATATTCTGATTTCATCACTTCAGTTTGTGTTGGAAAGACACTGAAGAGATAAAAAGATCTAATCAGGATTTTTCTTTGGTGCACTTTGGGGAGAAAAAACTAGCTAGCTAAGTCAGCCATTAGCTCTCAGAAGCTAGACCAATGATGGGCAACTTTGATGGTGGTGGCCACAAAAAAATCTAAACTCATTATGAGGGGCCGCAGTTGCTCGCGGATCTGTGTACCCATATCCCAAACATTTTACGTTTTAGAGTACATTTCATGCAATCTACACATTTTGCCATGGGGTGTAGAGAAAATGTTGCAATTTTAAAGCAAGTTTGCTGCAATTCTACACATTTTTCCATGGTGCAGAGGAAAATGAGCTGGTTTTAATATATCTTAATGAGACTGACTAACAAAATCAATCGGGGCCAGTAATTCGACCATGATAAGTTTAGATAGCTGGCCGCTAAACTAACTTAGCAATCTAAAAATTTTTTGCAGACATGGACTAATTGACTGACTATCAGTGATTGACATAAGATAAAAATTTCAACATTTCAACATTGCACCTTGTGTATTCTACTATTTTAACAACATTAAGTTGAGACCCCGACTGAGTTCATAATTGTATTTATTTATCCGAGGGCCTTCATAAGTGGCACAAAATGTGGCTAGAGGTTTGCAAGTGTTTGCCACTAGTGAATCTGCAGAAAACCTTAGGCAACAATAGTGGCAAACAGGCTGTGTCAAGACCTGACAGTTAATGCAGTTTTTTTTATTCTGATCATGGAGTTCTGATCATGGAATTCCGAACATATCATGCGTCTACACCTACAATTAAATGTGTATACCGTGTCCACATTGTGTCTGGATTCCCTTTCCACACGCTATATTCAAATGCCAATACGCATTCTGCAAACAGTGGAATAGGCTAAATATGATAATAACACAATAACTTGATGGCAGTAGCTAACTACTGTCGCTAACTAGCCAGTTAACCTCTATAGCTAGCTAGCTAGCTAGCAAGATAGCTAGCAACACTAAAGGGGTTTCAAATGGGTTAGCATAACTCTAAATATTAGCTAGCTGGCTAGCATTTATGAGGCCAGAAAACAAGTTATTCACACGCTAGGAACATATTTCCTCCAACGTTATAATGAAAAGGTGCCTCTCGCTCCAAAAACACATGTTTCCTGGAGACTTTTGGGCGAACTGCTGATAAAGAAACCAGACCACAATGGAAGGTTGCTGTTGTTCTTCATAAATTCTCTTGTCAGTTATTTACTGTACATAACATAATAAACAGATCATAAACAAGGTTATAATAAAAGTCTAAATCATGGCATGTATCTTTTCAAGTTATTGTTTTACATGCATTCAAGCTCTGGAGGGCTGTGAGAGGAAAACAGATCATGGTGAAAGTAAGGTGTTAGCTAAACATAATCGGGTAGGAGGTATAGTGCAGAAAAAGAATAGTCTATGATGGTATAAAGTACAAAAAAGTAGTGGTTTTATTTGCATTGTCATCACCAGCTTTTCTTGAACACTGACATTACTACACTCTTAGAAAAATAGGTGCTATCTAGAACCTAAAAGGGTTCTTTGGCTGTCCTCATAGGAGAACCCTTTGAAGAACCCTTTTTGTTTCCAGGTAGAACCCTTTTGGGTTCCATGTAGAGCCCTCTGTGGAAAGGGTTTTACATGGAACCCAAAAGGGTTCTGCCTGGGAGCAAAAAGGGTTCTCCTATGGGGACAGCCAAATAACCCTTTTGGAGTGTATACACAACTACACAACTATAATCTCATCCCCTGAAAGGAAAAGTGGAAGAGTTGCAGTATTGCACACTTATTGCATCGACACAATTACACTTAGCTTCTTACCAAAAACGTGTTTGGTGGACTCTGTTGTGATATCTGAAAATCCTAAAATCTACCTGAGAATAAATCTCCAGGAATCTCCAGGTGGTGACCACGGCCCCTAAACACACTACAAATGTGTATTCAAATAGTCATACAGTCAAACATAGATAAACATAGCCCCTAACCATTTACAATTCCTACTAATTGCTTATAGGGCATGGTTTAACCACTACACTCTGAAAAAAGTTATAGGAAAGGAGCAATGTTAAATAATAAATAATAATAATGTTCTGCCAGGACTTGGTGTGGGTGAGAGGTCGGCAAGTAACCTAGCGGTTAAAAGTGTTGGGCTAATAACTGAAAGGTCTCTGGTTTGAATCCCTGAGCCGACCAAGCTGAACAAAAATCTGTTGACGTGCCCTTGAGCAAGGCACTTAACCATAGCCGCGGGAATATTTTTGCACGCGCTACAGATCGCTATATTGGTCCGCTAATACAAGACTAGTACAGGCCCAGTGCACTACTTTTGTGAGAAAAATTATAATAATCATTAATATTATTTTTTCATTCTGATTTTTCAGCACCCTCAGCACCCCTACTTCCTGCGGCTATGCACTTAACCCTAATTGCTCCTGTAAGTCGCTCTGGATAAGAGCATCTGCTAAATGACTAAAATGTAAAATGTAAATGTAGTTTATGGAGGGGACTTGTGTGGATGCCAAAGAGTAGTGAGTTACAGAAGTCTAGCTGTGCAGAGATGAATATATGAATGACGGTTTTAGCGCCAGGACAGGAGAGGGAGGACCTGACTCTGGAGATGTTGCAGAGGGGGAAGAATTAGGTTTTGACAGTCTGTCGGATGCTATGGTCACGGGAAGATGTTTGGGGGTGGGGGTACTGCGTTTTCTTTGGCCCGCACCACAGACCGCTATATCAGACTGCTAAAACAGGACTAGTAAAAGCCCAGTGCACTACTTTTGTGAAAAACAATAAATCATAATTATATGAAATATACATATATATGTGACTGACCAGCTCGATTCGGTCTTATGTAGCAAAATGTGAAATTGTGATTTTTTTTTTTACATTAGATAAAAGTAGAGACTCGGAGCTAGAAAATTGTATATCATCCACTACAGTTGAGGAACAACGGGAAAGTAAATCTGCTGTGAATGTTGATAAACTTGTAACCCCACAATTGACGAAATGGCCCTTTAATGTTTTGGTACACCTACTGGATAGCTCTTCTTTGTCTACACACATTGAGCATTGTACACACCCTCTTAAGCCTTAGCCCCACCCATCTCTTTAAGGATTCTCATTTGAGGCCATGTGCTAAACAGAGTGAGTACGGTAGGGTACTAAACTGATAACCTGAACCAGGTTGCAGGCATTAGTTACAGTTTGAAACTTTCTGCTGAGGGGGCAGCCTGATGAAAGCCAGTCAATATTTAAATCACCCAGAAAATATACCTCTCTGTTGATATCACATACATTATCAAGCATTTCACACGTTATACAGATACTGACTGTTAGCAATTGGTGGTCTGTAGCAGCTTCCCACCAGAATGGGCTTTAGGTGAGGCAGATGAACCTGTAGCCATATAACTTCAACAGTATTTAAAATGAGATCCTTGCCAAGCTTTTTATTTTATTTTTTATTTAACCTTTATTTAAGTCAGTTAAGAACAAATTCTTATTTACAATGACGGCCTACACCGGCCAAATCCGGACGACGCTGGGCCAATTTTGCGCCGCCCTATGGGACTCCCAATCACGGCCGGTTGCTATACAGCCTGGAATCGAACCAGGGGGTCTGTAGTGACGCCTCAAGCACTGAGATGCAGTGCCTTAGAACGCTGCACCACTCGGGGAATGTGATTCTGAATATAAACGGCCACACCTCCTCCTTTGGCATTTCTGTCTTTTCTGTAGATGTTATAACCATGTATTGCTACCACTATATCATCAAATGTATTATCTAAGTGAGTTTCAGAGATTGTCAGAATATGAATGTCATCTGTTACTAGCAAATTATTGATTTCATGAACCTTGTTCCTTAAGCTACATTTTTATTTTTGTATTTATTTTATTTTATTATTATCCCATGAGTACAACCCCAAGAACACCATCCCAACCGTGAAGCATGGAGGTGGAAACATCATTCAAATGTTTTCCCTTAAACCACTCAAGTGTTGCTTTAGCAGTATGCTTAGGGTCATTGTCCTGCTGGAAGGTGAACCTCCATCCCAGTCTCAAATCTCTGGAAGACAAACAGGTTTCCCTCAAGAATTTCCCTGTATTTAGTGCCATCCATCATTTCTTCAATTCTGACCAGTTTCCTAGTCCCTGCCAATGAAAAACATCCCCACAGCATGATGCTGCCACCACCATGCTTCACTGTGGGGATGGTATTCTCGGGGTGATGAGGTGTTGGGTTTGCGCCAGACATAACGTTTACCTTGATGGCCAAAAAGCTCAATTTTAGTCTCATCTGACCATTTTTTACATTTACATTTTAGTCATTTAGCAGACGCTCTTATCCAGAGCGACTTACAGTTAGTGAGTGCATACATTATTATTATTATTATTATTATTATTTATTTTTTCATACTGGCCCCCCGTGGGAATCGAACCCACAACCTTGGCGTTGCAAACGCCATGCTCTACCAACTTAGCTACATCCCTGCCGGCCATTCCCTCCCCTACCCTGGCCGACGCTGGGCCAATTGTGCGCCACCCCATGGGGGGTACCTTCTTCCATATGTTTGGGGAGTCTCCCACATGCCTTTTGGCGAACACCAAACGTGTTTGCTTATTTTTTTATTTAAGCCACTCTTCCGTAAAACCCAGCTCTGTGGAGTGTATGGATTAAGGTGGTCCTATGAACAGATACTCCAATCTCCACTGTGGAGCTTTGCAGCTCCTTCAGGGTTATCTTTGGTCTCTTTGTTGCCTCTGATTAATGCCCTCTTTGCCTGGTACGTGAGTTTTGGTGGGCGACCTTCTCTTTGCAGGTTTGTTGTGGTGCCGTATTCTTTCCTTTTTTAAATAATGGATTCAATGGTACTCCATGGGATGTTCAAAGTTTCTGATATTTTTTTATAACCAAACCCTGATCTGTACTTCTCCCCAACTTTGTCCCTGACCTGTTTGGAGAGCTCCTTGGTCTTCATGGTGCCGCTTGCTTGGTGGTGCCCCTTGCTTAGTGGTGTTGCAGACTCTGGGTCCGTTCAGAACATGCGTATATATACTGATATCATGTGACAGATCATGTGACACTTAGATTGCGCACAGGTGGACTTTATTTAACTAATTATGTGACTTCTGAAGGTAATTGGTTGCACCAGATTGTACAGTGGGGGAAAAAAGTATTTAGTCAGCCACCAATTGTGCAAGTTCTCTCACTTAAAAAGATGAGAGAGGCCTGTAATTTTCATTATAGGTACACGTCAACTATGACAGACAAAATGAGAAAAAAATATCCAGAAAATCACATTGTAGGATTTTTAATGAATTTATTTGCAAATTATGGAGGAAAATAAGTATTTGGTCAATAACAAAAGTTTCTCAATACTTTGTTATATACCCTTTGTTGGCAATGACACAGGTCAAACGTTTTCTTTAAGTCTTCACAAGGTTTTCACACACTGTTGCTGGTATTTTGGCCCATTCCTCCATGCAGATGTCCTCTAGAGCAGTGATGTTTTGGGGCTGTCGCTGGGCAACACGGACTTTCAACTCCCTCCAAAGATTTTCTATGGGGTTGAGATCTGGAGACTGGCTAGGCCACTCCAGGACCTTGAAATGCTTCTTACGAAGCCACTCCTTCGTTGCCCGGGTGGTGTGTTTGAGATCATTGTCATGCTGAAAGACCCAGCCACGTTTCATCTTCAATGCCCTTGCTGATGGAAGAAGGTTTTCACTCAAAATCTCACGATACATGGCCCCATTCATTCTTTCCTTTACACGGATCAGTCGTCCTGGTCCCTTTGCAGAAAAACAGGCCCAAAGCATGATGTTTCCGCCCCCATGCTTCACAGTAGGTATGGTGTTCTTTGGATGCAACTCAGCATTCTTTGTCCTCCAAACACGATGAGTTGAGTTTTTACCAAAAAGTTATATTATTGTCTCATCTAACCATATGACATTCTCCCAATCCTCCTCTGGATCATCCAGATGGTCATTGGCAAACTTCAGACGGGCCTGGACATGCGCTGGCTTGAGCAGGGGGACCTTGCGTGCGCTGCAGGATTTTAATCCATGACGGCATAGTGTGTTACTAATGGTTTTCTTTGAGACTGTGGTCCCAGCTCTCTTCAGGTCATTGACCAGGTCCTGCCGTGTAGTTCTGGGCTGATCCCTCACCTTCCTCATGATTATTGATGCCCCACGAGGTAAGATCTTGCATGGAGCCCCAGACCGAGGGTGATTGACCGTCATCTTGAACTTCTTCAATTTTCGAATAATTGCGCCAACAGTTGTTGCCTTCTCACCAAGCTGCTTGCCTATTGTCCTGTAGCCCATCCCAGCCTTGTGCAGGTCTACAATTTTTTCCCTGATGTCCTTACACAGCTCTCTGGTCTTGGCCATTGTGGAGAGGTTGGAGTCTGTTTGATTGAGTGTGTGGACAGGTGTCTTTTATACAGGTAACGAGTTCAAACAGGTGCAGTTAATACAGGTAATGAGTGGAGAACAGGAGGGCTTCTTAAAGAAAAACTAACAGGTCTGTGAGAGACGGAAATCTTACTGGTTGGTAGGTGATCAAATACTTATGTCATGCAATAAAATGCAAATTAATTACTTAAAAATCATACAATGTGATTTTCTGGATTTTTGTTTTAGATTCCGTCTCTCACAGTTGAAGTGTACCTATGATAAAAATTACAGACCTCTGCATGCTTTGTAAGTAGGAAAACCTGCAAAATCGGCAGTGTATCAAATACTTGTTCTCCCCACTGTATATATAATACAATCTTTAAACATTTTAACCATAACATTTGTTGTAATATTTTTTCGATATTTTCTGGATGATAAAACTGAAATTGTAACCAGCTTTGTATGGCTTGTTTAAGAAAGGACGATACTTTAAACAAAAATGTCATTTTCAATTAGTCGGAAATGGGAAGTTGTAATCTGTATGAATGCAAAAGGCCATTTTGGAACAAAGGATGAGCCTTTCTTAATAATCTACTGGAAAACCATTTTGGGTTTAAGTGTAATTTATGTATGAGGGAAGCGTTTAGTGAGAGGTTTAACGCTTTAATATTTAATCATTTTAGACGCCCAAACTCATATCATTATATAATAGGCATGTTTAATTTTGTCTGGCGTAGCATTCCAAATAAAATGAATTTTTTTTGCTCATATGATTTAAAAAAAAGAGTTGTCTAGAGTAGCCAGCGCCATTAGTAAGTAAGTAAACTGTGATAGGACCAAAGCGTTAATCAATGTGATTTTTCCATGAACAGACAAGTATTTACCTCTCCATGGTTGCAGAATCGTATCTATGTTTACAAAGTTCCTATTGAAATTGATTGTGGTAAATTCATTTATATTTTTTGAGATTTTTTTCACCATCCGCCCATTTTATTGGTAAACTACAAGGTAGTGTAAACACTGTCTTTTAACCTGTACGTGATCGGTGTCCCGTATACGGGACGGTTGAGCTAACGTGATTATCATGACTGTTTTAAGGAAGAGCAAACTTTCCAGGACATAGACATGTTTTATATTGGCAGAAAGCTTAAATTCTGGTTAATCTAACTGCACTGTGCAATTTACAGTAGCTATTACAGTGAAAGAATACCATGCTATTGTTTGAGGTAAATAATGTACTTTAAAAAAAATATATTTGTATTGCTTATTTTATCTTTTTTTTTTTTTTTTTTTTTTTTTTTTGGGGGGGGGGAAATGGATCAGCTTAATATTGCAGATAGATTGTATCTTCTATCAATGTAATTGTCTGCATCACTTCCAATCCCCCATGTTTTTTTATTTGTTTTTTTTTTATACATATATATATACTCCCCTTTATTACTTTTCAACCCCACCATCCTTTCCCTACTTGGAGTAAATTAGTGAACAACAATGCCCAGGCTTCTACTTCCGGTCTATACTTACTATCTACACCTTATGGACAGAGTTAATTTTACAATAATTATATTATATATATATATATATATATATATATATATATATATATATATATATATATTTTTTTTTTTTTTTTTTTTTTTTTGCTCCTGAACTTCTTCTACTCTCAACCTCTCCGATCATTTTCATGATGTCCATCCGGTTTGCTTCTATATGCCATATCTTTCTAACTGTGCTCTTCCCCAAAACCTCCCAACATACAACCTATATACTTATTATGGACACAGTATGCTTACATTATTAGCTATCTTTGTTATTATTTGTTGTTATTTGTTATTAGTCCCATCCTTCAACTCTATTCAATACCTCCCATCTATCTCTTAACACCATCCATATAGGATTTCTATTTGCCATATATATTTCAACCGTACTGTGATGTTTTACAAAAGTTCTGAACCTTTCTATTCTCATTGCTTCTACAGATTGTGAATTAAAAATAAACATTTTTGCTAAAAGTATTATATTATTAATTGATTGACTATGACTTTTCAGATCACCCAGTAATGCTATCTGCAAGGTTAGTTCCAGGTAAATATTGCAATCCTTTAGCCATTCCTGGACCTGTGTCCAAAAACAAGCTACAAATGGACAGAACCAAAACAAATGATCTAATGATTCTGTCTCTTCACAGCAAAATATGCAGAGCTGGGAAGATTGTATCCCCCATATAAATAACATTCTATTGGTAGCAAGAATTTTATATAATAATTTAAATTGAAAGATTCTAATTTTTGAATCCGGTGTCGTTTTGCGTGTCAGTTCATAAACACTATGCCATGGGATCGGTACGTCAAAGATCTCTTCCCAACTATTTTGCAATCTATATGGGACGGCTGTCAATCCTTTGGTCCTTAAGTGAAACTGATATACTTTTTTATTTATCACAGTTTTCCTTAACCAATTATGTTCTTTAATGCAAGGCCGACAGACAAGTTCCTTACTTTCTCCCCCTTCCACTTTCCTCTTCCACTTTTGCGGTAAGGCTGCAATTATTTGGTTGTAATTTTGGGTAGAGCAGACATTTCCATATGTTTTTGTTAGCTGCATGTGCGACATAACTCCACCAGTCCTACCGATGATATCATTTATGAAGATTATACCTTTTTTAAACATTCTGTCAAAAAATAAAGGTTTTTTGTCAATTAGTATATTTGAATTTAACCACAATATTTGTTGCATTATTTGTTCTGTCGTTTCTGGAGGATTAAATTGAAATTGCAACCAACTTTCTATGGCTTGTTTTAGAAATAGTGACATTTGCGAGATTATTTCCTTTTCAAATAACTGAAAGTGAGAGGTTGTAATCTGAATAAAGAGAAAAAGGCCTTTCTTGAACATTGGGTGAGACAATTTTACTAATTTGCTTGAGAACCAGTTCGGATTTAAGTATAACTTTTGTATGACTGAAGATTTTAGTGATAGGTCTAATGCTTTAATATTTAATCATTTCTGTCCTCCGAATTCATATTCATTATATAAATATGCTCTTTTAATTTTGTCTGGCTTGCCGTTCCAAATAAAATTGAATATTTTTTTCTCATATAATTTAAAAAACTGTTTGCTAGGCGTAGGCAAGACCATAAGCAAATTGGTAAACTGGGATAATACTAAAGAGTTAATCAGGGTGATTTTTCCACAAATTGACAGGTATTTTCCTTTCCATGGTAATAAGATCTTATCTATTTTTGCTAACTTTCTATTAAAATGTATTGAAGTGAGATCATTTATTTCCTTTGGGATATGTATTCCGAGTATATCCACATCACCATCAGACCATTTTATTGGTAAACTACATGGTAATGTAAAAATTGTATTTTTTAGTGATCCAATACGTAATATAGTACATTTGTCATAATTTGGTTGTAATCCAGAGAGGTTAGAAAATGTATCTAGATCCTCTATGAGGCTGTGGAGGGATTCTAGTTGTGGATCTAAAAGAAAACATGAATCATCTGCGTACAATGACACCTTTGTTTTTAAGCCCTGTATTTCTAATCCTCTGATATTATTATTGGATCAGATTTTAATAGCTAACATCTCGATGGCCACAATAAATAGATATGCCGATAGTGGACAACCTTGTTTCACTCCTCTTGACAGTTTAAAACTTTCTGAGAAATAGCCATTATTTACTATTTTACACCAAGGGTTACTATACATGATTTTGACCCATTTTATAAGAGATTCTCCAAAATTGAAATGATCTAGGCATTTATATATAAACCCCAGTCGAACTTTATCAAATGCCTTTTCGAAGTCTGCTATGAATAGCAGGCCTTGTTTCCCATATTTTCCATAGTGTTCTATTGTTTCCAATACTTGCCTTATATTATCTCCAATGTATCTTCCATGTAAAAAACCTGTCTGATTAGAATGAATAATATCCGACAATACCTTTTTAATTCTATGCGCTATACATTTTGCTAGGATTTTTGCATCACAACACTGAAGTGTAAGGGGCCTCCAATTTTGTAAATGGACTGGATCTTTATATTTTCCACTTGTATCCTGTTTCAGTAATAATGAGATCAGACCTTCTTCTTGAGTGTCAGATAATCTACCATTTACATAGGAGTGGTTAAAACATGCTAATAACGGTCCTCTTAGTATATCAAAAAAAGGTTTGGTATATCTCGACTGGTATGCCATCCAACCCTGGAGTTTTCCCGGACTTAAAGTCTTTAATTGCATCCAGAAGTTCCTCCTCTGTAATTTCACCTTCACATGAGTCTTTCTGTGTGGCTGTTAATTTGACATTATCAATAGAAAAAAAAATCTCTACAATTAGCTTCAGTTAGAGGAGATGGAGGCGACTGAAAAGAAAACATATGCTTAAAGTACTTTGTTTCTTCCTTCAAAATATCATTTGGTGAATTATGGGTGACTCCGTCAATTGTAACCAGTTTCATTAAGTTCTTTTTGGTAGCATTCCTATGTTGAAGATAAAAAAATAATTTTGTGCATTTTTCCCCATATTCCATCCAGTTTGCTTTCTTTTTATAATATATTACACTTGATCTTTCTTGAATAAGTTTCTCAATTTCTTTTTGTTTTTCCTCTAATTTATTCTGAGCCTCTATGTTACAGTTTTTATTGCCATCTATCTGTTCTGTTTGACTTTCTATTTCCTTTCTTAGTATAAACTCTTTTGACCGAAATTGCTTTTGTTTTCGAGATGAGTACTGAATTGCATGGCCTCTAAAGGCACATTTAAAGGTGTCCCATACAATAAGGGGATTCGCTGTACATATGTTATGTTGGAAAAAGTCAGTTATAAATTCCTTTGTTCTAATTATGAATAAATTATCATCCAATAGGCTTTGATAAAATTTCAATAAAATTCAGTAAGAGTAATGTATATGCCTATTATATGATGGTCCGACCGCATTCTGTCCCCTATCAACACTTTTTTTAACTTTTGGTGCCAACGAGAATGAGATAAGAAAGAAGTCAAGACGACAAGCTTGATTCTGTCTCCGCCATGTATATCTCACTAGATCAGTATATTTAAGCCTCCATATATCTACTAGTTCTAATGTATCCATGACATTCACAATTTCCTTAAGAGCATGTGGGTGATTGTTTGTGGTGTGATTTCCTTTACGGTCCATTGAGCTATTTAAAACAGTATTATAATCCCCCACCATAATAATATTGTCTTGAGTTGCTTGCAGGCTTGATAATTTATTATATATATATATATATTGTCAAAGAATTGTGGATCATCATTATTTGGTCCGTAAAGGTTAATGAGCCATATCTGTTTATGGTCCAATAACATATTTAAAATAATCCATCTACCTTGCGTATCTATTTGGACAATTTGCACATTCGGATCGAAATTACTATTAATTAATATCATCACCCCTTTTGAATCTCAGAAGATTGTTCTCCTTTTTTAGTTCCCTAACGTCCGTTTCCATTTTAGAGACTGTCACTTTTATTTCTTTGGTTTCTTTCTCCATTACCAAAGCTTTTTCGTCTCGCTTTCAACTCTTTTACGTCTTTACTGAGCAATTCTAGTATGTAAATAATGTACTTACATTCAGTAATCTTGCTCTGATTTGTCATCCTAAGGGTCCCAGAGATCAAATGTAGCATTGTTTTGTTTGATAAAATCAATTTTTATATTCAAATGTAGGAACTGGGTTCTACAGTTTGAACCCCTGCTGTCTATGGCTCCACACCTACCCCGCCCGGCCATCTAGATGTGTGAAAGTTAGTGTATAAGCTAATGATCCATCATGTATGACATTCCTGGGAGTGTGTAAATTTTTGTATGTTCTCTATAGTTAGGTAGTTGAAAATGTATCAATTGACCAATTCGGAACATTTGGGCAGACTTGATAGAAAATAGTCCAGTATTGCAATGCTTCACTGGATCAATCTGAAACTTTGCACACACACTGCTGCCATCTAGTGGCCAAAATCTAAATTGTGCTGGGGAAAAATGATGATGAAAGAAAATAATAATAAAAAACCTATGTTTTTTTGTTTGTATTATCTTTTACCAGATCTAATGTGTTAAATTATCTTACATTACTTTCACATTTCCACAAACCTCAAAGTGTTTCATCTCAAATGGTATCAAGAATATGCATATCCTTGCTTCAGGTCCTGAGCTACAGGCAGTTAGATTTGGGTATGTCATTTTAAGCGAAAATTGAAAAGAAGAGTCTGATCCTTAAGAGGTTAACGATCCAATACGTAAAATGGTACACTTGTCATAATTAGGTTTTAGTCCAGAGAGGCTAGAAAAGTGATCAAGATCTTCAATGAGACTGTGCAGGTATCCAGATTGCAGACTTAAGAAAAAACTTTTGTCATCGGCATACATGGACACTTTTGTTTTCATCCCACGGATTTCTAACCCCTTCATGTTCTTGTTGGATCTCATTTTAATAGCTAGCATTTCAAATGGCCATAATAAATAGATATGGAGACAACGGACATCCTTTTTTCACTCCTCTTAAAAGCTCAATACTTTCTGAGAAGTAACCATTATTTACTATTTTACATCTGGGGTTGCTGTACATAACTTTAACCCATTGTATAAGAGATTCACCAAAATTAATCCAGGTATTTATATATAAATTCTAGTCATACTTTATCAAACGCCTTTTCAAAATCTGCTATGAAGACCAGGCCTGGTATCATTGATGTTTCATAATGTTCAATTGTTTCAAGTAATTGTCATATATTATCTCCAATATATCGTGCATGTAAAAAAAACTATCTGATCAGGATGAACAATATCTGGTAAAACGTTTTTTATTCTAGGTGCTATGCATTTCCCCCAGATTTTCGCATCACAACATTGAAGTGTAAGAGGCCTCCAGTTTTTTAAATGAACTGGATCTTTATACTTACCACCTGGGTCCTGTTTTAGTAGTAATGAAATCAGACCTTCTTGTTGAGTACCTGAAAGTCTACCAATTTTATAGGAGTAATTAAAACATGCTAATAATGGATCTTTGAGTACATCAAAAAAGGTCTGATATACAGTGATGGAAAAGAAGTATTTGATCCCCTGCTGATTTTGTACGTATAAATTATAAATTGATTAGCATTTTAATGAGGGAAATAAGTATTTGACCCCCTCTCAATCAGAAAGATTTCTGGATCCCAGGTGTATTTTATACAGGTAACAAGCTGAGATTAGGAGCACACTCTTAAAGGGAGTGCTCCTAATCTCAGCTTGTTACCTGTATAAAAGACATCTGTCCACAGAAGCAATCAATCAGATTCCAAACTCTCCACCATTCCTAAAGAAAATGATGTACTTTTTACTCCATACATTTTTCCTGACACCCAAAAGTACTCATTACATTTTGAAGGCTTAGCAGGACTTCCTTAGCGGAACTTTTTCCACCACTGCTCCTGGATAGCACAAAGTTTTTGTTCCAGGGACTGAGACATTTCTTACCAATGAACTGCCCAATACAACGGCCGGAGAAGGGAATTGAGTGATCCGCCCATTCCCACCCCTCACACAATTCGTTAAGCCTTTCACGGGCCCACGAGAAGCAGGATATTTTTATTTTTTATTTAACCTTTATTTAACTAGGCAAGTCAGTTAAGAACAAATTCTTATTTACAATGACAGCCTACAAAAAGGCAAAAGGCCTCCTGCGGGGACGGAGGATAATTATTTTATTTTTTGGGACAAAACACACATCACGACAAGAGAGACACCACAACACTACATAAAGAGAGACCTAGGACGAAAACATAGCATGGCAGCAACACATGACAACACAGCATGGTATCAACACCACATGACAACAACATGGTAGCAACACAACATGGCAGCAGCACAACATGGCAGCAGAACAAAACATGGTACAAACATTATTGGGCACAGACAACAGCACAAAGGCAAGACGGTAGAGACAACAATACATCACACGAAGCCGCCACAACTGTCAGTAAGAGTGCCCATGATTGAGGATAGCGTATGCCCGTTGCTCCCGGCGATAGGTCCAGACTTCCCACAGCAGGCAGTGCCCCGTCAGATCCAGAGAGAGGGAAAGGAGCCAATCTCGACGACGAAGCTGCTGCTGGAGTCAGGGTAGTTGGAGTTAGCAATCGGGTTAACCATTTGGGTCACACACAGGCAAACACATGTGGGCTACAACATAGGTCCAAATGGGCCCTTTACCATTTATAAAATGGGTTGTAAGTGGGCTATCTGGTGTGAATATGGTCAGGGATTGTCTTTGGGCCCCCTTTGGGCATACCACCTGGGTCAAGCAGGTGGTATGGAAAAAATCTTTGTGGGTTATAGTGTGGGTCCCAAATGGGCCCTGCATACTTTGTTAATGCACTGTAAAAATGCCAGCTAATGAAATGTGGGGAAGCTAAAATAACAAAGTTGTGTAAACATTTTCGTTTTTGTGTGGCTTGAATTGAGAAAAGGTATTATATTATGCTTGTGAAATTCCTCTGCAAATATGCAGAGTGAACTGGCAGATTCAAATCCAGTCAACATATTTTTGCTTGAAAAGCCGCTAACTAGTGCATGCTGTCACACATTTTTTGGAAGGGAGCATGCACATTCAATATTTTGAGGAGCGAGGGGCACGTGACAGAATGTCAAATTCAGGCGCTAAACTGAAGATTGTACAGTATAAAGATTGGGGTTGTAGCTAAATGTCCAGGCAAGACAATAGGAGCTGGAAAACAAGCTGGAAATCTACAGAGCGATTCGACCGGTAATTGGAACTGATCAAATGTAATGTTTGTTTGTGTTGATAGCTAGCTAGCTAATCCGTTTAGGTATTTCCTGCTGCTGCCTGGCTGCACACTCTTTATAGCTAACGCTAGCTAGCTAGCTAATGTTTGGCGTGGTTGCTAGTAAGCTAGCAAGCCAACACTATGTTGCTAACGTTTCTAACTCAAGACGAGCTGAAACAATGGCTAGCTACTTTGCTCAAAAAGGCTCCATTTTGTCGAGTTAGCTAGCTAGCTGCGTCATGAACAAACTAGGGATTTGAGTCTTTAACGATTTCCCAGGCCTTCCTACCACACCGCCTGATATAGATGTCCTGGATGGCAGGGAGCTCAACCCCAGTGATGTACTGGGCTGTCCACACCACCCTCTGTAGTGCCATGCGATCGAGGGCGGTGCTATTGCCATGCTAGGCAGTGATGCAGCCAGTCAAAATGCTCTCAATGGTACAG
This sequence comes from Coregonus lavaretus, assembly GCF_964263955.1. Taxonomy (NCBI): domain Eukaryota; kingdom Metazoa; phylum Chordata; class Actinopteri; order Salmoniformes; family Salmonidae; genus Coregonus; species Coregonus lavaretus. The sequence continues at coordinate 58,656,875 of NC_139996.1, read as the reverse complement.
CTGTAGAACTTCTTGAGGATTTGAGGGCCCATGCCAAACTTTTTCAACCTCCTGAGGGGGAAGAGGCGCTGTTGCGCCTTCTTCACGACTGTGCGCGTGTGTTTGGACGATTTTAAGTCTTTTGTGATTTGGACACTGAGGAACTTTAAGCTCTCGACCTGCTCCACTGCAGCTTTGTCGATATGGATGGGGGCGTGCTTTCCCCCTTGTTTCCTGTAGTCCACGATCAGCTCCTTGGTCTTACTGACATTGAGGGAGAGGTTGTTGTTCTGGCACCACACTGCCAGGTTACTGACATCTTCCCTGTAGGCTGACTCATCGTCGCCGGTGATCGGTCGTCAGCAAACTTGATGTTGGAGTTGTGCGTGGCCACACAGTCGTGGGTAAACAGGGAGTACAAGAGGGGACTAAGCACACACCCCTGTTTGGGCCCCTGTGTTGAAGGTCAGCGTGGCGGAGGTGATGTTCGCCTACCCTCACCACCTGGAGTCGGCCCCTCAGGAAGTCCAGGATCCAGTTGGTAGGGAGGTGTTCAGACCCAGAGTCCTAAGCTTCGTGACGAGCTTGGAGGGGACAATGGTGTTGAACGCTGAGCTGTAGTCAATGAACAGTATTCTCACATTGGTATTCCTCTTATCTAGGTAGGTGAGGGCAGTGTGGTTAGAAATTGAGATTGCATCATTTATGGATCTGTTGGAGTGGTATGCATATTGGAGTGGGTCTAGGGTGTCTGGGATGGTGGGGTAATGTGTGACATAACCAGCCTCTCAAAGCACTTCATGATTACGGAAGTGAGTGCTACAGGGTGGTAGTCATTGTGGCATGAAGCCTTAGAGGTCTTGGGGACAGGAATTATGGTGGTCATTTAAAAACGTGTGGATTACAGACTGGGACAAGGAAAGGTTGAAAATTACTGTGAATATGCCTGCCAGCTGTTCTTCGCATGTTCTGAGAACGCGCCCTGGAATACCGTCGGGCCCCACGGCCTTGTGGGTCTTGACTTGATGAAAGACCTTTCTCACGTCGGCCTCAGAGAGCGAGATCACCCAATTCTCTGGGTCGGTGATGGCCCCCACACCCGGCAGGATGTTATTGTTGTCAAAGCGTGCAGAAAATGCATTGAGTTCGTCTGGTATAGAGGCATTGTTGGGCAGATCACGGTTGGGTCTTCCTTTGTAATCTGTAAAGGACTGTAGCCCGTATGTGGCGGGCATCGGAGCCTGTGTAGTATTATTCCACCTTATTCCTATATTGTCCTTTTGCTTGTTTGATGACTCTGCGGAGATCATAGTGGGACTTCTTGTACTTATTCTTGTCCTCTGCCGTAGCCTCAGAGTTGTCTACGATAGCCCTGTCCTTTAGTTTAGCATCAACCTCATTGTTAATCCAGGGCTTTTGAATGGGGAAGCAGCAAACACTCACCGTGAGGACAAAATTCGCCTATATATTTTCTAATGAAGCCGGTGACAGAGGTGGTTAGCTCGTCAATGTTATCGGCGGAGTCTCAAAACATATTCCAATCAGTGCAAGCAAAGCAGTCCTGTAGCATAATCTCTGATTCTGGTGTCCATTTCTCGAAGAAGCGAGTCGCGGGTACTTCCTGTTAGAGTTTCTGCTTGTAAACAGGAAGCAGGAGTACGGAGTATTGATCTGATTTGCCAAATGGCATACGAGGGAGGGCCTTGTATGCTTACTTGTGGGTAGAATAACAGTGGTCTAGGACTTTATCACCCGTAGTGGCATTGGAGACGTGTTGATGGAAGTTTTTAAACCTTGTTTATAGCCTTGTACAGTTCGTTAAATCAGATATTCCAAGACAGGTGAACAGTGGGTCGACACGTCCACCGTGCTGGAGTTAGTACACCAGTTGGTGTTGATATAGAGGCGAACCCCTCCCCCCTCGATTTCCCCGACTCCACTGTCCTGTCCGCCCGGTGAATGGAGAATTCATCGAGTTGGATAGCCATAGGGGGTATCTTGTCCGAGAGCAATGTTTCAGAAAAGCAAAGAATACTGCAGTTTCGAGAGTCCCGTTGGTAGCAAATCCGCGGACGGAGCTCATCCATTATTTTTTGGGGAGAGACTCAGGATTGGCCAGTGGAATGGAGGAAAGAGGTAGCCGGTTCTGTAATGCAGGTGTTTCCTCTTGGGCAGCCCGAAAATTGTGTTGGAATTACAGAGAGAGCCCAGGTCAGATGAGAAGCCGGAATTAGGGTAAGTAACTGCCAATCTGATGTTCAAAAGTTCTTGTCGGTTGTAAGAAATAATAGCGGATACATTGTGAAAATAAAGTAAAAATAAACAACAAAATAATCACAAAATCGCAAAGTTCGGTCGGAGCTTGCAAAACGGAGGCCATCCAGTACGGCGCCATCTTTCTCAGTAGCTAATTATATCCCTCGCTGTATTCATCAGCTGTTGGCCTACTCGGTCCAAGTTTCAAGCCATGTTTGAACCGAGGCAACTAAAATTTAACAGGACTGATGACGGCTGACATTTTGGTTGCAGAATGCTGAAGAATTGTTCAGGTATCGCTTCGGAAATTATTCGCGATTAGGAATGTCTTTTTTGAGTGGAATCAATTTAAATTATGATTATATCATCATAAGCTAATAAGGTTACTGTATGTCAACTACAGCCCATTAAAAATGGTAAAGGGTCCATTTGGCTGTGTTTACACAGGGAGCCCAATTCTGACCTTTGCACAATTATTGGCAAAAGAGCTGATCTGATTGGTCACGTCTGACCCAAAACGTTAACCCAACCATAGGGGTGCTGAGGGAAGTAGGGGTGCTGAGGATGCTGCAGCACCCCCTGATCAATCCCAATTTATGTATTTTTTAAATAAGGGACCGCCGAGTGCTAAAGCTCGTCTGTCCTTGGTTGCAACACTCACTACCGAGTTCCAAACTGCCTCTGGAAGCAACGTCAGCACAATAACTGTTTGTCAGGATCTTCATGAAATGGGTTTCCATGGCCGAGCAGCCACACACAAGCCTAAAATCACCATGCATAATGCCAAGCGTCAGCTGGAGTGGTGTAAAGCGCGCCGCCATTGGACTCTGGAGCAGTGGAAACGTGTTCTTTGGAGTGATGAATAACACTTCACCATCTGGCAGTCCGACGGACAATTCTGGATTCGGCAGATGCCTGGAGAACGCGACCTGCCCAATGCATAGTGCCAACAGTAAAGTTTGGTGGGGGAGGAATAATGGTCTGGGGCAGATTTTCATGGTTCGGGCTAGGCCCCTTAGTTCCAGTGAAGGGAAATCTTAACGCCACAGCATGCAATGACATTCTAGACGATTCTGTGCTTCCAACTTTGTGGCAACAGTTTGGGGAAGGCCCTTTCCTGTTTCAGCATGACAATGCCCCCATGCACAAAGCGAGCAGGTGTCCACATACAGTGCATTCGGAAAGTATTTAGACCCCTTTAATTTTTCCACATTTTGTTACGTTACAGCCTTATTCTAAAATAGAATTTTAAAAAATCCTCATCAATCTACACACAATACCCCGAAGCAAAAACTGGTTTTTAGAAATGTTAGCAAATGTATTACAAATAAAAAACTGAAATACCTTATTTACATAAGTATTCAGACCCTTTGCTATGAGACTCGAAATTGAGCTCGGGTGCATCCTGTTTCCATTGATAATCCTTCAGATGTTTCTACAACTTGATTGAAGTACACCTGTAGTAAATTCAATTGATTGGACATGATTTGGAAAGGCACACACCTGTCTATAGTTGACAGTGCATGTCAGAGCAAAAACCAAGCCATGAGGTCAAAGGAATTGTCCATAGAGCACCAGGATTATTTCGAGGCACAGATCTGGGGAAGGGTACCAAAAAATGTCTGCAGCATTGAAGGTCCCCAAGAACACAGTGGCCTCCATCATTCTTAAATGGAAAAAATTTGGAACCACCAAGACTCTTCATAGAGCTGGCCGCCCGGCCAAACTGAGCAATCAGGGAAGGAGGTCCTTAGACAGGGAGGAGACCAAGAACCCTTTTGTCACTCTGATAGAGCTCCAGAGTTCCTCTGTGGTGATGTGAGAACCTTCCAGAAGGACAACCATCTCTGCAAACCTCCACCAATCAGGCCTTTATGTAGAGTGTCCAGCCGGAAGACACTCCTCAATAAAAGGCACATGACAGCCCGCTTAGAGTTTGCCAAAAGGCACCTAAAGGATTCTCAGACCATGAGAAACAAGATTCTCTGGTCTGATGAAACCAAGATTGAACTTTTAGGTGCCTGGAGGAAACCTGGCACCATCCCTACGGTGAAGCATGGTGGTGGCAGCATCATGCAGTGGCGATGTTGTTCAGCAGCAAGGACTGGGAGACTAGTCAGGGTCAAGGGATAGATAAATGGAGCAAAGTACAGAGAGATCCTTGATGAAAACCTGCTCCAGAGCGCTCAGGACCTCAGACTGGGGCGAAGGTTCACCTTCCAACAGGACAATGACCACAGCCAAGAAAATTCAGGAGTGGCTTCGGGACAAGTCTCTGAATGTCCTTGAGTGGCCCAGCCAGAGCCCAGACTTGAACCCGATTGAACATCTCTGGAGAGACCTGAACATAGCTGTGCAGTGACGCTCCCCAGCCAACCTGACAGAGCTTGAGAGGATCTGCAGAGAAGAATTAAAGAAACTCCCCAAATGCAGACGTGCCAAGCTTGTAGCGTCATACCAAAGAAGACTCAAGGCTGAAATCGCTGCCAAAGGTGCTTCAACCAAGTACTGAGTAAAGGGTCTGAATACTTGTGTAAATGTTATATTTCCGTTTTTTATTTTTAATACATTTGCAAACATTTCCAAAAACCAGTTTTTGCTTTGTCATTATGGGGTATTGTGTATAGATTGATGATGGAAAAAAACGATTTAATCAACTTTAGAATAAGGCTATAACGTAACAAAATGTGGAAAATGTCAAGTGGTCTGAATACTTTCCGAATGCACTGATGCACACTATCCATGAAAATAAATAAAAATAGTAATTTGTTTGGATAAAGTCAAGGATATGTTTTGTGTTATGCTACAAAGGCCTACTGCAACATGTAGCATATTTTAGTTTCCCGTACAATAAAAACACAATGTAATACATTTAATCAATGTTATTTGTAGATTCAATTAGTAATAGATTCAAAGTAAGTAATACAGTCCAGTAACAGCTTCTTTTTACAAAGTAAAACATAAGAGAGAAAAAGGGCCACAAGCTGTTCTCTCCCTTACCGTCGGGCAGACGGTATCGGAGCATGAGGTCTGATACCAACAGGCTCAGAGACAGTTTCTATCCACAAGCCATCAGACTGCTAACACTTGGACTGGACTGACCACCTGCTTTGATTCTCCACACCTTAGCACACATGCACACCACTCATGCACACACCAACACAGACACACACACACACACTGTATATACATTCATGCTACACACACATCACAACTGCTGGTACCAGACTCACATTATACTGCTCAATATATAGACTTGGCCCCATCCCCCCCTTCCCCAATACACATGTAAATATTGGACTATAAATTGTGCCTTCCTGTATTATACTTATGCTAAAATATGTATTATATTCTACAGCCATTTACTTTATATTCGTATTCTTATCTTTTCTTTTTTCTAATTGTTATTTGCATTGTGGAAAAGGAACCTGCAAGTAAGCATTTTGTTGGATGATGTATACCATGTGTATCCCGTACATACAGTACGACTAAAAACTTGAAACTTTCCCTGCCTTCTCTATCTCAGTTAGGCCTGCTCCGGTTTGTCTTCGGCATGGCTCAGGCATCTGAAGACCCCACAATGTCATCAGCATGGTCGATTTCAGGCACAATATCCTCCATCTGATTCCAGCTCATCCAAATTCTGTAACATCTGCAATGCTGTCAGCGTCCATTCATTTGGTTCAGCTTGCCATTGTGAACTACACGTTGTACGTTTTACTCAGTGTCTGATTTGAATCTCGCCGAGGGGAGATTACATACCATTTCCAGCATTTCATAAAAAAATAATTAGACCGCCCACAATGACCACAATTCATGATCATTACACTATTGTTCTGAATTCAATTACTCTCTTCACCCTCTTCCTTATCATTCAGTTCATTCAAATTCAATTGTGTGGTAACATGCATATTATCAGTTTCTATCGCCCATTCATCCAATTACATAATTCATTCAGTGAGGAGAGAGACACATTAGCGCCTGGGTACCAACATCCTACAGCGCATTTGTCTTGGTCACTTAATGTAGTAATAAGTGTGAAAAAGGTAAACAGCCTCTAAATACATTTATTTTAGTGATTTAACATTTTTGGCAGATAACTTTTATTTACAAAATCAAATGTCAGTGGCCATTGGCCTATGGTGGTTCTAGTGTTAAATATGTGATATAAAATCACAACTAATGCTACTTTCATCCCCTGTCCTGTAACCAAGGCTGGTATTTGAGCCAGTGCAGGTAGAGGGTTTCTGGATAGCGCTTTCAGAAGTGTGTTTGATTTACACAGCAGTATGTTGATTTTCTTTGCTACGTATATTCCTGAGCTAAGCTTAATGTTACTTCATGATTATGTGTAAAGTTATTTTTTTTTATGTAGCAGTAAGGTGAGGTTTTCCTTTTGCCATCTCACCTGCACACATCTTTCTTCTTAATTTTTCCATTCCTATATCATTTATTTGAATATGTGCAATACTTATCTATAGCCGTGGTTATACCTTGCATTAAGATGTGGTTGTCATCATCCGATCAAGATGATCCAATCACTATCTGATCGAGATGTGTTGCGTTTACACATGGTAATAAAATGCGTCTCTTATCTGCCCACTGCGTCCGTATTGTGACCAGATTCCATGCTCCCTCCCTGTATGCAAATTAATCTTACCTGCCTCGGACCTCCCTTATGTCACAAGCTGTATAAATCGACAGAAAACATCACACTTTTCTAGTCAATAGTTTTACACTCATCATTACAGCCTATATTTGTTATCCAATGATTAAAGACTGGGCGTAATAGGCTCCTGTCCACAGCCGTACAAATAAATATTATTTAATATATCCTCCTGTTTTAAAAACAGTAAAACAGCTTTGTAGGCTGTCGTGGAAATTCTACACAGGGACACACAAAGTTAATCTTAAATGAACCATTCATTATTGTCAGTTAACTGGAGAGATTCCAACATACAGTGGGGAGAACAAGTATTTGATACACTGCCGATTTTGCAGGTTTTCCTACTTACAAAGCATGTAGAGGTCTGTAATTTTTATCATAGGTACAGTTCAACTGTGAGAGACGGAATCTAAAATCCAGAAAATCACATTGTATGATTTTTAAGTAATTAATTTGTATTTTATTGCATGACATAAGTATTTGATCACCTACCAACCAGTAAGAATTCCGGCTCTCACAGACCTGTTAGTTTTTCTTTAAGAAGCCCTCCTGTTCTCCACTCATTACCTGTATTAACTGCACCTGTTTGAACTCGTTACATGGGGCGGCAGGTAGCTTAGTGGGTAAGAGCGTTGTGCCAGTAACCGAGAGGTCGCTGGTTCTAATCCCCGAGCCGACTAGGTGAAAAATCTGTCGATGTGCCCTTGAGCAAGGAACTTAACCATAATTGCTCCTGTAAGTCGCTCTGGATAAGAGCGTCTGCTAAATGACGTAAATGTAAATAAAAGACACCTGTCCACACCCTCAATCAATCAGACTCCAACCTCTCCACAATGGCCAAGACCAGAGAGCTGTGTAAGGACATCAGGGATAAAATTGTAGACCTGCACAAGGCTTGGATGGGCTACAGGACAATAGGCAAGCAGCTTGGTGAGAAGGCAACTGTTGATGCAATTATTAGAAAATGGAAGAAGTTCAAGATGACGGTCAATCGCCCTCGGTCTGGGGCTCCATGCAAGATCTCACCTGGTGGGGCATCAATGATCATGAGGGATCAGCCCAGAACTACACAGCAGGACCTGGTCAATGACCTGAAGAGAGCTGGGACCACAGTCTCAAAGAAAACCATTAGTAACACACTACGCCGTCATGGATTAAAATACTGCAGCGCACGCAAGGTCCTCCTGCTCAAGCCAGCGCATGTCCAGGCCCGTCTGAAGTTTGCCAATGACCATCTGGATGGGAGAAGGTCATGTGGTCTGATGAGACAAAAATAGAGCTTTTTGGTCTAAACTCCACCTGCCGTGTTTGCAGGAAGAAGAAGGATGAGTACAACCCCAAGAACACCATCCCAACCGTGAAGCATGTAGGTGGAAACATCATTCTTTGGGGATGCTTTTCTGCAAAGGGGACAGGACGACTGCACCGTATTGAGGGGAGGATGGATGGGGCCATGTATCGCGAGATCTTGGCCAACAACCTCCTTCCCTCAGTAAGAGCATTGAAGATGGGTCGTGGCTGGGTCTTCCAGCATGACAACGACCCGAAACACATAGCCAGGGCAACTAAGGAGTGGCTCCGTAAGAAGCATCTCAAGGTCCTGGAGTGGCCTAGCCAGTCTCCAGACCTGAACCCAATAGAAAATCTTTGGAGGGAGCTGAAAGTCCGTATTGCCCAGCGACAGCCCCGAAACCTGAAGGATCTGGAGAAGGTCTGTATGGAGGAGTGGGCCAAAATCCCTGCTGCAGTGTGTGCAAACCTGGTCAAGACCTACAGGAAACGTATAATCTCTGTAATTGCAAAAAAAAGGTTTCGGTACCAAATACTAAGTTCTGCTTTTCTGATGTATCAAATACTTATGTCATGCAATAAAATGCAAATGAATTACTTAAAAATCATACAATGTGATTTTCTGGTTTTTAGATTCCATCTCTCACAGTTGAAGTGTACCTATGATAAAAATTACAGACCTCTACATGCTTTGTAAGTAGGAAAACCTGCAAAATCGGCAGTGTATCAAATACTTGTTCTCCCCACTGTATATAATATCTCCACATGCTATTAGTATTGGCTGCAGACCACATAGACCCTTCTCTAATAAATGCCTACATACATTCTTTATCTTTAGTAACAGCATATTCGGGAATAGTACCTTCTTTCATATCTCCACAAACATAATAACATTATACCATCAAACTCCATTGATGAGACATGTTATCCTCGTTACTAATGAGACATGTTACCCTCTGAGACATGTTATCCTTGTTACTAATGACATGTGTTATCATGTTCTCCTCTAATGAGACATGTTATCATGTTATCCTCATCACTAATTAGACATGTTACCCTCGAATGAGATCCTGAGACATGTTATCCTCTACCTGTAGATCCAATGGGCGGTGAAGGACTTATGTATTTACATCCACACTACCCCATGTGCATCTTCAACGATTCTAAATGTCTACAATAACAATAACACTCGTGCTATTATCAGTGGTTCAGACCACGTAGACTTTTCTATCGTTACATCCTATGCACCATATGTTTCTTCAACGATTCTTGCCGCTACTTCCTATACATATAAAACATCCCGTGCTCAATAACACCACATGCTAGTAGTCCCAGACTACGATGGGAGGTGGTTGACAGAACCCCTAGATAACAGAACCGTAGATAACGTTATAGATCGAAAAACTCAGCTCACACAGAACTGTTTGGGTTATTCATTCAGACTTCTTTCACACAGGAGCTAGTCCTTTGACAACTCTCATTCATTCAGTACTTAATAGCTCAATTTCAACCCTCTTATTATCCAAATTTCAATCAGCTTAATATCCAAATTCCAACCCTCTTGTTATCCAAATTTGATTCAGCTTAACATGCAAATGTCAATAAATCTGCTTATTATCAACATTTCAATCTGCTTAACAAGTCCTTTCCACACTCACTCTAGCCTTCTCCTAAGACCTACAGACAATTATCAGTGGGGCCTCTCCTGCCCTCACTCTAGCCTTCTCCTAAGACTAGCCCAGTGGTTCTCCGACCACGTAGACACTTCTCATAAATGCCTACAATAACACCTTGTGCTATTATCAGTGGTTCTCAGACCACGTAGACAATTCTCCCATAAATGCCTAAAGACAACTGTCAGTGGGGCTTTCCATGGTACCGTTACGCTCTCGCTCTAGTCTTCTCATAAGACTAGTGAATAGCCTTCTCCTATAAGACTTTGGGTACCTTTTTATGCGTTACTCATACTAGCCCCCCATGTAGCTCAGTTGGTAGAGCATGGCTGTTTGCAACGCCAGGGTTGTGGGTTCGATTCCCACGGGGGGCCAGTATGAAAATGTATGCACTAACTGTAAGTCGCTCTGGATAAGAGCGTCTGCTAAATGACTAAAATGTAAAAATGTAATGTTATTGGTTTTATATTTATTATTTATTTTTATACAAATTCATTTAAATTGACTTACTGAAATTCAGAAGACATGTCCCTCAGAGCTTCGCAGATCAGGTATCTTCCCCCGGCAAGCTCTCAGTAAAAGTCTGGTCTGGGCAGGTCCACGTCGTCTTTGGTCTGACAGGAAATTCCCTTTCCCACTAGGTAATGCGGCAGCGATGTCTCCCTCGCAGACCTTCACTGGGATGCTCCACGGGTGGAATCATGATCATACATTCGTGACGCCAAATTGTTGTGGAAATTCTCTTCACATTATAACATTTTCCATCACAAGGCCTAGGTGCGTTGGTTGTGTTTAGGCAGGTCTTAAGAAGAAAAGGCATCCAAAAGTTTGTATTTCAAAGAATCTCTAATATGATAGCTAATACAAGACGAGTGGTCAAACTTTGAAAATGTATAAAAGCAGCAATGGATAGAAAGCGCAATGGAGCACCCATGTAAAGCAAATACTATGGCTTTATAAAGGAATACAGTGTACATGTAAATCTGAAAGTAGCCTAAAGAGTCCTTCGCATTGTACAGTGCCTTGCAAAGGAATTCATCCTCCTTGGCATTTTTCCTATTTTGTTTCATTGCAACCTGTAATTTAAATGGATTTTTATTTGGATTTCATGTAATGGACATACACAAAATAGTCCAAATTGGTGAAGTGAAATGAAAAAAAATTAGTTGTTTAAGAAAATTCTAAAAAATAAATAACGGAAAAGTGGTGCGTGCATATGTATTCACCCCCTTTGCTATGAAGCCCCTAAATAAGATATGGTGCAACCAATTACCTTCAGAAGTCACATTATTAGTTAAATAAAGTCCACCTGTGTGCAATCTAAGTGTCACATGATCTGTCACATGATCTCAGTATATATACATCTGTTCTGAAAGGCCCCAAGGTCTGCAACACCACTAAGCAAGGGGCACCACCAAGCAAGCGGCACCATGAAGACCAAGGACCTCTCCAAATAGGTCAGGGACAAAGTTGTGGAGAAGTACAGATCAGTGTTGGGTTATAAAAAAAAATCAGAAACTTTGAACATCCCACCGAGCACCATTAAATCTATTATAAAAAAATTGAAAGAATACGGCACCACAACAAACCTGCCAAGAGAGGGCCACCCACCAAAACTCACGGACCAGGCAAGGAGGGCAATAATCAGAGAGGCAACAAAGAGACCAAAGATAACCCTGAAGGAGTATCTGTCCATAGGACCACTTTAAGCTGTACACGCCACAGAGCTGGGCTTTACGGAAGAGTGGCCAGAAAAAAAGCCATTGCTTAAAGAAAAAAATTATCAAACACGTTGTGGGAGACTCCCCAAACATATGAAAGAAGGTACTAAAATTGAGCTTTTTGGCCATCAAGGAAAACGCTATTTCTAGCGCAAACGCAACCTCTCATCACCCTGAGAACACCATCCCCACACAGTGAAGCATGGTGGTGGCAGCATCATGCTGTGGGGATGTTTTTCATCGGCAGGGACTGGAAAACTGGTCAGAATTGAATGGAAATTCTTGAGGGAAACCTGTTTCAGTCTTCCAGAGATTTGAGACTGGGACGGAGGTTCACCTTCCAGCAGGACAATGACCCTAAGCATACTGCTAAAGCAACACTCAAGTGGTTTAAGGGGAAACATTTACATTTCTTGGAATGGTCTAGTCAAAGCCCAGACCTCATTCCAATTGAGAATATGTGGTATGACTTAAAGATTGCTGTACACCAGCGGAACCCATCCAACTTGAAGGAGCTGGAGCAGTTTTGCCTTGAAGAATGGGCAAAAATCCCAGTGGCTACATGTGCCAAGCTTATAGAGACATACCCCAAGAGACTTGCAGCTGTAATTGCTGCAAAAGGTGGCTCTACAAAGTATTGACTTCGGGGGGGTGAATAGTTATGCACGCTCAAGTTCAGTTTTTTTGTCTTATTTCTTGTTTGTTTCACAATAGTGGTAGGCATGTTGTGTAAATCAAATGATACAACCCCCCCAAAAAATCCATTTTAATTCCAGGTTGTAAGGCAACAAAATAGGAAAAATGTCAAGGGGGATGAATACCTTTGCAAGGCACTGTACTTGGCCTTTCTGTTCGATGTCTTCAAAATATTACATTTTGCGCTGGAATTGGATGTGGGAACTGGGGAACCCTTTTTCTCTCATTCGGGACAATATCTCTTCATAAATATCTTTATTTTCTATGTGCGTGATCTACACTGAACAAAAATATAAACACAACATGTGTCTGTCCCATGTTTCATGAGCTGAAATAAAAGAGCCCAGACACTTTCTGTATGCACAAAAAGTTTATTTCTCTCAAATTTTGTGCACAAATGTGTTTACATCCCTGTTAGTGAGCATTTCTCCTTTGCCAAGATAATCCACCTGACAGGTGTGGCATATCAAGAAGCTGTTTAAACAGCATGATCATTACACAGGGCACCTTGTGCTGGGGACAATAAAAGGCCACTCTAAAATGTGCAGTTGTGTCACACAACACAATGCCACAGATTTTGAGGGAGTGTGCAATTGGCATGCTGACTGCAGGAATCCCTCCAACGTCATTTTAGAGAATTTGGTAGTACGTCCAACCGGTCTCACAACTGCAGACCACGTGTATGTCAACGTCTAATGTCAACGTTGTGAACAGAGTGCCCCATGGCGGCGGTGGGGTTTATGGTATGGGCAGGCATAAGTTACGGACAATGAACACAATTGTATTTTATCGATGGCAATTTGAATGCACAGAGATACCGTGATGAGATCCTGAAGCCCATTATCGTGCCATTCATCCACCGCCATCACCTCATGTTTCAGTATGTTAATGCACGGCCATGTCGGAAGGATCTGTACAACATTTCTGGAAGCTGAAAAAGTTCCAGTCCTTCCATGGCGTACATACTCATCAGCCATGTCATTGAGCATGTTTGGGATGCTCAGGATCGACGTGTAGGACAGTGTGTTCCAGTTCCCAGCAATATCCAGCAACTTTGCGCAGCCATTGAAGAGGAGTGGGACAACATTCCACAGGCCACAATCAACAGCCTGATCAACTCTATGCGAAGATGTGTCACGCTGCATTAGGCAAATGGTGGTCACACCAAATACTGACTGGTTTTGTGATCCATGCCCCTACATTTTTTAAAAGTTATCTGTGACCAACAGATGCATACCTGTATTCCCAGTCGTGTGAAATTAGGGCCTAATGAATTTATTTCAATTGACTTATTTCCTTACTTGAAGTGTAACTCAGTAAAATCTTAGAAATTCTTGCATGTTGCATTTATATGTTTTTGTTCAGTATTTCGATTGGACTGAGGCATCCGACCCCAGTGCCAGTAGGCACTTGGTTTTGAATGAAGACATGATCTTAATTCTGGAGGAATTGTAGAGGTATCGTTGTCCATAATTACTATCTCAACTGGCCTGTGTGATTTTTTTGAGAGGGTGGCAACACCGTGACGTTGGCCAAATTGCTACGCTTTCATTGTCAGGATTCGTTTACACTTCAAGGATATCCATACAAGATGCGTCTTCGACTACCTCCGGGGTGGGGGGGTCAGGAAGATCTAATCACAATCAGATCACAATGCATCTTTTGATTGTGCCCACATTTGTCGACAGGTGTAGACAATCAGAATGTGGACAAGATCAGGACAACAGACACATATTAGAACCAGGTATAAATGGGGCTTTAATGACCAAAAGGGTTGTGTGCTAGTTGGGCATATGAGGCCTATGCATTAGGCCAAAGTGGTACCATAATCCATTGGACCATGGGTGAGACAAATTGAGGGGGACAAGTGAAACAAACATGAGTGTTTATTTGCTTGTATATGGTCACCAAGCTCTAAATTAAATGTCATCACTGTTATTTGTCATTTGCAGAAAGCAGAATCAAGATGTGTTGTGGGTAAAAGGGACACTTTGATTCAATATTTTTGCTCAAACGTGCCTTTAAATGAGCCTCTTTCAGCAAGCCTGGGACAGCTTGACAGTGTTGTCTTTTGGTTGGGCTTTGTTGTATTTTTGGCTATTTACACCTGCCTCTTAGCTGTCATCATTTGCAAAGAGCTTAAAGGAGCCGACATCGATCTTCAAGCCGTCGCGTTTTCAAAAGACCCCTTGATGTTTTGGAATTTATCTCCCTAAAATCACACACAGGATAAACATTACATTTATTGCCTCCTCTTGTCAGCTTTGTGCGTCGACGCCAGGCGTCCTTTCATGTTGTAAGTGCTTTATCTGATACATATGAAAAGGAATTAAAAACTGAGCTGACACGTTCGACATTGCTCCATCCCATAGCTGTAAAGGATTGTGAAGGTAGGAGTCAAAGCAGGAATCGTACACGGAGAGAACCCAGACTGACCCACAGTGGAGTGAAGGGAGCCTCGTCTTTATACTGGGGTACATTGGGGTCAGAATCATTACAAGATTTTAATTGCTAATTTGCCCCACCATTATTTCATCTGCAATTACAGGATGCATATTTCTTGATGTTCAGGTGATCCCACAACAGTTAGAACATTCCAGTGGCTGATGTTTGTGGGAGGTAAATAATATTATTCACAAACATTTTCCACAAAGTTGCACTGTATGTTTGATTCATATTATTTATCCTCTATTTTACCCATAGAGAATACAAATATTGACAAATACACTACATGACCAAAAGTATGTGGACACCTGTTCGTCGATCATCTCATTCCAAAATCATGGGCATTAATAAGGAGTTGGTCACACCTTTGCTCCTATAACAGCCTCCACTCTTCTGGGAAGGCTTTCCACTAGATGTTGGAACATTGCTGCGGGGACTTGCTTCCATTCAGACACAAGAGAATTAGTGAGGTCGGGCACTGATGTTGGGCGATTAGGCCTGGCTTGCAGTTGGCGTTCCAATTCATCCCAAAGGTGTTCGATGGTGTTGAGGTCAGGGTTCTGTGCAGGCCAGTCAAGTTCTTCCATACCAATCTCGACAAACCATTTCTGTGTGGACCTCACTTTGTGCACGGGGGAATTGTCATGCTGAAACAGGAAAGGGCCTTCCCCAAACTGTTGCCACAAAGTTGGAAGCACAGAATCATCTAGAATGTCATTGCATGCTGTGGCGTTAAGATTTCCCTTCACTGGAACTAAGGGGCCTAGCCCGAACCATGAAAAACAGCCCCAGACCATTATTCCTTCCCCACCAAACTTTACAGTTGGCACTGCCAGATGGTGAAGCGTGATTCATCACTCCAGAAAACGCGTTTCCACTGCTCCAGAGTCCAATGGCGGTGAGCTTTACTCCACTCCAGCTGACGCTTGGCATTCCGCATGGTGATCTTAGGCTTGTGTGCGGCTGCTCGGCCATGGAAACCCATTTCATGAAGCTCCCGACGAACAGTTCTTGTGCTGACGTTGCTTCCAGAGGCAGTTTGGAACTCGGTAGTGAGTGTTGCAACCGAGGACAGATGGTTTTTACACACTACGCGCTTCAGCACTTGGCGGTCCCGTTCTGTGAGCTTGTGTGGCCTACCACTTCGCGGCTGAGCCGTTGTTGCTCCTAGACGTTTCCACTTCACAATAACAGCACTTGCCGTTGACCGGGGCAGCTCTAGCAGGGCAAATATTTGACGAACTGACTCGTTGTAAAGGTGCCATCCTATGACGGTGCCACGTTGAAAGTCACTGAGCTCTTCTGTAAGGCCATTCTACTGCCAATGTTTGTCTACGGAGATTGCATGGCTGTGTGCTCTATTTTATACACAGGTGGGGCTGAAATAGCCAAATATACTCATTTGAAGGGGTGTCCACATACTTTTGGTGATGTAGTGTATATCACGTGACCTTAACAAATAGCAGAGAAAATTGAATATGATAGGTTTTACACGTTGAACAGGGACACATTAATGAGAGTGAATGTCCTTGTTGACAAACTGACTCAGAAGTTGTAGATATTGGGAAGCCCTGTCATGTACCCCACCAGTAGGCTAGATTCATTGTAATGACCAATGTCTCTGTGATGCGGACATACAGACCATTTTCTTTGTTAATTAGTCCTCTGACTCAATTACCTATAGCAATTACTCATAATTTAATGCATTGGCTGTGCGTTCACTTTAGCTGTATAGGCAAATCTCAGACCACTACCCACACATTGACCAGTGTTACTAATGATAGATTCTGACCATTCAATTTTTGTTGATCTGTCCTCTTGAAATTAACTGGAGTCATAGTGAAATGGTTGAACTGGGTGTATGATTGTACATAGCTAGCTACTAACTAGCACCAGTTCCATGTCTATGTCACGTGAGAAAGCCGGAAATTGAGGTTCACTACTAACTAACTTTTGTGGCAGAGCTCGCAACACTCCAGACAGAACTCCAGACACTCGGTGGGCTCGCAGCAGGACTCAAACAGGATCTGGTCGCAGTGGGTGTGGCAGTGTAGGTCCTCGACGGGTGCCTCCTGGAGGGCGGCACAGCAGCGGGAACAGCAGTGGCAGCAGGAGGAGCAGAAGGTGTGGAGGCAGGAGGAGCAGGCCTTCAACAGGCCCAGGATCAGTGTGGAGCACTGGCAGGACAGACAGGCCAGTACCAGGGGCAGGCAGCAGCCTACAGGCAGGCAGCGAGGGAGAGAGAGAATGGGAGGGAGATAGAAAAGGCATTGATTCAGTGACATACAGTACATTCAATGGGAAAGCCAAAGTAGATCAGGTCAGATTCTGAGTGCGTACAAATCTACAATAGAATCTAAAGTAGATCCAGTGGGATTCTGAATACATAAAATAAAGTTATTCTATACAAAACTACAATAGAATCCAAAGTAGAGCAGGTCATATTGTGTTCATACAAAACTACAATATAGTCATACAAAACACTACAATCGAATCCTTTGAAATCCATCGATATGCATTATTGTTGTGTTAAACCCTCTTCAGTACTGGGGTTAACAACTGCATTATTCACAATTAATATGATATTGTATTAACAATATATATGCCATCCAGAACTTCAAAGAGATGTTACCGGAGTGAGATTGTGTTTACATAAACTCAGTGCTTGATTACAGTCCTCAAACAATTTAAATAGTCACTGGTAATGAGCCACTGGAGCTGTCATGGAATAATTGCTCAGAAATTCAAACAAAGTACACATGAAATTGCATATATTAACCTCTGTAATTTTCATAATAGTGCGTCCGTTTTTGGCCCATCCACTGTACTGTAAGTGTATCGCCATTTTTTCCCTACCAGGAGCAGGTAGAGAGCGAGATAATGCAAATTAAGGCGTTTTATGCTGTTTACTCAAGTGAATAAATAAAACGATAAGATAATAGATTCCCCCTGGGAGAGGGAGTTCAGCTCGTCACTGCCTTACACACACACGCACACACACAGTTATGGTAATGATGCTTATGAACATGAAAAAGCGCTCATGTATGAGGCTACAGTATTGATTTAGTACATAACTCTATAAAAACAACAACAACATGAACACAACATGAAGACCTTGCCTACAACATACTTTTTGATAGTTATGTAAGAACTATTGTTTCAAAATGTACCCATCTTTGTTTAATGTTTAGTGTGTATCTGGCATCTTCATTGTGGCACATGGACTGTGTGTAACGTATACGCAGTGAGTCTGAAAGCAGGTGCAGAAGGTGAGTTTTAATAAAAAATAAACATGAAGATAATACAAAACAGGAGATGCGTACTGAACGTAACCAAAACCAATACTGCCTGATGACTGAGGGCTATATGAAGGGAGAGTAATCAGGGTGGTGATGAAGTCAAGGTGTGCTTAACGATGGGGAGCAGGTGTGCGCAATGTGGGTTGCCAGGACCGGTGATTAGTACACCGGAGGGAGGGAGAAGGACCCCCCCCCCCTCCCCCGGTCTGGAAGGCGGAGATGGAAATCCCGGATGATGTTGGGGTCTAGGATGTCCGCCACTGGGACCCAAGAGCGCTCCTCAGGACCGTACCCCTCCCAGTCCACCAGATACTGGAGCCGTCCCCCACGACGTCGGGAGTCCAGGAGGGTCCTAACAGCATAGGCAGGGTCCCCTCGATGTCCAGGGGAGGTGGAGGGGTGTCGCGGGGGACGGCATCAGCCAGGGGACCAGAAACCACCGGCCTGAGGAGGGAAACATGAAAGGAGGGTGAGAACCGGTAGTTGGAGGGGAGATCTAAACGATAGATTACCTCATTGACCCTCCGGAGGATCCCGGAGGATCTTGAAGGGCCCCACAAACCGGGGGCTCAGCTTCCGGCAGGGCAGGCGGAGTGGGAGGTTCCTGGTGAAGAGCCAGACGTGATCACCAGGATGGAACACGGGGGCCTCACTGTGGTGGCGGTCCGCCTGATCCTTCTGACGGCGGACAGCGCGCTGGAGCCTCACGTGGGAGGGGCAGGGACCTCGGTCTGGCCCGGAGTCCACGGAGCCAGGGCCAGCTGATATCCCAGGTCGCACTGGAAGGGAGTCAGCCTGGTGGAAGAGTGACTAAGTGAGTTCTGGGCGTATTCCCAGCTCCTAGTTGGTCCTCTCCACCTGCCCGTTAGACTGAGGCCAGTACCCAGATGTGAGGCTGACTGTGGCCCCCAGCTTCTCCATAAAGGCTTTCCAGACCTGCGACGTGAATTGGGGACCACAGTCAGAAACTATGTAGACCAGAGACAGGGATATAACGGAAGGATTTAGAGAATCTGTCAACAACAACCAGAATAGTGGTAAAACCATCAGAAAGGGGGAGATCCATTACAAAGTCTATGGACAGATGTGACCAATGCCGCTGAGGCATGGGAAGGGGAAGTAGATTCCCTGTAGGAGTGTCCCGGGGATATTTAGATTGAGTACATACCGAACATGAGTTGACATAGTGGGCGACATCCTGCGCCAAAGTGGGCCACCAGTATTTATCAGAGAGGGATTGGATGGTGCGAGTGATACCTGGGTTTCCAGTGGCGAGGGATGTGTGTGCCCAGGTCAACAGCCGATTTCTCACCTCCATGGCGACGTAGATGCGCTCTCCAGAGCCTGGCGGATGTCCACATCTACGTCCCAAAACACGGGGCCAACGATAAGGGAGGGCCGATTGATGGGCTGAAGGACACTCACAGGGCCCTCCACCAACGTGGAACCACAGGGTTCTGGAAACCAGGTCCTCTGGCATCCTGGTCCCCAAGCGGTGATTCTCATCTTTGACCAGGAGATGGTGGGGTTATGAAGTTGGAGCCACGTGAGGCCGAGGATGACTTTATGTACGGGGCGGTGATGATGAGGAAGGGAAGGCTTTCCTGGTGCTTGGGTCCCACGGTGAGGGTGAGTGGAGCTGTGACATACGTAATTGTGCCAGATCCCAATGGTCGCATATCCAGGGCTTGGACAGGAAAAGGAGAGTGGGTATGAAGTTAAGTTCAGGGAGGAGGCGAGGGCCTGTTCGATAAAATTCCCCGCGGCACCAGAGTCCACTAGAGCTGTAGAGACAACACTTGAGGGAAAGCCAGCCAGTGAAACAGAAAGGGTTTGGCGGAGAACGATGATAATGGAATACTCACGCCTACCCTGGGAGATGGAAGGTCACGGGGCCGCCCCTCTGCTCTAGTGGACCCCGGGTTGGGACGCACCGGACACCACTGAAGCTGGTGCCCCTCCTGGCCGCAATAGCCCCAGCTGTCTCCAGTGACGCCACTCTGCCATGGAGAGGTGTGTGGCCCCTACCACCATGGGTTCAGGCTCTGTCTCAGGACAGCCAAAGGAGGGAGATGAGTGGCAAGGTGGACACCGGCGCTTCCGAAGAAGGTTATCCAGATGGATGGCCAGCCTAACAGTGGTTAGGTAAGTCAGAAGCTTGTGGAGCAGTGCTTTGTAAACAAAAAAAGCACAATTATGTGATCTACGTGACTTCAAAAGAGGTCCAGCCAACCTTTTGGTAAAGAATACAGTGATGAGTAATAAAACTGTCTCCTATGATAAAACGAAGGGCGCTATGAAAAACGGCATCCAGGGGTTTAAGCGTAGAGGCAGCTGCACTTTGATAATTACTATCACCATAATCAAGAACAGGTAGAAAGGTTATATGCTTCTTGCTGACTAGAGAGAGACAAGATGTTTCTTAAAAAAAAAGCCCACTTTAAATATGAGTTTCTTAACAAGCTGATTCTGATGTTTTTTAAACTATAAATCATTGTCAATCCAAATACCAAGGTATTTGTATGCAGGGACTCTTTCGATTATAGAACCATCCGATAAGTGAAGACGTAATCCATCTGAGACAATCTTACGAGAACTTGAAAACAACATATTGTATTGTTTTGCCCGTGTTAAGCACAAATTTGAAATCAGTAAGGGCTTTCTGCACAACTGCAAATTGGACTGTAGCCTTGTCACAGCCAGGTCAACAGTCGGAGCAAATGCGTACATAATAGTATCATCCGCATATAGAGGAAATTTACTATTTTTAACAGATTGGCCAATATCATTTATATAAATAGTGAGAAAAAAAAAAAACAGTTCCTAGTATCGACCCCTCTGTCTGGTCTGGTCTGGTCGGGTGAGGTTGTGTTTTCTCTAGCGGGAGGTAAGCTTGGCTTCTTATATGGTGTTGAGTAAAGCTTAAACCATATATTTAGATTGTAGGTAGGTATTATAGTTAGGTATTGTAGGTCGTTTATCTAGGTAGTTATTGTGGGTTATTGTAGGTAATTATTGTAGGTAAGTATTGTATTCGGCTGAGCCCGGTGAAGCACGAGGCTAGCTTAACCCACTACCTGGACCAATAAAGCTAGCTAGCTAGCGGGTAGCTACTGGTAACTATTAGCAACTGTGGATAGTTGTTTCCAATGTTATTTCACGCTTAAGAGTACCTGTAATTATGCCAGCTAGCTACCTACCATTCAGCTGTTTTTCTAACCTCATTATCTGAAGCGTTAACGTTAGGAAGTTAGTAGCTACTGTACTCGAAATGTAGCTACCTGGATAGCTAACTAAACAATAGCTGGAACGACCCAGCTGTAATATGTGGAGACGCTTTCTCTCCATTGGGACAGACGCGAACTGGCTGAATCGATTCAGTGGCTAGCTTTGCACTTAACTGGCTAACAGTAGCTAATAAGGGTAAGTTATAACCTACATTTATTTTTGTTTTGTTTTTACATACTGGTAACAAGAGTCATTCAAGGGAATTCGGGACATGGATGACTAGTTAACGTTAGCTTGGCTCTCTCTGTGTGTTTCGTGCCGTGGGAGGAGGGTTGGTTCGTTGGCAGAGAGCAATGGCTAGCTAGTATGCTAACTATTCTAGCTAACTAACTGGCTGAATAAGTTGACGACGTACTAACTCAAACTGTCAAAACTAACCCAAAACTTTACACAATGTTAGACACGGACACGAATGATCTGTTTGGCGTGTTAACACACTGGTTTGTTGTAACCGAGTGTTGGTGCTAAACCGTGTTATTGGAGGCTGGCATGCTAGTTGGCTATGGCGTCATAGGATTCGGTGCCCTGGACGGTTTTCACGGAAGAATACTGTACCAAGTTAGCTAGCTGAATAAACTAAGTTAGAGTCTATTCCTAGAAAACATTGAACCGCTGTAGTTTACAACAATTATAATTTCTAAAGTGGAAGTTGGGAGAGTTTCAGTGAAACGTAAGTGAGGGAGGCCCCGCTCCTGATCTCCTGATTCTGCCTCCTCAACCCTCCTCTCTTCCCTTTCTGCATCTTTTGACTCTCTATGTCCCCTATCCTCCCGGCCGGCTCGGCCCTCCCCTCCTGCTCCGTGGCTTGACGACTCATTGCAAGCTCACAGAAGAGGGCTCCGGGCGGCCGAGCAGAAATGGAGGAAAACTAGACTACCTGCGGACCTGTCATCTTTTCACTCCCTCCTCTCTACATTCTCTTCCTCTGTTTCCGCTGCTAAAGCCACTTTCTACCACTCTAAATGTCATGCCTCTGCCTCTAACCCTAGGAAGCACTTTGCCACCTTCTCCTCCCTGCTGAACCCCTCTCCTCCTCCCCCTCCCTCATCCCTCTCTGTGGATGACTTCTCAACCATTTTGAAAAGAAGGTTGACGACATCCGATCCTCATTTATTAAGTCAAATGACACCGCTGGTTCTGCTCACATTGCCGTATCCTATGCTTTGACTTCTTTCTCCCCTCTCTCCAGATGAAATCTTGCGACTTGTGATGGCCGGCCACCCAACAACCTGCCCGCTTGACCCTATCCCCTCCTCTCTTCTCCAGACCATTTCCGGAGACCTTCTCCCTTACCTCACCTCGCTCATCAACTCATCCTTGACCGCTGGCCATGTCCCTTCCGTCTTCAAGAGAGCGAGAGTTGCACCCCTCCTCAAAAAACCTACACTCGATCCCTCCGATGTCAACAACTACAGACCAGTATCCCTTCTTCCTTTTCTCTCCAAAACTCTTGAGCGTGCCGTCTCTAGCCAACTCTCCTGCTATCTCTCTCAGAATGACCTTATTGATTCAAACCAGTCAGGGTTTAAGACTGGTCATTCAACTGAGACTGCTCTTCTCTGTGTCACTGAGGCTCTCTGCACTAATAAAGCTAACTCTCTCTCCTCTGCTCTTATCCTTCTAGACCTATCCGCTGCCTTTGATACTGTGAACCATCAGATCCTCCTTTCCACCCTCTCCGAGTTGGGCATCTCCGGCGCTGCTCACTCTTGGATTGCATCCTACCTGACAGGTCGCTCCTACCAGGTGGCATGGCGAGAATCTGTCTCCGCACCACGTGCTCTCACCACTGGTGTCCCCCAGGGCTCAGTTCTAGGCCCTCTCCTATTCTCTCTATACGCCAAGTCACTTGGCTCTGTCATATCCTCACATGGTCTCTCCTATCATTGCTACGCAGACGACACACAATTAATTTTCTCCTTTCCCCCTTCTGATAACCAGGTGGCGAATCGCATCTCTGCATGTCTGGCAGACATATCAGTGTGGATGTCGGATCACCACCTCAAGCTGAACCTCGGCAAGACGGAGCTGCTCTTCCTCCCGGGAAAGGACTGCCCGCTCCATGATCTCACCATCACGGTTGACAACTCCATTGTGTCCTCCTCCCAGAGTGCAAAGAAACTTGGCGTGACCCTGGACAATACCCTGTCTTTCTTCGCTAACATCAAAGCGGTGACCCGATCCTGCAGGTTCATGCTCTACAACATTCGCAGAGTACGACCCTACCTTACACAGAAAGTGGCACAGGTCCTAATCCAGGCACTTGTCATCTCCCGTCTGGATTACTGCAACTTGCTGTTGGCTGGGCTCCCTGCCTGTGCCATTAAACCCCTTCAACTTATCCAGAACGCTGCAGCCCGTCTAGTGTTCAACCTTCCCAAGTTCTCTCATGTCACCCCGCTCCTCCGCACACTCCACTGGCTTCCAGTTGAGGCTCGCATCTACTACAAGACCATGGTGCTTGCCTACGGAGCTGTGAGGGGAATGGCACCTCCTTACCTTCAGGCTCTGATCAGACCCTACACCCAAACGAGGGCACTACGTTCATCCACCTCTGGCCTGCTAGCTCCCCTACCTCTATGGAAGCACAGTTCCCGCTCAGGCCAGTCAAAGCTATTCACTGCTCTGGCACCCCAATGGTGGAACAAGCTCCACCACGACGCCAGGACAGCGGAGTCACAAACAACCTTCCGGAGACACTTGAAACCCTACCTCTTTAAGGAATACCTGGAATAGTATAAAGTAATCCTTCTTCCCCCACAAAAAATAAAAAAAAGGTGTTTGTCCCACTGGCTATCATAAGTTGAATGCACCAATTTGTAAGTCGCTCTGGATAAGAGCGTCTGCTAAATAATGTAAATGTAAATGTACTTCAAGAAATTCAGACTTAACCCCATCAATCACTATGGCCTGAGTTCTGTCACTAAAATAATAATGAAGCCAAGAGCAGGCGTCAGAGCCCAGGCCAATCGAGGACGATTTGTTCAATAAAATAGCATGGTCGACAGTATCAAATGCTTTTGACAGGTCCACAAACAAGGCAGCACAATTCATTTTAGCGTCTAAAGCATTGACAATATCATTAACAACTAATGTGGTCGCTGTGATAGTGCTGTACCCTGGCCTAAACCCTGATTGATCTATATTCAAAATACCATGCTCAGATAAAAAAAGAGCGAAGTTGCTTATTTTTTCCAAAGATTCAAGAATTTTGGCTAGACATGGAAGCCTGGAGATGGGACTATAATTATCAAGATCACTACTATCCCCACCCTTATGGAGTGGCAGCACATAAGCGGTTTTCCATACTTTTGTAATATTTCCTGATAACAATGTTAGATTTAAACTATGGATAACTGAGGATTTCTTGGTATCTACAGTATAGCAAGTATGGCGTCAAGGACCTCTTTTTCTGTGAATTGTTGAAATACATATATCATAACCATTGCTATTTCCTTTAGATACGGTCTTGGCCAACTTCCAATACTTAAAAGTGGAACTGACAGCATTTTAGCAACATGAAATCTTATAAAAAAATCTATTCATATACACCCCCAGGAAGAATATGATGCCTTTTTATTTTTACATTGTCTGACAAGCGAGAACTTAGATATGGTTATTTTCACGTTTTCATACTTTCATAGAATGTTTGGGAATGACGTAGATAGAGTAAGGTATTTGTGCAAGTTCTATAGCAATATATAGTGGGAAAGCGGCCGTGCGACACTGCAGTAAATAAAACCTAATAAAAACATGTCAGTCTTGTCCAAGACTGGACTCTACACAGACTGGTGCGCCATAACCAATCAGAGCTACAGTAGGCGTATATGCAAATAAGCCATTTTCCACATGGGCCTGCCATCATTCACTTTGAACTGGATTGTGTGTTTACAGGCAGTAGCAACAGCGCGACTTTAGACCATTAGAAAGCATTCGCCAAAAGCCACAAAATACACCTAAATGGATTTCTGCAAATATGTAAATACCACGGGAGTCCTCTTACATTTGGGAACTTTACAGTCCTATTGATCAAACAACCATGAAGAGGTAGGCTTTTTCTCCCTCCCTAAGATAAACAACTAATGTTAGCCAGAGCGAGATTAGTTCAAATCTAACGAGGAGTAGATAAACCCTCTCAAACCTTTTCAGCTTGTAGTTGGCCGTCAAAATTGCACTGATAAACGATAGGGAATAGTAGCCTGCTTGCCATTATGCAGCTTGCCTGCCAATGCATGCTTGTCCCAATCCATGTTTTGACAACTGAATGGGAACTGCCTGCCCGCCCATTTGATAGTTGTCAAACAAATGTATTTGGCATCGAAGAGATATGCATACTAACTGTGGATAACAGTCGTTCAAGTTCAGCATAGCTAGCTAGCTAGCTAGCAAAGTGATTAACATTTATTGTTAGCTAACCAAATGACACCTGCGTCTCTAGCTGTAGCCACTGAAAAATGACATCCTCCCAGCAGCTAGCTAGCTAACATTAGGCTCTGTGTTTTTAGCTTGCTAAATAAATAACTACATAAATAGATACGCTAGCTTATTAGCCACATTATGACTGACTTGTGATCATTGCCCTTGCTAGTTTGATTGTAGTGACATTCCCAGCCTTAGTTACATTTATTATTATTATATTACATTCTTCTGTTTTTGTCCAAAATATTGAGTCATTGAAACTGAAACAGTGCAGCCCAAATGGGTGGAGGCAGCAAACAATGTACCAAGCCAGCTGTGATTTACAACCTGTGGGGATCTAGATGTGATGACTAGCTTAGAAGGAATGCATTAATGATTAAACATAATGGGTTTGTACTGTACTGATATAAATTGTTTCACATAACAAGCTGTGATTCATGTGAGGAACGTTAGGGGGTAGGATGAGATAAGACTTGTATTTCTCACAGACACGAACACTGCCTCTTTGTGATCTGTGAACCGTCCAAGGACGTAGGTACAAGGAGTACAGGAGAACAGTGTCTATGGGTGCTGACTCTACAGGTTGTGATGATAACAACTTATGCCTGGCAACAGTGTGCAACGGTAAAGCGCCAAGGGGCTGGGACCAACCTGTGCGCCAACGATTGGCTGAGTAAGTCTAAACCATGCTCAGTCTCTACTCTGATTGGCCAGCAGGGAGCGGGAACTATCTCTGTCAGAGTATTTGAAGAAGAACTCAGAACAATGGATCAGTTCTCTGAGTGCCCTGCGTGGTATTTCAGTGGACCCGTATATACGAACATCATATTTACCATTGAAGTGTTTTGCATTCATTAAAATACTAGTCTATTTTAGAAGACGTGTATTGACCTCTTTTGTTCCTAATACAAGATTTGAATTGACGCAACTTAACAAACCTGATAGCATTAATCTTTGGACTACCAAGAAATGTATTGGTGAATTATATTAATCATGCATTGAACTGCATCCATCTATTCTGCCAACAATGCCTTACTCCACGTCATGAAATTGAGTCAAATAGAACCTATTTTTAAAACCTCTTATAAAGTTGGTTTTGTAGCAGAAACTGGGAATTTGATATTTTTGACTGATATTATGATTGTCTGTTTGTTTCATATCTGCAAAGTAGTTAAAACGCTGTCAGTTCCACTTTAATGTATACAGCAAATAACGACATTATTGTCACCATAAAAGGTGAATGATGGGCATTTTTCAGGCAGAGTTATAATGCTTGTTCACAGTTTTATGACCGGTCTGATTTATGACGTGAAACATGCCTATGTATGCCGTGCTCCAAGTTGATAATTCTCAATATTTTTGTGCGTGTGCAGTCTTTTCAGAAATGGTGCATGCAGATATTTAGTGTACAATTTACACAACGTTTATAAATAAGGTCCCAGATCACTTTGGGGTCACATGTTAACAGAATGTGTATCAAGTGAGAATTTCAGCCTGATGCCGAAAAAGAAAGGACAATTATTGCCTACTTCACCCACATTTTAGCAAAAAAAAAAATGGTGTGTAGTTCCAGATGTTAGCTACACCACTACATAACAAAACAAGTTATTAACTACTGAAAACACTACCTAGATTTGAATTTAGTTGAACTACCACCAAGCTACTGCAAAAAGTAGTTAAATTACTAGTTGAACTACATTTAGTTCACTACTCCTCAACACTGCTACCTTCTTGTATGGCCCTAGGCTTGTGTGAGTTGTCTGTGCTGTCTCTGCTCTCCTTCCTGCTGCTTCTGCTGTCCTTGCTGCTGTGTCTCTGGACATACAGACTGGAGTCCTGTGCTCTGCTCATGGCCAGGGAGAGGGGGGACAGCCTGTGGTCCGTGCCCCGCCGGGTCTCTGCCTCCGGGAGCCCCAGAGCAGAGGGTGCAAGCCCAGTGTGGAAGTCTGTATGGAGGTCACTGTGGCGCCTGGTGGTAGCCCCTATCTCTCCTCCAGAGGGTCCCAGAGCGGATGTTGCAGCCAGCAGAGCCAAGGCCCGAGGCTGGGCTGGAGAGAATAGTCACATTAGATAACATGCCTTTTCATTTCTTCCCCCAGACAGATTTAGTGGAAGTTAGACAGGAAGGAGACATATGGTTCCCCATTTGATGTGAATGGTATGACTTGAGTCACTACTCTCGGCCAGTTTTAGAATATGAATGGTATGGAAGCCTCCCTCACATTTTTCTCACTGATTGACTCAGCTGACATACTGATGATAATTACTTCCCTTTCAAGTACTAGACCTAGACTAAAAGGCATGCAATGGAGATTATTAATTGAAAGTGCAGTTGCAGTTGGTTTGTCTACATGCCTACTGTCATTATGTCCAGTCAGGGTCATCACTTACTTGTGATGAGGTTATTGTTGGTGGTGTTCTCCCTGGTCATGTGACTTTGTGCTGGAATTTCCCTCTGCAGTGGGATCGGAAGTGTGTTACCTTGAAAGAGAGCCAACAAAATACACTTTTTAAAATGTATGGACAGTACAATGAGTACAAAATTATGGGATATTTGATAAGCGCATTGTCTTATCATTATAATGAACAAATTATCCATTGTGCTTGAACACATTTGTTTCTATTTTATAGAATATCAGCCTGGGTGCTGGAATGTTTCTGTATACAACGCTATATTGCTAGCTCAACAAGACATCGATGAATGATTTGGCTAAAACAGAAATAAACTGGCACTTTGGCTAGTAAATTACTTCATAATACCATTCTAATTCATCAAGCTATACATTTTCCATAAACATTTGAATACCTAAATATTCAAGTAACATTACCATGTGGCATAACATTGGCTTATTGATTTTGTAAATGGACAAATGTAGAATATATTCTTACCTTGTTCCTGGTGTCCCTCCATAGAAGGTATTTCCACTGTCACGTCAACAGGAGAATGGTCTTCTATGGACATGTCTTCTCATGACTGGTAGCTCACTAACACACTTTCTAACAGGTTTAAAGGAGACAATACCTCTCAGAGATATTCAAACTAAAACGAGTAATGTCCCTGCAATGCTTCCCATTAAGTTTTTCTCCTCCTCTCGCAGTCATGGACAAGAAATCAGCGCACCTCCTCACAACTCAATGCTACCAGCCAACTGGTGTGAGTCATAGCTCAACTGCCCCGTGTGTGTTTGTTTGTGTGTATGTGACTTCTGTACGTGTGTCACTTTTAATAGACACTGGGGTAACGCCTTTAGTTCCTACTTAGTAAAAGATCAGTGCACTTCATTTAGGCTCCAATAACAGAACAGCTTGATCATGGAGTAGTGAGGACAGCAAAGGTACAGCTGTATGTATGACACCATGTTGCCTTCACCATTCTGCTTTAAGTCAGCTAACACAATGCAGACACATACCCCATGGTCTTGTTAGTAGATCAAGTGCGCGCGCACACACACACACACTTACAACTCTACTCTCACCTCTCCAGAGCATCGCAAACATATGAACACAAATGGAAAGATCAGTGCCATAACAATCAACACTTACAAACTTTTCATAAAAAAATGTATGAGATACTTATTTCTGTAATGTCAGTCTTTCTGTTGATAAACCACTGTCATTATCATCATGGGTTAGAAACCAAATGCTGATGTTTTTATCATTAGAATCACGAGTGTTCACAGCGTCACAAACAATACTGCACAGGGTAAGTGGAGTAAATGATGAATCTTTTAAGTTTACTTATGATACTTATAGCTCACATGATGTCTTCAAACAGAGAGGGGCTGGCAAAACATTAAAACATCTGAGGCCAGTCCTTTTTTCCACCACTAACGATGCTTGTCACAGTTATCACGGATACAGATGTTGTACGGCCAGCAAGTCTGATGTCATTTCCAATGAACGCCTCAGTTCAGCATCTTCCAATAAAGTAACAGCAAGCCTGCCAACAATGTGCTCACTAGCCACAAACAGTAACTCCAGCAACTTTAGTGCGACCAGGGTGATAAAACGGGCTTCATTTTTTTGTCAGTAAGCAGACAAAAGTAGGGCAAGGTGAGAATTTCGAACAAAGTCTTCCAGCATCTCCCAAGACCCATGTTCAAAAGAGGCTGTCTACATAGCCTAGATTTTGCACACTTCATAGCCGGTTGTATATTGGTTTGCTGCTTCAAATAACATGTATGCTCTGGTGGGCACAATTCTTGTGATGATTCATTTGTTTCCTCCTACAGTCTGGAGTACGTTTTAGGACACCCTCAAACCTCACACCTGCCCCTTCTTTGAGTCAACCGTAGTGTATTTCTATTTTGCACTGATCTTCTCTGTATTCTTTGAATAAATAACAAAGTACAATATTATATTATAAAATAATGGATTCTTTTTCTAATCATAAACAATATGAGTATTCATAAAGCACATACATGAATGTACTAGTAATGACTAGTGAAGTAAGAAATGTGCATTATGAACATTTATTTTATTTAACTTTTATTTAAGAAATTAGTCATGCTGAGACCACAATCTCTTTCGCAGATGAGCCCTGTATGAATACAGTGGGGAAAAAAAGTGTTAGTCAGCCACCAATTGTGCAAGTTCTCCCACTTAAAAAGATGAGAGGCCTGTAATTTTCATCATAGGTACACGTCAACTATGACAGACAAAATGACATTTTTTTTCCTCCAGAAAATCACATTGTAGGATTTTATATGAATTTATTTGCAAATTATGGTGGAAAATAAGTATTTGGTCAATAACAAAAGTTTCTCAATACTTTGTTGGCAATGACACAGGTCAAACGTTTTCTGTAAGTCTTCACAAGGTTTTCACACACTGTTGCTGGTATTTTGGCCCATTCCTCCATGCAGATCTTCTCTAGAGCAGTGATGTTTTGGGGCTGTTGCTGGGCAACACGGACTTTCAACTCCCTCCAAAGATTTTCTATGGGGTTGAGATCTGGAGACTGGCTAGGCCACACCAGGACCTTGAAATGCTTCTTACGAAGCCACTCCTTCGTTGCCCGGGCGGTGTGTTTGGGATCATTGTCATGCTGAAAGACCCAGCCACGTTTCATCTTCAATGCCCTTGCTGATGGAAGGAGGTTTTCACTCAAAATCTCACGATACATGGCCCCATTCATTCTTTCCTTTACACGGATCAGTCGTCCTGGTCCCTTTTCAGAAAAACAGCCCCAAAGCATGATGTTTCCACCCCCATGCTTCACAGTAGGTATGGTGTTCTTTGGATGCAACTCAGCATTCTTTGTCCTCCAAACACGACGAGTTGAGTTTTTACCAAAAAGTTATATTTTGGTTTCATCTGACATTCTCCCAATCCTCTTCTGGATCATCCAAATGCACTCTAGCAAACTTCAGACGGGCCTGGACATGTACTGGCTTAAGCAGGGGGACAAGCCTGGCACTGCAGGATTTGAGTCCCTGGCGGCGTAGTGTGTTACTGATGGTAGGCTTTGTTACTTTAGTCCCAGCTCTCTGCAGGTCATTCACTAAGTCCCCCCGTGTGGTTCTGGGATTTTTGCTCACTGTTCTTGTGATCATTTTGACCCCACGGGGTGAGATCCCCCAGATCGAGGGAGATTATCAGTGGTCTTGTATGTCTTCCATTTCCTAATAATTGCTCCCACAGTTGATTTATTCAAACCAAGCTGCTTACCTATTGCAGATTCAGTCTTCCCAGCCTGGTGCAGGTCTACAATTGTGTTTCTGGTGTCCTTTGACAGCTCTTTGGTCTTGGCCATAGTAGAGTTTGGAGTGTGACTGTTTGAGGTTGTGGACAGGTGTCTTTTATACTGATAACAAGTTCAAACAGGTGCCATTAATACAGGTAACGAGTGGAGGACAGAGGAGCCTCTTAAAGAAGAAGTTACAGGTCTGTGAGAGCCAGAAATCTTGCTTGTTTGTAGGTGACCAAATACTTATTTTCCACCATAATTTGCAAATAAATTCATTAAAAATCCTACAATGTGATTTTCTGGATTTTTTTTCCTCTATTTGTCTGTCATAGTTGACGTGTACCTATGATGAAAATTACAGGCCTCTCTCATCTTTTAAGTGGGAGAACTTGCACAATTGGTGGCTGACTAAATACTTTTTCCCCCCACTGTATATCAATACATAACAATTACACTATACATATCTATATACACATCAATTACACAATACATGAAAAGCAAAACACAAATCATATGAAACCCATTCTACAGTAAAATACATCTCATTCCATTAATAATGAATTCATTTGCAAATTATGGTGGAAAATAAGTATTTGGTCACCTACAAACAAGCAAGAGTTCTGGCTCTCACAGACCTGTAACTTCTTCTTTAAGAGGCTCCTCTGTCCTCCACTCGTTAATTATTTATGCATAGTCACTTTAACTCTACCCACATGTACATATTACTTCAACTATCTCAACTAGCCGGTACCCCCCTGTATATATAGCCTCCCTACTGTTATTTTATTTTACTTCTGCTATTTTTTTCTCAACATTTTTTTTGTTGTTGTTTTATTTTTACTTTTTTTGTAAAAAATAAATGCACTGTTGGTTAAGGGCTGTAAGTAAGCATTTCACTGTAATGTCTGCACCTGTTGTATTCGGCGCATGTGACCAATACAATTTGATTTGATTTGATTTGATATGGAGTTGGTCCCCCCTTTGCTGCTATAACAGCCTCCACTGTTCTGGGAAGGTTTCCACTAGATTTTGGAACAGTGCTGCGGGGACTTGCTCTATTCAGCCACAAGAGCATTAGTGAGGTCGGCCACTGATGTTGGACGATTAGGCCTGGCTTGC
This sequence comes from Coregonus lavaretus, assembly GCF_964263955.1. Lineage (NCBI taxonomy): Eukaryota > Metazoa > Chordata > Actinopteri > Salmoniformes > Salmonidae > Coregonus > Coregonus lavaretus. The sequence goes on along the minus strand of NC_139996.1, from coordinate 58,624,335 downwards.
AGTCGGCGTTCCAATTCATCCCAAAGGTGTTTGATGGGGTTGAGGTCAGGGCTCTGTGCAGGCCAGTCAAGTTCTTCCACACCGATCTCGACAAACCATTTCTGTATGGACCTCGCTTTGTGCACATGGGCATTGTCATGCTGAAACAGGAAAGGGCCTTCCCCAAACTGTTGCTATAAAGTTGGAAGCACAGAATCGTCTATAATGTCATTGCATGCTGTAGCGTTAAGATCTCTTTTCACTGGAACTAAGGTGCCTAGCCCGAACCATGAAGCCCCAGACCATTTGTATTAATTAAGGATCCCAATTAGCTGCTGCCAAGGCAGAAGCTACTCTTCCTGGGGTCCAGCATCATTAAGGTAGTTATACAATATAAAATATTACATGACATTACATTTCACAACACTTTTCACAACACATTAAGTGTGTTCCCTCAGGCCCTACTCCACTACCACAAATCTACAATACAAAATCCATGTGTATGTGTGTGTAGAGTGCGTGTCTTATCAGGTGTTTGTGTAAGTGTGTGTCTGTGTGTGTCTCTTCAAAGTCCCCGCTGCTCCGTAAGGCATATTTTTATCTGTAAAAAAAGATTATAATGTTTGCATCAGTTTTATTATTCCTCCTCCACCAAACTTTACAGTTGGCACTATGCATTCGGGCATGTAGCGTTCTCCTGGCATCCGCCAAACCCAGATTCGTCCGTCGGACTGCCAGATGGTGAAGCGCAATTCATCACTCCAGAGTACGCGTTACCACTGCTCCAGAGTCCAATGGCGTCGAGCTTTACACCACTCCAGCCGACACTTGGCATTGCGCATGGTGATCTTAGACTTGTGTGTGGCTGCTCTGCCATGGAAACCCATTTCATGAAGTTCCTGCGCTGACGTTGCTTCCAGAAGCAGTTTGGAACTTGGTAGTGAGTGTTGCAACCAAGGACAGACGATTTTTACACGCTACGCAGTTCAGCATTCGGCGGTCCCTTTCTGTGAGCTTGAGTGGCCTACCACTTCACGACTGAGCCGTTGTTGCTCCTAGACGTTTCCACTTCACAATAAAAGCACTTACAGTTGACCAAGGCAGCTCTAGAAGGGCAGAAATTTGACGATCTGACTTGTTGGAAAGGTGGCATCCTATGACGGTGCCACGTTGAGTCACTGAGCTCTTCAGTAAGGCCATTCTACTGCCAATGTTTGTTTATGGGGATTGCATGGCTGTGTGCTCGATTGTATACACCTGTCAGCAACGGGTGTTGCTGAAATATCAGAATCCGCTAATTTGATGGGGTGTCCACATACTTTTGTATATATAGTGTATCTCTTTAGGAGCCGAAAGGGAAAATGCTGATCCGAGTGCTTCCTTTCTTTCGACCCTATCAGTATCGATACATGCCTCAACAACGCACTTAGCGAACGTTCTCTCTGTGTGGTGTTTTAGGAAACGCATGTTACATCTTTGGCTGTTGTAGAAAAGATGCATCGTTAAAAACACTCAGAAGCCTAAATTCCATTGCTATCGGGAAACCAGGCCCAGGACAAAATTAGGACAAAGGACGCATGTTAGCGCGCAGGTATAAACGGGGCTTCATACAGACCACAATACACTATGATGTGGTCATGGGCAGAGTGAAGACCCTCGTCTGGTTTTGAAGAGAAGGCTGTAGGGCATAGACTAAGTTTACACCCTACAGTGTTAATGTACCATATTCTTCAGTTTTCTTTCTTTTGACATGGAAAATTGAGTAGGGTAGTATTGTGACAACACTACTGTCAAACCCCCTGGAGCTGACCGCAATGCATTGCTTGTCTGTTATACAATATACAGGAAGCTCCACTGAAGTGGAGAGAAAACGGACCACTGAGAAAGTAAATGATTTTCTGTCATGTTCAGTCCTGGTAAGCATTAAATATGGTTGAACTGTGTAGGCAGTGCCGGCCCTGTCTGAAGCTGCCACATTGTTTTATTTGGACAAAAAGTGTTTAATTAGTCCAGGTTGTTTCATTTGAGGCTACATTAATTAATTTACCAACAAGACAGTGGAATGTCTATCAATGTTTAAAAAAACACATCTACACAGTAGTGAGGTAGAACAGTTGAAGATGTTTATCATAACGGTAAAACAAAACAAAAAAATAGCGTGACCTTTGCCTATCGACTTGCTAGCTCGTTATTGGGCCATTGGGTTGGAAACAGACAACTTTTAGTTTTCGTAAAGTCTATTATTGGTTTGACTGGCAAGTGGAGAGAACGGAGTGGCATCAACAGAACGGCATTATAGAAACAGAATGACCCACTGTGGAAATGATTTGTTTTATGCATGCGTTGCTTTTCAAAACAATCTCTCCAACATGTCTTTTTATCACATTCCGTCTATTTGTATGGCTCCCTGTTCTACAGCTCGATGACAATGTTTGAAGTTGCGTCTATTAAAGAATGAAAAAAATAATTATAAAGCATCTAATAGTCAGTCTGTCAGATGTGCCTATCGAACTGTAAAGGAAACACAAGTAAATGTGACCAAATTTGAATATCGTAACATCAGGAGCTGACAGAGGACTGATCAAAGGAAAGAGACACACGGGATGGGGGCATCATAAACACACTACAGACCCTAATTTTAATAAGTAGAGGGGAATGCGGTTTTAAAACTGTATAACATAAAGTTTCAGACATGAATGATTTGTGTGTGTGTGTTAGGAGCGGGGAGGGAGAGGAGGGTGTAAAATATGTCAAACTAGCTAATGAAAGCTGGGATCACAAATGGGTGCACAATCTACACATGAACAATGAACAAACGTTTGTATCGAGACTTTTATTCATATATTTATGGATCTTCTGTAATGTACTGTATAGGGGTTCAGATGGATATTCTCTTCTCTTTCCTAAAATGTATTTTTTTATAGCAACAGTTGACCTTAAACAATACTGAGATGTAAATGTTTTTCTCCTATGTAATATTTTTGTTAACTGTAAGATCAAACAAAAACTAACGTAACGAGTTACTACAAAATACGGGTACCTTGTTTTAAATAACTAGAGAATATCCTAGTTTGTCTCAATCAAGTATATATTGTGCATAAAAAAAACTAAACAGGACAACCCAGGACAAAAACATATTGAACAATTACACGGCACATACCAAAAAATTTGACATCTTGGTAATATTACTCAAGGTACATACATCCAATACCCAATACAACAATACCATCAAATAAATGCCAAACAACTTTCAAGACAATCTGTACGCAGGAACCTATACTGTATACACACTGTACTGAAAAGGACCGAACCATAGATAAAAACTGATAATTCAGGAGTAACAATACTTAAAGGACTTGCTCTCTGTTCGTACCTATTAACCCCTTAGAGTCTAAGCCTGGGGGGGGGGGGGGGGGGTTACATACACTTAGGTTGGAGTCATTTAAACTTGTTTTTCAACCAAACTAATTTATTGTTAACAAACAATAGTTTTGGCAAGTCGGTTAGGACATCTACTTTGTGCATGAAACAAATAATTTTTTGTTTACAGACAGATCATTTCACTTATAAAATAAAATTCACTGTATCACAATTCCAGTGAGTCAGAAGTTTACATACACTAAGTTGACTGTGCCTTTAAACAGCTTGGGAAATTCCAGAAAATGACATCATTTGAGAAAATTGGAGGTGTAGCTGTGGATGTATTTCAAGGCCTACCTTCAAACTCAGTGCCTCTTTGCTTGACATCATGGGAAAATCAAAAGAAATCAACCTCAGAAAAAAAAATGCTAGACCTCCACAAGTCTGGTTCATCCTTGGGAGCAATTTCCAAACGATTGAAGGTACCACGTTCATCTGTACAAACAATAGTATGCAAGTATAAACACCATGGGACCACGCAGCCGTCATACCGCTCAGGAAGGAGACGCATTCTGTCTCCTAGAGATAAATTCACTTTGGTGCGAAAAATCAATCCCAGAACAACAGCAAAGGACCTTCTGAAAAGGCTGGAGGAAACAGGTACAAAAGTATCTACAGTGGGGAGAACAAGTATTTGATACACTGCCGAATTTGCAGGTTTTCCTACTTAAAGCATTTAGAGGTCTGTAATTTTTATCATAGGTGCACTTCAACTGTGAGAGACGGAATCTAAAAATCCAGAAAATCACGTTGTATGATTTTTAAGTAATTCATTTGCATTTTATTGCATGACATAAGTATTTGATCACCTACCAACCAGTAAGAATTCCGGCTCTCACAGACCTGTTAGTTTTTCTTTAAGAAGCCCTCCTGTTCTCCACTCATTACCTGTATTAACTGCACCTGTTTGAACTCGTTACCTGTATAAAAGACACCTGTCCACACACTCAATCAAACAGACTCCAACCTCACCACAATGGCCAACACCAGAGAGCTGTGTAAGGACATCAGGGATAAAATTGTAGACCTGCACAAGGCTAGGATGGGCTACAGGACAATAGGCAAGCAGCTTGGTGAGAAGGCAACAACTGTTGGCGCAATTATTAGAAAATGGAAGAAGTTCAAGATGACGGTCAATCACCCTCGGTCTGGGGCTCCATGCAAGATCTCACCTTGTGGGGCATCAATGATCATGAGGAAGGTGAGGGATCAGCCCAGAACTAAACGGCAGGACCTGGTCAATGACCTGAAGAGAGCTGGGACCACAGTCTCAAAGAAAACCATTAGTAACACACTACGCTGTCATGGATTAAAATCCTGCAGCGCACGCAAGGTCCCCCTGCTCAAGCCAGCGCATGTCCAGGCCCGTCTGAAGTTTGCCAATGACCATCTGGATGATTCAGAGGAGGAATGGGAGAAGGTAATGTGGTCTGATGAGACAAAAATAGAGCTTTTTGGTCTAAACTCCACTCGCCGTGTTTGGAGGAAGAAGAAGGATGAGTACAACCCCAAGAACACCATCCCAACCGTGAAGCATGGAGGTGGAAACATCATTCTTTGGGGATGCTTTTCTGCAAAGGGGACAGGACGATTGCACCGTATTGAGGGGAGGATGGATGGGGCCATGTATCGCGAGATCTTGGCCAACAACCTCCTTCCCTCAGTAAGAGCATTGAAGATGGGTCGTGGCTGGGTCTTCCAGCATGACAACGACCCGAAACACACAGCCAGGGCAACTAAGGAGTGGCTTCGTAAGAAGCATCTCAAGATCCTGGAGTGGCCTAGCCAGTCTCCAGACCTGAACCCAATAGAACATCTTTGGAGGGAGCTTAAAGTCCGTATTGCCCAGCGACAGCCCCGAAACCTGAAGGATCTGGAGAAGGTCTGTATGGAGGAGTGGGCCAAAATCCCTGCTGCAGTGTGTGCAAACCTGGTCAAGACCTACAGGAAACGTATGATCTCTGTAATTGCAAACAAAGGTTTCTGTACCAAATATTAAGTTCTGCTTTTCTGATGTATCAAATACTTATGTCATGCAATAAAATGCAAATTAATTTCTTAAAAATCATACAAATGTGATTTTCTGGATTTTTGTTTTAGATTCCGTCTCTCACAGTTGAAGTGTACCTATGATAAAAATGACAGATCTCTACATGCTTTGTAAGTAGGAAAACCTGCAAAATCGGCAGTGTATCAAATACTTGTTCTCCCCACTGTATATCCACAGTAAAACGAGTCCTATATCGACATAACCTGAAAGGCTGCTCAGCAAGGAAGAAGCCACTGTTCCAAAACCACCATAAAAAAGCCAGACTACGGTTTGGGGACAAAGATCATACTTTTTGGAGAAATGTCCTCTGGTCTGATGAAACAAAAATAGAACTGTTTGGCCATAATGACCATCGCTATGTTTGGAGGAAAAAGGGGGTTGCTTGCAAGCCGAAGAACACCATCCCAACCGTGGAGCACGGGGGTGGCAGCATCATGCTGTGGGGGTGCTTTTCTGCAGGAGGGACTGGTGCACTTCACAAAATAGATGGCATCATGAGGAAGGAAAATTATGTGGATATATTGAAGCAACATCTCAAGACATCAGTCACAAATGGGTCTTCCAAATGGACAATGACCCCAAGCATACTTCCAAAGTTGTGGCAAAATGGCTTAAGGACAACAAAGTCAAGGTATTGGAGTGGCCATCACAAAGCCCTGACCTCAACCTTATAGAAAATGTATGGGCAGAACTGAAAAAGCGTGTGCGAGCAAGGAGGCCTACAAACCTTACTCAGTTACACCAGCTCTGTCAGGACGAATGGGCCAAAATCCACCCAACTTATTGTGGGAAGCTTGTGGAAGGCTACCCGAAACGTTTGACCCAAGTTAAACAATTTAAAGGCAATGCTACCAAATACTAATTGAGTGTATGTAAACTTCTGACCCACTGAGAATGTGATGAAAGAAATAAAAGCTGAAATAAATAATTCTCTCTACCATTATTCTGACATTTCACATTCTTAAAATAAAGTGGTGATCCTAACTGACCTAAAACAGGATTAAGTGTCAGGCATTGTGAAAAACTGAGTTTAAATGTATTTGGCTAAGGTGTATGTAAACTTCCGAATTCAACTGTGATATTATATATATATATATATATATATATATATATACACACACACACATATTTATATATATATATACATATACACATATATACATATATATATATATATATTAGGGGTGTAACGATTCGTTTTAACAACGATTCGATTTGTATCACGATTCGTGGTTGTCGATACGATTCAAGGACGATATTGGTTCATTTAGAACGATACGATCCGAAACGATTCAGTGACTTGAAATCGATTCAGTAACCTTTTAGCCAAAAATTCAACCAGTGTGACTGAAATAAATACCTGGATACTGGACAGTGCAGGTGAAGTTTCCTAGATTCCTGTTTCTTGTAAGGACCGCAATGGTGGCTTGATAATTTCTCGCTCGTCGGCTTCTCCTCTGTCGTCCGCCATGCTATGTTTTGTTGTCTTTGCGCCTTTGCGCTGCTGCTGGCGCGGGGCGATGATGTCACGGATAGGCAGACTGAATCGAGTAATGTTTAAAGCCTTTATCATTAAAAGTGCTAAGAAAAAACATCCATATAAAGTCTGACGTGCTTAAATCCAATGGGTTATTTCCTAGTATCGATACAATCGATTTATTACATTTTAAAACGATGTTAGATTGATATATGTTGTCCAAAAGGCCAACTCGCCGAGCACAGATCGATGTAGTTGGATCATAGGAATATAAATCGATACATCGATGTAGTAGATGGATCGTTACACCCCTAATATATATATATATATATAAATAAACATACACATATATAAACATACATACATACATACATATATACATACATATATATATATACATACATACACATATACATACATACACATATACATACATACATCCATACACATATATATATATATATATATATATATATATATATATATATATATATATATATATATATATATATATATATATATATATATATACATACATATACAGTGAGGGAAAAAAGTATTTGATCCCCTGCTGATTTTGTACGTTTGCCCACTGACAAAGAAATGATCAGTCTATAATTTTAATGGTAGGTTTATTTGAACAGTGTGAGACAGAATAACAACAAAAAAATTCAGAAAAACACATGTAAAAAATGTTATAAATTGATTTGCATTTTAATGAGGGAAATAAGTATTTGACCCCCTCTCAATCAGAAAGATTTCTGGCTCCCAGGTTGTCTTTTATACAGGTAACGAGCTGAGATTAGGAGCACACTCTTAAAGGGAGTGTGCCTAATCTCAGCTTGTTACCTGTATAAAAGACACCTGTCCACAGAAGCAATCAATCAATCAGATTCCAAACTCTCCACCATGGCCGAGACCAAAGAGCTCTCCAAGGATGTCAGGGACAAGATTGTAGACCTACACAAGGCTGGAATGGGCTACAAGACCATCGCCAAGCAGCTTAGTGAGAAGGTGACAACAGTTGGTGCGATTAACCCAAAATAACTGTCAATCTCCCTCGGCCTGGGGCTCCATGCAAGATCTCACCTCGTGGAGTTGTAATGATCATGAGAACAGTGAGGAATCAGCCCAGAACTACACGGGAGGATCTTGTCAATGATCTCAAGGCAGCTGGGACCATAGTCACCAAGATAACAATTGGTAACACACTTCGACGTGAAGGACTGAAATCCTGCAGCGCCCGCAAGGTCCCCCTGCTCAAGAAAGCACATATACCTGCCTGTCTGAAGTTTGCCAATGAACATCTGAATGATTCAGACGAGAACTGGGTGAAAGTGTTGTGGTCAGATGAAACCAAAATGGAGCTCTTTGGCATCAACTCAACTCGCCGTGTTTGGAGGAGGAGGAATGCTGCCTATGACCCCAAGAACACCATCTCCACCGTCAAACATGGAGGTGGAAACATTATGCTTTGGGGGTGTTTTTCTGCTAAGGGGACAGGACAACTTCACTGCAACAAAGGGACGATGGACAGGGCCATGTACCGTCAAATCTTGGGTGAGAACCTCCTTCCCTCAGCCAGGGCATTGAAAATGTGTCGTGGATGGGTATTCCAGCATGACAATGACCCAAAACACACGGCCAAGGCAACAAAGGAGTGGCTCAAGAAGAAGCCCATTAAGGTCCTGGAGTGGCCTAGCCAGTCTCCAGACCTTAATCCCATAGCAAATCTGTGGAGGGAGCTGAAGGTTCGAGGTGCCAAACGTCAGGCTCAAAACCTTAATGATTGGAGAACATCTGCAAAGAGGAGTGGGACAAAATCCCTCCTGAGTTGTGTGCAAACCTGGTGGCCAACTACAAGAAACGTCTGACCTCTGTGATTGCCAACAAGGGTTTTGCCACCAAGTACTAAGTAATGTTTTGCAGAGGGGTCAAATACTTATTTCCCTCATTAAAATGCAAATCAATTGATAACATTTTTGACATGCGTTTTTCTGGATTTTGTTGTTGTTATTCTGTCTCTCACTGTTCAAATAAACCTACCATTAAAATTATAGACTGATCATGTCTTTGTCAGTGGGCAAACGTACAAAATCAGCAGGGGATCAAATACTTTTTTCCCCCTCACTGTATATATATATATATATATATATATATATATATATATATATATATATATATATATATATATATATATATATACACACATATATATATGTGTGTATGTATATATATATATGTATATATATATATATATATATATATATATATATATATATATATATATATATATATATATATATATATATATAAGTACTTCTATTAGCCCATTGAAACGCATTGAGTAACAGATTCATACATGGAGAAACAGTAAAAAAAATAGAAAGGAAGCTTGTTTTGAAGTGTCTGTCCTTTATATGATTAGAAAGATCAGGAAATTATAATTGATTTTATTTTTTACACATATTTAGCCCCTTTTTTTATGCACTAAACTACTTCCATATATACTCACCGGCCAGTTTATTACGTACACCCATCTAGTACCAGGCCAGAACGCCCTTTGCCTCCAGAACAGCCTGAATTATTTAGGGCATTCTACAAGGTGTCGGAAACGTTCCAAAGGGATGTTGGTCCATGCTGACGCGATGGCATCACATAGTTGCTGCAGATTGGACGGCGATACATTCACGCTGTCAACAGCCCGTTCCATCTCATCCGAAAGATGCTCTATTGGGTTGAGGTCAGGGGACCGCGCCAGGCCACTCAAGTAAACTGAACTTGCTGTCATTTTCCATGCGACGTTTTTCCACTCCTCAATTGTCCAGTGTTGGTGAATGCGTGTCCCCTGGAGCTGCTGCTTCTTATTTTTAGCTGATAAGAGTGGAACCCGGTGTGGTCGACTGCTGCAATAGCCCATCCGTGACAAGGTTCGACGAGTTGTGTGTTCAGAGATGCCGTTCTGCACACCACTGTTGTATTGCACCGTTATTTGTCTGTATGTGACCCGCCTGTTAGCTTGCATGATTATTGCCACTCTCCTCCCACCTCTTTCAACGAGCTGTTGTCGCCCACAGAACTGCCGCTGACTGGATGTTTTTTGTTTGTCGCACCAATCTCGGTAAACCCTAGACACTGTAGCACGTGAAAACCCCAGGAGGGCGGCCGTTTCTGAGATATTGGATCCGGTGCGCCTGGCACCGACGATCATACCACGCTCAAAGTCGCTTAGGTCACTCGTTTTGCCCACTCTAACGTTCAATCGAACAGTAACTGAATGCCTCAATGCCTGTCTGCCGGCTTTATGTAGCAAGCCATGGCCACGTGACTCACTGTCTGTAGAAGTGATCAATTTTCGTGAACGGGGGGGTGTACCTAATAAACTGTCCAGTGAGTGTATACTTCCATACATTTCTTTAACTGCTACTGGGCGAGTCTTGCGGTACCGACTGAGTCTTCAGACGAGTCTTGTGAGGGATGTGGGCATCCTAGAGCAAATCATGTACGTGTTTGTGAGAGTCTCATCTTTCCATAGAGGGGTCATAATAGTTTCTAGGGCAAACCGTTCGGACGCTACAGACATTTTCGAGGGCCGATTTTAGGGATGTCTCATGGTCTGACAAACACTGCTGTAGCTCTGCCATCTTTCACCGCAGATGCAGAAGGCTGACATCGGTGAATGTGGTGGATTGAGACGTAGCCCATGCAAAAAAACATGCTTAGATTTCCACAGGGGCACGGACATCAACTCTAGGGGGTTAATAACAAAAAATATTTAAAAAGTATGGCTAAAAAAATATTACAAATACTATAAAAACAGTATCATGCCATCTTTCTCGTGTATACAGTGCATTAGGAACGTATTCAGACCCCTAGACTTTTTCCACATTTTGTTACAGCCTTATTTTAAAATTGATTAGATAAATAAAACAATCTCAATCTACACACAATACCCCATAATGACAAAGCGAAAACAGGTTTTTAGAAATGTTAGCAAATTTATTTAAAAAATATATAAAAAAATACCTTATTTACATAAGTATTCAGACCCTTTGCTATGAGACTCGAAATTGAGCTCAGGTGCATCCTGTTTCCATTGATCATCCTTGAGATGTTTCTACAACTTGATTGGAGTCCACCTGTGGTCAATTCAATTGATTGGACATGATTTGGAAAGGCACACACCTGTCTATATAAGTTCCCACAGTTGACAGGTGTCAGAGCAAAAACCAAGCCATGAGGTCGGAAGAATTGCCCGTAGAGCTCAGAGACAGGATTGTGTCGAGGCAGAGATCTGGGGAAGGGTACCAAAACATGTCTGCTGCATTGAAGGTCCCCAAGGACACAGTGTCCTCCATCATTCTTAAATGGAAGAAGTCAGGGAGGTGACCAAGAACCCGATGGTCACTATGACAGAGGTCCAGAGTTCCTCTGTGGAGATGGGAGAACCTTCCAGAAGGACAACCATCTCTGCAGCACTCCACCAATCAGGCCTTTATGGTAGAGTGGCCAGACGGAAGCCACTCCTCAGTAAAAGGCACATGACAGCCCACTTGGAGTTTGCCAAAAGGCAACTAAAGACTCTCAAACCACGAGAAACAAGATTCTCTGGTCTGATGAAACCAAGATTGAACTTTTTGGGATGAATGCCAAGCGTCACGTCTGGAGGAAACCTGGCACCATCCCTACGGTGAAGCATGGTGGTGGCAGCATCATGCTGTGGGGATGTTTTTCAGCGGCAGGGACTGGGAGACTAGTCAGGATCGAGGGAAAAATGAACAGAGCAAAGTACAGAGAGATCCTTGATGAAAACCTGTTCCAGAGCGCTCAGGACCTCAGACTGGGGCGAAGGTTCACCTTCCAACAAGACAACAACCTTAAGCACACAGCCAAGACAACGTAGGAGTGGCTTCGGGACAAGTCTCTGAATGTCCTTGAGTGGCCCAGCCAGAGCTCGGACTTGAACCCGATCGAACATCTCTGGAGACCTGAAAATAGCTGTGCAGCGACGCTCCCCATCCAACCTAACACAGCTTGAGAGGATCTGCAGAGAAGAATGGGAGAAACTCCCCAAATACAGGTGTGCCAAGCTTGTAGCGTCATACCAAAGACTCAAGGCTGTAATCGCTGCCAAATGTGCTTCAACAAAGTACTGAGTAAAGGGTCTGAATACTTATGTAAACGTCATATTTCACTTTTTTTTGTAATACATTTGCAAACATTTCTAAAAACCTTTTTTGCTTAGTCATTATGGGGTATTATGTGTAGATTGATGAGGGCGGAAAAAACAATTTAAATCAATTTTAGAATAAGGCTGTAACGTAACAGAATGAGGAAAAAGTCAAGGGGTCTGAATACTTTCTGAATGCACTATAAGTGCAATGTGCATCACATCTGTTTCCTTTCTTAAAAGACAGAGAATAAATAGTAAAACAAAACAAAAATTGGAGTGTGTCATAGTGGAGTGGCTTTGGCCTTTAGTGTTGTTCTCGATGTGCATGTTCTTTTTATGTAAATCGGCATTGAGGAGGACCAGGGTCATGTTCATTAGGGCATCAAACGGAAGAAAACGGACTGAAACGGAAGGAATACCTGGACTTAAAAATGTACATTTTTGCCTTCCATTGCAAAAAAAAAACGGTTCCCCCCGCGTGCCCTAATGAACACCACCCAGGTCATGGTAAAATGGACAGCTGTGGTTCCCTATGGGCAGCCCAGTGCTGCCTGGCCCTGCTGTGGGTTGGTCAAATCATATAGTTTTTCTTGAGCACCTCCAGGTACTGCTGTGTGGCCCTGCTGACTGGGTCCTCCACCACACTGAGACCCCGACCCAGGCTGGTAGGGGAGCCTGAGGCAGAGCCCACCGGAGACATCCGGGCAGAGCCCTCCAGCTCTGCTGTCGCTGAAGAGAGAGAAGACAGGGAGGGGAGAGAGAGAGAGACGGGGAGAGAAAGAAATGCTTAAAGGTATGAACAGTCAAAATCATGTTCTTCATGGAATTGGATGATATTTGGATGAAACCAGATCAAAGCATGATGACCAAAGTATGAAAAATGACTGTTGCTTCTACATTGATAAAGTTTGATCATACAGTTACTGGTCCCCTCCCCCATGTCAAACACTTGGATTCAGGAGTCGGGATTATTAAGGGGATAGTGTGGCATCACCCTAATGCTCATTTTAATACACCAATGGTAACATCATATTCTCTTACCTAATTTAAATAAGTACCGCCTTGTAACCAACATGGAAGAAGGTGTGTTTTCAGAGGGCCGTGGTTTATATAGCTAGATAGCTACTCTACTGGTTCCAAAATTTGACTGTAGGGTGTCAGCAAATATAATTAAAAGTTCACACTGTTCATCTATGGCAAAGATACTTTTATGTTTCCCCTTTCATCTGTGTCGGGTGTTAGCTAGTTACTGGCTAGCTAGGTCTTCAGCCAGCATGGAACAAAAGAGGGGGAAGGGTCATTCAAAACTCTGATGCAGTTGTCATGCCAACACATCTGTCAGTGTTGCTGTGAACCGCATCACAATAGACATGCCAAACAGGAGATGTATAAAACAAATTGACATCAATAACCACGTTTCCATCCACAGTTTTTATGTGATTATAAAAAAATTATCACGACAGCTGTGATGGAAACAGGAGTTTCGGTACAATTGTAAAAACGCAGACAGATAATTTGTTCGTTCGACATGGTGGGATCTTTGGGTCGGTGAAATGTATAATGCAAGAAATGGTGGTGGAAACGCCTTTATGCGAGAATATTGATATAATAACCATTATATCGAAGTAAACTTGGTGTCATGTGATGACATGGTGTGTGTGGTCCTTCCACTACGACTCGGGAATCCATGCGGTTTAAATTAGGCTACAGATGAAATAAATTATGATGACATGATAGTCAATGCTTTACTGCCATTTTGACAAATAAAAACATTCTCGCTCTTATCCACAATGTAGACTAGCCTACCTGCAGATCCTACCCACACTGTATCTGCGAGCTGTTGGCCAGAGTAGGCACATTTTCTTTTAATGTGGATTTTCTCATATTTGCATTCAAATCTGTTGCCAATTGGATAGAAACCTAGCTATTTATGCAATATCAATGTTGTTTGAGTTGCTTTGTGTATCACCAAATTGGCTTGAGATGATTTTACTGCAACACTGCATCCAAGTTTCTTGACATTGGTGTTTCAACGAGCTGTCAGTCAAGGCAAGCTCATGAATATAAGCTCCCCGCTCACTCAGCCTGTCTTTTCAAACTTCCAGGCATTTAGCCATGACAGAAAGTACCTTCTCTTTAAAATATTATAGGTGATATTTCTGTCACTCAAAAGGCTATTTTACATGGAAATCCGAATGACTGTTCAGGACCCTTAATTTCTAAGCTAGTGTATAAAATATATATATTTTTTGCAGTAATCTGGACTTGTTCCTCTAGTATTAGAATTTAAAAACAAATACATCATTTCCAGATCTGAAAATACAATTCTGTTATATTCTGTTATTAAAATGATAACATTATCAAACGTGTCATATGTTTTGGACTGAATTTAGTCCCTGCATAAACACTTACCATGGTCCAACTCCTTTGATATGTTTCTCTCCAATTCATTCTGCATCTAGAAAAGAAGAGCAAGCATATTCTGAGCTATTTTGGTATAACCAAAAGCTTTATCACTGCTGTGGGCTTTTAAAGAAGAAACAATTTTCAGCATTTTTATATATATTTTTATAATGGATATCCTTATAAAACAACAAGAACTTGCACCATCTGAAAAGTAGAAGACCATTTTCCATAAAAATAGGAAAATTGCCCGCTTTACTTGTTGGTATTAAATGCACTGAACATAAGCTAATGTTGGTAAAATGTGCTTGATGAAAAAGGCAGACAGAACTGCATGAGAAAAAGCACTGCAATTTTTGAAACACAACAGAGCATGCAAGCAAAGCTCTGCTTCAGCCTACAAATGGTATTTCTGTAGTGGTTGAATTACACCAACTGAACAGTGTTCATTGTTAGATTATTTTACTGGGAGGTCAGTGGCAGTCGGTGACATTTAAGATGAGGGAGGACGCAAATTGTTTTTATGAGCATGGCCTTATTTCTATTACAACATATTGGTTGACTGTCATTCATATTCCATTCACCCAGCTCGATGTAACATCGATAGGTTTAGGCTACTAACATGATATTGACATTTTCAGTTTCAAATACGTTTTTCAACAGAATCTGAGGAATGAATACACCCCTGATCACACGCAAACACAGTTTTCATAGCAGCCACATACAAACAGCATGATCATTTTGCCCGTTGTATAATTCCTTCTCGCATCTATGCGCTCTCCTCTCACCTTTTCCCTTCGCTTGTGGACTTCAGTGCACAACCCATCAGCTATGACCAGGCAAAAAAAACATTCCAAGCCAAACCATATTAGCTAATGTCATAGTCAACATAGCTACTACAACCTACATGTTAGTAAACCCGATACAATCACGCAGTACAGTCAGCAAGCAGTTTAGCAGTTACACCGGCGGGCCCCGGTGGCAATAAATTAATACACCCAAAAGCTTACCTTGATTTGGAAGAGTTCCAGTGTTGGATAGCCATAGCCAGCTAGCTAACACAGCATCCCTCTCTGTTTGATAAAGGTGTTTGAGTAGGCTAAACCAGCTAGCTGCATTCGCTAGCTAAGTGAAAGTTTATTTTTTTTATTTTTACTAAATATAGCTAGCTCTCTCGCTCTCTCTCTCTTGCTTCTTCATATTTAAACAAATATATTTGTTCAAAACTGTTCAACTATAGGCCCTTTTCACGTGACGTCAGACAACTTCCGTTCTGCCGCGATGCAGGTTATGTTTACATCCGGTGTCGCTTAGGAACGCTTAGCTAGTAGCACATCATTATGGAGTTCACCCAGTCCCTTTCACATCTGCCACCAATACGACTTAACGACGTAGAACGACTTGCTGACAAGTGGTCCCTTACTTCAAGATCGAAGCTTGATAAAGGCTACAAGTTCTTCGTTGAAGGTTACCTGTTTGATTATGAAGGTACGTGTTTATCTTTATTTAGCTTAAATTAGCCCTATGCTAGCGAAGGTTATGAGCTGACGAGTTTCTGTTTTGCAGCCTCTTTTTAATATTACTGCTGTTTGTATCGACCGTAAGATAAGAGTCAGTAATGTATTAATGGCTAATGCTGCGCCCTTTCTCCCAATCACTGTATTGAAACAGTCTCAAGTGTAGTTAACGGTGAGGTGACAGTGAGAGGGCGATGTTACAGGTCCATGAAGAAAAATGAGGAGGCTCATCGGCTTCAGGTTTCTCAGATAAACAGTTCTCTAACATTATGATAAGATAGGTTAAGATAGATAAGTTTTCTTTTTGTTGTGTTTTGCTGCGGTTGCAGATTTAATAAGAATGATTCCACAAAGTTCCACTGTGGATCAGTTTGTTTCTCAGTCTGAGCTCTGATTTTGTATCATTAAACTTAATACACAACGAAATTCTTACAAACCGATGTGGGTTGTTGACGGCAATAAAGACTGGGAAAGATTCTGTGATAACTCAAAATGTTCAAATTTTCGATAAGTGTTGGCAGGGAGAAAAGAAACAGCTAAATTAACATTCAGCTTTGACCAGGAATCAATATTTATCTAGCTATCATGCACAACAGTATTTGAATAGGTGAGTTACTATACATTCATGAATAAACTAACTGCCTAACAAAGGGTTAGATAGCTAGCTAAGTAAACTTGTTACATTACAGCCAGGCAGCAATGTAACGCTACCTTTTAACGTTATCGGTATCTGGTACTAAGTTGTTGTTAGCTAACGTTAGCCCACTTTTAAGTAACTAAGGCAGTGAACAATTATGAATTAACAATAACGTTAGCAAGTTACAAACCATTGCATATACGTAAACATTATTACTCTTAACTTTACTAATTTAACTTAAACGTACCTTTTGGAATTTCTTCAAGTAGCTAGCTTGCTAGTTAGTGGTCAACAGTTGTATTTTCGTTGAGAAGTCTCAGGTTACGGGCGAACGGAAGTGAAGTTAACCTGCTACGCGGAAAGGCGGAAGTTAGATGACGTCATCGTGAAAAGGGCCTATTGTCTTTCACATTTTATGCACTGCAGTGCTAACTAGCTGTAGCTTATGCTTTCAGTACTAGATTCATTCTCTGATCCTTTGATTGGGTGGACAACGTCAGTTCATGCTGCAAGAGCTCTAATAGGTTGGAGGATGTCCTCCGGAAGTTGTCATAATTACTGTGTAAGTCTATGGAAGGGGGTGAGAACCATGAGCTTCCTAGGTTTTGTATTGAGATCAATGTACCCAGAGGAGGTAGCCTAGCGGTTAAGAGTATTGGGCCAGTAACTGGTTCGAATCCCTGAGCCGATTTGGTGAAAAATCTGTCGATGCGCTCTTGCGCAAGGCACTTAACCCTAATTGCTCCTGTAAGTCGCTCTATATAAGAGCGTCTGCTAAATGAATAAAATGTAAAAAAAAAAAAAAAATAATGTAGAGGATGGAAAATAGCTGTCCTCCGGCTACACTATGGTGCTACCCTACAGAGTGCTGTCGAAGCTACGCTACTATTTGGTGACGTTAATATATTTAGTATAGTTTTATATAAAAATGATAGATTTTTTTAATGTTTCACTATTTTTATGAAATTCACTGAGGATGGTCCTCCCCTTCCTCCTCTGAGGTGTCTCCATTTTGATCATTTCAACAAGCACAACACCTCAGCAAGACAATACAGTAGCTGCTTTTGCTGCAGTTTTATTGAACAGATCTAGAACACATTGTATTTAATTTGAATCTATTCAATTGTTCCTGAAACATTTGTGTGCGAATGTTGTGAAAAGTTGACTAAAACATGTGTCCAACAATTAAATCCCTGTTCAAGCTGTTTCACCAAGATACTCTATGAAAGGCCTGATTTTTTCATAAATTAACAAAATATGTCTGGAATGGCAGATGGTCAAAAGATGGCTAAATCTGTATGTTAAGATATTTAAATAAACATTGCTGGGCTACATTCATACTGAATTGAAATGAATGACATCCCAAACCGTCAAATCGTTACTAAAGAAAATCTCCTATGACAGACAGTTGTCACAGCAAAACGGGTTCAGGGAATTCAGAAGGGTTTCGACCAGAATTTCTCAAGGATTTCCCCCAAATTGTATTTCTCTCAATTCCTCTCTAAAATGCAAAATCATAGTTTTGACATCTGTGACAACTGGGCTGCGTTCAGTGGGACACAACGTTATGGAATGTTCCGATGTAAAATGTAGGGCTATAATGTAGAGCAGAGTCTCCAACCCTGTTCCTTGAGAGCTACCGTCCTGTAGGTTTTAGCTCCAACCCTAATCTAGAGCTCCTGATTCTAATAAATAAGCTGAATCAGGTTAGTTGCAAATGGGGTTGGAGCAAAACCTACAGGAGCGTAGCTCTCCAGGAACAGGGTTGAGAGCCCTGATGTCGAGCAACCATGCCTCTCTGACATGTAGAATAAGGAATTACACCTGGTTTATACGTGCCATTTCTATCTGCAACGTTTGCCAAACTGAACGTGACCCTGCATTACTTGATAGGACACTAGTGCAGCTACAATGTGTAGCCCTAAAACTAACTGAACTAGAACTGGGTGCATTCACTTTTGGTCATCTGGTGCACCGGGTGGGTGGAGTTTGCAGATTTTAGCCCATTCTATTTGTCATAAAGAGAAAACTCCGCCCACCTGGGGCACTGGCCAAGCTAAAACAAATGCACCCCCTCTCACATGCTGTGAAACCATGGTTACGTGTGGAGTGCTGCAAGCGTGGGCCAATGGGAAGGTGAGGGGGGAGGGTCAGAGGAGAGTGAAGCAGCAGCAGGTGCAGGTCAGTCAGCTAACACACACCTACACACCTGGTCATGAGTCTGGCTGAACAGAGGAGAGATGAGAGACAGACTTTTGAGCTAGAAGCTGAAGGATTGAGAAATAGAAGAGAGGTTAGGCACAAAGTCCCAATATAAGAAAACTCTAGAAGAATAGGAGGAAAGGAAAGATGGCGAGAGAAGAATAGAGGTGATACAGGATGGACATTTAGTCATATATACAGTGAGGGAAAAAAGTATTTGATCCCCTGCTGATTTTGTACATTTGCCCACTGACAAAGAAATGATCAGTCTATAATTTTAATGGTAGGTTTATTTGAACAGTGAGAGACAGAATAACAACAAAAAAATCCAATCCAAAAATGTTATAAATTGATTTGCATTTTAATGAGGGAAATAAGTATTTGACCCCCTCTCAATCAGAAAGATTTCTGGCTCCCAGGTGTCTTCTATACAGGTTATGAGCTGAGATTAGGAGCACACTCTTAAAGGGAGTGTGCCTAATCTCAGCTTGTTACCTGTATAAAAGACACCTGTCCACAGAAGCAATCAATCAATCAGATTCCAAACTCTCCACCATGGCCAAGACCAAAGAGCTCTCCAAGGATGTCAGGAACAAGATTGTAGACCTACACAAGGCTGGAATGGGCTACAAGACCATCGCCAAGCAGCTTGGTGAGAAGGTGACAACAGTTGGTGCGATTATTCGCAAATGGAAGAAACACAAAAGAACTGTCAATCTCCCTCGGCCTGGGGCTCCATGCAAGATCTCACCTCGTGGCGTTACAATGATCATGAGAACGGTGAGGAATCAGCCCAGAACTACACGGGAGGATCTTGTCAATGATCTCAAGGCAGCTGGGACCATAGTCACCAAGAAAACAATTGGTAACACACTACGCCGTGAAGGACTGAAATCCTGCAGCGCCCGCAAGGTCCCCCTGCTCAAGAAAGCACATATACAGGGCTGTCTGAAGTTTGCCAATGAACATCTGAATGATTCAGAGGAGAACTGGGTGAAAGTGTTGTGGTCAGATGAGACCAAAATCGAGCTCTGGCATCAACTCAACTCGCCGTGTTTGGAGGAGGAGGAATGCTGCCTATGACCCCAAGAACACCATCCCCACCGTCAAACATGGAGGAGGCAACATTATGCTTTTGGGGTGTTTTTCTGCTAAGGGGACAGGACAACTTCACCGCATCAAAGGGACGATGTACTGTCAAATCTTGGGTGAGAACCTCCTTCCCTCAGCCAGGGCATTGAAAATGGGTCGTGGATGGGTATTCCAGCATGACAATGACCCAAAACACACGGCCAAGGCAACAAAGGAGTGGCTCAAGAAGAAGCACATTAAGGTCCTGGAGTGGCCTAGCCAGTCTCCAGACCTTAATCCCATAGAAAATCTGTGGAGGGAGCTGAAGGTTCGAGTTGCCAAACGTCAGCCTCGAAACCTTAATGACTTGGAGAAGATCTGCAAAGAGGAGTGGGACAAAATCCCTCCTGAGATGTGTGCAAACCTGGTGGCCAACTACAAGAAACGTCTGACCTCTGTGATTGCCAACAAGGGTTTAGCCACCAAGTACTAAGTCATGTTTTGGAGAGGGGTCAAATACTTATTTCCCTCATTAAAATGCAAATTAATTTATAACATTTTTGACATGCGTTTTTCTGGATTTTTTTGTTGATATTCTGTCTCTCACTGTTCAAATAAACCTACCATTAAAATTATAGATTGATCATGTCTTTGTCAGTGTGCAAACGTACAAAATCAGCAGGGGATCAAATACTTTTTTCCCTCACTGTAGGTCTAGTGAGAAGAGGAAGAAAGACAGCACTTGGAAAGAATTGTAAGCAAAGCATTAGAACAGTTTAGTCATTAAGTTTAATTTAACGACAGCCACTTTTATAAAAATGTTTAACTACAATGTAACTAACTACTCTTTCAGTTACATAAAAAGAACATAAAAAGTACACTGCTGACTCCCAATTATGACACCATGGAGATGGGATATGTTACAAAAATGGTCAAAAGTAAACCAAGGACATCTGAATGCATGGAAACACAATGCAACATCCCCTCACAAGTCAAAAAGGTTAAGTCAAGTCAAAATTATACAAAATCTTCAAAAACGTGAACTATCCCTTTAAGCAATGTGGAGCACAGTCCCTGCATATTTTCTATTGCCATTCAGAATTCAGTCAGCCTGCTGATCAGAACGCTCGGCTCACCTTAGCCAGGTAAGCCTCCACCCTGCTGCTCTGGCCCCCATCCCCCAGGGGGCTGAGGAGAGATCCTCCCAGGCTCCTGTTGAGGGGCCCCAGCGTGGCCCCGTAGGCACCCACCGACCCCAGGGAGCCCATGTCCAGGGGCGCACCCAGGCTGCCGTTGACGATGCTGCTGGCTATCAGGGACTTGCTGCGGTGGCGCTCACTCATCAGCTTGGTGTTGGCCTCCGCCAGCCGCTCATTGGACCTGGGATTGATGACAGAGAGAAGCACCATGACTGGGGGTTCAGCATTCAGATTTGGGGTTGCAAAATTCCGGAAATGTTCCCACAATTCAAAAGGTTTTTCAGAAATCCCGGTTGGAGGATTCCTGGGAATCAGGAGGGAATCCCTCATTGGGATTTCCCAAAAAAACTATAATTTTGGGAACTTTTATAGAATACAGTACAACCTCAAAAGAGACAAAACTGTGGTTCACAGCGTGTAACCGAGAGTGAGAGTGGTTGTATTTGTGGGTGAGTTACGGACTGACTTTGGTAACACTTTACTGTAGGTGTCCTTTTGCATGCATTCATAAAGCCTTTATAACATCTGTATAACACATTATAAGAGGGGTGGGCAAACTTCTTGGCTCGAGGGCCACATTGGGATTTAGTAAATCAACGGAGGGCCACACAGATACTTTTTCTTACCGATTTGTTTGTCAAATTCAATTTACGGGCCAGAAAATTGGCAGTTATTTGAAAATATATATAGGTCCATAATTTCTACACACTTTCTATCTAGTTTTAGACGTTCAAGTGTTTTAACCTATAATGATCACTCCAGTCTTTCGGACAAGTAGGACAGATTTTTTAACTTGTCCAAAAGCTCACGTCACTTTTCCAAATATACAAAATGGTCTGAAACACCATTTTTACATCAATGTATGATGCAAGGAACCACTTTACAAAATGAAATGCATTACTATATTGTATTACCATAGGGAATCAGACATAAATGTAGGCTACACCATGCCTATTGGCTTCTTTGCATATTCAAGCACGTCTCAAAATACAACACTGCCCCTTTAAGGCTCTCCTGGAGGATGGTTGGCCACCCTTGGTAGCCTACAAAATATTGCAAAAATATATGTTGATGGTTCAAAACAGACTCTGGGACAGTTCTGGAAGAACAGATCCAAAATTCATACAACCACTGCACATTAAAATATTTAAGAAAGGGAAAGAAAGGCTATGACGAAATTGTTACTGACAATTCCGCATCTCAAACATATCTCTGTTAAAAATATAGAGAATCAACACCACATAATTTTTTTATGTGGAACCATATCTTAGTGATTTATCAGCATGGACAGATAATGACTATCCTCTTGATGGTAGTTTTAAAAGGGATAAATTACAAGTAGCACGGAAATGTATAATTGATAAAGCGATAAGCAACCCGAAATGGGATTTAGATTACATGAAAGAAGTATACACAGCATGGGATTTAATGAGTGCACAATGGCCGGTAAATATAATGAGGAAGGAGGAAAAATCTGTTAGGAAGTTACGTAATTTGGCAATGGAGCAACATAATTTCACTTATGAAAAGGCTCAGTTTGGATCTAGTGTCACCCTGTTTGAAGAGGGGGATGACCGCGGTAGCTTTCCAATCTCTGGGGATCTCAGACGATACGAAAGAGAGGTTGAACAGGCTACTAATAGGGGTTGCGACAATTTCGGCGGCTAATTATAGAAAGAAAGGGTCCAGATTGTCTAGCCCAGCTGATTTGTAGGGGTCCAGATTTAGCACAGCTTTCAGGACATCAGCTATCTGAATTTGGGTGAAGGAGAAGCGGGGGGGCATGGGCAAGTTGCAGCGGAGGGTACAGAGCTGGTGGCCGGGGTAGGGGTAGCCAGGTGGAAAGCATGGCCAGCCGTAGCAAAATGCTTTTTGAAATTCTCGATTATCATAGATTTATCGGTGGTGACAGTGTTTCCTAACCTCAGTGCAGTGGGTAGCTGGGAGGAGGTGCTCTTATTCTCCATGGACTTTACAGTGTCCCAAAACTTTTTGGAGTTAGTGCTACAGGATGCAAATTTCTGTTTGAAAAATCTGCGGGGTACTCGCAAGCTATTAAATGTATAATATGCCACATGTTCATTGTTGTCACAGGGAAAGGTCCAATGGATACCTTCATTTGTGAAAAATATATTGAACTTGATGCAGCTAAAGAAAGGATTATTACACTTCATGAAAAAAAAATGAAAAAATTGACCAAGCGCCTTGAACTGAATAAGGATTCTATGAGACTATCGGCATTTTTAAATGCTTCCTATCAACACATCCAAGAGGATCATAATGGGAACGCCCTGGACTATGATCAATTTCCACCACTGCACCCCTCTACAAGCTTGAACCAGAAAATGCCTGCTCACTGTTCCGACTCCAGGTGAGAGTAAATGGATGCGTCAGAACCAGAAAGAAGGAGAACAATCGTTCTCGGCGCGCCTGCCTTCTTCCACCGCTTCCGGAATTAAGACTTTCAAATCGCTTTGAGCCCCTGTACCAGCTGTCTTCTGCCGGGGGCTTGGGTGTTCCCTCCATGGCTTCGGATGCCCCTCCAGCTACCTCTCCCTGTCCTAGTCAATCAACTGCCTGGGCACAGCCTGGACCACTGCGGCCCCACTCTGCTGGACCGTGCTCTCTGGATAAGAGCTCTGTCCTTCTTTAACCTGTCTCCTCCCCTTCATCTACACTGATTAAAGTGAATTTAACAAGTGACATCAATAAGGGATCATAGCTTTCACCTGGATTCACCTGGTCATTATGTCATGGAAAGAGCAGGTGTTCATTAAGTTTGTCAGCACCCACAGCTTGTGATATCACTGCAACCCCAAACAAAGAGTCAGTTGTTGCAGTCAGTTGTAGAATGGGTTGCTAGGAATAAACTAGTCTTGAACATAACTAAAACCAAAAGCATTGTATATGGTACAAAGCATTCCCTACGTACTAGACCTCAGCTGAATCTGGTACTAAATAAAGTGGCTGTTGAGCAACTAAAGGATACTAAACTTTCTTGGTGTTACCTTAGATTCTAAACTGTCATTGTCAAGGCATACTGATTCTATTGTTGTAAAGATGGGGAGAAGTCTGTCTGTGATAAAGAGGTCCATCTTGACTATTGCCCGGTTATATGGTCAGGTGTTGCAAAAAAGGACCCAGGAAAGCTGCACCTGGCCCAGAAAAGAGCAGCACGTCACTGTAGACAATGGGATAATATCAGCAAGATGCATGACTGTCTGCATTGCTTTAATGAGAAATAATTAACTTACATATAGTTCTGACAGATATACTTACCCCATCAGACATACCACCAGGGGTCTCATCAGAGTGCCCAAGTCCAAAACAAATGTAAGGCAATGCACAGTATTGTATAGAGCTCCCTTCTATCAAAGTACAGTGCCTTGCAAAAGTATTCATCCCCCTTGGCGTTTTTCCTATTTTGTTGCATTACAACCTGTAATTTAAATGGATTTAAATTTTAATTTCATGTAATGGACATAAACAAAATAGTCCAAATTGGTGAAGTGAAATGAAAAAAATAACTTGTTTCAAAAATTCGAAACAATAAGTAACGGAAATGTCGTGCGTGCATATGTATTCATCCCCTTTGCTATGAAGCCCCTAAATAAGATCTGGTGCAACCAATTACCTTCAGAAGTCACATAATTAGTTAAATAAAGTCCACCTGTGTGCAATCCAAGTGTCACATGATCTGTCACATGATCTCAGTATATATACACACCTGTTCTGAATGGCCCCAGAGTCTGCAACACCACTAAGCAAGGGGAACCACCAAGCAAGCGGCACCATGAAGACCAAGGAGCTCTCCAAATAGGTCAGGGACAAAGTTGTGGAGATGTACAGATCAGAGTTGGGTTATAAAAAAATATCTGAAATGTTGAACATCCCACGGAGCACCATTAAATCCATTATTAAAACATTTAAAGAATATGGCACCACAACAAACCTGCCAAGAGAGGGCTGCCCACCAAAACTCAAGGACCAGGCAAGAAGGGCATTAATCAGAGAGGCAACAAAGAGACCAAAGATAACCCTTAAGGAGCTGCAAAGCTCCACAGCGGAGATTGGAGTATCTATCCATAGGACCACTTTAAGCCGCACACTCCACAGAGCTGGGCTTTACGGAAGTAAAGAATAGTTATGCACGCTCAAGTTCTGTTTTTTTGTCATATTTCTTGTTTGTTTCACAATAAAAAATATGTTGCATCTTCAAAGTGGTAGGCATGTTATGTAAATCAAATGATACAACCCCCTCCCCCAAAATCCATTTTAATTCCAGATTGTAAGGCAACAAAATAGGAAAAATGCCAAGGGGGCTGAATACTTTCACAAGCCACTGTACCCAAGCAAACAGCCAACATTTTCTTTAAAAAACTAATAAAAAACACTTGCGGCACAACGGCCCTTCCCGTATCTGATAGTGATAAAAAATTTAAAAAAAATAGTTAGTCACATATCACAATATTATTTTTTATCGATAGTTGACTCCAAGTATCGATTTGTGAAAATATACACTGAACAAAATTATTAACGCAAAATGCAACACTTTTCTAAGATTTTACTGAGTTTGCATTTGAATTTATTATGGATCCCCATTAACCAAGGCAGCAGCTACTCTTCCTGTGGTCCGGCAAAATTAAGGCAGTTATACAATTTCTAAAACATTACAATACATTCATAACATATTTCGCAACACACTAAGTGTGTGCCCTCAGGCCCCTACTCCACTACCACATATCTACAACACAAAATCCATGTGTACGCTTGTGTATAGTGCGTATGTTATCATGTGTGTGTATGCATGTGTCTGTGCCTATGTTTGTGTTGCTTCACAGTTCCCGCTGTTCCATAAAGTGTATTTTTTATCTGTTTTGTAAATCTGATTCTACTGCTTGCATCAGTTACCTGATGTGAAATAGAGTTCCATGTAGTCATGGCTCTATGTAGTACTGTGCGCCTCCCATAGTATGTTCTGGACTTAGGGACTGTGAAGAGACCTCTGGTGGCATGTCTTGTGGGGTATGCTAGTTGTTTTAACAGACAGTTCGGTAGTTTCAACATGTCAATACCTCTCACAAATACAAGTAGTTATGAAGTCAATCTCTCCTCCACCTTGAGCCAGGAGAGATTGACATGCTTATTATTAATGTTAGCTCTCTGTGTACATCCAAGGGCCAGCCGTGCTGCCCTGTTCTGAGCCAATTGCAATTTTCCTAAGTCCCTCTTTGTGGCCCCTGACCACACGACTGAACAGTAGTCCAGGTGCGACACAACTAGAGCCTGTAGGACCTGCCTTGTTGATAGTGCTGTTAATAAGGTAGAGCAGCAATTTTTTATGGACAGACTTCTCCCCATTTTAGCTACTGTTGTATCAATATGTTTTGACCATGCCAGTTTACAATCCAGGGTTACTCCAAGCAGTTTAGACACCTCAACTTGCTCAATTTCCACATTATTTATTACAAGATTTAGTTGAGGATTAGGGTTTAGTTAATGATTTGTCCTAAATACAATGATTTTAGTTTTTGAAATATTTAGGACTAACTTATTCCTTGCCACCCAATCTGAAGCTATCTGCAGCTCTTTGTTAAGTGTTGCAATCATTTCAGTCGCTGTAGTAGCTGGCGCTGTAGTAGCTGACGTGTATAGTGTTGAGTAATCCGCATTCATAGACACACTGGCTTTACTCAAATGTCATTAGTAAAGATTAAATAAAGTAAAGGGGCCTAGACAGCTGCCCTGGGGAATTCCTGATTCTAACTGGATTATGTTGGAGAGGCTTCCATTAAAGAACACCCTCTGTGTTCTGTTAGACAAGTAACTATTTATCCACAATATATCAGGGGGTGTAAAGCCATTTTTCCAGCAGCAGACTATGATTGATAATTTCAAAAGCCGCACAGTTCATATAAGGAAATAAGTAAATTGAAATACATTAAATTAGGCCCTAATCTATGGATTTCACCTGACTGGGAACACAGATATGCATCTGTTGGCCACAGGTAGGGAAGTGGATCAGAAAACAAGTCAACTTTATGGGAAGGAAATGTCGACCACCATTTGCCTCATGCAGTGCGAAATCTCCTTAACATAAATTGATCAGGCCGTTGTGGCCTGTGGAATGTTATCCCACTCCTCTTCAATGGCTGTGCAAAGTTGCTGGATATTGGTAGGACCTGGAACACGCTGTCGTACACGTCGATTCAGAGCATCCCAAACATGCTCAATGGGTGACATGTCTGGTGAGTATGCAGGCCATGGAAGAAATGGGAAACATTCAGCTTCCAGGAATCGTGTACAGATCCTTGTGACATGGGGCCGTGCATTATCATGCTGAAACATGGTCATGGCGGTGGTAGAATGGCTCGACAATGGGCCTCAGAATCTTGTCACGGTATCCCTGTGCATTCAAGTTGCCATTGATAAAATTCAATTGTGTTAGTTGTCTGTAACTTATGCCTGCCCATACCCCCACCGCCACCATGGGGTACTCTGTTTACAACATTGACATCAGCAAACCACTGATGACACAATGCAAGCCATCTGCCCATTACAGTTGAAACCGGGATTCATCCGTGAAGACCACACTTCTCCAGCGTGCCAGTGGCCATCGAATGTGAGCATATGTCCACTGAAGTCGGTTAGGATGCCGAACTGCAGTCAGGTCAAGACCCTGGTGAGGACGACGAGCAAGCAGATGTGTTTCCTGGAAACAGTTTCTGACAGTTTGTGCAGAAATGATTTGGTTGTGCAAACCCACAGTTTAATCAGCTGTCCGGGTGACTGGTCTCAGACCAGTATTTTTCATCATATAGCTTGTTCTCCATCTTCTTATTAAAATAGTGAGCGAACATGTTTTCAGCACTTTAATTTCCCTGACTTATCAAAACTTGTTTTCTCATGCCCTCTCATCTCTCTGCAGCATACATATAGTGAGCAATATGTTTGGAACATCAAGTCACAATAAAAAGTATAGCCAGTTACAATTGTAATGGCTTAGCAGATCATAAAATCCATCTTTACCTGGCTAAAAGAGAAAGAATATCATATTTATTGTTTACAGGAAACTCACTACAAATATTGATGAGGTTGGGTGGGAAAATGACTGGGAGGGAGAAATATATTTTTGCCATGGGCAAAGAAACTCAAAAGGGGTGATTAAACTAATTAATAAAACATTTTTATCCGATTGTGCAAACAGATCCTCAAGGAATATGGATTATTTTAAATATGCTATCAGACCAAAAACAGATCTGGCAAATTAATCTATATGGGCCAAATAATGATGATCCACACTTCTTCTAAACTATATATAATAATATATTGAGCTCACAAGAAATGAATGAATCTATTATCATGGTTGGAGATTATAATACGGTTTTAAGTACCTCAATGGGTTGTAAAGGAAATCACTCTCAAGCACTTAAGGAGATCACAAATATCATGGATACATTAGAACTAGTGGATATATGGAGGCAGAAAATCCCTAACCTAGTGAGATATACATGGAGGAGGCTTAATCAAGCTAGCCGTCTTGATTACTTCCTGGTCTCATTCTTGCTGGCATCAAAAGTAAAAAAAAGTATTAATAGGAGACAGAATGCAATCGGACCACCATATAATTGGCCTCCATATAACTCTTACAGAATTTCCACGTGGACAGGGATATTGGAAATGTAATCAAAGCCTATTGAATGACAATTTGTTCTTAACTAAGACAGAATAATTGATAATATACTTTTTTTCTGCACAACGCAGGTACAGCAGATACCCTTATTGTATGGGACACTTTTAAATGTACTTTTAGAGGCCATTCAATACAAAACTCATCATTAAAACAAAAGCCGTTTCGGTCAAAAGAGATTAGACTAATAAAGGAAATAACAGAGGAGGTAGATGGAAATGGAAACTGTAATATAGAGGCACAAAATAGGTTAGAGGAAAAACAAAAATAATTGGAGATACTTATTCAAGAATAATCAAGTGTAATATTACTTAAAAAAGCTAATTGGATGGATAATTGTGAAAAATGCACAACAAGTTTTCTTGAATCTTCAAAATAGAAATGCTACCAAAAATAATTTACAGAAACTCATTACAAATGTCATCAAGCTCTGTCAGGTTGGATGGGGAGCATCGCTGCACATTTCAGCTTCTTTGAGATGTGTACGCCGAGGAATTTAAAGTTATTCAACGTCTCCCCGTTGATGAGGATGGGGGCGTTTCCAGCCTGGTTCCTCCTAAATTCCACAATCGGCTCCTTTGTTTTGCCAACGTTGAGGGAAAGGTTGTTTACCTGGCACAATGCCGTCAGTGTGCCTATGTCTTGCCTGTAGGCTGCCTCATCGTTGTTGGTGATCAGGCCAACTACGTCAGCGAACTTGATGATGGAGTTAGAACTGTGTGAGACCAAGCAGTCATGGGTATACAGAGAAAACAGGAGGGGACTGAGGATGCAATCTTGTGGGGCCCCCGTGTTGAGGATCAGTGTCGAGGAGGTAATGTTGCCTTCCTTCGCCACCTGGGGGCAGCCTGTCAGGAAGTAAAGGGGCTGTGAGCTTTGTAATGAGCTTATAGGACACTATGGTATTGAAGGCCGAGCTGTAGTCGATGAACAGCATCCTCATATATGCATTCCTTTTGTCAGGTGGGTAAGGGAAGTGTGCAGTGCAACGGCGATTGTGTCGTCCGTGGATCTGTCAGGGCGGAAGGCGAATTGGAGAGTGTCGAGTGTGTCAGGGAGGGAGAAGGTGATATGGTCTTTGACTAGCCTCTCAAAGCACTTCATGATGACGGAAGTGAGTGCTACTGGTCGGTAGTCATTCAGTTCAGTTACTTTCCCTTTCTTGGGCACAGGGTTGATAGTGGACATCTTGAAGCAGGTGGGTATAGAGGTCTGAGCTAGGGAGAGATAGAAAATGTCAGAGAACCAGCTGGTCTGCACATGCTCTGAGGGCATGGCTAGAAATGCCATCTGGGCCAGCAACCTTGCGAGGGTTAACACGTTTGAATGACTTACATACGTCCTCAGTGGAGACTGAGTGTGTAGCCCACATTGTCATCGGGGGCTCTCCTCGGCAGCTCAGGGTCATTGTACTCAAATCTTGAGGAAAAAGGTGTTTAGCTCGTCTGGTAGGTTAGCGTTGGTGACCGTGATGTGGCTGGCTTTATTTTTGTAATCCGTGATCGTTAGTAGCCCCTGCCACATACGCCTTGTGTCCGACCCGCTGAATTGCTCCTCCACTTTATCTCTATACTTGTGTTTCACCATCTTGATCGGTCTGCGTAAATCATATTTGTACTGTTTAACCAAACTATTGGCCCTATTTCTTAGCAGCATCTCTCTCTTTCAGTTTCCCTACAAGGCTGCTATCAATCCACGGATTATGATTCAGGTACGTTTTGAAAGATACTATCGGTATCAGGTCATTTATGAATTTTTTTATGAATCCGATGACTGAGTCGACGTATTCATTAACATTATCTCCAGAGGCAGCCCAGAACATATTCCAGTCCACATGATCAAAACAGTCTTGGAGCGTGAATTCTGATTGGTCGGACCAACACTGTACAGACCTGATCACCGGAACTGCCCTCGAGTCTGTTTGTAGAAGCAAGATGGAGTCATGGTCGGATTTTCCAAAAGGAGGACGGGAGAGGGCCTTATACCCATGTCGAAAAGGCATGTAGCAGTGGTAAAGTGTAGAATATCTGTGAGTTAGACAGTCGATGTGTTGGTAATAATTTGGGAGCACGGTTCTCTAATTACCTTTGCTAAAGTCCCCCGCAACAATGAACGCTGCCTCCGGGAATGCAGTCTCCAGTTTGTTCAGGGTCCAATGAAGGTCTTTGACAGCCTTTTTGGTCTCGGCTTGGGGTGGGATGTACACAGCCATGGCAATAATCCCAGTGAACTCTCTGAAGGTAAAAAGTACAACATTTTATGACCAAGTATTCCAAGTCGGCGGAGCAGAAACCCGCAAGTTCCTGTATGTTTCCCCTGTCGCACCATATGTTGTTGGTCATAAAGCAGAGCCCCCCACCCTTGCTCTTGCCAGAGAGAGCCCGCTTCCTATCCGCTCGAAAAACTGTAAAACCCGCTGGTTGTATATAATCTGTCTGGATGTCGGAGGAAAGTCTCAGAAAAACTGAGTATATTGCAGGATCTGATGTCCCTCTGGAAGGAGATCCTCAAGTTTGTTCATTAATGATTGAACATTGGCCAGTAGTATGCTCGGTAATGGAGGATGGGTTGCCTGGCGTCTTAATCTCACTAAGACCCCGCCACGTCTGCCTCTCTGTCGGCGTCTTCGCCTCCTACTCTCCGGTAGGACTCCGAGGCTCGGCTCCTCGCCGAAGAAGCTAGTCCATTGTTCTGCTGTCTCAGGGAATTTGGGGAGGTCGGGTGGACGGTGAGTACCCAACAATTCGTATTCCAAAAGTTATACCGGGTGTGTGTAGTAATGCACAAAACAAACTGATCAAGAACATTTGAGAAAAACACTAGGAAAAACACACAAAAAAAGAAACCTGCAATGTTGTATCGGCGCTCGAGGCGAGGTGCCCTCTATCGGCACCATCTTAGCCATATGACATGGTTAAGACGCCCATCATTCCATTCAATGTAATAATGTGACACAGGAGGTTAGTAAATGACACCTTGTTATAACATCTGGTATGTAGTAGTGTTGTGCAGTTCACGAACAATTAATTCAACTCTTTTTACTAACTCGAGTGTCATGATTAGTTTTTCCGAGTGACTCGTTCATTTTAGCCGTTCGTTTGACCTGCTGACCACAATGAATTCTACAGCAGGATTAATACACGCTCCACCGGTTCATCAGCTCCGGACACGTGCTCTGACCAGCAACTGTCTTATTTAGTCTATCATGTGCGCGAAGGGAAATAGATCATGCTGTAGGCAGCAGAGAGGAGAAAAATACATGTTTAGAAATGATAGTTGATCACATAGTGCAATAATTAATGCTATTAATTGATTATTGAATATTACTCGATGGACACAGCTTTTATTAGAAGCAAAACATACACAGCCTGCCTCTGCTCAACACTCGAACTCGAGAACGAATCGTTCTGGGGCTGCTGCAGTTCGCGACTGATATTGTGCTGATCTGCCTCGCGGCAGTCAAGCAGTGTCATTCCGCCAAGAGTTGTTAACAATCTAGTCCGGTTGCGGCCACAACTAAACCTTGTTTCAAAGGTATAAATAGACATGGCTAGCAATCACAAATGTACATTGTTTGAAGCACACTTTTATTAGTCTCAGTCACAAAGGACAGCTCCAATAATAAGCCCCCTATGGCGAACAAGAGACTTGTAGAATCATGATTCTTTCAAGTTTTTAGTTAATCGTTCGCCAGGTAGGGGGTCCTGCGTGCTCTGGGCGTTACCGAATCAAATGAACGAAATGAGTCGAAAAGATCTGAGTCAGTAAAAAGAGCCGAACTTGTCATCACTAGTATGTAGACTCTTATGTAGCATGTAATAACATATGACATAAGTTGTCATGAAGACTTCATAATAACAGTTGTTAGTAACAGTTGACATTAGAGCATATGAAACCAGGATGAACAGTAATTTTAACACCCATTACAACCGATTGCCGTGACTCATAACTATTTAAAACTACTTATGACAGCTTTTGACAAAATGTTGTGTTATATAGCTGTTATAAAGGCTTTATGAATGCATGCATATGGACACCAACAGTACATTTTAGTCATTTATCCAGAGCGACTTACAGGAGCAATTACGGTTAAGTGCCTTGCTCAAGGGCACATTGACATATTTGTCACCTAGCTCGGGGATTCGAACAAGCAACCTTTTAGTTACTGGCCCAATGCTCTTCACCACTAGGCTACCTACTACCCCAGTAAAGTGTTATCAAAACTTCTGTAGGCTGCAGACAAAAATAAATGTTGTTTCATGTGCTTCAAATCATGTCAGACATTAACATTATCGGCAATTAAAATACAGTTCATTTCAAAGTCACAATGACCTCCATTTGGTATCTCTAACAGCACACACTCATGATCTATCACATCTCTGTTGTTATCAAAGACTCTTATATTCAGAGATGACACACCCAAGCTAAGCACACATAACCACACGGAAGTTAAAGGGAGAGTTCAGCTAAATAACAAATGCACATATCCTTACCTTGAAAGTAGTCTACGGGGCAGGAGAGGAAGGAAAACATAAGTAATGTTTTCATTCGGGCAATCTATCCCTTTAAGCTTGAAACAATAACATGTCCTATTTGTCTGGTTGCCACAGAGCTACACTATGGTGGTGTTCATTAGGTAAACAGTGAACATTGTTGAACAAAGTCCAGGTTGTCCCTTCCCTGTTTCAGTTTAGAAAAAATGTTTTGGGCCTTAATAAACACAACCTACATCACCTTGCTTTCCCTATTAACCTAACATCTAGGCCGAACCCCAAATCAACCCCTAGACTCTACTCTCTATGCACTTGTGGAAATCTGAGAGGATTAGACAGGTGTACGCAATATGGTAACACCTGTGAAATCCTCTCAGATCGCCACAAGTACATAGGGTGTAGCGTCTAGGGGTCGATTTGGGATTAGGTCCTAGATATATGCAGCCAGTCCTTGGTCTCACCTCTCTAGTTTGGCAGCCAGGGCCTTGCGGAGACGCAGCTCCTCCGTGTAGAGCTCCCGGTAGCGCTCCAGCTCGGTGCGGGTGGAGTCTCGCAGGCTCATACTGTCGTGCTGCGTGGAGTGCGCTCTGCCCAGCTCGCCCTCCAGCTCCCGGATACGCTGCTCCAGCGTGGAGCGCAGGCTGGCCTCGTTTGCTGCCTTAATCTGCTCCAACGCCTCCTGGGACGCCGCCTGGGTCTGAGGGAGGTGTTCAACAGGCAGCAACAGACGTTGGTAAAAACATGTGTATCCACAAACTCTCACCAAGTGAGTGCCATTCATCTGTTAATTAACTGCCAGGCAGAAATACATCGAAAAACTAGCAGCCCTCAAGGACAACTTCCTTCCTTGAGGAAATCACTGATCTAACACGGTAAGGCTTATGATAGTAACCGGCTGGAAACCATGTTGTTACCTATCCACGTCCTTACAGATCGATTTAAAGGTATCGGAACAGGGCCCAGTTCTAGAATGTGTCTTGTGTCCCCCCACCTGTAGGAAGAGGTTGACCTCCTCCAGTTTTTGTCTGATCTCCTGGCGGGCCCTCTCCTCTGCGTCTCGTCGGTACTGATCAACCTGGCTCTGGTCCATCACCCCTGCCTCCACCTGCCGCCGCAGGCCCAACAACTACAATACAACAGAATAATACTTTACTAATCGATCTTGTGAATGCTTTACTTATTGATTACTTTACATATTAAAAGAAAATATGTCCATTGCACAAATTTTGGGAGGAGCACCGATTCGAAAGTCAGCCGCAGTGCAGGGGTTAAGTGCCTTGCTCAATGGCACAACCGGTACAACCTGGATGGTAAAACCAGCCCTTTTTTCGTATGTTTTTTGGCCGGCCCGGGATTTGAACTATCGACCTTCCGGCTACTGGATCGCCTCTACCCTCTGGGGCTACCCACCTCCTCCTCCAGGTGCCTCTTGCTGCGCTCAAGCCGCTCGTTGCTGCGGCCCAGGCCCTTCAGGGAGGCCAGTTGCTCCTTGAGCTCCCCGTTGACCCTCTCCAGCTGGCTGCAGCGAGACACCTCCTTCTCCAGCTGCACCGACAGGTCATCCACCTGGGGACAGAGGGTCATTGAGACGACAGTGAGACAACAGTATGACGAGAGGATGTGTATGAAGTGGTGTAGGGTGAAGTTGCCCCTAAATGCTGATCTTGGATCAGTTTTGCATTTTCCAGATTGGGGGAGTGGAAGGTGATCCTAGATCTATACCTAGGGGAAACTTGACCCCGGAGCTGTATGAAGTACAGGGTTGTGTTAATTAGGTACCAAACAGAATAAAACAACCTGAAACAGGGAGGACTACCTGGACTTATCTAATAAGAAATACACATTTTTGTTTTACGTTGCAAAACGTAAAAAATTAAAATCTGTTGCGGCTCCTAATAAACACGACCCAGGACATTGTAGAACATGAGATGTGTGAAAGATAGATAAGGCGTCAAATAAGAGGACGATAAGGAGCTTGTGTGTGTGTCAAAACTGAACTCGACGAGCCTTCAACTGCGTCCCAAATGGCACCCTATTCTCTACATAGTGCACTACTTAGTAGTGGCACCCTATTCCCTATATAGTGCACTAGTACTTCACTTATTGAATGATGTAGATTTGCACACATTTCCGGAGGAGCACAGATTCGAGTCAGCAGCAGTGCAGCGCCCTTGGAAGTGAAGTAGTAGTGCACTTTATAGGGAATAGGGTGCAATTCGGTACGGTTTCAGGATCAATTGGGCATAGTACCTTTTCCTTCATCCTGCCGATGGCAGCCTCAGTCATGCTGCTCATGGGCGATCCAAACTCAGCCCCGGCACCGTCCTGCTCCCGCAGCTTCTTCTTAGCCGTCTTCACCAGGGTCCGCAGCCTGTACAACACCCCACACAGAGACAGATACACACATATAATGTTAATGACAGATGGGTCGTTCCACCAATTGGGTGCCTTGAGTACCCAATTGGTAACATGGAGAAGAAAAAAAATTATTGTTTCACTTAATTTTAACATTGTCATAAAGAACACGTTCAACTTAATAAAAAACACGTTTTCCCATCTCAAGAGGTTAAATAAAAAAATTACTATATTATTAAGTGCCAAGTAAAGTAACAGCATTGACTGTAACAGGTTGACGATTTCATCTTAAAATCAGCCATAAATCCCCTTGTGACGGGGGGAATGGAAGCTTGTTATGTGCAAAGAAATTATAGCCTGTAACAGGGCAACAGGGTTGACGTATTATGTTCGACCCACTCCGTTTTCCACCACAAAACACCAGAAAATGGCCAAAAATAAAAATAAAGGAATAGTTTCACCGTATTAAAACAAGAGTAACAGGGTTAACCTTAAAATAAGGAACAGGTTTTTTGATACCACTAATTACATTAAATAAATAATAATAGTCAGAAATGACTGTCAATGCTTTACAATGATAGTGAAAACTTCGATACATTTTGGGGTTAAGTGGGTTAAAATCTTCCTAGAAGTCACAGAGGTTACACAGAGGGACATGTCAAAATGCTGAATTTTAGCACTTTAGCAATTCTTTATTCATATTAAACATTTGTGTTATTGAATTTTCCATGTGGTCTATATTAAAGTGTACTAAATTTAATATAACAAGCTTATCTGTGCACAATTTCTACTTAAAATATCAAAAGGCACTCATTTCATGGAACGACCCAGATGCACTACATCAGTCTGATTGATCGAACACCGAAACAGACATCACACCACTGATGGACAAAAACACCCACATCTAACTCAAACAACCTATCCATAGACACAACACGGCACATTTAACTCACAAACCCAGACACAACAAGACACATAAATCATATCACAAACCCATAGACACATCTAACTCACAACACAAACACATAGACACAAAGCACATCTAACTCACATCATCCAAACACAACAAGACACCAACTCACAACACAAACCCATAGACACAACAAGACACATCTAACTCACAATCATCCATAAACACAACAAGACACATAATCATAACACAAACCCATAGACAACAAGACACATCTAACTCATAAACACACCATAATAAGGCATAGGCTAACTCACAACACAAACCCATACCCACAAATTAGTCGCATCTAACTCACATCACACCCACAGAGAGGGGCACCAGACCAAAGGTTGGTGAAGCCGGGGATGAATGGGCTGGGTCTACTCCAACTGGGCTCTATAGTAGAACTATGGTGGTAACAGACATGGAGAGGTTGCTCTGCCACTGTGAGGGGGGTGCTGTGAAGAAGGGAGGTTGGACTGTCACCTGTACATTTCTTTCTGTAGTTCTGTGTTTCTCGTCATCTCCTGGTCCAGTCTGGTGTCCACAGACTTTTTCTGCTCCGCTATCTTCTTGGCCTTTTTCTTCTCTAGCTCCATCTGCAACACACAGGACAAACAGGGATGAAATACTGAAGTATTTTATTTTTCATCTTCATACAGGATAGTCAATTAAGAACAGATTTGACCTGTCAACAATAAAGAACTGTCTTCACACACCCATACAGTGTAACGCGGTAGATTACGGATGTGCATCTTTCCTTTTCAAGACGATTCGATATGTATCTAGATACATGGGCTCCGATACCATACGTTTTAGTTTGAAATGATTCGGTGTGATTCGGTTTTGATTAGAGCAGGGATGGGCAACTGTCCAGTTCTTTGGAACTCAGTCGTATTCTCAACTTACTGTTGAGAGTTAGAATAGTAGAATACACAAGGTGCAATTTCTAAATTTGGTTGTGCATCAGCAGTTTCTCTCATTATGTCAGTCACTGACAGTCACTCAATTAGCCAAGCTAAACATTTTTAGATTGGTAAGTTAGTCTAGCAGCTATCTATCTAAACTTGTAGTAATCATGGTTGAAATACCGACTAGGGGGCCCCCAAAAGAACATCAGATATCATATTAAAAACTACACCAAAAAATTACTCCACTAGGCTTGGGCGGTATCCCATATACAGGGGTATTTGGAAAATAGCCACGGGATGGTTTTTTAATACTGTTGAAACTATTTCTTTGACTTTTTTAATACTTTTTAATATTTATAGCTACTTAAGTAAATAACTGCAGTGAACTTGTGCAATACTTTAGGATATAAAGTATATTGCGTTCTTCATTTCATCCGTCACATTATTATTAAGCTTACGGTAGTCCCCAGTCACGTGGTGTTTGTTTACAAGCACACAACGACAAGAGACCGGAGCCTTGTGAGTCACTCACTGTTGTGCAGCATGCGCCAGGTGATCTAATTACAGAATTTACAACTAAATGTTTGCTGCTAAATATCTTATAACTATTAAGTTAACTGTCTAAAATGTGCTAAATGCTCTGCAGTTGTGCATTTGTTTTGCTAATTTAGTTGAAAATAGAGCCTGTGGTGTTCAGTACTGGTATTACCGGATATCCCGGTATGGCACAAGGTCGGTATGAAGGTATGAGAATCTGGATACCGCCCAAAACTCCACTTCATTGCAAAATGTTTATAATTGCAGGAAATTAGCTGTAAAACTGCTCATTTTACTCTCCGCCACACGGCAAAATGAGTAAAATTGTATGAAATGTGTTATAAAATGACAATATCTTCTCTCTGGCCATGGCAAAATGTGTAGTATTGCAGCAAACTTGCTTTAAAACTTTAACGTTTTCTCTACGCCCCATGGCAAAATGTGTAGAATTGCATGAAATTAACTCTCTTCGCTGTGCTTTGCTTGCAAGGTGGGGGGGAACATAATTTAGCATAGGGCCCCCCAAAAGGCTAGGGCCGGCTCTGACTGCATGTGTGGGTATGGGTGTAGGTACGCTTTGACAAACTATACGCATTGAGCTTGTCTGATGCTTCAAGCTTACGGTTTGATGAAATACGACAAATGCCTCAACGAGGGTGCCAGAGATCTAGTTAACCAGAAGAAAAAAACGTAACCTGACCCAACTATTCTCCTCCCGCTCCTACTGGCTTTTCGCAGATTCTGCCATTACTCTCCTGAAGTTGTCGTTAATAGGCTACACGAGGAGTCGGCAACCTTTCTCATGTTGAATGCCAATTTATCTTACAAATTCTACCAATCTACGTCCCAGTTATGGTTTTCATATGCACATTTTCATGAAACAGTTTTATTTAATTTATTAGTCTTCATATCTCAAAATAATTGTCATGTGGTTAATCAAAATTCTATCCAAATCTAAATGAAAATGATACAAACCTAAAAAGTAACTTCTATTGCCAAATATGTAAAAATAACCTACATAAAGCCAACAAATAAAAACATTGCAGCCTGCAGGTAGAAAATATCCTGATAAAAATAAAGATTGTATAAATCACATTGGCTACACATGGCCTGTCTGCAACGAACTTGAAACGTATCAACTATTAACTGGGTCCAACCCGAAGCTTGTGCTAGCGAACTTGCAACATTGTATAAAATATTCTGGGCCCTCAAAAGAGTTTCTCGCGCCAGTGAGCTCGGAACAGACACAGCTGTAGGCTATTTGTGCAAGGGATAAGATGCAGTGTTTGACTTTGGCAGGAACTCAACGGAGCAGAGTACCGGCACCTCACATTTTCTACTGCTTGAGCTCCTGTTCCTCTTATAGAAGAATATTAGCTCAAAAGTATTGTGGAGCTCCTGCACCTAAATATAAACAGTACCAGCACCCAAAATGAGTACCGGAAGCTATTTCAGTCCAAGTCAAGCACTGATAAGAAGTAATCAGGTAGGCCTATTTTATGACGTTTCCACTGGATCAGAGCATTTTTCGCTTTCACGCTGAGTAGTTATCGAAAGGGAGATAGCTGGAAAGATTTTTCAGGTAGCCTATAGACCTTATTCAACATTGACAGGAGCGCTCCAAACAAAAGACAATGACTAAATTGACAAAACTCGTAAATGGAATTAAATAAACCAAAACGTGTTTCTCACAAGTGTAGCATAGGTTGTGCACTCTGCAAACAATGTGTCCACTCAGACAATGAGAACGGGAAGACTGGAAAAAAAAGATTGAATGCGTTAAAATAATTACCGTAACCAAAGTAACAAACATTGTAGATGAGAAATTATAGCAATTAACAGTAAATGTACTACTGGTGATATATGTAATGGGGAATTGATATACACTAACAATCAAACGCAAACAATTCACACAATGAAGTTATGAAACAATGAATGTGCACAAACACTGTTATGTTGTGTTTGCCACAATATAATATCCTGCTCGTATTTTCTTACTTTTGATAGTACCCTAATAAAGTTAAAAAACTTTTGTGAAGGTTAGTTGTGGTACATTTTTTTTTAAATTAACCTTTATTTTAACAGTGTGTCATATTGAGACCAAGTCCATTTTTCAAATGAGACAAAGTCCATTTTTCAAATGAGCCCAGCACAACACAAACATCAATAGAAAACACAATAAAATACTAACAAATACTTACAAAAGATTATCATAACAAACTAACACAATCTTCACTTAGAGCATTCCCCACTAATGTTTTAAATTCCCTAAAGGGCAACAGGCATTGAAGCCTGAGTCTCCCCTGCAACACATTCCACATCTGTAAAAGCATAAAAACCAAATGCAGCTCTCCCTAAATCAGAAGCCACCATTGGAACCTCTACCACTATCCAATCTTGTGCTCTTGTACTGTATTCTATTGTTTTGACCTTGATGAGTGATGTCAGATGCACTGCAGGCCTATGATATGAGGGCATTGCGCACCAGCGCTCGAGCTGACTGACAGTTGAACTTGAGGTGAGGAAGACTCTTTCAGGCCTATCAGAGTTACTCTTATAATCTTACAATACAATGCTTATCTTTATAAAAAAAATATTATGATCGAAAACTACCAAATTAGCCTCCTTCTGCATGCCTATATCTGTATAGCAGATGCAGTAGGCTAGCCTATCTGACAAGGATAATGAAATGCATGTCGGTGTTGTAGCAATCCTGCCAGCATATCTCTCTCTCTCCCTCCCTCCCTCTCTGTGGCTAGGCCTAAGCTTCTCTTTCTTTATATGAATTTTTTAAATATTAATATCATACAGTAGACTCCTAAGCCTATAGGTGGTCCTCTGTAGCTCAGCTGGTAGAGCACGGCGCTTGTAACGCCAAGGTAGTGGGTTCGATCCCCGGGACCACCCATACACAAAATAAATGTATGCACGCATGACTGTAAGTCGCTTTGGATAAAAGCGTCTGCTAAATGGCATTATTATTATTATTATTATTATTATTACATGCAGTGCTCAAATCTCTGACAGCTGAACCTTGAGGTGGCCAATTATTATTTTAGGACAGTAAAAACCAATAAAATAATAGGCTATAAAGTTTTATAATGCTACACATTGAAACACAAAGAAAAGTGTTTTTGGAATTTGTTATAGGCTGTTTTTAAGGTCACATACAGTAAATATCTGTCACGGTTTCGGCCGAGGCTGCTCCTCCTCCTGGTTCGGGCAGGCATCGGCGGTCGTCGTCCCCGGAGTTCTAGCTGCCACCGATCTATGTTTCATGTTCGTTTGGTTTGGTCTTGATGTTGTACACCTGTGTCTAGTTAGTCCTCATTAGTGTTCTATTTAAGTCTTGTTGGGTGTGTCTGTGTTTGTGTGTGATTATTTCTGTCGTTGTTGTGCTTGTTTTGCTTTCGCTCGGTTGAGTTTCACTCCACTGTGTTGGAGCGTTTACGCACATGTTTAGTGCGCCTTTTGTTTGTGTCGCCTTCGTGCGTAGTTTCGCCTTCGGGCAAGTTTTGTTCGTATTTTCCTTGTTGGAAGTTGAACTAAAGTCTTTTGGACTATACTTCGGTGTCCTGCGCTTGATTCCACCACTACACCCACCTACAGCATTCTTGACAATATCCTTCATTTATTGATGCTGCTGGCAGTGTGGGTCGACTCCCTAGACTTTTGCTACGCTCATCTAAAATGAGCTAGCTTGCTAATATAAGGGATTCCATTCCAAGCACAGAGGAGTTATTCTATTTGATAGAGAAACTTTGTTAATTTCCCTAAAAGCCTTTCATTCTAATAGAAACATATCATATTCTTGACCTTGGCAGAAAAAAAAAAAAAAAAAACTCAGTTGAGAGAGAAAAAGTTCCCTTTGAAGTTGTGGGCACAAAGATGTATGAATGCCACCAGGGGAAATACAGACAGACAAAGAAAAGCCAAAGAGAAATATGCTGCTGAAAGGAACAAGAAAGAAGTACGTTCAAAGAGATCACTGTCATTTATACCATACACTTTAAAACATTCATTGCATTTTAATAATGTTGAAGTACAATGGAATGTTGGGCGGCAGGTAGCTTAGTGGTTAAGAGCGTTGTGCCAGTAACCAAAAGGTTGCTGGTTCTAATCCCCGAGCCGACTAGGTAAAACATCTGTCGATGTGCCCTTGAGCAAGGCACTTAACCCTAATTGCTCCTGTAAGTCGCTCTGGATAAGAGCGTCTGCTAAATGACTAAAATGTAAAATGAATGTTCCTCAATAAAATCGAAGAAAATGGGACTTTAAACAGGTATCCCAACTCTGGTCACTAAAGATCCCATGGAACTTATTACAAGAGTATGTATATCAAACTATTCATATCATGTAATACTGTGTATAAAAGCATGTATGTAAAGTGTATGAATAATGTATATGCAACAAAAATGTAAAACAGTTACCTTTGTCCTTCGAAGAGGGGGGTGGATGGGCCAATATATTATTACATGTTCCATAGCTTGAAGACCATGTTTTTGCAGAGACGGAAACTGGTACAACTACCAAAAAGGTGGACTGCAAGGCTATGTTAACTTAAATAAATGACTATATTAAGTGCCAAGTAAAGTAACAGGGTTAAAGTTTTAATCTTAAATCAACCCAAAATCAGCCAAATAAAAAAATATGCAATTTCTGTGAAACTGTACATTTTACTGGATTACAAATATATCATTCTAAAATCTAGATGTGTCATTTGTTTGTCTACATGCCATTTTAAAAACAATAAAGCTATTGGAGTAAACCAATTTTGAGTTAAGACAAGTAAGTATGTAAGTAAGGGAAAACATAATAAGCTTGCAAGCTGAGTTTGAATAAGACATCCGATTACCACTTTGCATTTATAACGATTGGTTTTATTATAGCTAATAAATAAGCAAATCATTGATGGATCACTAGATAAAATAAATGCATGTCTCTCGTCTGCTCCTGCAAGCCGGTTGGCATACGCGTCATCACACTCCCTCATCTGATTGGTCTTTTCCCACGAACTGCAAGCCGGCATACGCGTCATCAAACCCCCTCATCTGATTGGATGAGTAGGTGGGCCTTCTGACTTTGTGGCTGTGGTAACTAGTGACGACCCTGCCTGCCTGCGCGCAGACCACACTTTCCTAAAAAAAATACTATGACATTTTTTTCATTACTGTGACTTCCCAAGACATTTAGTAGAAAGAAAACATCTTCCGCTAGGAATCGACTCCTAAGATTCTGTATTTTTTGTAAATGAAGAGACTGTGTTCTTGGAAGTACGGCAACTAATCAAAAACTCAAATCATTCATAGCAAGCTAGCGAGGGACGGAGAGAGGGGGAGGGGCACTGTATAGGCAGGTAGGCCACCAGGCAGATGGATTCAGAACCGTGCACTAGACCTATCTATCTGCAATCAAAAGCTGTATCTCGCAATAGAATGTTGTATTTCGCAATTTCTTGGCTTGCAATGTTTCGCAACCTCAGTAAAGTAGGGCCTATCATCAATGAATAGGCTAGGATATTATACACGCAACAGACCGAAAGGCTGAACACAGACTCGTATCCTTAGCGCAGAGAGAGCATGCGAGCCAGCTGCACGGATTTACATTTTGTGGGGGTTATGGATTTTTCTTAACTTTAAGGATCCCAATTTCGTTTAAATGTTTTAACGTTTAAACATTCACACCGATAGTGTAAATTATGTATATGTCTATGGCGTATGTAGGCACCGGAGCTGAGCCATAAGGGAAACTGGGCATCTACCAACCCACTATCAGTTAGGGGGGCAATGTTTGCTTTTTGTCCCCCCCCACTTTTGATCTGAAATCACAATCACCCACTAATCAAATTGTCATTTTTGCAGATTAAGTGTTAGAGCTAGTAATGCATCAATATTTATCTTAAACAATGAATATATAGCACAACTTTGATGGAGGTGGGGGCCACAAAAAAAAACGATACTCATCATGAGGGGATGCAGTGGTTCGCAAATTTCTAATTTCATGCTTTTCTACTCATTTTGCCAAGCGTTGGAGAGAAAAATGTGCAGTTTTACAGCGAATTTCCTGCAATTCTACAAATTTTGCCATACGGTGGAGGCAAATGTTTGCAGTTTTTAATATAATAACTGATGATCAAATGAGCCCCACCCCAGTCAGTAATTCGACCATGCTAATTTACCAATCTCAAAAAAAAATTGCTGGCTAATTCAGTGACTGCTGATGCACAACCAAATTTCAAAATTGCACCTTGTGTAAGTTGC
The DNA here is from genome assembly GCF_964263955.1 of Coregonus lavaretus. NCBI lineage: Eukaryota > Metazoa > Chordata > Actinopteri > Salmoniformes > Salmonidae > Coregonus > Coregonus lavaretus. Next base: position 58,580,009 of record NC_139996.1, on the reverse strand, counting down.
CCATGCGTGGTTTAGACCTTTTGGAAGTTTTGACAAACTGAGTGAGCTTCTCTTCTTCCCCCGCTTCGACCATGCAGTGCGGGTAGCAAAACTGATTGCTGTCCTCGTTATACAATTATTAACTTTACCCTTTATATCTAAAATTGACCATATATATAGATTTTTTTCTAGCAAAGCTATTGCTGATGGTAAACCTGAACAATAGAAATGCAATCTAATGTAAGCGACCCCCGATCAGCATATAGGCTATAGCCACATGAGAGTTGTCTCCACTGGCATTTGATAAAAAAATTACCTGGCAAATCACATTGGTTGTCACTAAACTAATAAAGCCTAATATTGCACAAGCAATTTTACAAACATTTGAATGCTGAAGGGGACGCACAGATATGCAAGATCAGGAATAACCGCTTGTTGGTCAGCTTTGCTGCGGTTGTTCGACATGCAAAATGACATGTAGATCAATGACTGTCAACACAATTACATGATTAGTTCGACACTGAAGGAGATGATGCAGTTGTCGCAAAAGATAATGTATTTTTGGATTGTAATTTGAGCAAAACATTTTAGTGAACCGGCGATTCATAATGTTTGAATCAAGTTTCTGACCGATGCATGCTACATTTGGATCGGTTTTGGGTCTCACAGACCAATTCACTCATATCTTAAACATTTGAACCGGGGACGAATGTGTATAGGTGAATCCCTATGGTAGATCCCTTTATCTGAGGCTCTTTGTCTATATGGCCTGTTGAATTAAGACCTTAGTATTGTGACGTTAGAGAAGACATAAAACATTCACTATAACTCCAATTTAGATCTGCATTAAGTGCCAAGGGGATAGAAGCTGGGGATTGTTTCTGAACAGGGCCTTAGTTTAAGGCAGTGCTTTTTATGTTCACAGTTGAGGTGATAATGGCCAGCTATGCGTGTGTGTGTGTGCCAGTGGTCGTCTTGATTGGTCACCTGGCTGCTGAGCTCTCCTTTCTCCTTCTCCAGCTCGGCCAGGCGCAGACCCAGCTTGGACCGGCTCTTCAGCTCCTCCTCCCACAGCGCATGGGAGTCCTGGGCGTTATGGGACAGCATGCTTTGCTTCTGCACCTGAGGGTAGAGGGGTAGGGTTACGTTACTAATGTAGAGCCAAATGTTAGTGGTCCATCTAATGACTAAAAACTAAAACTCTCCCTCTTCCCGTCTCTGAATTCGTAAAGCTGAACTCGTAAAGATATATTGTGGGGCACCTGACATATTGAGTTAATATTTTTGCAGCGTTGACATATCAGTGCAAATAACGGCGAGGTATGTGGAAGCCTCTTTAGACGATGGTGATACAATACAAATGTAAACCGAGCAAGTATTAAAGTAATCAACCAACCTCCTGACTGAGCTGGTCCTCCAGGGTCATCTTGCTGCACTGCAGGCCAGTCACCAAGTCCTCCAGACGGTTCCTGACCTGAGAGTTGAAGAGTAGAAGAAAGTGATGCAACGAGTGGATAAGTGATGTGGCTACTCATTCTAATAGGATAGGATCAACTTTATTGTCCCCGAGGAAGAATCAATCCCGAAAACACACAAGGAAAAAAAAAACTCTTCAATCTAAAGGATTTAACACCATGCAGCTCTAGATAGAAACAAAAAATGGGTCCCAAACCACACACCAAGATGATATACTGGAATAGGGAGATAGAAAGAGATCGAAAGATCTCCGACTTGCAGAGAGACCACCACCAATCAAAAACAACACAACCAGAAGGAAACTCAGACAGTTATGAAAACAACTCATTCATGCAATGTCTTTGAATTTCTGGCGTAGAAATATTGTGCCCAAAAGGACTATCAAATTTAAAAGCAGTGGCTAAAGTGTAGGGAGTCTTGATCATTAATTTATTCGTCCATTTGAGGGGAACTTTCTTCAGACCAGAGAGGAGAATCAAACGCAAAGAAACATATACAGCTACTATGTCTGAAATACCAACCCCTCCTTCTGCTGCAGAGTCAGATGGCTGTGAAGAGATTGAATACCTTTAAAGTCAATATTAATTTAATTACAAATAATTTACCCTAATATCCCCTGTATAACAGTAACTCGTCTACAGTAAATTATCATTTCATGACATCGCATTTGTAAGACCACAAAAAGACGGCCTGGGCTTATAAAGATTAAATCAGCACTAAAGTATAGTTCTGCAAAGTTACTCAATGTTTCTTTACCTTGAAAAGCAGTCTCCCCTTGTACATAGACTACTTTCAAGGTAAGGAAACAATATGAATACATAAATTATCTGAAATATCCCTTTAACATGGCACCTTATATCTAAACATGGTGCTTTTTCCCAGCCCTATGCATGGGAACCAAAGACAATATGGAAAACTGACTGGGGGATGAATAAGTTAGGATGCAGACTGACTAGACTCACCATGGCAGAGTCTTGGACTCCTTTCTGCAGTGCCTCGATCCTGTTGGTCTGCTGCTTTGCTGCTGCCTCCAGCCTGGCATTCTCAATCTCCAATCTGCAGTCACACAACATTAATACTACAGTCACAAAGTTCACATTCCTATAGTTACAGTGGGGAAAAAAGTATTTAGTCAGCCACCAATTGTGCAAGTTCTCCCACTTAAAAAGATGAGAGGCCTGTAATTTTCATCATATGTACACGTCAACTATGACAAACAAAATGAGAAAAAATTATCCAGAAAATCACACTGTAGGATTTTTAATGAATTTATTTGCAAATTATGGTGGAAAATAAGTATTTGGTCAATAACAAAAGTTTCTCAATACTTTGTTATATACCCTTTGTTGGCAATGACACAGGTCAAACGTTTTATGGAAGTCTTCACAAGGTTTTCACACACTGTTGCTGGTATTTTGGCCCATTCCTCCATGCAGATCTCCTCTAGAGCAGTGATGTTTTGGGGCTGTCGCTGGGCAACACGGACTTTCAACTCCCTCCAAAGATGTTCTATGGGGTTGAGATCTGGAGACTGGCTAGGCCACTCCAGGACCTTGAAATGCTTCTTACGAAGCCACTCCTTCGTTGCCCGGGCGGTGTGTTTGGGATCATTGTCATGCTGAAAGACCCAGCCACGTTTCATCTTCAATCCCCTTGCTGATGGAAGGAGGTTTTCACTCAAAATGTCACGATACATGGCCCCATTCATTCTTTCCTTTACACGGATCAGTCGTCCTGGTCCCTTTTCAGAAAAACAGCCCCAAAGCATGATATTTCCACCCCCATGCTTCACAGTAGGTATGGTGTTCTTTGGATGCAACTCAGCATTCTTTGTCCTCCAAACACGACGAGTTGAGTTTTTACCAAAAAGTTATATTTTGGTTTCATCTGACCATATGACATTCTCCCAATCCTCTTCTGGATCATCCAAATGCACTCTAGCAAACTTCAGACGGGCAAGGACATGTACTGGCTTAAGCAGGGGGACACGTCTGGCACTGCAGGATTTGAGTCCCTGGCGGCGTAGTGTGTTACTGATGGTAGGCTTTGTTACTTTGGTCCCAGCTCTCTGCAGGTCATTCACTAGGTCCCCCCGTGTGGTTCTGGGATTTTTGCTCACCGTTCTTGTGATCATTTTGACCCCACGGGGTGAGATCTTGCGTGGAGCCCCAGATCGAGGGAGATTATCAGTGGTCTTGTATGTCTTCCATTTCCTAATAATTGCTCCCACAGTTGATTTCTTCAAACCAAGCTGCTTACCTATTGCAGATTCAGTCTTCCCAGCCTGGTGCAGGTCTACAATTTTGTTACTGGTGTCCTTTAAGTTCAAACAGGTGCCATTAATACAGGTAACGAGTGGAGGACAGAGGAGCCTCTTAAAGAAGAAGTTACAGGTCTGTGAGAGCCAGAAATCTTGCTTGTTTGTAGGTGACCAAATACTTATTTTCCACCATAATTTGCAAATACATTCATAAAAAATCCTACAATGTGATTTTCTGGAAAAACATTTCTCAATTTGTCTGTCATAGTTGACGTGTACCTATGATGAAAATTACAGGCCTCTCTCATCTTTTTAAGTGGGAGAACTTGCACAATTGGTGGCTGACTAAATACTTTTCCCCCCCACTGTATAGTCATATTCAGAAACAGTTTTATAACAGTCTAATGTTGCCCCCCCCAAAAAAAGGACAGATTCAATTTCATACAACCTTAAATTGGTGACTGACAGTGTGTGTGTGTGCGCGCTTTTATGAGAGTGTGTGAGAGTACTTTTCTGTTTGCCTGTGTGTGTAAGTACAAGCGTGCCTGTGTTCCTGCATGCTTTTGTGTGTGCGTGTGCATGCACGTGTGTACCTCTGCACAGCCTCCTCCAGCTGTTTAATGGTGGTGTCTGAGCCTGCGAAGGCAGACAGCACCTCCTGCAGTTTCTGAGAGGTGGCGACCACCTCTCGCTCCTTCTCATCCAGACTGCTCTTCAGAGCTTTGATACGCCGCTCCGCCTGAACGTACTGGTCCTCGCTCTCCTCCAGCTGTGAGGTAGCAAGTTCACAGATAGAAATGTAATACAGAGCTAACATGATTCCCTATTCTACTTGACAATCACATTTGTTCTGCACAATATATTTATATCTGAACATTCAGATATAAATGAAACAAATAGAGATAGCATGATTTTCTATTCTATACAATACTTTTCTATATGAACATTCTGTAACGTCGCACCCTCCTGAACAGGCCCGAGGTCAAGCGGTCATACGGCCGTCTTCCAGCAGGTCAATCTCAGGTCACTAGCGTCACTGTGACCATCTGTTAACCTATACATTGAACCATAGTTCTTACCGTAACCCTAACCCTGTCAGTAGTCAGCCGTACACAAAAAATCCAACTTCACTAGTGAGCTGTCTAATCTAAGACCGGTTAAGCAGCTTGATTGATGCCACAGTATCCACCAAAAGCCAGTCTACCTTGGAGAGACTGTAGATACCATAAACTGCCACAGGGAGGCGCTGTCCTACTCCTACCAATATGGCTCCTTTAGAAATATAATTACTAGAATTCCACCTATCATTAAACTTGAATGGGGATGTCCGTTCTAGTAAGTCTACTTCTATAATGCTTCCAACATTCCTTCACCAGAGTGACATTTCCCCTGATCTAGGATAATCTTCCCATCCCCTGATCCTAACCTGAACCTTTTGCAGGGTAAATGCTAAACTGATCCCAGATCAGAGTCTTGGGGCAATTTCACCCGACTCCACCCACCTTCCCCTTAAGGCGGTCCATGTCCTTGAGCAGTCGCGCCTTCTCCTCCTCCAGGTCATTGCGGTAGCGTGTATTCACCTCCAGGGAAGCCTCGCTCATCGACAGCTTCTTCAGCGAGTCGGCGAGTTCTTGCTGCAGCTGCCTTAAACCGGTCTGTGGGCCATGGAAAAGTCGAGCGAGACAACGTTTTTATTTTAAACAGAGAGAGACTGAACTTTTCCAGGCTGGTAGAGAGAGCGCGCGGGGGGTGATTAAGACAAGCTAATCCTCTTACGTAGTAGAAAAAGGGAGGATGGGAAGCGCCACAAGGCTACACTAGCACATCATGAGAAGCGTAGGTTGAAGGTGCTCTTTGACTTGCAGCTATCAGTGGCTAAAGTTAGCTTCTGTTTGTAGTGGCTGTTATAGAGGTGACGTGATTCCTTATTCTATATGAGGCATGTTTGTTCTACATTAAATATGTATCTGTACGTTCCACAGCGTAGTGCCCTGCTGAATGCCACCCTGTTCTCTATCCTGGGCCCTGTTCAAATTCTTTCAAATTGCATCCTTCCTCCCTTTCTTTAAGTAATCACTGATTAGAAATGACTGGACAGGTGAAATCCATGTGTTGGAGGCCTTGCGTTCACCAAATCTAATGTCTAATCAGTGATTACTTCAATGAAGGAAGAAAGGATGCATTTTTTAGGGCTCTACCTCAAAGCATCTTTCTGTGATTCCTTGAATCCCATCTCCTTGCATCCTTCTCAACCGTATTGTAGGAGGAATGTCTAAGGTCTCACCCATTCTTCTTCTCCAATACCTTTTTAATGTGAGGAGAGAGGATGCGAAGACCCAGGAAAGATTAACTGAGAAAGAGCCTTTGTTCTACATTATAATTTAAACCATTCCACAATGTTGTGCCTTGCTGAATGCTCCCCACCCCTACCCCTATATCACACCTCTCTGTCGTTCTTCTCCTCCTCCAGCTTGTAGACCTGGTCGCGGAGGTCGGCGGCCTTGGTGGCCAGCTCCTTGCTCCTCTCCTCTACCAGCTGCACATGCTCCTCACCGTCCGAGCGCAGCTTAGCCAGCATGTCGCCAAAGCGCTCCTGGGCGTCCGTCACCGCCTTCTCCTTCACCATCCCTTTGAATTGAATAAACTTTATTAATCCCATGGCACTCATCGTAAGAGTAGGGGTGTTAACACTGGTGCCCTGGCTAAATTCCCAACCCAACATGGCCTCATTTTTATCATGGCCACCTAATCACCCCCCTCATTCCTAATTGGCATATATCTTTCCTCAACTCTCCACCATGCTAGCTGTGTGTGGTGAGTGTTCTGGCACAAATGGTTGCCGTGCATCATCCAAGTGGGTGCCACATATTGGTGGTGGATGAGGTGAGTTTCCCCCTTACTATGTAAATCATTTTGAGCACCTAGGTGGAAAAGCGCTAATATAAATCAAATTATTATTATTATTATTGTAAATCCCCAAATGGGAACTTGAATGTGTCACCAGCATAGTCAACATACAGCAGCCAAAACAATAGAGCCTTCAGAAAGTATTCATACCCATTTACTATGATAGGATTTATTATGATTTATTTCTCATCCATCCCGATAATGACAAAGTGAATTTTTTTTAGAAATCTTTTCAAATTTATTGAAAATAAAATACTGAAATATCTATTTTACGAAAATATTCTCACCCCTGAGTCAACACTTTGTAGAAGCACCTTTGGCAGCGGTTACATCTGAGTCTTTCTGGGTAAGTCTTTAAGAGCTTTCCAAACCTGGATTAGGCAAAATTTACCCATTATTCTTTTCAAAATGGATCATTGCTAGACAACCATTTTTCAGGTCTTGCCATAGATTTTTCAAGTAGATTTAAGTGAAAACTGTAACTCAGCCACTCAGGAACATTCACTGTCTTCTTGGTAAGCAACTCCAGTGTAGATTTGGCCTTGTGTTTTAGGTTATTGTCCTGCTGAAAGGACTTTAGTGCATTGTTGCAAACAGGATGCATGTTTTGGAATATTTGTATTCTGTACAGGCTTCCTTCTTTTCACTCTGTCAATTAGGTTGGTATTGTGGAGTAACTACAATGTTGTTGATGCATACTCAGTTTTCTCCTATCACAGCCATTAAACTCTATAACTGTTTTAAAGTCACCATTGGCCTCATGGTGAACTCCATGAGCGGTTTCCTTCCTCTCTGGCAACTGAGTTAGGAAGGACGCCTGTATCTTTGTAATGACTGGGTGTATTGATACACCATCCAAAGTGCAATTAATAACTTTACCATGCTCAAAGGGAAAGTCAACGTCTGCTTTTTACACCATCCAAAGTGCAATTAATAACTTTACCATGCTCAAAGGGATAGTCAATGTCTGCTTTTTTTATATGTACCTATTTAACACTAGGTGCCCTTCTTTGTGAGGCATTGCAAAAACCTCCTTGGTCTTTGTGGTTGAATCTGTGTTTGAAATGCACTGCTCCACTGAGGGACCTTATAGATAATTGTATGTGTGGTGCACAGAGATGAGGTAGTCATTCAATAATGATGTTGTTAAAATCCATGCAATTTACTATGTGACTTGTTAAGCAAATTTTTACTCCCAAAGTTATTTAGGCTTGCCATAACAAAGGGGTTGAATACTTATTGACTCACAACATTTCAGTTTTTCATTTGTAATTAATTTGTAAACATTTTGAAGAATATAATTCCACTTTGACATTATGGGTATTTAATCCATTTTAAATTCAGGCTGTAACAACAAAATGTGGAAAAAGTCTAGGGGTGTGAATACTTTCTGAAGGCACTTAGCGTCAGAAAACGTAGCACTGATGGCTGATGAAACGAGTACAATACATGATGTAGCCAATAGATTCAATAGGATAAGCTAGAAGAACAAGGGGACTGTACAGGATCAATGCATTAGAAAATCATTGGGGATCTCAGCTCATATAAAGTAACCAGTACTGATGCAAAGTGCAGGTACATAACTTCATTATAGGACCACCTGGATAATATGCATTCAAAAGCAAGGGAACTGTACAATACAATATCAACACATTAAATATCAACACATTCTACCCAGTCAGTGGTGTCATGTCAGCTAAAGCTAGGGGTTGGCAGAATGATGTCTGGACCTCTGTCTCCCACCCGTGACAAATCAAGACACAGGCTGAGGCAGGCAAGAGAGATCAGGGAGTTTTTCAATAATGAACTACTGGAATAATTTATGAAGTCTATTCAAAATTGTTGGTCTTAAGCTAGGGGATGGCGACTGCACTTGCTTGCCACTCCTAAAGGACGCTCATGGGCCCGGTCCACATTTGGATACAGCTAAAATACGTTAGTTAAAAAGCCTGCAATTTCACCTTTGTTCTGGGCCTCCTCCAACTGTTGCCTCAGCAGCATGGCCTCGCTCTGTGCCGCCGCCAGCCTCTCCTGCAGCGCCTCCTGCCGGGCGCACACTCTCCCAGCCTGGTCCCTCTCCGCCTGTAGAGCTGCCTCAAGCTCCTTCACCCGCCCCCCAGTTTGCTCCCTGTCCCTCTGCAGCGTGGCGACCACATGCTCCATCTCAGCAAGCGACATTGTGACGCGGTGCACCTCATTTTCGAGGCCGTTTGCACGTGACTCTGCCTTGGCGAGTTTCTGCGATAGTCCGCCCACCGCCTCGCGTTTGTTCGCCGCCACGCCCGTAAGCTTGTCCTGGGCGCGCTGGTGCCCCTCGCGCTCGCGATGAAGAGCCCTTTCGGCGTCGGCGCGTGCCGCCTGGCATCTCTCTGCCTCCTGTAGAGCGCCGGTCAGTCGCGTCCTCGCCGACTCACCTTCGGCTTCCAGCTGCTCCCTCGCCTGGCGCTCGTGCTCCAGCCTTGTGGAAGCCACAGCCAGCTCGGCCTTGACGGTGGTCAGCTGGCTGGTGTACTGGTAGACCGTCTGGGCCAGCGCCTCCTCGTTGAGTTTGAGGTTGTGCCGGGCGTCCTCTAGGCGCTCCCTCAACGCCTCGCTCTCCTTGGAAAGGAGGGACTCCTCCTGGCGACTGTGGAAGCGGGAGCGCTCCAACTCAGCTCTCAGGGAGCTCAGGTCGTCCTGGAGCACAGAGCTCTGCTGCAGCAGCTCCCTCTCTCGGTCGGTGGCCTCCGTCAACTGGGACAGGGCCTGACAAGTGAGAACAGCAGCAGAGGTCACACTTAGCACACTCAGCTTCACTTTCAATGGCGAACATACATAAAGTTGGCAGAATTCAGATACAGTGAGGGAAAAAAGTATTTGATCCCCTGCTGATATTCTACGTTTGCCCACTGACAAAGACATGATCAGTCTATAATTTTAATGGTAGGTTTATTTGAACAGTGAGAGACAGAATAACAAAACAAAAATCCAGAAAAACGCATGTCAAAAATGTTATAAATTGATTTGCATTTTAATGAGGGAAATAAGTATTTGACCCCTCTGCAAAACATGACTTAATAATTGGTGGCAAAACCCTTGTTGGCAATCACAGAGGTCAGACGTTTCTTGTAGTTGGCCACCAGGTTGGCACACATCTCAGGAGGAATTTTGTCCCTCTCCTCTTTGCAGATCTTCTCCAAGTCATTAAGGTTTCGAGGCTGACGTTTGGCAACTCGAACCTTCAGCTTCCTCCACAGATTTTCTATGGGATTAAGGTCTGGAGACTGGCTAGGCCATTCCAGGACCTTACTGTGCTTCTAATTTGAGCCACTCCTTTGTTGCCTTGGCCGTGTGTTTTGGGTCATTGTCATGCTGGAATACCCATCCACGACCCATTTTCAATGCCCTGGCTGAGGGAAGGAGGTTCTCACCCAAGATTTGACGGTACATGGCCCCGTCCATCGTCCCTTTGATGCGGTGAAGTTATCCTGTCCCCTTAGCAGAAAAACACCCCCAAAGCATAATGTTTCCACCTCCATGTTTGACGGTGGGGATGGTGTTCTTGGGGTCATAGGCAGCATTCCTCCTCCTCCAAACACGGCGAGTTGAGTTGATGCCAAAGAGCTCCATTTTGGTCTCATCTGACCACAACACTTTCACCCAGTTCTCCTCTGAATCATTCTGATGTTCATTGGCAAACTTCAGACGGGCATGTATATGTGCTTTCTTGAGCAGGGGGACCTTGCGGGCGCTGCAGGATTTCAGTCCTTCACGGCATCTACAGGTCTACAATCTTGTCCCTGACATCCTTGGAGAGCTCTTTGGTCTTGGCCATGGTGGAGATTTTGGAATTTGATTGATTGATTGCTTCTGTGGACAGGTGTCTTTTATACAGGTAACAAACTGAGATTAGGAGCACTCCCTTTAAGAGTGTGCTCCTAATCTCAGCTCGTTACCTGTATAAAAGACACCTGGGAGCCAGAAATCTTTCTGATTGAGAGGGGGTCAAATACTTATTTCCCTCATTAAAATGCAAATCAATTTATAACATTTTTGACATGCGTATTTCTGGATGTTGTTGTTGTTATTCTGTCTCTCACTGTTCAAATAAACCTACCATTAAAATTATTGACTGATCATTTCTTTTGTCAGTGGGCAAACGTACAAAATCAGCAGGGGATCAAATACTTTTTTCCCTCACTGTATGGGGTAAACAAAATAAAGTCAAAAATACAACAGCAAATATATATACAGTGTGTGCAAATTTAGCAAGTTATGGAGGTAAGGCAATAAATAGGCCATAGTGCAAAATAATTACAATTTAGTATTAACACTGGAATGATAGATGTGCAAGAGATTATGTGCAAATAGAGATACAGGGGTGCAAATGAGCAAAATAAATAACAATATGGGGATGAGGTAGTTCGGTGGGCTAATTTCAGATGGGCTGTGTACAGGTGCAGTGATCGGTAAGGTGCTCTGACAACTGATGCTTAAAGTTAGTGAGGGAGATAAGTCTCCAGCTTCAGAGATTTTTGCAGTTCGTTCCAGTCATTGGCAGCAGAGAACTGGGAGGAATGGCGGCCAAAGGAGGTGTTGGCTTTGGGGATGACCAGTGAGATATACCTGCTGGAGCGCATACTACGGGTGGGTGTTGCTATGGTGACCAATGAACTAAGATAAGGCAGGGATTTGCCTAGAAGTGATTTATAGATGACCTGGAGCCAGTGGGTTTGGCGACAAATATGTAGTGAGGGCCAGCCAACGAGATCGTACAGGTCACAATGGTGGGTAGTATATGGGGCTTTGGTGACAAAACGGATGGCACTGTGATAGACTACATCCAATTTGCTGAGTGTTGGAGCCTATTTTGTAAATGACATCGCCGAAGTCAAGGATCGGTAGGATAGTCAGTTTTACGAGGGCATGTTTGGCAGCATGAGTGAAGGAGGCTTTGTTGCGAAATAGGAAGCCGATTCTAGATTTAACTTTGGATTGGAGATGCTTAATGTGAGTCTGTAAGGATAGTTTACAGTCTAACCAGACACCTAGGTATTTGTAGTTGTCCACATACTCTAGGTCAGACCCGCCGAGAGTAGTGATTCTAGTCGGGTGGGCGGGTGCCAGCAGCGTTCGAATGAGAAGCATGCAATTAGTTTTACTAGTGTTTAAGAGCAGTTGGAGGCTACGGAAGGAGTGTTGTATGGTATTGAAGCTCGTTTGGAGGTTTGTTAACACAGTGTCCAATGAAGGGCCAGATGTATATAAAATGGTGTCGTCTGCATAGAGGTGGATCTGAGAGTCCCCAGCAGCAAGAGCGACATCATTGATATACACAGAGAAAAGAGTCGGCCCGAGAATTGAACGCTGTGGCACCCCCGTAGAGACTGCCATAGGTCCAAACAACAGGCCCTCTGATTTGACACATTGAACTCCATCGGAGAAGTAGTTGGTGAACCAGGCGAGGCAGTCATTTGAGAAACCAAGGCTATTTAGTCTGCCAATAAGAATGCGGTGGTTGACAGAGTCGAAAGCCTTGGCCAGGTCGATGAAGACAGCTGCACAGTACTGTCTATTATCGATTGCGGTTATAATATCGTTTAGGACCTTGAGCGTGGCTGAGGTGCACCATGACCAGCTCGGAAACTGGATTGCATAGCGGCGAAGGTACGGTGGGATTCAAAATGGTCGGTGATTGTTTGTTAACTTGGCTTTCAAAACCTTTCGAAAGGCAGGGCAGGATGGATATAGGTCTGTAACAGTTTGGATCTAGAGTTTCACCCCCTTTGAAGAGGGGGATGACCGTGGCAGCTTTCCAATCTCTGGGGATCTCAGACGTTACAAAAGAGAGGTTGAACAGGCTAGTAATAGGGGTTGCGACAATTTCGGCTGCTAATTTTAGAAAGAAAGGGTCCAGATTGTCTAGCCCAGATGATTTGTATTGGTCCAGATTTTGCAGCTCTTTCAGAACATCAGCTGTCTGAATATGTGTGAAGGAGAAGCGGGGGTGGGGGTGGGGGGGGGGGCATGGGCAAGTTGTATAGCGGAGGGTGCAGAGCTGGTGGCCGGGGTAGTGGTAGCCAGGTGGAAAGCATGGCCAGCCGTAGCAAAATGCTTGTTGAAATTCTCGATTATTGTAGATTTATCGATGGTGATAGTGTTTCCTAGCCTCAGTGCAGTGGGCAGCTGGGAGGAGGTGCTCTTATTCTCCATGGACTTTACAGTGTCCCAAAACTTTTTGGAGTTTGTGCTACAGGATGCAAATTTCTGTTTGAAAAAGCTAGCCTTTGCTTTCCTAACTGCTTGTGTATATTGGTTCCTAACTTCCCTGAAAAGTTGCATATCGCGGGGGCTATTCGATGCTAATGCAGTACGCCACAGGATGTTTTTGTGCTGGTCAAGGGCAGTCAAGTCTGAGGAGAACCAGGGGCTATATCTGTTCTTAGTTCTGAATTTTTTTAATGGGCATGCTTATTTAAGATTGAGAGGAAAGCACTTTTAAAGAACAACCAGGCATCCTCTACTGATGGAATGAGATCGATATCCATCCAGGATACCTGGGCCAGGTCAATTAGGAAGGCCTGCTCGCTAAAGTGTTTTAGGGAGCGTTTGACAGTGATGAGGGGTGGTCGTTTGACCGCGGACCCGTTACGGACGCAAGCAATAAGGCAGTGATCGCTGAGATCCTGGTTGAAGACAGCGGAGGTGTATTTAGAGGGGAAGTTAGTCAGGATGATATCTATGAGGGTGCCCATGTTTACGGATTTAGGGTTGTACCTGGTAGGTTCGTTGATAATTTGTGTGAGATTGAGGGCATCTAGTTTGGATTGTAGGATGGCCGGTGTGTTAAGCATATCCCAGTCACCAAGCAGTATGAACTCTGAGGATAGATGGGGGGCAATCAATTCACATATGGTGTCCAGGGCACAGCTGGGGGCTGAGGGGGGTCTGTAGCAAGCAGCAACAGTGAGAGACTTATTTCTGGAAAGGTGGATTTTTAGAAGTAGGAGCTCAAACTGTTTGGGCACAGACCTGGATAGTATGATAGAGCTCTGCAGGCTCTCTCTACAGTAGATTGCAACTCCACCCCTTTTGGCAGTTCTATCTAGACGGAAAATGTTGTATTTGGGGATGGACATTTCAGAATTGTTGGTGGCCTTCCTAAGCTAGGATTCAGACACTGCTAGAACATCAGGGTTGGCGGAGTGTGCTAACGCAATGAATAGCTCAAACTTAGGGAGGAGGCTTCTGATGTAAACATGCAAAAAGCCAAGGCTTTTACGGTTACAGAAGTCAACAAATGATAGCGCCTGGGGAGTAGGAGTGATACTGGGGGCTGCAGAGCCTGGGTTAACCTTTACATCACCAGAGGAACAGAGGAGGACTAGAATAAGGATACGGCTAAAGGCTTTAAGAACTGGTCTTCTAGTGCGTTGGGTACAGATAATAAAAGGGGCAGATTTATGGGCGTTGTAGAATAGATTCAGGGCATTATGTACAGACAAGAATATGGAAGGATATGAGTACAGTGGCGGTAAACCTAAGCGTTGGGTAACAATGAAAGAGATAGCATCACTGGAGGCACCGATTGAGCCGGTCTCCGCGTGTATAGGGGGTGGAACAAAGGAGCTATTTGAGGCAATTTGAGAGGGACTTGGGGCTCTACAGTGAAATTGTATAATAAGAACTAACTGGAACAGCAATAGGCAAGGCATATTGACATGGGAGAGAGTCATAAAGCAATCACAGGTGTTATTCGAGAGAGCTAACTGGTAATGGCGATGAAAGTTTGGGCTGAGGCTAAACAGATAACAGGACAGGGTACCGTGTAAAGGAACAGTCCAGCAGGCATCAGCTCTGCAGCTGAACGATCATAAGGTCCAGTGAACAGCAATACGTGAGTCCGAGAGCAGTTCGAATTGGTGCTACAGCACAGGCGAGCAGGAAGCATGGCTGTTGAATTGCGTGTGCTAGCGGGCCGGGGCAAGCAGATGGATCTTCGTGGTCGTCGCAACGGGAAGCCTGTTGAAACCACAGACGATTACGTCGGCAGACCAGTCGTGATGGATCGGCGGGGCTCCGTGTCGACACTAGGAGGTCCCGTCCGGTTGACAGAGAGGTAGATAGCCGGGAGATGGGCCTGACTCAAGGCTAGCTCAAGGCTGATTAGCCAACCACAACATCCATTCGGTTGCAGCTAGCTAGTTGCGATGATCCGGAGTTAAAGGTCCATTGATTCAGTGATTCCGGCAGAAAATCCGATATGTTCTGGGTCGATAACGCGCTGTGCAGACTGGCCGATAATAGTCCAGGCTAGAGCTGGCTGGTAGGTAGTGCAGGCCATGGACAATGGTGATAAAACAACTAACGGTGACTAATAGCAAGTAGCTAGTTAGTTGGCTACTCCCGTCCGGTAGACAGAGAGGTACAGTGAGGGAAAAAAGTATTTGATCCCCTGCTGATTTTGTACGTTTGCCCACTGACAAAGAAATGATCAGTCTATAATGTTAATGGTAGGTTTATTTGAACAGTGAGAGACAGAGTAACAACAAAATCCAGAAAAACACGTCAAAAATGTTATAAATTGATTTGCATTTTAATGAGGGAAATAAGTATTTGACCCCCTCTCAATCAATCAGATTTCAAACTCCACCATGGCCAAGACCAAAGAGCACTCCAAGTATGTCAGGTACAAGATTGTAGACCTACACAAGGCTGGAATGGGCAACAAGACCATCGCCAAGCAGCTTGGTGAGTAGGTGACAACAGTTGGTGCCATTATTCGCAAATGGAAGAAACAGAAAAGAACTGTCAACTCCCTCGGCCTGGGGCTCCATGCAAGATTTCACCTCGTGGAGTTGCAATGATCCTGAGAACGGTGAGGAATCAGCCCAGAACTACACAGGAAGATATTGTCAATGATCTCAAGGCAGCTGGGACCATAGTCACCAATAAAACAATTGGTAACACACTACGCCGTGAAGGACTGAAATCCTGCAGCGCCCGCAAGCTCCCCCTGCTCATGAAAGCACATTTACAGGCCCGTCTGAAGTTTGCCAATGAACATCTGAATGATTCAGAGGAGAACTGGGTGAAATTGTTGTGGTCAGATGAGACCAAAATGGAGCTCTTTGGCATCAACTCAACTCGCCGTGTTTGGAGGAGGAGGAATGCTGCCTATGACCCCAAGAACACCATCCCCACCGTCAAACATGGAAATGGAAACATTATGCTTTGGGGGTGTTTTTATGCTAAGGGAACAGGACAACTTCACTGCATCAAAGGGACGAGGGACGGGGCCATGTACCGTCAAATCTTGGGTGAGAACCTCCTTCCCTCAGCCAGGGCATTGAAAATGGGTCGTGGAAGGGTATTCCTGCATGACAATGACCCAAAACACACGGCCAAGGCAACAAAGTAGTGGCTCAAGAAGAAGCACATTAAAGTCCTGGAGTGGCCTAGCCAGTCTCCAGACCTTAATTCCATAGAAAATCTGTGGAGGGAGCTGAAGGTTCGAGTTGGTTGCGATCCGGTGTTAAGGTCCAGTGATTCAGTTATTCTGGCAGAAAATCCGATGATCTGGGTGAAAACCACTAACGGTGGCTAATAGCAAGTAGCTAGTTAGCTGGCTAGCTAGATTCAACTGGAGATTCTAAATAAAAGGTAAGTCAATAATAGAATCCGTTCCACATTGAGTGAGGCGTGTTGCAGGAAAGTATATTTAGTAGAAGGATGAAAAGTGTTATAGGGAAAATATATACGAAAAAGACAAAAAAATTAAAGAATTAACAGGCTAGTTACACGGACACAGAGTAAACGACCGCACTGCTACGCCATCTTGGAACAAGGTCCCCAAGAACACAGTAGCCTCCATTTCTTAAATGGAAGGAGTTTGGAACAACCAATACTCTTCCTAGAGCTGGCCGCCCGGCTAAACGGAGCAATCGGGGGAGAAGGGCCTTGGTCAGGGAAGTGACCAGGAACCTGATGGTCAATCTTAACAGAGGTCCTCTGTGGAGATTCGAGAACCTTCCAGAAGGACAACCATCTCTGCAGCACTCCACCAATCAGACCTTTATGGTAGAGTGGCCAGACTGAAGCCACTCTTCAGCAAAAGGCATGACAGCTCGCTTGGAGTTTGCAAAAGACACCAAAAGGACTCTCTGACCATGAGAAACAAGATTATCTGGTCTGATGAAATCAACATTGAATTATTTGGCCTGAATGCCAAGTGTCATATGTATGGAGGAAACCTGGCACCATCCCTACGGTGAAGCATGGTGGTGGCAGCATTATGCTGTGGGGATGTTTTTCAGCAGCAGGGACTGGGAGACTAGTCAGGAATGAGGGAAAGATGAACGGAGCAAAGTGCAGAGAGATCCTTGATGAAAACCTGCTCCAGAGCGCTCAGGACCTGTGACTGAGGCTAAGCTCCACCTTTCAACAGGACAACGACCCTAAGCACACACAGCCAAGAAAATTCAGGAGTGACTTCCGGAGAAGTCTCTGAATGTCCTTAGGTGGCCCAGCCAGAACCCGGACCAGAACCCGAGAGACCTGAAAATAGCTGTGCTGCGACGCTCCCCATACAACCTGACAGAGCATGAGAGGATCTGCATAGAAGAATTGGAGAACTCCCCAAGTACAGGTGTGTCAAGCATGTAGCGTCATACCCAAGAATACTTTTTTTTACCGTCAATTTTGTGGTATCCAATTGGTAGTTACAGTTTTGTCCTATCGCTGCAACTCCCGTACGGACACGGGAGAGGAGAAGGTCGAGTCGTGCTTCCTCCTAAACACAACCCAACCAAGCCGCACTGCTTCTTGACACAGTGCCCGCTTAACACAGCTGCACCAATGTGCCGGAGGAAACACTGTACACCTGGCGACCGAGTCAGCGTGCACTGCGCCCTTGCCCGGCACAGGAGTCGCTAGTGCGCGATGGGACAAGAACATCCCTGCCGGCCAAACCCTCCCCTACCCTGGACGGCACTGGGCCAATTGTGCACCGCCCCATGGGTCTCCCGGTCGCGGCCGGCTGCAACAGAGCCTGGAATCGACCCAGGATCTCTAGTGGCACAGCTAGCACTGCGATGCAGTGCTTTAGACTACTGCGCCACTCAGGAGGCCCTGCTGCAGAAACGTTTTGATACCCTTCCCCAGATCTGTGTCTCAACACAATCCTGTCTCTGAGCTCTACAGACAATTCCTTTGACCTCATGGCTTGGTTTTTGCTCTGACATGCACTGTCAAATGTGGGACCTTATATACAGTCGTGGTCAAAAATATTGGTCTTCACAAAGTTTGCTGCTTCAGTGTTTTTAGATATTTTTGTCAGATGTTACTATGGTATACTGAAGTATAATTACAAGCATTCCATAAGTGTCAAAAAGGCTTTTATTGACAATTACATTAAGTTTATGCAAAGAGTCAATATTTACAGTGTTGACCCTTCTTTTTCAAGACCTCTGCAATACGCCCTGGCATGCTATCAATTAACTTCTGGGCCACATCCTGAGTGAAGGCAGCCCATTCTTGCATAATCAATGCTTGGAGTTTGTCAGGTTTTTGTTTGTCCACCCGCCTCTTGAGGATTAACCACAAGTTCTCAATGGGATTAAGGTCTGGGAATTTTCCTGGCCATGGACCCAAAATTTCAATGTTTTGTTCCCCGAGCCACTTAGTTATCACTTTTGCCTTATGGCAAGGTGCTCCATCATGCTGGAAAAGGCATTGTTCATCACCAAACTGTTCTTGGATGGTTGGGAGAAGTTGCTCTCAGAGGATGTGTTGGTACCATTCTTTATTCATGGCTGTGTTCTTAGGCAAAATTGTGAGTGAGCCCACTCCCTTGGCTGAGAAGCAACCCCACACATGAATGGTCTCAGGATGCTTTACTGTTGGCATGACACAGGACTAATGGTAGCGCTCACCTTGTCTTCTCCGGACAAGCTTTCTTCCGGATGCCCCACACAATCGGAAAGGGGATTCATCAGAGAAAATTACTTTGCCCCAGTCCTCAGCAGTCCAATCCCTGTACCTTTTGCAGAATATCAGTCTGTCCCTGATGTTTTTCCTGGACAGAAGTGGCTTCCTCGCTGCCCTTCTTGACACCAGGCCATCCTCCAAAAGTATTCGCCTCACTGTGCGTGCAGATGCACTCACACCTGCCTGCTGCCATTCCTGAGCAAGCTCTGCACTGTTGGTGCCCCGATCCCGCAGCTGAATCAACTTTAGGAGACGGTCCTGGCGCTTGCTGGACTTTCTTGGGCGCCCTGAAGCCTTCTTCACAACAATTGAACCTCTCTCCTTGAAGTTCTTGATGATCTGATAAATGGTTGATTTAGGTGCAATCTTACTAGCAGCAATATCCTTGCCTGTGAAGCCCTTTTTGCGCAAAGCAATGATGACGGCACGTGTTTCCTTGCAGGTAACCATGGTTAACACAGGAAGAACAATGATTTCAAGCACCACCCTCCTTTTAAAGCTTCTAGTCTGACATCGTGATCTCCAGCCTTGTCTTCGTCAACACTCCCACCTGTGTTAACGAGAGAATCACCTGACATGATGTCAGCTGGTCCTTTTGTGGCAGGGCTGAAATGCAGTGGAAATGTTTTTTGGGGATTAAGTTCATTTTCATGGCAAAGAAGGACTTTGCAATTAATTGCAATTAATCTGATCACTCTTCATAACATTCTGGAGTATATGCAAATTGACATCATAAAAACGAGGCAGCAGACTGTGAAAATTAATATTTGTGTCATTCTCAAATTTTTTCGCCACGACTGTAGACAGGTGTGTTCCTTTCCAAATCATGTCCAATCAATTGAATTTACCACAGGTGGACTCTAAATCAAGTTGTAGAAACATCTCAAGGATGATCAATTGAAACAGGATGCACCTGAGCTCAATTTCGAGTCTCATAGCAAAGGGTCTGAATACTTATGTAAATAAGGTATTTCTTCATTTTTGCAAAGCTTTCTAAAAACCTGTTTTCGCTTTGTCATTATGGGGGTATTGTGTGTAGATTGATGATGAATTTTTATTTATTTAATCCATTTTAGAATAAGGCTGCAACGTAACAAAATGTGGAAAAAGGGAAGGGGTCTGAATACTTTCAGAATGCACTGTATCTGTATTCCCAATAATGTGAAATCCACAGATTAGGGCCTAATGAATTCATTTCAATTGACTGCTTTCCTTATATGAACTGTAACTTAGCAAAATCGTTGAAATTGTTGCGTTTATATTTTTGTTCAGTGTAGTTAGCTTAGCTAGCAATCTGTGCTACTTATGCGCAAACACTCGACTGGCGCCCAAGTCCTTGATACAAAAATAACACTTACTGTCTGGGCCTATTATGTTAGTGGCTTATTTAGTTAGTTCTCCGAAATATGCAATCCGCAAAACGCAAGACAGTTGGTGCAGATCTATCATTCAGGCTTGAATTCATGATGAGATAAGATTGTTAGCTCACTAGCTACATTAGAATGTGTGTGACTTAAACCAGTGCGGCAAGCATTAGCCTGCATCAACATTTTCAGTCATCAGCTCATGCCATTTGCAGTTGAAATATATAGCCAAATAATTTTGTATTGAATAACATAGTGTCATGTACATATGGTTTAAGTAAGAAAACATTGTCATAATGAACAGCTAGCGTTTAGGGTTAGGTTGCATAAAGTGTTTGTTTACATGACCTTTGACTGTTGTAAAGCATTGTAGTGAATCTACTAAATACAAATGCTGACACTGCCACTAGTGGTGACATTACAAACTGCATGTTACTGCAATACAGACAGATTGTGAACAGTGCAGTTTCAGATTTACTTCGAGACAAAGTTTAATTCATTCAGCCAGCAGACTCCCCCTTCTTGTTTATTAGTGTGCTTGTGGTGTTTCATCAAACACTTCTACATACTTCTAATCCACTGCCATAGATGGACACATTTTTAAGTTGTACCTAAGAAGGTAAACTAAACAAGTGTTTTGTATTTACTTTCGTATTTAGAGGATATAGTTGCTTTTTGGTGGTTATCATGTAAATGTTCTTAAATAATGTTAATTTTAATATGTAGTTAAGAAATCCTCATTTATCTGTTAAAGGCCCAGTGCAGTCAAAATAAATGTTTTGCTGTGTATTGTGTCATATTGTACAAAAGTTGATTACACTAAAAAAGTGTAAAAAATAAATAAATATCGGTGTTATTTCCTGATAGTTGCTGGTTGAAAATACAATCTACACAGGACCATCTAAATCAGCAGGTCTGCATGGGCGTGAGTTTAAGCTTTCAATGGTGACATCACCATGCGGTAAATTGGTTAATAGACCAATACCAAAGAGAGATCCAAATACTCGTTTTTAGTTTTCCCCTCCCCACTCAGACCACTTCCCAGACAATCCAAAATTCTTGCTTGAGAAAAATGTTGTTTCTAAAAAGCTATTATTGCCCATTTTTATGGAAATCTATTACAGTAAGGTACTTAACTGTTACCCAGAAATGATTTGATATTGATATACAAATGGCTGCATTGGGCCTTTCATCCTTTAGAGTACAATTTGTGTAAAGAAAAGGTATGTTTTTCATTCCACTTCTGAAAAACAATATCAGTAATCGGTGACTTTTCCCTCCCTAAAATCGGTAACCGTATCAAACCCAAAAATCCCATATCGGTCGGGTTCTACTTTCAATGTATGATGCCACTGATAGACTCAGACTTGACATTTGACAGCAGCAAGGATTACTCAGCAAATTGTTTTTAAACAGAATGAAAAGATGACTGCATGAATAGTGCTCTTTATAATACATCTCGATTAAGTTTTTCTGTATGGTAGATGTATGATGCCATTTATAGACAAAACATCTGTATTGCCAGGGTTGTACAACTGCCTTAGTGAAGCCTAAAGGTCTTTATAAATTTGTTAAAAAAAATATGTCCTCTCCTCATTTCCTTGCCTCATCTGTACTGACTGGAAAAGAAATGACAGATGAAAACTAGTTGGTGGAAGCTCATTATTAGGCTGGTTTTCACCTCGTCATTGTATTCAGATCAGTGCAACTACACTAAGGAGAGGCGAGGATGGATTTTAAGTAAATTGAGAAAGAGTGAATGGGGAGGTCAGGGTTGGGGTCACTTTGAATTGAAGAGTCAGTTCAGGAAGCAAACTGTAATTCCAATTAAATCATTGAAAAATGACTTCTCAATAAACCGAAAAGGCGAAGCTACTTATTTCAAAAGTGTTGTCATTTTATTTTAAATTCAAATCAATTCCTGAATAGACTTATTTTGAATTGACCCCAACTTTGGTAGGAGTTAGTATGTTACCTCGTTGCTCTTGCTGATGGTCCTCCTGTTCTCCTCCTCGATCTCCTGCTGCTTGCGGAGGTGATTGTTAAGGAGGGTCTCTGACAGAACTCGGGCACCTCGCTCCTGGGTCAGCAGCCTCTGGGTCTCGCTGCGATCCTCCTCCGACTAGGGGACGACACACACACACACACACACAGGCTACATTCATACTCATTCACATACATAAATGCTTTGTGCCCAACAACAGACTATTAAAAGAGAAGAAAGAGGGAGGAAGGAAGGTGTATTAACGTGATTCTGAGTGATTGTTTACGACACCTGTGGTATATGTGTGGCGGAAGAACATTAAAAACTCGTTAACAATGGTGATGGTCGTCTTTGCTTGCTGTAACCAACAAAGTAATACATGGTACCAGGAGTGGAAATAGTGTTTTTTCTGTGAATGTTGGAGTTTATGGAAGCGCAATGGATGTTATCAAGCCACCAGAGGCTTTGAGCCTGGATGGGAATGTGGACGCAAATTGGAAAACATTTTGGCAATGGTTTTTGCTGTATATGTCTGCCATTGGAGTTACAAAGGAGCCATATGAACGTAAAGTTGCTCTCTTTCTTACTATAGAGGGACCACAGGCAAATGTTTGCAAATGAAGAGGATAAAGACGATTTTGCGGAGGTACTGGATCAGTTTGATGCATATTGTTCACCTAAAAAGAACGAGACATATGAACCATATGACGTCTTTTATTTTTTTACATTTTTTTTACAGATTTGAAATTAAAAGCACAGACGTGTAATTTTGTAGACCTAACCTCAACTATGCTTCGAGATAAGATTGTGTTTGGTATAAATGACTCCAGAGTTAGAGAAAGATTGCTGCGGGAAAGTAAGTTACATTTGGACACTGCAGTAAAAATATGTCAGGCGAATGAGCTGGCACAATTGCATATTAAAACCTTTAGCTCCACACCAGCAAACACTGCTATGGAGGTGGAAAGCACAGCAGTGGATTTTGTACACAAAGACACAAGGTGGCGCTATGAGCAAAGGAGCCACAAGCAATATGACTTTGACCAAAGGAGTCACAAGCAATATGATTGTAATAGGTGTGGCACCAGGCACCAGGTCAGGAAGTGCCCTGCCTTTGGAAAATGTTGCTACAAGTGCAAGGGGAAAAGTCATTTTGGAAAAATGTGTTTTGCAAAGGACAAGTATGGGAGACAAAATGTTCATACCATTGAAATGGAGGAGAATGAACAAAGTGATTTGTTTGTGGGTACTGTGGATTGCATGGAGGACGGGCAAGAGCCATCACAGGTCCATACTGTAGCTAGTTACCACTGGGTTGTACCACTTGTGGTCAAATGGTACAATTTTGACCTGGATACAGGGGCTAAAGCCAACCTGATCAATAATATATTTTCATGAGCCAAAGCACAAACCAGCAATCATGCAAAAGGCTGTTGCTCTCAAAGCGTACAAAGGCCAAGCAATTGAGACTAAAAGTTTGTGTTGGCTAACTGTAAAGGGGATAACAAGAAGCCACACACTTACAGTGGGGAGAACAAGTATTTGATACACTGCCGATTTTGCAGGTTTTCCTACTTACAAAGCATGTAGAGGTCTGTAATTTTTATCATAGGTACACTTCAACTGTGAGAGACGGAATCTAAAACAAAAATCCAGAAAATCACATTGTATGATTTTTAAGTAATTAATTTGCATTTTATTGCATGACATAAGTACTTGATACATCAGAAAAGCAGAACTTAATATTTGGTACAGAAACCTTTGTTTGCAATTACAGAGATCATACGTTTCCTGTAGGTCTTGACCAGGTTTGCACACACTGCAGCAGGGATTTTGGCCCACTCCTCCATACAGAC
The DNA here is from genome assembly GCF_964263955.1 of Coregonus lavaretus. Lineage (NCBI taxonomy): Eukaryota > Metazoa > Chordata > Actinopteri > Salmoniformes > Salmonidae > Coregonus > Coregonus lavaretus. The sequence continues at coordinate 58,556,216 of NC_139996.1, read as the reverse complement.
CTTCTCCAGATCCTTCAGGTTTCGGGGCTGTCGCTGGGCAATACAGACTTTCAGCTCCCTCCAAAGATGTTCTATTGGGTTCAGGTCTGGAGACTGGCTAGGCCACTCCAGGACCTTGAGGTGCTTCTTATTGAGCCACTCCTTAGTTGCCCTGGCTGTGTGTTTGGGGTCGTTGTCATGCTGGAAGACCCAGCCACGACCCATCCAAGATCTCGCGATACATGGCCCCATCCATCCTCCCCTCAATACGGTGCAGTCATCCTGTCCCCTTTGCAGAAAAGCATCCCCAAAGAATGATGTTTCCACCTCCATGCTTCACGGTTGGGATGGTGTTCTTGGGGTTGTACTCATCCTTCTTCTTCCTCCAAACACGGCGAGTGGAGTTTAGACCAAAAAGCTCTATTTTTGTCTCATCAGACCACATTACCTTCTCCCATTCCTCCTCTGGATCATCCAGATGTTCATTGTAAAACTTCAGACGGGCCTGGACATGTGCTGGCTTGAGCAGGTGGACCTTGCGTGCGCTGCAGGATTTTAATCCATGACGGCGTAGTGTGTTACTAATGGTTTTCTTTGAGACTGTGGTCCCTGCTCTCTTCAGGTCATTGACCAGGTCCTGCCGTGTAGTTCTGGGCTGATCCCTCACCTTCCTCATGATCATTGATGCCCCACGAGGTGAGATCTTGCATGGAGCCCCAGACCGAGGGTGATTGACCGTCATCTTGAACTTCTTCCATTTTCTAATAATTGCGCCAACAGTTGTTGCCTTCTCACCAAGCTGCTTGCCTATTGTCCTGTAGCCCATCCCAGCCTTGTGCAGGTCTACAATTTTATCCCTGATGTCCTTACACAGCTCTCTGGTCTTGGCCATTGTGGAGAGGTTGGAGTCTGTTTGATTGAGTGTGTGGACAGGTGTCTTTTATACAGGTAACGAGTTCAAACAGGTGCAGTTAATACAGGTAATGACTGGAGAACAGGAGGGCTTCTTAAAGAAAAACTAACAGGTCTGTGAGAGCCGGAATTCTTACTGGTTGGTAGGTGATCAAATACTTATGTCATGCAATAAAATGCAAATTAATTACTTAAAAATCATAGAATGTGATTTTCTGGATTTTTGTTTTAGATTCCGTCTCTCACAGTTGAAGTGTACCTATGATAAATATTACAGACCTCTACATGCTTTGTAAGTAGGAAAGCCTGCATAATCGGCAGTGTATCAAATACTTGTTCTCCCCACTGTATGTTTGTGATTGTACCAGAGTGGCATGATTCTCTTTTGGGGGATACAGCATGTGAGTCGTTGGGACTGGTTAAGCAAGTGTACACCATTAATGACTTTGACTGGCTGCACAGTGTTCAATGGGCGACAAGTAATCAAAATGGTGAGGAGATTGCTCAAAGTTATTCTGATGTGTTCACAGGATTTGGAGCATTGCCTCTCATTCACTCTATTACTCTCACAGAGAATGCCAAGCCAGTGATTCATGCACCACGCAGAGTTACGGTGCCACTACGGAAGGATCTAAAGAAGGAGTTGGGAAGAATAGTGAAACTCAATGTGCTCGTGAAAACAGAGGAGCCAACAGACTGGGTGAATTCCATGGTGTGTGTTCGGAAAAGGAATGGAGATCTGAGAGTCTGTATGGACCCCAAGGACCTTAATAAATGTATCAAAAGGGAGCATTTTCAGATTCCTAAGAGGGAGGAGATAGTGTGTGAAATGGCTGGCACACACTATTTCTCCAAATTGGATGCGTCAAATGGATTCTGGCAGGTGAGGTTGGATGCAGCCAGCACCAAACTGCGTACAGTCAATACTCCCTTTGGAAGATATTCCTTTAAGATGTAACATTTTGGCATAAGTTCTGCCCCTGATCTCTTTCACAAGGCCATGGAAAGTGTCATTGAGGGGTTAGAGGGTGTCAGAGTGTATGTGGATGATTTTGTGGTCTGGGGTCCACTATTCAGGAACACAATGAGCGGCTGGAAAAGACTCTGCAGAGGGTTCAGAAGCATGGTTTGAAGCTAAATCAGGCTAAATGTCAGTTCTGTGCGAAGGAAATCACATTTCTTGGGGATAAGCTGTCCTCGGAGGGTGTGCAGCCTGATCATGCCGAGGTCAAAGCGGTGAGGGAGATGGCAAATCCCACAAAAAGGAAAGGCATTCAGCAGGTTTTGGGTATGGTCAATTATTTGGGGAAGTTTGTACCAAACTTGTCAGCTAAAACAGTGAACTTAAGGACAATCCTTCAGGACAAGACAGAGTTCTCATGGAACAGAGAACATGAAAGAGAGTGGAACGATGTAAAGAACATTTTGGCTGAAGAGCAGTGCTAACTGAAGAGCAGTCCTACTACCAAGGTGTCCACGGACGCCTCCAAAAATGGCATTAGAGCAGTGCTGCTTCAGGAGCATCAAGGTATGTGGAAGCCTGTGGCTTATGCGGCCCATTCCATGACTGATGCTGAAAAGCGTTATGCTGAAATAGAAAAGGAGTGCCTAGGGTTGGTCGTTGGTTGTGAGAAGTTTCAATGTTACATTTATGGCTTACCAAAGGTGATTCTAGAAACAGACCATAAACCCCTTATTCCAATCTCTCTAAAAAATCTGAATGACATGCCTCATTGTCTTCAAAGGATGATGATGAGGTTGCAACGCTATGATTTTGTTCTAACCTATGTTCCTGGGTCAACTTTAGAGGTTGCAGATGCCCTCTCAAGGGTTCCACCAGTGGTGGCCCAAATCAGCCTCAGTCAGGAGTCTATGGAGGAGGAGGTTGCCTTGCATGTGGATATGGTCATGGAGTCACTTCCTGTTTCTGAGCAGCAACTAAGGAGAATAGCTGAAGAGACCACAACAGATCCCATTCTTTGCAAGGTGATCCAGAATCTGGAAAATGGCTGGCAAAAAGGCTCTTGTAAGCAGTACTTCCCACTAAGCGCAGAGCTGTCAGTGGTCAATGGTGTGCTGTTGAAGAACAACAGAACGGTGATACCTACTTCAATGGGTCAGGAGATGCTACAGAGAGTGCATGAAGGACATCTGGGAGCTGAGAAATGTAAGAGAAGGGCCAGAGAGTCCCTTTATTGGCCAAATATAAATTCTGACATTGAGCAAATGGTTGGAAATTGTGACACGTCTCAAATTTCATTATAGACTGCCCAAGGAACCCATGGTTATGGGAGAGGTACCCACCACAGCCTGGGAGAAGGTTGGAGTCGACTTGTTTCACTGCAATGGTAAGGACTATTTGTTGACTGTCGACTACTTGTCAATTTACCCTGAAATTGCACTCTTGTCCAGCACAACAGCAAAGACTGTCATTTTGCATTTGAAATCATTCTTTGCTAGGCATGGGATTCCCCTAGTGGTGGTTTCTGACAATGCACCTCAGTTTGCTTGCAGTGAGTTTACGATATTTGCAGAACATTATGAGTTCAGACATATAACCTCTAGTCTACTATATCCTAAAAGTAACAGAAAGCCTGAAAAAGGTGTGCAAATCATGAAGAGACTTAAAAAAGGCAGCACACAGTGGGACTGATCCATACTTGGCTTTATTGTCTTACAGAGCAGCACCCTTGGAATGTGGCCGGTCACCTGCAGAAATCTTAATGGGACGCAAGTTGTGTTCCAGGTTGCCTATTTTCTGCCTGAATGACTGCCCATTAGCTGTGTAGGACAGGGCCCTGCAGTTGAAGGCAAGACAAAAACTCTACTATGACAAAACTGCTAGTGTTGTCACCGTTGGCAGCTCAGGATGTGGTTCGAATTCGGGGTCCGGATTCATAGGATAGAAAGGCTCCTGTATTGGAGGAGGTTGTGCCTCGGTCATATACAGTCAGGACAGAAGATGGGGCTGTGTATCGGCGCAATTGACAAAGACTTTTGAGAACCCAGGAGACGTTTGAGGACGCTCAAGACACAGGAAAAAGAAACCAGAACAAGTGGTGATGTTTAATGGACCAAAGACTGAGAGGCTGATTCATTGAATTGTTGGGGTTTGTTTTTATATTTTCACTATTGACTATTTTGAAACTGGGATTAATTGGTATTTGTGAATTGACATTGCTTGTTGATGAAATGTGTATGTTTGTAAAAAAAAAAAAGTATACAAAAAAAAGGAAGATGTATTGATGTGGTTCTGAGTGATTGTTTACGACACTCTTTTACGACACCTGTGGTATATGTGTGGCAATGGCGGAAGAACATTAAAAACTGACCGATAGAGTGCTAGGTCAGGGGTCATCCACAAAGTACAACATATCAGTGTAATCTAGGTATAAAATAATTATGTTATTGTCATAATTTAAATGTAGGAAGAGGAGGGCTGAGAGAAAGAGAGAGACAGAGAGCATTTGACCTGTTTCATATTGTTAAGGATGGCCCTCATCTCCAGCTCCTGGTTCCTCACGGCCAGCTCCACCTTGTGCTTTTCCTCGGCCTCGGCCCGGAGCTCCTCCTCCTTCCTCCGCAGCATTTCCCGCGTCTTGTCGTACAGCATGGAGGCGTTCCGGTGCTTCTCCTGCTCCTGCTTCAGCTGGAACCTACAGAACACAGAGAGAGCAGAGGGTCACATCTACACTTAGTGTGTTAGCAGAGACAGAGAGTGAGAGGAGAGATGATAAAAATGAAAGGGCGAGCGAGAGCGAGAGAGCGAGAGATGTGAAAGAGCAGAAAAATATGAAAGGTTCATTGAGAGGGAGAGAAAAAAAACATTGTCTCATAGAACGACAAAAAATACCTCTACTCTTTGGCTAACTTACTTAAGGTTGTTGAGGTCCGTGTTCAGCTCCAGCTGCCGGTGATCCAGGGCCTGCTTGCCGTCCCGGCTTTCCTCCAGGGAGGCCCTCAGCTCGCACCGCTCGGCCTCCAGCTGGCTCACCTTGTCGGACAGGCGCCCATGGCGGGCCCGCTCCCTCTGGATGGTGCGCTCATACTCGTGGAACATGTTCTGGAGCTTCACGATGCTCACGGAGTCTGAGGGGACAGAGGGGTGGGGTGGGAGGGGAAGGTGAGTAGGGTTAGAGCCTTGGGGACTTCCTCAATTCATCTTTCCTGGATTCCTCGCCTCCTCAAAATGCATTGGAGATAAATGTCAAAGGGGAGGGACCTTGGATCTTCTCCTCAAATACTAAGGAGGCAAGGAGATAGAATGCGAGAAATCCTGGAAAGACTGTTTGAGATAGAGCCTAGGATACAAAGGCTACATTGTGGTTTTAAGATATCAGCTGATATTATCTACAGAGATGGATTTAGACATACATGTGTTATTGTACTACCCCCAAAAATAAACTTTAATCCCCAATCAAACAAGACTTGGTTAAAGTGATAGATTTTGGGCCATGTGTACCTAAAGTGGTAGAGTCGAGCTGTTTGATGAGAAAAGAGGCGTGACGGTAGCCAGAGGTGGGGTCTTCGAGGTCAGATGTGGCCGTGTCCGATGACTGTGTGAGCTCATCAAAGTCTTCCGCGATCTCCATCTCGCCAGCAGTCTGAGGTTGGGGACGCAACATAAAACAGATCAAAGATTTACACTACATACACTATATCCATGTGTAAAAGTTGGTATGTTTGAGGGCCATTTGTGAATTTTAACTAAACTCATGACATTTTCTTAAAGGGACACTGCACTCCAAAATCAACGTTTGTCAGATGTTTTCAGAGCTCAAAAGTCCACATCCCAAGCCATCGGTTCTGAACTGAGGAGATTGACATTAAAATTTCAAGTATCTCAAATTGATTGTGTAACTCAACGAAGCCACTTAAAGTCACGTAAAACATTTTAGCACATTTATTGGAAATGAAATGCAGAAATATTTCATTTATGTAAGTATTCACACCCATGAGTCAATACATGTTAGAATCACCTTTGGCAGCGATTACAGCTGTGAATCTTTCTGGGTACGTCTCTAAGAGCTTTGCACATCTGGATTGTACAATATTTGCCTATTATTCTTTTCAAAATTCTTCATGCTCTGTCAAATTTGTTGTTGATCATTACTAACCAACAATTTAAGTCTTGCCATACATTTCCAAGCAGATTTAAGTCAAAACTAACTTGGCCACTCAGGAACATTAACTCTCTTCTTGGGAAGCAACTCCAGTGTAGACTTGGCCTTGTGTTTTAGGTTATTGTCCTACTAAAAGTAGAATTAAATCTCAGAATGTCTGATGGAAAGCAGACAACCAGGTTTTCCTCTAGGATTTTGCATGTGCTTAGCTCCATTCCGTTTCTTTATCCTGGAAAAACTCCCCAGTCCTTAATGATTACAAGCATACCCATAACATGATGCAGCCACCACTATGCTTAAAAATATGGAGAGTGGTACTCAGTTATGTGTTGTATTGGATTTGCCCCAAACATAACACTTTGTATTCAGGACAAAAAGTTCATTGCTTTGCCACATTCTTAGCAGTATTACTTTAGTGCCTTGTTGCAAACAGGATGCATGTTTTGGAATATTTGTATTCTGTACAGGCTTCTTTCTTTTTACTCTGTCAATTAGGTTAGTATTGTGGAGTAACTACAATGTTGTTGATCCATCCTCAGTTCTCTCCTCTCACAGCCATTAAACTCGAACTAGTCACCATTGGCCTCATGGTGAAATCCATGAGCGGTTTCCTTCCTCTCCGGCAACTGAGTAAGGAAGAACGCCTGTATCTTTGTAGTGACTGGGTGTATTGATCCACCATCCAAAGTGTAATTAATAAATTCATCATGGTCAAAGGGATATTCAATGTCTTTTTTTTCTCTATTTTTTACCAATAGGTGCCCTTCTTCGCGAGGCATTTGAAAACCTCTCTGGTCTTTGTGGTTGAATCTGTGTTTAAAATTCACTGCTCAACTGAGGGACCTTACATATAATTGTGTGTGTGGAACAGAGATGAGGTAGTTATTCAAAAACCATGTTAAACACTATTATTGCACACAGAGTGAGTCCATGCAACTTATTATGTGACTTGTAAGCACATTTTTACTCCTTAACTTATTTATGCTTGCCACAACAAAGGGGTTGAATAGTTATTGACTCCAGACATTTCAAATTTTTTTCAAAAAACATCATTCCACTTTTGACATTATGGGGTATTGTGTGTAGGCCGGTGACAAAAAAAATCTAAATTTAATTCATTTTAAATTCAGGCTGTAACACAACAGAAATGTGGAAAAAGTCAAGGGGTGTGAATGCACTGTAGTATTCTTTCTAACAAAGATATCTTCACATATTTCAGGATGTTGTGTATCCCTGAAAAAAAAAAATCAGAATTCAAGCAAATATAACAGTTTTGAAAACATAGCTTGTCCAAAAAAAGTGGTCTCTTGGTAGAACTTACCCCGGATATGGGGTAAATTGTACTTTAAAAAAAAAACTTTTAACATAGGCTCAGGCCCTGGTGTAACCACATACCCCAGCGATAAGGCCTTGCATTAGGCCTGGGAAGAAAACACTTTTAATTGTGGCATTGAGGGGGGCGAACCCAACTGAGGAAGGCATTTTCCATCATTTGAACTTGACTTTCCACACAAATGCGAGTTGTCTTCAAAATACTAAATTATGCATAAAACTGACAAAATGTTGTCATAATTTGTATGATTAGACATTGGCTCAAGTTGCCCCTGGCCAAAAGGCACAATTTACCCCAGAGCAAACATTTTGACTATATTAGCCCAAACACCTACAAAAATGCAATGCTAAGACCATATTGTAGCTTATAGAGACCCCAACTGATGTATAAAACAGTCTTAAAAATACCTACTATGGTTTAGATACAAGCATCATGAAACCTATACACAATAAATTAAAAACACTTTGTGAACATCAGTTTTTTGGACACAACTTGCTTACAACTTTTTCCATGTGGTTTCTTCCTTCAGACTCCATGAAATGATTACCTCTTCTAAATATTTGGTCACATTATTAATTTTGTGTATGGTTTCCTAGAAACAAGGGGTGGTTAAACTAACCCTTTTGCACGACTTACCCCACTCTCGCCCATAGGTACCATTGACTTGCATTGGATTTTTGCCACAAATCCTAAAATGTTATCATTTGGAAACAGTGCCAGGGAAACAAAACTAAAGCATGGATTGGTGCCATACCTTGTCCACAGATTGCTTAAGGGGTAAGGAAACCAATATGTGATTTTGCAATTTGGGTGAACTATGAAGCTGAACGATATGGACAAAAAGTTATATTGCGATACATTTAATTAGGTTGCTCGATAACGATAAATGGACACCTACTTTACATTAGCGGCAGGGCTCTAGACCATTTTTTTCCAGTGCCAAGTAAGAAAACGGAGATGATAGCCTACAGTCGTGGTCAAAAGTTTTGACACAAATAGTAATTTTCACAAAGTCTGCTGCCTCAGTTTTTATGATGGCAATTTGCATATACTCCAGAATGTTATGAAGAGTGATCAGATGAAATGCAATTAATTGCAAAGTCCCTCTTTGCCATGAAAATGAACTTAAATCCCCAAAAAACATTTCCACTGCATTTCAGCCCTGCCACAAAAGGACCAGCTGACATCATGTCAGTGATTCTCTCGTTAACACAGGTGAGAGTGTTGACGAGGACAAGGCTGGAGATCACTCTGTCATGCTGATTGAGTTAGAATAACAGACTGGAAGCTTTAAAAGGAGGGTGGTGCTTGAAATCATTGTTATTCCTCTGTTAACCATGGTTACCTGCAAGGAAACACATGCCGTCATCATTGCTTTGCACAGGCAAGGATATTGCTGCTAGTAAGATTGCACCTAAATCAACCATTTATCAGATCAGTCCAGTTTTAGTAAAGTGGTGCCATTACCTCAATATTAAGAGGTGAGAAATAAATGATATACTCACAGAAAGCTGTGACTCTCATCTCTGTTACTAGACCAACAGTAGTTGCTTTGGAAACTGTATTTTTCCTGCAATTGCATTTTGAGCAACGGTCATATGCTTGTGCTTATCAGAATGCAGCTCTCCCTCCGTGCGAACTCTACAGTGGGTAGAGGGAGTGAGAGTGGCTTGATCACACAGCATCCAAAAGGGAAAAAGGGACAGGCTAATACTTTTATAGCAGGAATCAACATAATGCTTAGGCTATTACTGTTGAGCAAATAATGATATTAGAACAATCTACAGGAACGTTCTGTAGCAAAATCAATTAATATTACCGACGTAAGCTAAATACTTTAGTAAGAGGAAGGCAATGTCGGTAATTTTTCGTTAAATCGTCCCAGCTCTAGTGAGCTATCCCTTTAATGGAAAAGATAAGTGCTGCAAATCTGGACATTATCTAGTGTTTATCATTTCCATTAATTTTGTACTGTGGTATATAGATCTACTACACAGATAGCCTAGACATTAATTTACAGTCTTTGATTTTGGAGTGTAATGTCCCTTTTTTTTAAATCATGCCATTTTCTTAAGGATCTCAATGAATGAACATTTGGGTGCACAAAGCCATGGTAATAGTGTAGGGGAAAAAAGACCAAAAGCCAGGAATTTACCTTGTCCTTCCGATGCCATGCAGATAGAGACCTGACAACGACAAACAAACACAAACAGAAGAAGAGCGGGAAAGATTATTTAGGAAAACGTCACGAATGCTCGCTCCTCAAGCTGTGTGCAAGGGTGCCGACAAGTAGCACAACTTATTTCGTAGAAGCGCGATGGTATAATGCAGTATACCTTTCAAAATTAGTAGTTCAAGAGTTCGACATGCAACATATTTGAAAGCAGAAAATAGAGAAATATAACAGATGAAGTCAAAAGAAAAGTCCAGATCATATCCCACCACCAATCATTGAACTGTCAGAGTTAGTGACATCATCAGTAAAGTAAAATGTCATACTGCATATATACCTTCCATCATCGTCCGACACTTCACTTAAAGTACTATCGTCAAACACTGAGAGGGGGTCTCCTGCGTTAACATGGTTAGCTGCCTGGGGAGCTTGGCCATGCCTGGCTCCCCCCAGAAAGGGTAACTGTAAGGTGGCCTCGTTAGATACAGCTCTCCCCTCCTTCTTCTTCTTCTGCTGCTGATGACGTAGTTGGTCCTCCAGGGCCCTGTCAGCGCTATAGGGAGAGCATAGACCTAGCGGTGAACGTCATGCCCCATGACAGTAGCCAATAGCTGGGAATATGGTTGATTGCCCTGGAGTGGGAGGTGTCATTTAAGTAGTGGCAGCAGGGTAAAGGACAGGGGAAGGAATCAAAACTAAACCAAAGTACAGTTGTGACATGGGACTGTATTAGAGTGGACCAGGGTATGATAATGGGAGACAGTCGGTCTGCCAGCCGGTCTCAACTCGGCCATTGGATAGGTATAAGCAAGGAAGTGGCAGGGCTTCCACTATATTGCTTTCACCTTACAGAGCTGCATTTATCGAAATGGGTAGGGCCAAGGGTGAGCGGTAGGGAGAGAATTGGAACGGAATGTCTTTGGTTGCCTTTGGACTGCTGGTCTTTAGGTGACAAGTACAACTGATGTCTTAGCTCATTTGATACCACTTTTGCAAATAACTGCTCCAAGTCTAATAGGCCTCTTGATTCTGTCAGTGAAGTTCTGATTGTCCTCTGTCCTTTAAGAACCTTATTGCCTGGCTCCTAAAGCTATGCACAATGACAAAGCAACAGGAATTAATTGGGGGGGGAAACTAAATCAAAACAAAGACACATACCTCTTTGGACTTTTGGACCAGTGTCTTTGGGCAATACTGTCTGTTGCTCTGAGCTGATGTTCGCTTTCTGTTGCACCATTTCCACTGTGTGACTCTTTAGGGTGTCCTAAACTGGTCTCAGGTTTCTCCTCTTCTTCTTTGTCTAGTTCACGTTCACACCGTCTTCTCTTTAATCCTCCTGCATCCCATGAAGCACTTGATTTTTGCAGCACCTCCATGTTGGTCTTTGTCTGGTCTTCGCCCAACTGAAAAGACTGGGTAAATGTTTAATGATCAAAGCTGCAGAATTAGCCTTACACATACTGCTTGAGAATGGTTAGTTTAAGCCGGCCTTTAAAATGTGTTTTGGAGCAGGTATACTACCATACCATATATAATTTAGTCTGTCACCCCTCCCCTGAGAGACCTAACACCTTCATGTAATATGTTCCAAATAGCACCCTATACCCTAGATAGTGCACTACTTTTGACCAAAAGTAGTGCACTGTAGGGAATATGGTTCCATTAGGATGCAACCATGGTTAGGCTTAACTACAGGGATGCAGCAGCTTTACAGGCAGCTCCATTCCTATGCAATACTATACAGCTACGTTAACCTTTCACAGAGCAGACATTATCCAAAGTGCCTGGAAAAACACATTCAAAAGGCTGGCCAAATTGTTTTAGTTAAGAGTGTTTTCAAATTCCTTTTGTTCGATTCGAACTTCTAACTTGAAATATCTTACACTATTAGAACTGAGTGGATGGAATCTACTGAGTGAGAAAGGGGAGGGCAGAAAGTTTACATTCTGTCAGAACATGTTATTGTTAAATCTCATGTATCCTATGGAGAGGAGAAGGGCAACAGTCTGGTTTCAGTCACAGATAAGGTAGGACAGCCGTGAGTATTGGCTGTCTAGATGTGCAAGGACACTCAGCCTAGAAGGAGGGTATAAATATATGTGCTTGTGTAAACATGTCTTTGTCTTATGCAGCTGTTTGACCCAGTGGTTGAATAAACTTGGTTTGAGGTTTTTTTCTAGTCGTCCGTCTAGTTGTCCGTTTAACACTTTCATCAACGTTAATGATTTTAGATGGCAACTGTTTTAGTGTAACAGGGTAGCACATTAAAGGGATAGCTCACCCAGATATGTGCTTCCTTACCTAGAAATCATTAGCATTTTCGAACAAAACCAAATGGATAAGGACAGACGGCAATCTATGCTTTGGTTTTCTTAAACTAGCCACTGCCACCAAATGCTAATATTAGCATTTGACCAATGTAAGTCAATGTCCCCCAGTTAGCATGCCCAAATCATCAAAAAAAACAACAACAAAAAAACATTGATTAACTCAACAACTTGGTTTGAAGATGCTTTGAGATGATTGGAGCATGCCAACTAGGGGACAGTGACTTACATTGGGTTTGCTAAAAAAATGAAAATGCTAACATTAGCTAATATTTGCAAATTTGGCTGAACTATCGCTTTAATGTCCTCACAGAAGCATGCACAAAACACTGTGCAAATGAAACACAACTGCTACACCCACACATCAGTCCAACCTGGCTTATTTTCATAGAAAATAAGGGTGTTTCTATAGGTAAACGTTCACCACTTCACACCACACCAGCTAGGGAGAATGAGCAAAAGAGAAAAGACCCGAGAGTAGCAAACAACTGTTTTCTCAACATGTGGCCGCATGCAAAGCACACCGATGGAGAAAAAGACACAACAATAAACAAAAAAAATCACTACAAGAGAAGATGGATGGATGATGCTCCTTTGAGGGTGGATGATGAGGCGTTGGTGAAATCCAGGAAGCACACAATACTACAGCTGAGAGAGAGAGAGAGAGAGAGAAAAGAAAGAAAGAAAGAAAGAAAGAAAGAAAGAAAGAAAGAAAGAAAGAAAGAAAGAAAGAAAGAAAGAAAGAAAGAAAGAAAGAAAGAAAGAAAGAAAGAAAGAAAGAAAGAAAGAAAGAAAGAAAGAAAGAAAGAAAGAAAGAAAGAAAGAAAGAAAGAAAGAAAGAAAGAAAGAAAGAAAGAAAGAAAGAAAGAAAGAAAGAAAGAAAGAAAGAAAGAAAGAAAGAAAGAAAGAAAGAAAGAAAGAAAGAAAGAAAGAAAGAAAGAAAGAAAGAAAGAAAGAAAGAAAGAAAGAAAGAAAGAAAGAAAGAAAGAAAGAAAGAAAGAAAGAAAGAAAGAAAGAAAGAAAGAAAGAAAGAAAGAAAGAAAGAAAGAAAGAAAGAAAGAAAGAAAGAAAGAAAGAAAGAAAGAAAGAAAGAAAGAAAGAAAGAAAGAAAGAAAGAAAGAAAGAAAGAAAGAAAGAAAGAAAGAAAGAAAGAAAGAAAGAAAGAAAGAAAGAAAGAAAGAAAGAAAGAAAGAAAGAAAGAAAGAAAGAAAGAAAGAAAGAAAGAAAGAAAGAAAGAAAGAAAGAAAGAAAGAAAGAAAGAAAGAAAGAAAGAAAGAAAGAAAGAAAGAAAGAAAGAAAGAAAGAAAGAAAGAAAGAAAGAAAGAAAGAAAGAAAGAAAGAAAGAAAGAAAGAAAGAAAGCAGGAAAGAAAAAACGCAGGAAAGAAAAAACGCAGGAAAGACAGAAAGAAAAAACGCAGGAAAGGAGAGAGGAGAGTCAAACGAGGCCAATGAGGCGTTAAATGTCACTCTGGGAACTGTCCACAGTCAGCACCTCATTGGGTGAGGGAGTGGTTGATGAAGTGAAGAACTGGCGTGGACAGAGAGAGAAAAATAATGCTCACTTAGCTCATGAAAAAAAAAAAAGATAAATACTAAAGGAAAATGACATGCAGACTCTTGGTTTCACTACTAGAGTATGTCGACCATTTCCAATAAAAGAAAAGAGAAATGGGAGGAAGTAGAAGAAAAAATGATTGTCTAGAAGAGGTATTTCCTGGCATTGTTTGGGCCTTTTTTCACACAGACTCAGCTGAGGTGATGGAATGGGAAAAGCGGAGAAAGAAAGAGAAAGAGAGAAAGAAAGAAAGAACAAGAAAGAGGTGGGGGGGACTATAACGGGAGCGATGGAGGTCATAATCCCCTACCTCTTTCCAGAGCAGGGCCTTCTCTTTCTCCAAATCCAGGAACACAACCTTCAGCATCCCTACCTCGTGCTTGAACCTCTGCAGGTCTTCTTCCAGCTCTTCGTCTGAGGGAAGTAAAGGAGCTGGGGGACACACACTGCTCAATGAGGGGGGCTGAGACTGGGAGGGACGCACTTTGGGTTCTTCTTCGGACATGGAGGGGCTCTTCTCATCATCCTCTTGGACTTGCCCTGGCCCACGTCTCTCTGCGGCAGGCTTTGGTTTGGTAGTAGTACATTTGTCTGGGCTAGGGTTTGTCTCTCCTTCGTTCAAGGACGAGTCCATATAAACATTGTCTGATTTGAGTTCCACTGAGGCTGCATTGCAATCTGTGAAGGTCTTGGTGACATCATCGATATTGTAGTCTACTTCTCGCTCTCCATCGATTCCCCCAGCCAGTTCAGGCGAAGCAGACCTGTTCTCTGGCTCAATGCCACCGAGGACCTCTAGGTCCCTCATCTCACTGTCCTCGGCACTGGGGCAGAGGTGGGAACACCCGGGGGTGTCACAAGGCGGAGTCCTGTCTTCGCAGTGGGAGTTGTCAGGCGACTCGGTCATAGAGTCCTCCAGCCCGGACTCCCTCTGCTCAGGAATGGTCAGCAGGACTATATTGCTACTACTCCTCCTCGCCCTGCCCAACAGACAGACTATAGGCTCCCCCACCTTCTCTTCATTGCTGGACTCTTCCTCAGCGGTTCTGGCGGGAGATTCAACCATCTCTACATTCTCCTCCTGTTTTTCTTCTTCTTCTTCTGTAGTTTCGTCAGACGCGGATTCAGCAGAAAGTTCTCCAAATTTCTCCTTCAGTTCGGCTGCCACGTTCTTGTAGGAGGACTTGACCTCCCTCTTCTCCACCTCTACCCATATTTTTTCATAACGTTTCTCCCAGCCTGGCTCTTCCTCCTCCTCTTTACCAGCTCCCTCTCTTTCTCTAACTACATACCTCCCTTCTTTCTCTTTGTACTCCTCCTGCTCCTCCCCAGTTTGGGACACGACAGGGTCAAGGTGGTATGGGTTACTTACGTCTAACTCTGATGCCTCTAATGCAACGTCTTTCTCCTTTGATGGCATGAGTAGACAAAGGAAATGGTGTTAACACGGACGCCTACAATGGGATCTACAATTAGAGTCTACAAAACATGAATGTTCATAAAAACACTGAAAACACCAACGTTCAAAACAAATTGTGTGTAGGGGCATGCAGGTAACATTCAAACTTGTACCACTTTGCCACAATAACCAGACTAATATTATATACATTTCATAAAATAGTCAGCAGTCAAAATTTGGCACATTAAGTATTAATGATGTAATTATTCTGATTGTAAACTGGTTCTGGTTGAGAAGACATATAGCCATTGTTACAACCAGATAGAAAATACATATTTTGGTTATTATCTGTTCAGATAATCAGTTTACAATGAGATAAATACATATTTTTTGGGTTGGTAAAATGTCCTTATGCAACCAATGACCTCATAATGACATCATTGCAACTAGTTTTGCCCACTGGTTGAGAGAGGGACTACATAGTTGGTTCATAAGCCAGTCTGTTGTGAAGGGGATGATGGCAGACGAGATGGGTGATGTGGATGAAATGTAGCTGTGCTAGGTGTATGATAGGCTATATTGTAAGGTAGGGGATATACTGTACACTACAGTATTATGATGTACAAAATGTGACGAGGTAGGGTAGAGGTGATCGTTCTTATGAAGGCCCAACGGTTATGGATTTTAATATCTAGATCAAGATTTTAATTATGAGTGTGAGTTTCAGCTATTCCTTCCTAAATGCTCATATTATTTTTGTGTTGCACCTCGTCGCAAGTTGGTTGAGCCCATTCTACTACTCTCCAGGGTTGAGGTGGTAAAATAAAATCTATTTAAAGTTGGGGATTGTAGCGATTTGGGGGGGTATGAGATGAGGTAAGATGGAGAGGGTATTCCCTGACAAAAGCCCCCACCTCTTGTGGCTGCTCCTCGGGCTCTGGACTGCTCTCACTCTCTTGCTGCACCGGTGAGGGCTTACGCATATAGTCACATAGCCATCTCTGATCAAACCAGATGGGGGGAAATAATCTTATTTTGGTTATTTACCTATTTGGTCAGATAACCAGATTACAACCAGATAAAGAGGTATTTATTTGGTTGCTAACAAGACATTAACAAAACATCCTTATACAACCTACACACAACCTGACAATGACGTCAGTGCAACTATACTGAACCAAAATATAAAAGCAACATGTAACAATTTCAACGATTTTACTGAGTTACAGTTCATATAAGGAAATCAGTCAACTAAAATAAATTAATCTATGGCTTTCACATGACTGGGAACACAGATATGCATCTATTGGTCACAGATAACTTTAAAAAAAAAGTAGGGGCATGGATCAGAAAACCAGTCAGTATCTGGTGTGACCACCATTTGCCTCATGCAGCATGACACATCTCCTTCGCATAGAGTTGCTCAAACTGTTGATTGTGGCATGCGGAATGTTGTCCCACTCCTCTTCAATGGCTGTGCGAAGTTGCTGGACATTGGCGGGAACTGGAATACGCTGTTGTACACGTCGGTCCAGAGCATCCCAAACATTGCTCAATGGGTGACATGTCCAGTGAGTATGCAGACCATGGAAGAACTGGGACATTTTCAGCTTCCAGGAATTGTGTACAGATCCTTGCGCCATTGGGCCGTGCATTATCATGCTGAAACATGAGGTGATGGCGGCAGATGAATGGCTCGACAATGGTCCTCAGGATCTCGTCACGGTATCTCTGTGCATTGAAATTGCCATCGATAAAATGCAATTGTGTTCGTTGTCCGTAGCTTATGCCTGCCCATACCATAACCTCACTGCCACCATGGGGCACTCTGTTCACAACGTTGACATCAGCAACCCACTCGCCCACATACACACTGTCTGCCATCTGCCCGGTACAGTTGAAACCGAGATTCATCTTCATCACACTTCTCCAGCTTGCCAGTGGCCATCGAAGTTTAGCATTTGCCCACTGAAGTCGGTTATGACGCTGAACTGCAGTCAGATCAAGACCCTGGTGAGGACAACGAGCACGCAGATCAGATGAGCTTTCCTGAGACGGTTTCTGACAGTTTGTGATGAAATTCTTCGGTTGCGCAAACCCAGTTTCATCAGCTGTCCGGGTGGCTGGTCTCAGATGATCCCGCAGGTGAAGAAGCCAGATGTGGAGGAATGGCATGGTTACACGTGGTCTGCGGTTGTGAGGCCGGTTGGACGTACTGCCAAATTCTCTAAAACAACATTTAATTCTCACGCAACAGCTCTGGTGGACATTCCTGCAGTCAGCAATTGCATGCTCCCTCAAAACTTGAGACATCTGTGGCATTGTGTTGTGTTACAAAACTGCACATTTTAGAGTGCCTTTTATTGTCCCCAGCACAAGTTGCACCTGTGTAATGATCATGCTGTTTAATCAGCTTCTTGATATGCCACACCTGTCAAGTGGATGGATTATCTTGGCAAAGGAGAAATGTGTGCACATTTGAGTGAAATAAGCTTTTTGTGCATATGGAACATTTCTGGGATATTTTATTTCAGCTCATGAAAAATTGGACCAACACTTTACATGTTGCGTTTATATTTTTGTTCTGTATAGTTTTGCCTACTGGGTTAGATAGGGACTACATAGGGTGTTCATAAGGCAGTGGTGTAGTGGGTGATGAGAGACTAGATGCAGTAGAGGTGATGGAGATTATTTGTAAATATGCTGGGGATATGATAGGCTATATTGTAAGATAGGGAATATACTGTACACTACACTATTATGAAGTAGCCAATGTGATAAGGTAGGGTAGAGGTGGTAAAGTAAAAACGTTTGATATATTTTAAAGCAAGGAATATGGCGCAATTTGGGGGGATATGAGATGAGGTAAACTGGAGAGGGTATTCCCTGACTAAGGCCCCCACCTCTTGTGCCTGCTCCTCGGGCTCTGGACTGCTCTCACTCTCTTGCTTCACTGGCGAGGGCTCACGCACAGGGTTATCTGCAGGAAGAGAGAATCTGTTTTAACAAGAGCAGCAGCCGACGTACGTCCACAAATAGTCACAGTCATCATCAATGCTAATTAATTAGGTCAACTTTAGGTCACGCACCAGGTTTCAACACTGCGACGGTCTCTGTTATGTTTGGTAATTGCTTCCCAGTCCTGACTGGGCTGGGGGTCGAGGTAGTCACATGGTCGGAATCCCAATCAAAGTCTAAGAACAAGGAAGAAAAAGTGAATTTACGCACTGCTTACATCCTTGGCGCCAATGGGCAAAAAGCCTATCTAAAGTTAGCCAGAAATACACTCAAAAGTACAGGCAGTATCTATAATCTCCTTACTCCCTTACCTTCCTCACTCTCTGTTCTCTGGAGCAGCATCTTCCTAGCACGGGGCTGGGGCTGGAGTTGGGTTTGAGGGGTAAGGGAGCGCGGGCTGGCCAGTGGGAGGGGTCTGTCCGAAAGAGAGTGTATCTGCTCCTTGGGACCGCCCCTCTCAGCTATTGCTGCTGTATCTGTATCTGGGATGTCTGGCTCCTGCTCCTGGACAGCCGGCAGAAGGATGGGGGATCGGGAAGAGGCCTCCTCCCTCAGCTCCTCGCCACTGGGGGAGGGCCCTCTGTGGCCGGGGAGGGTTCTCCTGCTAGCGGTGCTGGCCGTGTCCCAATCAGAGGCATCTGCACCAGTAACACAGGAGACAACAGTCAGACAATAAGCATGTTTGAGGGGATCAATTTGAGCAAAGTAAGTAGCCTTCCAAGAGCCTTGGCTTGTTCGAGCCGGAACAGCTCATAGCAAGAGTCTATCTCCTGTTTCTAGTCTAACGCAGGGCCTTACCCCCAATCTACAGTGGGGTCTGAAATTATTGACACACTTGATAAAGATAAGCAATAATGACTGTATAAAATAAATAATTTAAATACTGAGCTATATTCTATGCCAAAAAAAATGGGGAAATAATATTATTTTATTCTAATACAATTGCTCAGAGAAAGATATTTTGCTTAACAATACTTTTTTTCTCTCAAAAAGGTAAGGGTCAAAATTATTGACAACCCTAAAGATTCTTATAAATAAAGTAGTCAAAAGTTTAGTGTTTGGACCCATATTCCTAGCACGCAATGACTACATCAAGCTTGTGACTCTTAAAACTTGTTGGATGCATTTGCAGTTCGTTTTGGTTGTGTTTCAGATTATTTTGTGCCCAATAGAAATGAATGGTAAATAATGCATTGTCATTTTGGAGTGACTTTAATTGTAAATAAGAAAATAATAGTTTCTAAACACTACATTAATGTGGATGCTATCTTGATTGCGGATAATCCTGAATGAATCGTGAATAATGATGAGTGAGAAAGTTACAGAGGATCAAAGATCATACCCTCAAGACATGCTAACCTCTCACCATTACCAATGACAGGGGAGGTTAGCATGTCTTGGGGGTATGATCTTTGACCCTCTAACTTTTTCACTCATCATTATTCACAATTCATTCAGGATTATCCGTAATCATGGTAGCATCCACATTAATATAATTTCTCCCCTTTTTTTTGCATACCATATAGCTCAGTATTTGAATTATTTATTTTATACAGTCATTATTGCTCATCTTCATCAAGGGTGTCAATAACTTCAGACCGCGAAGTAGCACTACAAATAGAAAAGCTATACAGAATCACAAAACATGTAATCTATTCCTACTGGATGTATGCACTGACCTGCTTGATTTTTTTTAGCTTCTTAAAAGTGTTAAATGAAAGAAAGAAATTGTGAACATGAATTATATGGTTGATAGAGTTAGTACTCAATGTATTGAACGTGGTAAATTCACTAATTTAGATGTGAAGTTACCTTCAAGATCATCAACATCACCCAACCCAAGCTCCTCCATTATGTCTGTGGAAGAGAATTTGGGAAAATGTTGCACAAATGGAAGGGCTTATTTTTACAGTATATAATACATCAAATTGACATTAATAAATACTAAAGCACTAAAAAACCTTTGCTTACCAGTCTTTTTGTCAGCATCTTTTTTGGACAGTACAAGCTTGGTCAAGATAGACAGAGTTTCCCTTTTGATTTTCTCTGGCTGTTAAGACCAAGAGGCAAACATTGTTACATTTCACACCAAGAATTGTGGCTCATAACTTTCTTGAGCGTTTTCCTGACGTCTGAACTCACCGTCTTTTCTGGGACATTGTCGGCATCCTCACCATTATCATCATTTCTTAAAACTGCAAGAGAACAAATGGGAATGTGGTGAAACATTGTGATTGGCTGAGAGAGCACAGGAGCTAATCAACAGACAGGAGGACAGCACAAGGCTCCGGTACAGTTGGATAAGCTGGCTTGGCCGTGCTAAATGAAGCCAGAACAGTTTTAGTCTCTCATGCAGATGAGATCATGGTTAATACAGAGACAGTAGGTGGTTAGGGGAATGGACGAGCATACCAAAACAGCTCTGGGTCCGTATCCACAGAGTCTCAGAAAAGGTCCTAGGAATCCTGTTAAAACTTGTTTTAAGACTTTTATATATATATATTTTATGACAGTGTGATGAGTGATGAACATGAATTTCTCAGGTCCTTCAACGTTGCAGTCATGACACAAGTAGCGCTATGCTGTCAAATCCTCCCACGTGTTTCTAGTTTGACCAGCTGTTTCCAGCCACTGGTATTGTTGAATTTGGTATTTATATTGGCATATTTGCTACCAACTATTTAGCTAGCTTGTAGCGCAGTGTTTCATTTGCAAAGTGATCTCCTCTACTGTAATGAACAGTGTCCTGATGAGAGCAACTTTTCTGTGCCAGGCAAAATCACGTCTGCTCATTGTTATGGATGTATCCAAATAAATGTCATTAGAAAACAGCTTAAACAAACACAAATGCAGCTACTTTGCTGTTATTCTGGCTGCACTGCTTGACCTGATTGTTAGCAAACAGGGGATAAGAAAGTTGCCAGGCAACAGAACAAAAAGAACGAACGACTGGGTCGTGTCCATAGAGATGGAACAAATAGAACAAACGACTGGGTTGTGTCCATAGAGATGGAACAAAAAGAACGAACGACTGGGTCGTGTCCATAGAGATGGAACAAAAAGAACGAACGACTGGGTCGTGTCCATAGAGATGGAACAAAAAGAACAAACGACTGGGTTGTGTCCATAGAGATGGAACAAAAAGAACAAACGACTGGGTCGTGTCCATAGAGATGGAACAAAAAGAACGAACGACTGGGTCGTGTCCATAGAGATGGAACAAAAAGAACAAACGACTGGGTCGTGTCCATAGAGATGGAACAAAAAGAATAACCAACTGCGTCTCTGGCAACCTAACCAATAGAACTAACGACAAGGAGGTTGAAAAAGTCCATTATTTCCACGGTAAGGTACAAAACTTGGGCGTTTATCCCTTACATGTAGGTCTAGATTATTTATGGATGAACATATAGAAATATACTCCAAAGCAATTGCATGTGGCGCAGGAACCACTGACTCGCTGCATTTTTCTATTATCAAGACACCTGCTGGTAACTCTTCACTGGTTAGAACAGCTCATGAAAAGTATTATTGTCTATCAACAATGACAAGCCACCGGGGTCTGACAACTTGGATGGAAAATTACTGAGGATAATAGCAGACGATATTGCCATTTCTTCATTGGGATGCTTGATTGTAGACATGCTCATGCCATTTATGTTAGTGCAGGGTGAGCTGCACACAGTGGACTTCCTGCTAGGGCACACTGCCTCAGTGCTAACAGTATTACTCTGGTTCATAGGCACATGATTACTGCATACAATAGCTGTGGGATCAGCAGAGGCATTCAGGGCAGTTAGAGGGCCATAAATTAGGTTACTTACATTGTGTCTTCCAATGCCCCTGGGATAATACATTTGCTGAAGCATTATGACAATTTAGTGACACAATGGTAGGGATTAACTGAGCTGGGGTCATTGTTAAGTCATTGTCTCAACGCAGCCTTATAATTTACATTTTAGTCATTTAGCAGACGCTCTTATCCAGAGTGACTTACAGTTAGTGAATTAAAAAAATATATATACTGGCCCCCCGTGGGAATCGAACCCACAACCCTGGCGTTGCAAACGCCATGCTCTATCAACTGAGCTACATCCCTGCCGGCCATTCCCTCCCCTACCCTGGACGACGCTGGGCCAATTGTGCGCCGCCCATGAGTCTCCCGGTCACGGCCGGCTGCGACAGAGCCTGGATTCGAACCAGGATCTAGTGGCACAGTTAGCACTGCGATGCAGTGCCTTAGACCACTGCGCCACTCAGGAGACTATAATGCTGTGAAAGGATCCAGGAACCCAAGTGATTTGCGTGGTCCTCTGTAGCTCATTTGGTAGAGCACGGCACTTGTAACGCCAAGGTAGTGGGTTCGATCCCCGAGACCACCCATACACAAAAAAAAAATAATGTATGCACGCATGACTGTAAGTCGCTTTGGATAAAAGCGTCTGCTAAATGGCATATTATTTATTATTATCCTCATAATACGAGCTTGGTTTCCAGAAGGTATCAAAATTGTCAATAAATGTTACACCCACAGAGCTGCAATAGTCTCGTAGCCAGTTATGGAGGGCTAAAAAAGTCTGCTGAAATGTTCAATACCACGATTTAGGGAGGGCAGTGGGCCAGATATTATGGGGCATTTGTTGGTGTCAAGCAGTGACCAAATCAGTTCTTTAAAATCCATCTTCAGCTGTTCTGAGATGCCCATCATAATGTAATTGATTCCCACATGAACTAGACTCCATTTCCTGATGCTGGTTTAAAATGTTTGGGAGCAGTTTATGGATGTCCTGTAATCGTGCTCCTGGAAAGCACAAGGTTTTTGCTCCAGGGACTGAGATATTTCTCACCATTGAACTGCCCAATACAATGTCCGGAGAAGGGAATAGAGAAATCTGCCCATTCCTACCCTTCAAACAATTCATTGAACCTTGCACGGTTCCACGAGAAGCAGGATAGCGTATGTCCGCTGCTCCCGGTGTCAAGTCCAGACCTCCCAAAGCAGGCAGTGCCCCGTCAGATCCAGAGAGAGGGAAAGGAGCCGAACTTGACGACGAAGCCGCTGCTGGAGTCAGCGTACTTGGAGTCAGCACTGCCATCGCAGACACAGGCAATCCCAGCGATGAAGGTGCAGGTAGATCAGGCAGCAATGCAGCGAAGCTATTCCTTATGTCAATCTGCTCCGAACCTGTCGCAGTCACTCCCGTCCGCTTAGCAGCATGCTGCTGCCTTTGGTTTCCACGACTTGTGACATGGGACAAGCGCTGATTGGAACAATCTTCTTGCTGTTCTCTGTCTACTTCATTACAAGATGGAGGAGAAGCAGATGGAGACGACTTCCTTGGCGGGCAAGTTCCATGTAGCACAGGCCATTCAGATAGGGACAGATGACAAGGCGGGGAAACATCCATCAGGCCCGTGCGGCGCCCAGCCATAGGAATTGAGAACGAGAAAGTTATAATTTACGTTTTCCCCATAAATTCGTGCAGAACTTAGATTTGCTTGCTATGCATAGCCACCTCATTCCTGTAATCCTTCGCTAGCAAAACAATTGCCCCATTGGAACTCCGGATTGTCAATATTGTCCCGGACAAGAGCGTAATAAACACAGCTTCTACAGCGCTGGAAACGTTTGTTAGCTTTTCCAGGTGAAGCGGGCTCCATTGCAACCTAGCTAGCAGGTGTTGACACAAACACTTATAACATTTAAATAAAACAAAGTAAAACTTCGGAAACAGGCCGAAGTAACAGGTCGAGGCACAGGCGGTATCAGAGTTTGTGACAGGAAATTACGTCAATATATTTGCCTGTATTTACCCCCCCAAAATGAAATGCTAATTAGCTGCTAATGTGGTAAAGAACTACAAACACCATGATGATCTGGATGAGACTGACGAATTGAGGCAAAGGTAAGAATCTCTGGATTAACTATCTAATGTTAGCTAAAATTAGTAATGAATAAATTGGCTAAATGTATTTAAATTGAAAATTCCATAAACTGTCTTGAGCAACTTTTAAATTGACACAATACCTGTTAGCAAATATGTCAGATAGAGATGACATGCAGGGAGCTTGCAGGGATTTGTAGTCTTGCATGATGTCTACTTTGATGCTATTTATCATTTTCGAATCTGAGAGTATATAGAGCCGAATATATTGATAAAACTCAAATTGTCCGAGAGAGATTTACATGGTTATCAAAACGTCTCACCAGGGTAAGCTTACACGAAACACAGCTCTTATTTTAAGTGTTTCTAAAATTCCCTATGGGTAAAATGAATGGTGGAAAAACGATAGGAACCATTTCCCTGTTTGACCGCTAAGTGTTATGGGTATTATGACACCTCCACTGTGGGGCTCTATGGGCACAGGCATAAAAGCTGGTCTAGCTACTGAAGTGAGACTTTATCCTCGTGTTTCTTGGATATTTACATGATTTTGTTCACAAGTTTTGGAGTCTGCTTCCACTGCTAGCGAAGAAAATAAACATCATAGGCCTCTACTAATCAGATTCTCACAGGCACAAGTGAAGACTCAAGTGGCCCCATTACCACAGTAACCATAAATGTTTGGTCTCATCTGTGATATTTTGGTCACAAATATTACATTAAATATAACAATATACCACATTAGTTCTTAATAGAAAGGCATTCCTTGTTTTAGAAACATTACTAAGCATGATTTTTATTTTTTGGTGTAATTAATGCAACAACAAAAAATATTTTGGCAGGTATTTTTTTAAATCTACCTGCCACAAAAATTTTACTATTTTTTGCAGGATAGTCATACTTGGAGCATCAAATGATAGCTGGAATGATCGCAAAGAAAGCATGCTATAATGGCGGTCATCCATCATTTTGCTTAGAGATCATCAAGTGCTGATGGGGTTAAAACATTTACAGATAAATGTGAGAATGAGAATTACCTTCTTTGTTCTCCTCTGAAATAATGGAAACATGTGGCACCTTTGCAGGATCTCGGCCATGCTGTTTTCTGGGACTGCCAGACCCAGACTGGAAGAGGAGTTTGTCTGTTAGTAAATCTGACAGTATGGCCATTGGCCAATGCTACCAGGAAGTCCAAAAAGATTCCTTGTTTTTTACAGTACCTCAGTGTCCCATGAGTCTTCCTCATCATCTCCCTTCTCCAGACCCAACTCAGAAAGGAAATCTAAGGAGGAATTGTTTTGAAATGTTGCATATTTTCTATTTTTATTTCTTTTGTAGTAAAGTACTCTCTGGACAGAGATTTTTATCTCTAGATTTAGCAAGTTACCTCTTTGTTTTTCTTTGGAGGTGTCTTCACTTCCTAGGACTGGTGAATCATCATCAAGGGGATCGTCTTTTTCCTCTTCTGGCTGATGTTTTGTCTTTCCCTTATCCATCTCCTCCTTGTAGCTTTTCTCTTCCTCATCTTCTCCATCACCACCTCTGTCTTCCTCCTCCTCATCATCTTCTTCATCCTCTGTGAAATCTTTTTCCTGAGTGGAGAAAATAATTTGTTAAGGCTCTGTTAACAGCAACAAGCACCTGTCTGATGATGATTATACAGTTTATTCTCACAGTAAGAAGACTAAATAGTTTCCCACAGCAAATATATCTAATATTGGTTTGGGTTTGAAAATCATTGAACTACATGCCTAAAGCCTAGTTGTTGTACTATAACTCACCACCTATAACTCTTACCCGTTTGATAGGCAGATTGATGCCTTTGACTGGGTCTTTATTGTCTCTGACCTCTAATGTTGCCCTTTCAACATACTCTGGCTCATCCTCGAAGGGTGAATTAACATCGACATCATCAATGTCTGTTTGAGGTAATTCTTCCTCTTGATCTGAAAATCCATCGCTCATGTCAGACTCATGCTGCTGAACAGCAGCGACATAAGTACAGTCTTTGCTGTGGGTACTCTGTAGCTCCACGTCATCCTTCTCAGGTTTGTCCTCATGAGTTTCACCAGGGTAATTCTGGTCAGTAGGCTCCTGGTCAAGTCCACCTTGTTCGTCATAGATTTCATCTATATCCTCTATTGGAGTGTGAGCAGCATTCATAGCATCAGGCTTTGGGTCATCCTCGGAATCAGCGTCTGAGGCAGCCTCGTCTTCACTTGAAGTATTTCCAAACATTTTACTAGTCTCAGGACTGTGTTTGATAGGTGTCACTGGAGGTCTACCTGATTTCGCATCATCCTTCTCACCAATGCTCTCGATGTCATCTTCTCCTAGTGTGTTATCAGAATCGTTTCCCTCATCAGGAACTTTGATAGTACCGCTGGCAAAATCGTATTGCAGTTTTTGGTCTTGGCTGTCAGTGTCTTCGCTTCTCTCTTCGTCTTTGTCACTCATGTCATAATCCTCTCCCTTGTCGTCTGCCATCTCTTTTCCATCCTGCCAATCATCTTCAAAGTCTTCATCAATCATTGACACAGGAATTGACTCATCTGACTCAACATCCTTTTGGGGTTGAGATAGATCCAGTTCACCAGCCCCTTCATTTAACATCTCCTCGTTTGCAGTAGTAGGCCTGGATAACGCACTCATAGGCCTGGTTATTGGTGATAGCAAGTCTCTTGGAGTTGGCCCTCTCTCCAAATTGTCCATGTACTTTATCTCTCTTCTGGGGGACCTTGGAGGGCTTGTCCATTTACGAGGAGAGTTCTCGTCTGTCTTGTGTTGAATGGGAGAAATAGCTTCTTCAGGTTCTGGAGACCCTGTAGCTGCTATATCCCCATTCACATAGTCATCATCATCATCATCATCATCATCATCATCATCATCATCCCAACCATCATCATCATCATACATCTTTTTATCCTCAACTTGTTCACCAATTCCTGGTAAATCATCATCAAATGAATCTTTAATGGCAGCCTTTTTCTCTCCTGGTTCTGGAGACTCTGCAGGAGAGGCATCGTCATTTGGCATCTCCTCAACTTCATCTACCACATCTTTGTCTTCCCAAGAATCATCAGAACGCTGTTGGTCCTCTGCCCGGATTCTTGGTGATGCGACACTCAGGCTTGGTGACAACTTACCTGAATCATGAATCTCTAAACATCCATCTCTACTGGGTGAGGCACCTTTTTTGTCATTGTCATCTGATGAAGAATCCCAGGAGGACTTGGGTTCATCTACCTTTGGTTTTAGTGAGATGCGCTTTGGTGATATGCTTTGTACGGGGGAGGTTGATGGTTCTAGCTGGAAATCTGATCTTAGATCTTCTCCTTCAAGATGGGGAATCACATCAATTACCTCATCGTCATCTTCTTTAGTGGTTGAGGCACCATTGACTTTGTCATTTTCATCTGATGGGGAATCCCATGTCAAAGACTTGAATGTATCTACCTTTGATTGAACAAAATCCTCATTTAGCTCATTATCATCATCATCATCTTTAGTGGGTGAGGCACCATTGTCTTTGTCATTTTCATCTGAATGGGAATACCATGAGGATTTGTGTTTATCTACCTTTGGTTTAGCAATGTCATCATTATCATCATCATCTTTGGAATCAAAAGAATCGTCTGAAGATCTTGGCCTATGCGTTTCACCCTGAGAAACTGCACTTGTGTTGTTTGGCTCCCCAAGAGTTGAGGTATGATCTAAAGTTTCTCTGATATTATCTTCCTCATCATCAGCAATAGGTTTTGCCTCATCACTCCAGGAGTCTGCAGGTGCATCTTCATCACCAATCCCTTCTTCATCATCAAAATCTTCTACGTTTCTCTGTGATGGAGGAATTCCTGTGCTGTGTGGGGGAGTCTTGGGCTTTGCCGGCGAACCTGGCTCTGGAACAAACGTATTATCTGATGTCCCATTTAGCTCATTACCTAAACTGTCCTCTTCATCCGAAAACCTGGACTCTACCCTGATGGCTGACACCACACAGTCCTCCTCTACATCTAGAGTCACTACGACACCATAGTTTGATGTTCCAACTAGAATCTCAGCATCCATTCTCTCATTGGCTTGGCTCTCCGCATTGGAAACATTCTCAGGAGCCCCCATCTCTCCAGCTGTATCTACATGCTCTGAACCAGCTACTACAGTATCAGAAACCTCGATACCGGGCATAGTTTGATCATCCTCATCAACAATATCAACAGCTTCAGCATTGGACGTTTTGAGCAATTCCTCTGCTCCAATTCCTTCTGCTTTGACCAAAGTCACAGTAACGTCACACTCTTCCTCCTCTTCACCTTCCTGCTCTTCATCATAGTCATCTTCGTCCTCCTCATCGTCCTCCTCATCTTCCTCTGGATCTTCATCATCATCATCATCTTCATCATCGTCATCATCGTAGTCTTCATCGTCTTCGTCTTCGTCATCATCATCTTCATCATCCTCATCCTCTCTCTCAGGGCTTTCCTCAGGTGAGTCTCTACCTCTCGCCTTACTACCAGACGGCTGCTCGGAGGGCAGCTCACTCCCCTTAGTCTCCTCCAGCTCCACTCTGTCGCCTTCTGCTTGTAAATGTGTTCATGGATGAATAATAGGAGAAAAGGGAGAGAATAGAGAGAAAGGTGTCACCCAGAAGCTCAAGTTACCACAGTGTTAGCTACACTACATTACCTTCCTGGAACTCTGGAGAGGGGTGGAGGTCATCTGGGGAGGTTTGGAGGTAAAGGAGGCAGCGGGTGAGGGGGAGACTAGGTGCTGGGGGGCGCTGCTGGGTGGGAAAGCCTTGGGGAGGGATGGGTTTCTCTGGACTCGGTTCTCACTCTCGGACTCAGGGCCGCTCCATGGCTTGTCGAGATCGTTTACGGGTACAGCTACAGGGCAGGGGTGATATGTTACTACACAGCCACAGACTAACAGAGGGTTACTAATACGTGAACAAACTTAAATTATTACCGTCATTCTTTCCCTTTTTGGAGGCATTCATCAGTTTCTTTAGGTTTAGCTTGGGATGTTTCTGTGAGATAAGGGAAATCATATAGCTAGTCAAACTCAAAATGAATCAACAGATGGTTGTGCAAATAATGGATTCATCATAAAGACCTTTGGGGTTATATCCAATTCGTCCTGTTCATCTGAGGATGCCCAGGAATCGTCAGCCGCACTTTTTGAAGCCCTACAATGTAAGTCAATTTGATGAAGAGAAGTAATGAGGTTCATGTTTGTGCAAATGTACTTACTATATCAGAGAAGATGTAGCCTGTTCCACCATCCTGACCACTGCGCTTTGGTTTCACTTCATCCGTGAAGCGAAACAGAACGTAAGCTCGCGAGATCAGGATGGTCGAACGAGGCTAAGATGATCATTGCTTACCGACTTATTGACTCTGTTTGCGAATTGTCTTCAACATCTGCAACACAGTAAGCCAAATTAGTATTGACTGTGCATCACTTTCAACAGTTCTAGGTGTGTTAACATTTAAAATCAGCTGATAATCACAAACAACAAAAGACATACATCTTACACTGCACATTTTCACACCCTAACAATCTTGAATGAGAAAAGCCACTGGGAGAAAAGCCACCTACAAAAACACTGCAATAAAGCATATAGAACAACAAGCTCAGACATCTAACCTCATTAGGATCAAGAGAGCCAACACTAGCTGAACAGAAACTAGTCAGTTAAGTACCGAAGTTAGACCTTAGATGGAAGCTAATTTAGCCTAAATCTCTCACAAATATGTTCCTTTCATTCTTTGAAATTAAACAACGCTTGACAAGTTTGTCTGATCTTGTTGTGCTATTTTCACTGCTGGCAATACCTCTCCCTCCTTCACTCGCTCCTTGCTCTAGATCCAGCCAAGTGGTATTGCATGAGGGGTAAATGAAACAATCGAGGTGAACGAATAATATTAACATGGTAATGAACATGAAAAACTGCACATTGCCATAACAACCCGTTATAGCAGACAATGCATACGGTAACTGACATTTGCGTTATAGTCATTAGTAAACAACACACATAAACCAATGTAACATTATGATGAGATGAAATTGAATCCTTTACGTACCATCTTTGTCAGTGGCTGGTCCCCCAAGAGAGAAGCCTGCTTCTTGGGAAGGGCTGCCCAACATGGAAGCTCGCTTCTTTTTGGCCGGGGCGTGGGCGGGAGACGGCATGGACTTCTTCTTGGTGCCATGCTCAATGATGAGATGGGAACAACTGAAACCGGGATGACACAGGATTGGAAATGCATCTACTGTTAAATAAACTTTATTGATCCCAAAAGAGGAAATTGGATTAGTCACCAGCATAAGTCACATAAAAGGACAAGAAGACACACAGGCATACAACAGAACACAGAGACAATATGGCTGGTGGAACAAGAATAGAACATCTATAGAAAATAATAAATTATGTTAACTGTGCTAAACAACTAAGTAAAGACAATGGACAACAAACATCATTGTGCTGTTTAAATCAAATGTTATTCCTCAGATGCTTCGTAAACAAACGGTAAAGGAAAGGTGTAGACTAAGAGTGAAATGCTTACTTATGGGCCCTTCCCAACAATGTCGGAAAAAAAAGAAAATAGAGAAAAAATAGTAAAGTAATAACACATAATAATAATAATAATAAAAGTAATAAAAAGCTTGCAACCGGCGTTACAATTCATCTCAAAGGTGTTCGATGGGGTTGAGGTCAAGGCTCTGTGCAGGCCAGTCAAGTTCTTCCACACCGATCTTGACATCAGTGCCCGACCTCACTAAGTGCTTTTGGCTGAATGGAAACAAGTCCCCGCAACAATGTTCCAAAATCTAGTGGAAAGCCTTCCCAAAAGAGCGGAGCCTGTTAAAGCAGCAAAGGGGGGACCAACTCCATATTAATGCCCATGATTTTGGAATGAGATGTTCGACGACCAGGTGTCCACATACTTCTTCTTGATAAAATAGCCCTTACACAGCCTGGAGGTGTGTTGGGTCATTTTCCTGTTGAAAAACAACCCTAAGCCCAAACCAGATGGGATGGTGTAGAGCTGTAGAATGCTGTGGTAGCCATGCTGGTTAAGTGTGCCTTGAATTCTAAATTAATTAGACAATGTAACCAGCAGAGCACCCCCACACCATAACACCTCCTCCATGCTTTACGGTGGGAAATACACATGCGGAGATAATCCGTTCACCCACACCGCGTCTCACAAAGACACGGCGGTTGGAACCAAAAATCTCAGATTTGGATTCCAGACCAAATGACACATTTCCACCGGTCTAATGTCCATTGCTCATGTTTCTGGGCCCAAGCAGGTCTCTTCTTCTTATTTGTGATCTTTCGTTGTGGTTTCTTTGCAGCAATTCGACCATAAAGGCCTGATTCACTTAGTCTCCTCTGAACAGTTGATGTTGAGATGTGTCTGTTACTTGAACTCTGTGAAGCATTTATTTGGGTTGCAATTTCAGAGGCTGGTAACTCTAATGAACTTATCCTCTGCAGCAGAGGTAACTCTGGATCTTCCATTCCTGTCGCGGTCCTCATGAGAGCCAGTTTCATCATAGCGCTTGATGTTTTTTGCGACTGCAATTGAAGAACTTTCAAAGTTCTTGACATTTTCCGTATTGACTGACCTTCATGTCTTAAAGTAATGATGGACTGTCATTTCTCTTTGCTTATTTGAGCTGTTCTTGCCATAATATGGACTTGGTATTTTACCAAATATGGCTATCTTCTGTATCTTCACAACACAACTGACTGGCTCAAACGCATTAAGGAAATAAATTCCACAAATTAACTTATAAGAAGGTACACCTGTTAATTGAAATGCATTCCAGGTGACTACCTCATGAAGCTGGTTAAGAGAATGCCAAGAGTGTGTCATCAAGGCAAAAGGGTGGCTATTTGAAGAATCTCAAATATAAAATATATTTTGATTTGTTTAACACTTTTCATCGTTTTGATGTCTTCACTATTATTCTACAATGTAGAAAATAGTAAAAATAAAGAAAATCCCTTGAATGAGTAGGTGTGTCCAAACTTTTGACTGGTATTGAATAAAACACTTAATGAATGTGTTGGGAGTCGTGCGCGGCCACGCGGTCGTGGGTGAACAGGGAGTAGAGGAGGGGACTAAGCACACACCCCTGAGGGGCCCCCGTATTGAGGGTCACCGTTGCGGATGTGTTGTTGCCTACCCTCACCACCCGGGGGGCGGCCCGTCAGGAAGTCCGTGATCCAGTTGCAGACGGAGGTTTTCAGTCCCTGGATCCTTAGCTTTGTGATGAGTTCAGAGGGTACTATGGTGTTGAACGCTGAACAGCATTCTCACAATGGTGTTCTTGTCCAGGTGGAAGAGGGCAGAGTGGAGTGCAATAGAGATTGCATCCCCTGTGGATCTGTCCTATGACCTTCAAAGCATTTCATGACTACAGATGTGAGTGCTACGTGGCGATAATCACTTAGACATGTTACTTTGGCGTTCTTGGGCACAGGGACCATGGTGGTCTGCTTGAAACATGTAGGTATTACAGACTGGGTCAGGGAGAGGTTGAAAACGTCAGTAAAGGCACTTGCCAGCTGGACAGCGCATGCTCCGAGCACGCATCCTAGTAATCTGTCTGGCCCTGCGGCCTTGTGAGTATTAACCTGTTTAAAAGGTCTAACTCACATCGGCTACGCAGAGTGTGATCACACAGTCACCCGGAACAGCTGGTGCTCTCATTCATGGTTCAGTGTTGATTGCCTCGAAGCAAGCTCATCTAGTACGTCACTGGGCAGCTCGCGGCTGGGTTTACCTTTGTAATCCATGATAGTTTGCAAGCCCCGCCACATCCGACGAGCGTCAGAGCAGGCGTCGTAGGATTTGTTCTTAGTCATGTATTGACGTTTTGCCAGTTTGATGGCTCGTTAGGAGGTAGTGGGATTTTTTAGAAGAGTTTCAGTCTGACACCAGCCAGCAAAAGCAAGAAAACAGAATACAAAGTATGAAGAAAAAAAAAATGAAAAAAAAAAATATATCTATATCTATATCTATATATATATATCTATATATCTATATATCTATATCTATATATCTATATATATCTATATCTATATATCTATCTATATATATATCTATATATATATCTATATACAGTGGGGCAAAAAAGTATTTAGTCAGCCACCAATTGTGCAAGTTCTCCCACTTAAAAAGATGAGAGGCCTGTAATTTTCATCATAGGTACACGTCAACTATGACAGACAAATTGAGAAAAAAAAATCCAGAAAATCCCATTGTAGGATTTTTAATGAATTTATTTGCAAATTATGGTGGAAAATAAGTATTTGGTCACCTACAAACAAGCAAGATTTCTGGCTCTCACAGACCTGTAACTTCTTCTTTAAGAGGCTCCTCTGTCCTCCACTCGTTACCTGTATTAATGGCACCTGTTTGAACTTGTTATCAGTATAAAAGACACCTGTCCACAACCTCAAACAGTCACACTCCAAACTTCACAATGCCCAAGACCAAAGAGCTGTCAAAGGACACCAAAAACAAAATTGTAGACCTGCACCAGGCTGGGAAGACTGAATCTGCAACAGGTAAACTTGGTTTGAAGAAATCAACTGTGGGAGCAATTATTAGGAAATGGAAGACATACAAGACCACTGATAATCTCCCTCGATCTGGGGCTCCATGCAAGATCTCACCCCGTGGGGTCAAAATGATCACAAGAACGGTGAGCAAAAATCCCAGAACCACACGGGGGGACCTAGTGAATGACCTGCTGAGAGCTGGGACCAAAGTAACAAAGCCAACCATCAGTAACACACTACGCCGCCAGGGACTCAAATCCTGCAGTGCGAGACGTGTCCCCCTGCTTAAGCCAGTACATGTCCAGGCCCGTCTGAAGTGCATTTGGATGATCCAGAAGAGGATTGGGAGAATGTCATATGGTCAGATGAAACCAAAATATAACTTTTTGGTAAAAACTCAACTCGTCATGTTTGGAGGACAAAGAATGCTGAGTTGCATCCAAAGAACACCATACCTACTGTGAAGCATGGGGTTGGAAACATCATGCTTTGGGGCTGTTTTTCTGCAAAGGGACCAGGACGACTGATCCGTGTAAAGGAAAGAATGAATGGGGCCATGTATCGTGAGATTTTGAGTGAAACCCTCCTTCCATCAGCAAGGGCATTGAAGATGAAACGTGGCTGGGTCTTTCAGCATGACAATGATCCCAAACACACCGCCCGGGCAACGAAGGAGTGGCTTCGTAAGAAGCATTTCAAGGTCCTGGAGTGGCCTAGCCAGTCTCCAGATCTCAACCCCATAGAAAATATTTGGAGGGAGTTGAAAGTCTGTGTTGCCCAGCGACAGCCCCAAAACATCACTGCTCTAGAGGAGATCTGCATGGAGGAATGGGCCAAAATACCAGCAACAGTGTGTGAAAACCTTGTGAAGACTTACAGAAAACGTTTGACCTGTGTCATTGCCAACAAAGGGTATATAACAAAGTATTGAGAAACTTTTGTTATTGACCAAATACTTATTTTCCACCATCATATGCCAATAAATTCATTAAAAATCCTACAATGTGATTTTCTTGATTTTTTTTTCTATTTTTGTCTGTCATAGTTGACGTGTACCTATGATGAAAATTACAGGCCTCTCTCATCTTTTTAAGTGGGAGAACTTGCACAATTGGTGGCTGACTAAATACTTTTTTTCCCCACTGTATATATATATATCTCTATCTCTCTATCTCTCTATCTATATATATATATATATATATATATATATATATATATATATATATATATATATATATATATTCATTGTCATAGTCATTGACAAGGTTAGAAATAATGATTTTTTATATAAATAATAATTGTGTCCTTCAAACTTTGCTTTCGTCAAAGAATCCTCCATTTGCAGCAATTGCAGACCTTTGGCATTCTAGTTGTCAATTTGTTGCGGTAATCTGAAGAGATTTCACCCCATGCTTCCTGAAGCACCTCCCACAAATTGGATTGGCTTGATGGGCACTTCTTACGGTCAAGCTGCTCCCACAACAGCTCAATAGGGTTGAGATCAGGTGACTGTGCTGGCCACTCCATTATAGACAGTATACCAGCTGACTCCTTCTTCCCTAAATAGTTATTGCATAGTTTGGAGCTGTGCTTTGAGTCTTTGTAATGTTGTAGGTGGAAATTAGCTCCAATCAAGAGCCGTACACAGTGTATGGCATGGCATGGCGTTGCAAAATGGAGTGATAGCCTTCCTTCAAGTTCCCTTTTACCCTGTACAAATCTCCCACTTTACCACCACCAAGGCACTACCAGACCATCACATTGCCTCCACCATGCTTGACAGATGGCATCAAGCACCCCTCCAGCATCTTTTCATTTGGTCTGCGTCTCACAAATGTTCTTCTTTGTGATCCGAACACCTCAAACTTCGATTAATCTGTCCAGTGTCTGTGTTATTTTGCCCATCTTAATCTTTTATTTTTATTGGCCAGTCTGAGATATGGCTTTTTCTTTGCAACTCTGCCTAGAAGGTCAGCATCCTGGAGTCGCCTCTTCACTGTTGACGTTGAGACTGGTGTTTTGCGGGTATTATTTAATGAAGCTGCCAGTTGACGACCTGTGAGGCGCGTGTTTCTCAAACTAGACACTAATGCATTTGTCTTCTTGCTCAGTTGTGCACCGGGGCCTCCCACTCCTCTTTCTATTCTGGTTAGAGCCAGTTTGCGCTGTTCTGTGAAGGGAGTAGTACACAGCGTTGTACGAGATCTTCAGTTTCTTGGCAATTTCTTGCATGGAATAGCCTTCATTTCTCTGAACAAGAATAGACTGACGAGCTTCAGAAGAAAGTTCTTTGTTACTGGCCATTTTGAGCCTATAATCAAACTCACAATTTCTGCTCCAGATACTCAACTAGTCTAAAGAAGGCCAGTTGTATTGCTTCTTTAAATCAGCACAACAGTTTTCAGCTGTGCTAACATAATTGCAAAAGGGTTTTCTAATGATCAATTAGCCTTTTAAAATGATAAACTTGGATTAGCAAACACAACGTGCCATTGGAACACAGGACTGATGGTTGCTGATAATGGGCCTCTGTACGCCTATGTAGATAAATTAGAAATCTGCCGTTTCCAAATACAATAGCCATTTACAACATTAACAATGTCTACAATGTATTTCTGATCAAATTGTTGTTATTTTAATGGACAAAAAAAATTGTTTTTCTTTTGAAAACAAGGACATTTCGAAGTAACCACAAACTTTTGAACGGTAGTGTGTGTTATATATATATATATATACACACAGTGAGGGAAAAAAGTATTTGATCCCCTGTTGATTTTGTACGTTATCCCACTGACAAAGAAATGATAAGTCTATAATTTTAATGGTAGGTTTATTTGAACAGTGAGAGACAGAATAACAACAACAAAATCCAGAAAAACGTATGTCAAAAATGTTATACATTGATTTGCATTTTAATGAGGGAAATAAGTATTTGACCCCTCTGCAAAACATTACTTAGTACTTGGTGGCAAAACCCTTGTTGGCAATCACAGAGGTCAGACGTTTCTTGTAGTTCTCCACCAGGTTTGCACACATCTCAGGAGGGATTTTGTCCCACTCCTCTTTGCAGATCTTCTCCAAGTCATTAAGGTTTCGTGGCTGACGTTTGGTAACTCGAACCTTCAGCTCCCTCCACAGATTTTCTATGGGATTAATGTCTGGAGACTGGCTAGGCCACTCCAGAACCTTAATGTACTTCTTCTTGAGCCACTCCTTTGTTGCCTTGGCCGTGTGTTTTGGGTCATTGTCATGCTGGAATACCCATCCACAACCTATTTTCAATGCCCTGGCTGAGGGAAGGAGGTTCTCACCCAAGATTTGACGGTACATGGCCCCGTCCGCCGTCTCTTTGATGCGGTGAAGTTGTCCTGTCCCCTTAGCAGAAAAACACCCCAAAAGCATAATGTTTCCACCTCCATGTTTGACGGTGGGGATGGTGTTCTTGGGGTCATAGGCAGCATTCCTCCTCCTCCAAACACGGCGAGTTGAGTTGATGCCAAAGAGCGCCATTTTGGTCTCATCTGACCACAACACTTTCACCCAGTTCTCCTCTCAATCATTCAGATGTTCATTGGCAAACTTCAGACCGGCATGTATATGTGCTTTCTTGAGCTGGGGGACCTTGCGGGCGCTGCAGGATTTCAGTCCTTCACGGCGTAGTGTGTTACCAATTGTTTTCTTGGTGACTATGGTCCCAGCTGCCTTGAGATCATTGACAAGATCCTCCCGTGTAGTTCTGGGCTGATTCCTCACCGTTCTCATGATCATTGCAACTCCACGAGGTGAGATCTTGCATGGAGCCCAAGGCCGAGGGAGATTGACAGTCCTTTTGTGTTTCTTCCATTTGCGAATAATAGCACCAACTGTTGTCACCTTCTCACCAAGCTGCTTGGCGATGCGCTTGTTGCCCATTCCAGCCTTGTGTAGGTCTACAATCTTGTCCCTGACATCATTGGAGAGCTCTTTGGTCTTGGCCATGGTGGAGAGTTTGGAATCTGATTGATTGATTGCTTCTGTGGACAGGTGCCTTTTATACAGGTAACAAACTGAGATTAGGAGCACTCCCTTTAAGAGTGTGCTCCTAATCTCAGCTCGTTACCTGTATAAAAGACACCTGGGAGCCAGAAATCTTTCTGATTGAGAGGGGGTCAAATACTTATTTCCCTCATTAAAATGCAAATCAATTTATAACATTTTTGACATGCGTTTTTTTGGATGTTTTTGTTGTTATTCTGTCTCTCACTGTTCAAATAAACCTACCATTAAAATTATAGACTGATCATTTATTTGTCAGTGGGCAAACGTACAAAATCAGCAGGGGATCAAATACTTTTTTCCCTCACTGTATAATATATACACATAGATACACACACACACACACCCAACCAGTCAAAAGTTTTAGAACACGTACTCATTCAAGGGTTTTTCTTAATTTCTTATTATTTTCTAGTAAAAAATGTCAAGAACTTTTAAAGTTTCTTCAAGTGCAGTCGCAGAAACCATCAAGCTCTATGATGAAACTGGCTCTCATGAGGAATGCCACAGGAATGGAAGACCCAGAGTTACCTCTGCTGCAGAGGATAAGTTCATTAGAGTTACCAGCCTCAGAAATTGCAGCCCAAATAAATGCTTCACAGAGTTCAAGTAAGAGACATATCTCAACATCAACTGTTCAGAGGAGACTAAGTGAATCAGGCCTTCTTGGTCAAATTGCTGCAAATAAACCTCTACTAAAGGACACCAATAAGAAGAAGAGACTTGCTTGGGACAAGAAACACAAGCAATGGACATTAAACCAGTGGAAATGTGTCCTTTGGTCTGGAGTCCAAATTTGAGATTTTTGGTTCCAACCGCTGTGTCTTTGTGAGACGCGTTGTGGGTGAACGGATTATCTCTGCATGTGTATTTCCCACCGTAAAGCATGGAGAAGGTGGTGTTATGGTGTGGGGGTGCTTTGCTGGTGACACTGTCTGTGATTTAACGAGCATGGCTACCACAGCATTCTGCAGCGATACGCCATCCCATCTGGTTTGGGCTTAGAGAGACCAAGAAGTAGAGTGATGGAGTGCTGCATCAGATGACCTTGCCTCCACAATCCCCCGACCTCATCCAAATTGAGATGGTTTGTGATGAGTCGGACCGCAGAATGAAGGAAAAGCAGCCAACAAGTGCTCAGTATATGTGGGAACTCCTTCAAAAATGTTGGAAAAGCATTCCAGGTGAAGTTGGTTGAGAGAATGTCAAGAGTGTGCAAAGCTGTCATCTAGGTAAAGGGTGGCTATTTGAAGAATCTCAAATATAACAGGAAGACCAGGTAGCTTAGTGGGTAAGAGCGTTGTGCCAGTAACCGAAAGGTCGCTGGTTCTAATCCCCGAGCCGACTAGGTGAAAAATCTGTCGATGTGCCCTTGAGCAAGGCACTAAGAGCGTCTGCTAAATGACAAAAAATGTTTGTTTAACACTTCTTTGGTTACTACATGATTCCGTATGTGTTATTTCATAGATTTGATGTCTTGACTATTATTCTACAATGTATAAAATAGTAAAAAATAAATAAAATCCCTTGAATGAGTAGGTGTTCTAAAACTTTTGACCGGTAGTGTATATATGTCTAAGGAATTGACAGTTTGAGTACTTACGCATGGTGTCCGTTCATCACGGCATAGTCATCAGACGACCATCCATTATTGTCCTTTAAGGTGATGTCTGCGTCGAACTGCAGGAGTATCCGCACCATACTGATTTGTCCATTGCAAGCAGCGATCATTAATGGGGACCTAAAGGTAGCAAAAGCTGGAGGTTGAGTAAATGTGCACATATCGGTCTGTGCATTCTCCTATATCAGAATCTAGCATTCCAAAATTCCCTTTCATTCCCTTTCTTGAAGTAGCCTAAGCGCTGATATGACAAAAGTTAAGTAATGGAACCCTTGCCATCACCTATTAATGTGTGTTAGACCACAGATTACATCAAGGCAGGGAGGAAAGAAGGAAGAGTTGCCATGACGCCCTAGGGGGCAGCTTAGCTGAGCTGTTAGCTCTAGCAAATGTATTGCAACTTATCCAGAACGCTGCAGCCCGTCTGGTGTTCAACCTTCCTAAGTTCTCTCATGTCACCCCGCTCCTCCGCACACTCCACTGGCTTCCAGTTGAAACTCGCATCTACTACAAAACCATGGTGCTTGCCTACGGAGCTGTGAGGGGAACGGCACCTCCTTACCTTCAGGTTCTGATCCTACACCAAAACGAGGGCACTACGTTCATCCACCTCTGGCCTCCTAGCCCCCCTACCTCTACGGAAGCACAGTTCCTGCTCAGCCCAGTCAAAACTATTCGCTGCTCTGGCACCCCAATGGTGGAACAAGCTTCCCCACGACGCCAGGACAGCGGAGTCACTGACCACCTTCCGGAGACACTTGAAACCCTACCTCTTTAAGGAATACCTGGAATAGTACAAAAGTAATCCTTCTACCCGCCCCTCCCGTTAAAAAAAAAATATATAAATAAAATAGGGTGGTTGTCCCACTGGCTATCATAAATTGAATGCACCAACTGCTAAATGACGTAAATGTAAAATTATATTTAGTGTTCTTACGTAAAATTAGTTTTCTGCAAGCTATTGGAAGATAATTAGATAGAGATCACGTAAATCTGGTGATCTGGGATCTGTTATTTTCAATAGCAGCAGTAAATGTATTATTAGATCGATTGGACTGCTAACTAGCTTTACTGATAGCTGATAGCGTTGCCGATGCGGTTTTGATTTGAACGGGCAGTCCTTGGGGAGCTCATGCAGAGTTGTTAAATTATTTTGGCTAAGTGATTTTTACTGCAATTTAGCTTTTAGCTGTGAATGTGTAACATGTTTGAAGTTTGGCCAAACGTTTGTAATTAGTGGATTCGGCGATTACAGCCACACCTGTTGCTGACAGGTGTATAAATTCGAGCACAGAGCCATGCAATCTCCATAGACAAACATTGGCAGTAGAATGGCCTTTCTGAAGAGCTCAGTGACTTTCAACTTGGCACTGTCATAGGATTGCACCTTTCCAACAAGTCAGTTTGTCCAATTTCTGCCCTG
Organism: Coregonus lavaretus; assembly: GCF_964263955.1. NCBI lineage: Eukaryota > Metazoa > Chordata > Actinopteri > Salmoniformes > Salmonidae > Coregonus > Coregonus lavaretus. The sequence continues at coordinate 58,515,852 of NC_139996.1, read as the reverse complement.
CAAGAGCTGCCCCGGTTAGCTGTAAGTGATGTTATTGTGAAGTGGAAACGTCTAGGAGCAACAACAGCTAAGCCATGAAGTGGTAGGCCACACAAGCTCACAGAACTGGACCGCCGAGTGCTGAAGAGCGTAGCGTGTAGAAATCGTCTGTCCTTGGTTGCAACACTCACTACCGAGTTCCAAACTGCCTCTGGAAGCAACGTCAGCAAAAGAACTGTTCGTCGGGAGCTTCATGAAATTGGTTTCCATGGGCGAGCAGCCGCAAACAAGCCTAAGATCACCATGCGCAATGCCAAGCGTCGGCTGGAGTGGTGTAAAGCTCACCACCATTGGACTCTTGAGCAGTGGAAACGCGTTCTCTGGAGTGATGAATCACGCTTCACCATCTGGCAGTACGACGGACGAATCTGGGTTTGGCGGATGTCAGGAGAACTGTAAAGTTTGGTTGAGGAGGAATAATGCACTGGGGCTGTTTTTCATGGTTCGGGCTAGGCCCCGTAGTTCCAGTGACGGGAAATCTTAATGCTACAGCATATAATTACATTCTAGAGAGTTCTGTGCTTCCAACTTTGTGGCAACAGTTTGGGGTAGGCCCTTTCCTGTTTCTGCATGACCCCTTGCACAAGCGAGGTCCATACAGAAATCGTTTGTTGAGATTGGTGTGGAAGAACTTGACTGGCCTGCACAGAGCCCTGACCTCAACCGCATCGAACACCTTTGGGATGAATTGGAACGCCGACTGCCTTCCCAGAAGAGTGGAGGCTATTATAGCAGCAAAAGGGGGGACCAACTCCATGTTAATGGCCATGATTTTGGAATTAGATGTTTGACGAGCAGGTGTCCACCTACTTTTAGCCATGTAGTTTACATTTAACTTCTTTGGGTCATCCTCGCCAAATGCTTAAATGCATTGTACCCACATTTGTGTTTGTGTTTTTAAATTGTCAAAGAAATTCAACTAAAATAAATTACTTATTTATTAACTATTCTACCAGATCTCTCCATCTCAGGAAAATAGATTTGATCTTTAAAGGTATCACACAAACCCACCTGTTTCCCTGGTCCTTAGTGTTGACGTCAGCCCCCTCCTTGAGGAGGAACTCTGCCATCTCGGCATGATTCTCCTTCACTGCCATAGTCAGAGGGGAGTATCCCTCCTGCAAGAAGATCATCCAAACCACAACACGCATTGTCAAATATCTAGTATATCCACATAGCCTAGTCATTTTTGTACCAAAATAGTAACAGCTCTCCTCCCCTCAGCTTCATCCCCTTTCTTTTTGAACCAATGGGTCAGGATTACTCTCCAGCAATCTGGAAACGTGTTCATATCTCTCTCTCGGACCAGTGCCTGAGCTGTGACAGTCCTGAGTAGTGCTAGAGGATCCCTGAGTAACAAATTGACTCTTCTGTAGCTCAGAGGATTGGATTGGTGTAAGCCAGGGGTGTCAAACTCAATTCCTGCAGGGCCGTGTCGCGTGTCTTCCGGTTTTTGTTATTTCCTTTAAATGAGTGTCCAATTAAGATCTAGACAACCAGATGAGAGGAATTCATAACTAGTCAATTACCTTAATTGATTAATCAAGTACAAGGGAGGATCGAAAACCCGCAGATGCTCAGCCCTAAAATAATTGAGTATGATACTCCTGGTGTAAGCAATATGTAGACAATTTGGGCAAGTTGGAGCTACCACCATATTGCTCCTACTACAATCGACACAGATCCAGGGGAGGAGTGGTGGTTCTGGCCCTGGGCTGGGCCACCTACAGCCCCACGGCTCACCTTGTTCTGGGCGTTGACATTGGCCTCATGCTCCAGCAGCAGCATAGCGGTGGAAAAGGCAGGGATGCAGGAGGCCAGGTGCAGGGCAGTGTTGCCGTTGATGTCCACCAAATTAGTCTCGGCATTATGCTCCAGTAGCGTGGCCACGCAGCGCTCCTGCTGGCACTGAACTGCCTGCCAGGGGTACGGAGGAGAGGAACATTAAGATAGAAATATGTTATGTACAAAAACATAACTCTGACATCTAGAATTAGGAATCACATCAGTTCCATTCATGACATTTATATCTGCAACAATCCACAACGTTTGCCATTGCAAGAGTTTTGCAAAAATGTTAAAGGTAGATCGACCTGTTCTTGATTATAGTGATACTATTTATCAAATTGCAGCTGCCACTACTCCGTTTATTATAGCGCCCTTTGTTTTATCACAAAAGGCACTTTTCGTACTCATCACTGTATTCTTTAACAAAAGGTTGGCTGGACCTCTTTGAAGTAATGTAGATGACGTCATTACGCTCTTTTTGTTTATAAAGCTGTTCCAAGCTTCCAGCTTACCTAACTTCACTGTTAAAATTGTAAATGTTTTTTTTTTATCATTTAATTATATTCCCCCTCTCTTTTGTGACTGAATAGATGTGTCCTCTCCTTTAGTAACCAATATCGAACTACAGTGGCTTGTGAAAGTATTCACCCCCCTTGGCATTATTCCTATTTTGTTGCCTTACAACCTGGAATTAAAATGTTTTTTTTTTTGGGGGGGGGGGTTGTATCATTTGATTTACACAACATGCCTACCACTTTGAAGATTCTAAATATGTTTTTATTGTAAAACAAACAAGAAATAAGAAGAAAAAAACAGAAAACTTGAGCGTGCATAACTATTCATCCACCCCCACCCCCAAAGTCAATACTTTGTAGAGCCACCTTTTGCAGCAATTACAGCAGCAAGTCTCTTGGGATATGTCTTTATAAGCTTGACACATCTAGCCACTGGGATTGTTGCCCATTCTTCAAGGCAAAACTGCTCCAGCTTCTTCAAGTTGGATGGGTTCCGCTGGTGTACAGCAATCTTTAAGTCATACCACTGATTCTCAACTGGATTGAGGTCTGGGCTTTCACTAGGCCATTCCAAGACATTTAAACGTTTCCCCTTAAACCACTCGAGTGTTGCTTTAGCAGTATGCTTAAGATCATTGTCCTGCTGGAAGGTGAACCTTGGTCCAATCTCAAGTTGTGGTGCCATATTCTTTCCATTTTTTAATAATGGATTTAAATGGTGCTCCGTGGGATGTTCAAAGTGTCTGATATTTTTTTTATAACACAACCCTGATCTGTACTTCTCCACAACTTTGTCCCTGACCTGTTTGGAGAGCTCCTTGGTCTTCATGATGCCCCTTGCTTAGTGGTGTTGCAGACTCTGGGGCCTTTCAGAACAGATTTATATATACTGAGATCATGTGACACTTAGATTTCACACAGGTGGACTTGGTTGCACCAGATCTTATTTAGGGGCTTCATAGTAAAGGGGGTGAATACATATGCATGCACCACTTTTCCGTTATTTATGTTTTTGCATTTTTAGAAACCATTTATTTTTTTCATTTCACTTCACCAATTTGGACTATTTTATGTATGTCCATTACATGAAATCCAAATAAAAATCAATTTAAAATTACAGGTTATAATGCAACAAAATAGGAAAAACGCCAAGGGGGATGAATACTTTTGCAAGGCACTGTAAGCATATAAATGCATATGACAGCCACTGAACATGTTTACATGCACACCAATAACCCGTTAGAGGTGACACAAACATCATATCCCGTTGACAATAACGGAATAAGCTCCTATCCCAGTTTTGATAAGTCTGGACACTAATATTATAATATTAAATACTGCAGAATTACGTGTTTCTTACAGTAAAATTATAGACCAAATGTAATAGTTCTCAGGAACAATGATTTATTTATTTCATGTTGAGAAAATAAGAATGCGCGCTTAGGGTCTGTGTTGTGTAGCCTAAATATGCCCCCAAAAAAATTTGACATAAAAGCTGACAGTATTTTACTTTCAACCACATAAAATATGCATCCAAGAAACACTAAAATACTATCAGAAACATAATGGATCATTTTCACAGCTTTTCATTTCCTTAAAACTGATGGAATTTGGGAATTCTGCATGGAAAATCTCCCCGGTCCCTAAATGTCTTCACTCCTCGAGAGAAGCAGAAATTAAACAGAAAACTTTATCGATGTCAACTATATTGTTAATGATGCATTCACTCTATGTATATATGACGTCATTCTTGTGGGCAAGGCCAAATTAGTATTGTACAGCATCAAGTAATGACAGAAGAGAAGCTGCATTATCTAATGATAGACAAGTTGACAAACATCTTGCCTACCAAATAGTGTTGCTCGGTATACCGAAACGTTGGTACTTTGATACTAGAACATTAAAAACGGTTTGGTACTAGAATTTGTTACTTTTGGTATTTCTGGCAAATGTGTCTCATGGATCACGCATGTCTATCAGCGCAGCCGACCCCTTATTATAGTGCGCACCGTGCCTGCTCCACTTACTCATTGCTAGCTTGCAATGGGAGTCTCGGCTGCATCATGTTAACGTGGACTCTAGACCAAATGACACATTTCCACCAGTCTAATGTCCATTGCTCGTGTTTCTTGGCCCAGTAGGTCTCTTCTTCTTATTGGTGTCCTTTAGTAGTGGTTTCTTTGCAGCAATTCAACCATAAAGGCCTGATTCACACAGTCTCCTCTGAACAGTTGATGTTGAGATGTGTCTGTTACTTGAAATCTGAAGCATTTATTTGGGCTGCAAGTTCTGAGGCTGGTAACTCCAATGAACTTATCCTCTGCAGCAGAGGTAACTCTGGGTCTTCCTTTCCAGTGGCGGTCATCATGAGAGTCAGTTTCATCATAGCGCATGATGGTTTTTGCGACTGCATTTGAAGTTTTTGAAACAGACCTTCATGGTCTTAAAGTATTGATGGACTGTCATTTCTCTTTGCTTATTTGAGCTGTTCTAGCCATAATATAGACTTGGTATTTTACCAAACAGGGCTATCTTTTGTGTACCCTAAAAAATAAATAACGGAAAATTGGTGCGTGCATATGTATTCACCCCCTTTGCTATGAAGCCCCTAAATAAGATCTGGTGCAACCAATTACCTTCAGAAGTCACATAATTAGTTAAATAAAGTCCACCTGTGTGCAATCTAAGTGTCACATGATCTGTCACATGATCTCAGTATATATATATATATATATATATATATATACATACACACACACCTGTTCTGAAAGGCCCCAGAGTCTGCAACACCACTAAGCAAGGGGCATCACCAAGCAAGCGGCACCATGAAGACCAAGGAGCTCTCCAAACAGGTCAGGTACAAAGTTGTGGAGAAGTACAGATCAGGATTGGGTTATAGAAAAATATCAGAAACTTTGAACATCCAACAGAGCACCATTAAATCCATTATTTAAAAATTGAAAGAATATGGCACCACAACAAACCTGCCAAGAGAGGGCCGCCCACCAAAGCTCATGGACCAGGCAAGGAGGGCATTAATCAGAGAGGCAACAAAGAGACCAAAGATAACCCCAAAGGAGCTGCAAAGCTCCACAGCGGAGAATGGAGTATCTGTCCATAAGACCACTTTAAGCCCTACACTCCACAGAGCTGGGCTTTACGGAATATTGGCCAGAAAAAAGCCATTGCTTAAAGAAAGAAATAAGCAAACATGTTTGGTGTTCGCCATAAGGCATGTGGGAGACTCCCCAAACATATGGAAGAAGGTACTCAGGGTCAGATGAGACTAAAATTGAGCTTTTTGGCCATCAAGGAAAACGCTATGTCTGGCGCAAACCAAACACCTCTCATCACCCCGAGAACACCATCCCCACAGTGAAGCATGGTGGTGGCAGCATCATGCTGTGGGGATGTTTTTCCATCGCCAGGGAATAGGAAACTGGTCAGAATTGAAGGAATGATGGATGGCGCTAAATACAGGGAAATTCTTGAGGGAAACCTGTTTCAGTCTTCCAGAGATTTGAGACTGGGATGGAGGTTCACCTTCCAGCAGAACAATGACCTTAAGCAAAAATCCCAGTGGATAGATGTGCCAAGCTTATACAGACATACCCCAAGAGACTTGCAGCTATAATTGATGCAAAGGTGGCTCTACAAAGTATTGACTTTGGGGGGGTGAATAGTTTTATGCATGCTCAAGTTCTGTTTTTTTGTCTTATTTCTTGTTTGTTTCAACAACAAAAAAATGTTTGAATCTTCAAAGTGGTAGGCATGTTGTGTAAATCAAATGATACAAGCCCGATTTTAATTCCAGGTTGTAAGGCAACAAAATAGGAAAAATGCCAATGGGGGTGAATAATTTCGCAAGCCACTGTATGCATAGATAATAAACAGCGAGTAGCAGCAGCGTAAAAAAGGGGGTCTGTGCAAATAGTCTGGGTAGCCATTTGATTAACTGTTTAGCACTCTAATGGCTTGGGGTTAGAAGCTGTTAAGGAGCCTTTTGGACCTAGACTTGGCACTCCAGTACTGCTTGCCGTGCGGTAGCAGAGAGAACAGTCTTTGACTAGGGTGGCTGGAGTCTTTGACAATTTTTAGGGCCTTCTTCTGACACGCCTGGTATAAAGATGGCATTAGCCAGTGATGTACTGGGCCTTACGCACTACCCTTTGTAGCACCTTGCGGTCGGATGCCGAGTGGTTGCCATACCAAGTGGTAATGCAACCAGTCAGGATGCTCTCGATGGTGCAGCTGTTTAACTTTTTGAGGATCTGAGGACCCATGCCAAATCTTTTCAGTGTCCTGAAGCAGAATAGGAGTTGTCATGCCCTTTTCACAACTGTCTTCGTGTGTTTGGACCATGATAGTTTGTTAGTGATGTGGACGCCAAGGAACTTTAAGCTCTCGACCCGCTCCACTACAGCCCCGTCGATGTGAATGTATGAAAATATGGAGAGCGGTACTCAGTAATGTGTTGCATTGGATTTTCCCCAAACATAACACTATGTATACAGGACAAAAAGTGAATTGCTTTGCCACATTATTTTGCCTTATTGCAAACAGAATGCATGTTTTGGAATATTTGTATTCTATACAGGCTTCTTTCTTTTCACTCTGTCAATTAAGTTAGTATTGTGAAGTAACTACAATGTTGTTGATCCATCCTCAGTTCTCTCCCATCACAGCCATTAAGCTCTGTAACTGTTGTAAAGTCACCATTGGCCTCATGGTGAAATCCACGGGCGGTTTCCTTCCTCTCCGGCAACTGAGTTAGGAAGGAAGCCTGTATATTTTTAATTCAAACTAAGACACAATTTGGAACAAGTCAAGGGGTGTGAATACTTTCTGAATGCACTGTATCTAAATGCGTATCAAATCGTGCTTGAATGGAAACATTCACCTCCCAGTGTGCCCTAATGAATAACACCCAGGTGTAAATGTATATGCAATCCATAAGAATAATATAGGCTACACATATGCCTACCATGTCTGAATTGAGATGGTCAATCAACTATCATATTTTATCCTCAAATCTGTTTTTAAAATGCTGGATTCTTCCGTCCACTGACAAAGCAAAAATAGGACACAGTACCTTCATCAAGGGGGATCTGTTTTGATTGTCGCATAGGTTGAGCTTGGCTTTGCTCTCAACCAGGAACTGGACCACGTCTGTATGTCCATTGGCACAGGCAATGTGAAGTGCTGTTCTGAAATGTGAACAAGGGTGACATGTAAGTGGCAAACAGTCCTTTGGCCCTCCATTACAAGTTATTGCATCACAACTTGTAGTCGCACTGGTGTGAGCTACACATTCTACCTGGTGCCCATCAAATCAAAACAACTTATTTTTTAGGAGGATAAAACCTTGAATTTGTTAACAGTAAAGTGCATTATCCTCATAATTCCTATAATAAAAGTGTCTGCCCTACCACTGTGCATGCCTGTTTCGCTGGGGCCGGCTGCTGAGCGAGCCCATCACACTCACTCTCCCCCCCTCATGTGCCCCTCGGGATTGCATAACATTTCAAAAGGTATAAATATATTGCGCTCAAACCACACTGATTTACAATCGAGATATCTGATACGGCTTTGAAATATGAAATTGCACATCGGCAATCGCGAGTGTACTAGGCCTCATTGCAAAGTATTATTAGGATATTACATTTACAGTTAGATTCATGAATGGCTACTAACAGAAGCATTAGATTTAGAGTAAGCAATCTAGCTAATGTGTTGAGTTTCCTTTTCCTCAGGTGGTGAATTAACACCAATTGAATTAGGACTATATATAATATTAGTGCACATTCATCTCTATTGAACAAAAAAATCTGAAAATTCTGGAGCCCTATTTTGAGAGTAAAATATTTTTAAAAAATAGCCTAATTGTCAAGACAAAATTCATGACAATCACTGGATTAGGTTGAATATTCAACTATTTTGAATCATGCACTCCTGCTTGGACATGTTAGATGTATCAACTTATTTATTGAATACCATCTCAATAGCCTATTACACTTCTTAATAAAGCATTGTGAATGACTATAATGACTTTATAAGATGACTATAATGTATTATATTGTGCGACGCTGCAGATTTTTTTGGGTGCCACCAAAACATGGGCTGGTGCCACCAACTGAAAAAGTTAGTGGCACCAGTGCCACCAGGGGAAAATGTTAGTCTGGAGCCCTGCAACGGCAACGAAATGTTATCACTCTGGCTTGATTTGTAGCTACACCTAGGCTACACCATGCACGTATAAAAATTGTTTAAAGTTAACAACATAAAGCCACAAGAGTGAATGAAAGAGAGAGCATCACCTATTATTTAACCTCTGTGTGTAAAAAAAAAAAAATATATATATATATATATATATATAGCCAAATACATTTAAACTCAGTTTTTCACAATTCCTGACATTTAATCCTAGTAAAATTCCCTGTCTTAGGTCAGTTAGGATCACCACTTTATTTTAAGACTGTGAAATGTCAGAATAATAGTAGAGAGAATGATTTATTTCAGCTTTTATTTATTTCATCACATTCCCAGTGGGTCAGATGTTTACATACACTCAATTAGTATTTAGTAGCATTGCCTTTAAAAATGGTTTAACTTGGGTCAAACATTGCGGGTAGCCTTCCACAACCTTCCCACAATAAGTTGGGTGAATTTTGGCCCATTACTCCTGACAGAGCTGGTGTAACTGAGTCAGGTTTGTAGGCCTCCATGCTCGCACATGCTTTTTCAGTTCTGCCCACACATTTTCTGTAGGATTGAGTTCAGGGCTTTGTGATGGCCACTCCAATACCTTGACTTTGTTGTCCTTAAGACATTTTGCCACAACTTTGGAAGTATGCTTGGGGTCATTGTCCATTTGGAAGACCCATTTGCGACCAAGCTTTAACTTCCTGACTGATGTCTTGAGATGTTGCTTCAATATATCCACATAATTTTCCTTCCTTATGATGCCATCTATTTTGTGAAGTGCACCAGTCCCTCCTGCAGCAAAGCACCCCCACAGCATGATGCTGCCACCCCCGTGCTTCACAGTTGGGATGGTGTTCTTCGGCTTGCAAGAAACCCCCTTTTTCCTCCATGGCCAAACAGTTAGATTTTTGTTTCATCAGACCAGAGGACATTTCTCCAAAAAGTAAGATCTTTGTCCCCATGTGCAGTTGCAAACCGTAGTCTGGCTTTTTTATGGCGGTTTTGGAGCAGTGGCTTCTTCCTTGCTGAGTGGCCTTTCAGGTTATGTCGATATAGGACTTGTTTTACTGTGGATATAGATACTTTTGTACCTGTTTCCTCCAGCATCTTCACAAGGTCATTTGCTGTTGTTCTGGGATTGATTTGCACTTTTCGCACCAAAGTACGTTCATCTCTAGGAGACAGAACGCGTCTCCTTCCTGAGCGGTATGACGGCTGCGTGGTCCCATGGTGTTTATACTTGCGTACTATTATTTGTACAGATTAACGTGGTACCTTCAGGTGTTTGGAAATTGCTCCCTAGGATGAACCAGACTTGTGGAGGTCTACCATTTTTTTTCCTGAGGTCTTGGCTGATTTCTTTTGATTTTCCCATGATGTCAAGCAAAGAGGCACCGAGTTTGAAGGTAGGCCTTGAAATACATCCACAGGTACACCTCCAATTGACTCAAATTATGTCAATTAGCCTATCAGAAGCTTCTAAAGCCATGACTTCATTTTCTGGAATTTTCCGAGCTGTTTAAAAGCACGGTCAACATAGTGTATGTAAACTTCTGACCCACTGGAATTGTGATACAGTGAATTATAAGTGAAATAATCTGTCTGTAAACAATTGTTGGTAAAATTACTTGTGTCATGCAGAAAGTAATATCCTAACCCACTTGCCAAAATAATAGTTTGTTAACAAGAAATGTGTGGAGTGGTTGAAAAATGAGTTTTAATGACTCCAACCTAAGTGCATGTAAACTTCTGACTTCAACTGTACACACACACACACACACACACACACACACACACAGAGTGCATTCGGAAAGCATACAAACCCCTTCACTTTTTCCACGTTTTGTTTAGTTACAGCCTTATTCTACAATGGATTAAATTACTTTACATCCTCATCAATCTACACACAATACCACATAATAACAAAGTGAAAACACGTTTTAGAAATGTTTGCACATTTATACTAAATAAGAGACAGAAATACCTTATTTACATATGTAGTCAGACCCTTTGCTATGAGACTCAAAATTGAGCTCAGATGCATTGTGTTTCCATTTATCATCCTTGAAATGTTTCTACAACTTGATTGGAGTCCACCTGTGGTAAATTAAATTGATTGGACATGATTTGGAAAGGCACACACACCTGTCTATACAAGGTCCCATAGTTGAAAGTGCATGTCAGAGCAAAAACCAAGCCATGAGGTCGAAGGAATTGTTAGTTGAGCACGAGACAGGATTGTGTTGAGGCACAGATCTGGGCAAGGTTACCAAAAAATATCTGCAGCATTGAAGGTCCCCAAGAACACAGTGGCCTCCATCACTCTTAAATGAAAGAAGTTTGGAACCACTAAGACTCTTCCTAGAGCTGGCCACCCGACGAAACTGAGCAATCGGGGGAGAAGGGCCTTGGTCACGGAGGTGTCACGTTGTATAATGATTAGAAGACAGGCAAAGGAATTTGTATTAGGGGTTTTATTTACTCCACCCAACACAAACACGTATATATATATACACCAAAGGGATGTAACCCAAACAAAGAGCGAGGTGTAACCTCTACACAATACACGGAACAAGACCCAAAAACAACAAGAGCACAATACACGGTTCTCACGAGACCAACGGACATGGGACAATAATTGACAAGGACAATGGGTGACAGAGGGCACACATATACACATACAAATCCGGGTAAATGGGAACCAGGTGTGCATAACGGGGTTGGTGGTAATGATCCATGTCAGTGACGCCTAGAAAGCCGGTGACGTAGACCTCCGGAACTAGTGAACGGAATGAGCAGCAGTACCGGGAGGGATCAGTGACAGTACCCCCCCCACGAAACGCTGCACCAGCAGCGGGACGACACCGGCCTCGGGGACAACCACAGGGACACGGTGCAGGTCGGTCAGGCCGCCGACAGTGAAAATCTGTGGTCAGCGAAGCATCCAAAATGTCCAACGCAGGAACCCAGCACCGCTCCTCTGGGCCGTACCCTTCCCAGTCGATGAGTTACTGGAGACACCCCGCCCGACGCCTCGAATCCAGGACTTCACAGACCGAGTACGCCGGACCTCCCTCGATGTCCAGAGGAAGAGGCGTGGCGTCACTGGTTCCAGCCTCAGCGAGGGGACCAGGCACCACTGGCCTGAGGAGAGACACATGAAAAGTTGGGTTAATGCGGTAATCAACAGGGAGTTGCACACGGTTCGTTACCTCATTAACACTACTCAGGACTTTGAACGGCCCCACAAAACACGGGCTCAGCTTCCGGCAGGGCAAGCAGAGGGGCAGGTTCTGGTGGAGAGACAGACCTGGTCGCCTGGAGAGAAAACAGGCGCCTCATGCGGTGGCGGTCGGCCTGTTCCTTGTGCCGACGCACGGCCCGCTGGAGACGAGTGTGCGCAGCGTTCCAGATCTCCTCAGCGAGCCGAAACCACTCGTCCACCGCAGGGGCCTCGGTCTGGCTCGGATGCCAAGGTGCCAGGGCCGGCTGATACCCCAACACGCACTGGAAAGGAGTAAGGTTAGTGGAGGAGTGGCGGAGAGAATTCTGTGAGTACTCAGCCCAAGGTAGAAAATCCGCCCACTCCCCCGGCAGTAACACCTCAGGAACCTGGGCTGGAACGGCGAGAACGGTGGTGTTCCCCTGGGAGGGGGGGGGGGGGGGGGAGGTCAGTGACAAAGTCTACCAAGAGGGTCGTTGTGGAACCGGCAGGGGAAGAAGCTTTCAGGGAGGTGTCCTTAGCCAAGGTGGGCCACAAGTACTTCTCAGTCAGGCAGGCGATGGTACGGCCTATCCCAGGATGACCTGACATAGGCGCCATGTGCGCCCAGGAAAGGAGGCGGTCCCACACAACCGTGGGCTCGGTTCTCTGGGAACTGTGCAGGTGCGGGTTCCGTACGCAGGGCCTGCCATTTGTCGGCGTCCACATGCCACATCACTAGCGCAATGATACAGAACGGAGGGACGATGGGGGTTTCCTCTCCCTGCGTCATAGAGGCGAGACAGGGCATCCACCTTCACATTCTTTGAGCCTGGCCTATAGGAAAGCGTGAATTGGAACCTAGCGAAGAATAGAGCCCACCTGGCCTGTCTCGGGTTTAGCCTCTTCGCTGCCCTAATATACTACAAGTTGCGGTGGTCCGTCCACACCAGAAAAGGGTGTTTGGACCCTTCCAGCCAGTGCCTCCACACCTTCAGAGCCTACTTGACCGCCAAGAGTTCCCAGTCCCCTACATCGTAGTTCCTCTGGGCGGGGCTCAGCTGCTTGGAGTAGAAGGCGCAGGGCCGCAGTTTTGGAGGAGTTCTGGTGCACTGGGACAGCACTGCCCCGACTCCTACTTCGGAGGCATCCAACTCATGAATGAAGGGGAGTGAGGGGTCGGGATGTGCCAGCACGGGAGCAGTGGTGAAGCGTGCTGGCACGCCTCCTCCATCCAACGAAACCGCTGGGGACCTCCTCTCAGCAGGGAGGTAAGAGGCGCGACCACTGTGCTGAAGCCCTGGATGAACCTCCGGAAATAGTTGCTGATCCCCAGGAATCGCTGGGCTGCTTTCACGGAGTTCGGGATGGGCCATGATCTGACGCGTTGCTCCTCCATCTCCACTCCCTCCGAGGATATGACGTAGCCCAAAAAGGACACGGACCGCTGGAAAAACTAACATTTCTCTTGTTTAATATAGAGATCACGCTCCAACAGTCTTCCCAGCACAGACCTGACTAACGAGACATGCTGCAGCAGAATATACCAAAATGTTGTCTATATAAACCACAACACCCTGTCCCAGCATGTCCCGAAACACTTTGTTAATAAAGGCCTGGAAGACTGAAGGAGCATTAGACAGGCCAAAGGGCATTACGAGATACTCGTAACGCCCCATGGTCATGGAAAAGGCTGTTTTCCATTCATCGCCTGTACGAATGCGCACCAAATTGTAGGCGTTCCTCAAGTCCAGTTTCGTGAAGTACTGCGCCCCGTGCATTTGTTTGATGATGGTTAGGATGAGGGGTAACGGATAGCTGAACTTAAAGGTGAATTTGTTCAGTGTTCGATAATCAATGCAGGGCCCATTCCCCCATCTTTCTTCTTAACAAAAAATAAGTTTCAGGAGGCTGTGACAGAGGGGCGGATAAAACCCTGCTGGAGGCTCTCCTGTACGTAGGTCTCCATGGCCTCGGTCTCCGCGTAGGAGAGGGGATAGACATGTCCTCTCGGGAGGACTGCGTCAGATAGCAGGTCAATGGCACAGTCCCAGGGGCGATGAGGAGGCAGACATGTAGGCTGGGTCTTAGAGAAAGCCCGTTCCAGATCCTGGTATTCCTCCGGTAAATCCACTTGAGTGGTGGTCCGGACTTTCCACTGTAGTGGTGTTGACAGATTCCGCGAGACACCTCCTCTGAAACTCCTGCGACCAACCCAGATTCCTCCTACGCTCTGCCTCGGGCAAACGTGCAGAGCCCACCTCCATCGGCTCTGGCCAAGGTACAGGTCTAGTCATATTCTCCGGATTCCACTCAGGTCTTTGTCGGGAACGCAGGAGGTTTTCCAACTGGATCGTCATGCTGATAAGCTGGTAGAGTGACAGGTTGTCATCAAAACAGGCTAACTGTCCCTCCTCCAGCAGTCTGCTGTGGAAAACGATGACCAGAGCCGACTCGTTCCATCCGGTTGAGGCTGTGATGGTCCGGAACTCCAGGGCGAACTCCGAGACGGACCTAGATCCCTGTCGTAGTCGGAGTAGACGCTCAACCCCCTCTCTGCCCTCCACAAGATGATCAAACACCGAGCGGAAGAGGACGGTGAAGCGCTCGCAGGACTCGACCTCGGGTCCGCCAGTTTCCAAGACCACGGCATCCCAGTCCAGGTCCCTTCCGGTCAGTGACAAGATGACTGTGGCAACTTTGTCTCTCTTGGAGACAGCCTTGGCGTAGCGAGCGAGGTACAGGTCGCATTGCAGAAGGAATCCCTTGCATCTCGCTGGCACACCATCAAAGCGCTCCGGAAGGGACAGGGGGATCCGAGGACGGGCTCAGATGGGACATAGGCAGGTAGTGGTCGTGTTCGGGCTGGTGCCGGAACCGGTACTGGATGGACTGCACTTTTCCCTCCAACCGCAGGATGGTTGCCAGCACGCTGTAAATGGCCCTGCCGAGACTGGAGCCTCATGATGCTGGACTGTTTCTACGATGGTCGTCAGCCTTGCCTTTCCTGCGGTCTCCATTTTATTGGGTTGATTATTCTGTCACGTTGTATAATGATTAGAAGAGAGGCACATGAATACGTATTAAGGGTTTTATTTACTCCACCCAACAGAAACACACACACACACACACACACACACATATATACACAGTGGGGAGAACAAGTATTTGATACACTGCCGATTTTGCAGGTTTTCCTACTTACAAAGCATGTAGAGGTCTGTAATTTTTATCATAGGTACACTTCAACTGTGAGAGACGGAATCTAAAACAAAAATCCATAAAATCACATTGTATGATTTTTAAGTAATTCATTTGCATTTTATTGCATGACATAAGTATTTGATACATCAGAAAAGCAGAACTTAATATTTGGTACAGAAACCTTTGTTTGCAATTACAGAGATGATACATTTCCTGTAGGTCTTGACCAGGTTTGCACACACTGCAGTAGGGATTTTGGCCCACTCCTCCATACAGACCTTCTCCAGATCCTTCAGGTTTCGGGGCTGTCGCTGGGCAATACAGACTTTCAGCTCCCTCCAAAGATTTTCTATTGGGTTCAGGTCTGGAGACTGGCTAGGCCACTCCAGGACCTTGAGGTGCTTCTTATGGAGCCACTCCTTAGTTGCCCTGGCTGTGTGTTTCGGGTCGTTGTCATGCTGGAAGACCCAGCCACGACCCATCTTCAATGCTCTTACTGAGGGAAGGAGGTTGTTGGCCAAGATCTCGCGATACATGGCCCCATCCATCCTCCCCTCAATACGGTGCAGTCATCCTGTCCCCTTTGCAGAAAAGCATCCCCAAAGAATGATGTTTCCACCTCCATGCTTCACGGTTGGGATGGTGTTCTTGGGGTTGTACTCATCCTTCTTCTTCCTCCAAACACGGCGAGTGGAGTTTAGATCAAAAAGCTCTATTTATGTCTCATCAGACCACATTACCTTCTCCAATTCTTCCTCTGGATCATCCAGATGGTCATTGGCAAACTTCAGACATGCGCTGGCTTGAGCAGGGGGACCTTGCGTGCGCTGCAGGATTTTAATCCATGACGGCGTAGTTTGTTACTAATGGTTTTCTTTGAGACTGTGGTCCCAGCTCTCTTCAGGTCATTGACCAGGTCCTGCCAAGTAGTTCTGGGCTGATCCCTCACCTTCCTTATGATCATTGATGCCCCACGAGGTGAGATCTTGCATGGAGCCCCAGACCGAGGGTGATTGACCGTCATCTTGAACTTCTTCCATTTTCTAATAATTGCGCCAACAGTTGTTGCCTTCTCACCAAGCTGCTTGCCTATTGTCCTGTAGCCCATCCCAGCCTTGTGCAGGTCTACAATTTTATCCCTGATGTCCTTACACAGCTCTCTGGTCTTGGCCATTGTGGAGAGGTTGGAGTCTGTTTGATTGAGTGTGTGGACAGGTGTCTTTTATACAGGTAACGAGTTCAAACAGGTGCAGTTAATACAGGTAATGAGTGGAGAACAGGAGGGCTTCTTAAAGAAAAACTAACAGGTCTGTGAGAGCCGGAATTCTTACTGGTTGGTAGGTGATCAAATACTTATGTCATGCAATAAAATGCAAAATTAACTACTTAAAAATCATACAATGTGATTTTCTGGATTTTTGTTTTAGATTCCGTCTCTCACAGTTGAAGTGTACCTAAAATAAAAATTACAGACCTCTACATGCTTTGTAAGTAGGAAAACCTGAAAAATCGGCAGTGTATCAAATACTTGTGCTCCCCACTGTATGTATGTATGTATGTATGTATGTATGTATGTATGTATGTATGTATGTATGTATGTATGTATGTATGTATGTATATATATATATATATATATATATATATGCATACATATACACACACACATATATCTGTGACAGGAGGTTACCAAGAACCCGATGGTCACTCTGACAGAGCTCCATAGTCCCTCTGTGGAGATGGGATAACCTTCCAGACGGACAACCATCTCTGCAGCACTCCACCAATCAGGCCTTTGAAGTAGAGTTGCCAGACGAAAGCCACTACTCAGTAAAAGACACGACAGCCCGCTTGGAGTAGGCCAAAAGGCACCTAAAGGACTCTCAGACCATGAGAAACAAGATTCTCTGGTCTGATGAAATCAACATTGAACTCTTTGGCCTGAATGCCAAGTGTCTCATCTAGAAGAACCTGGCACCATCCCTATGGTGAAGCATGGAGGTGGCAGCATCATGATGTGGGGATGTTTTTCAGCGGCAGGGACTGGGAGATTAGTCAGGATCGAGGGAAAGATGAATGGGGCAAAGTACAGAGAGATCCTTGATGAAAACCTGCTCCAGAGCGCTCAGGACCTCAGACCGGGGCAAAGGTGAAACTCTCCAAATACAGGTGTGCCAAGCTTGTAGCGTCATACCCAAAAAGACTTGAGGCTGTAATAGCTGCCAAAGGTGCTTCAACAATGTACTGAGTAAAGAGTCTGAATACTTATGTAAATGTTATATTTCCGTTTTTTATTTGTAATAAATGTGCTAACATTTCTAAAAACCAAGTTAATCAATTTTAGAATACGACTGTAATGTAACAAAATGTTGAGGAAGTAAATGGGTCTGAATACTTTCCGAATGGGGGTTGTGTGTGTGTGTGTGTGTATACACTGCTAAAAAAAAAAAAACTTTACATCTCAATCGCACTATAGTGCTGAAGCCCTTTTATATACACTGCTCAAAAAAATTAAGGGAACACTAAAATAACACAGCCTATATATATATATATATATACACACACTACCGTTCAAAAGTTTGGGGTCACTTAGAAATGTCCTTGTTTTCGAATGAAAAGCAAATTTTTTGTCCATTA
The DNA here is from genome assembly GCF_964263955.1 of Coregonus lavaretus. Classification (NCBI taxonomy): domain Eukaryota; kingdom Metazoa; phylum Chordata; class Actinopteri; order Salmoniformes; family Salmonidae; genus Coregonus; species Coregonus lavaretus. The sequence goes on along the minus strand of NC_139996.1, from coordinate 58,498,266 downwards.
AAATAACATAAAATGTATCAGAAATACAGTGTTAATGTTGTAAATGGCTATTGTAGATGGAAACGGCTGATATTTAATGGAATATCTATATAGGCGTACAGAGGCCCATTATCAGCAACCATCAGTCCTGTGTTCCAATGGCACGTTGTGTTTGCTAATCCAAGTTTATCATTTTAAAAAGGCTAAAAGATCATTAGAAAACCCTTTTGCAATTATGTTAGCACAGCTGAAAACTATTGTGCTGATTAAAGAAGCAATAAAACTGGCCTTCTTTAGACTAGTTGAGTATCTGGAGCATCAGCAATTGTGGGTTTGATTATAGGATCAAAATGGCCAGAAACAAATAACTTTCTTCTGAAGCTCGTCAGTCTATTTTTGTTCTGAGAAATGAAGGCTATTCCATGCAAGAAATTGCCAAGAAACTGAAGATCTCGTACAACGCTGTGTACTACTCCCTTCACAGAACAGCGCAAACTGGCTCTAACCAGAATAGAAAGAGGAGTGGGAGGCCCGGTGCACAACTGAGCAAGAGGACAAATACATTAGTGTCTAGTTTGAGAAACAGACGCCTCACAGGTCCTCAACTGGCAGCTTCATTAAATAGTACCCGCAAAACACCATTCTCAACGTCAACAGTGAAGAGGCGACTCCAGGATGCTGACCTTCTAGGCAGAGTTGCAAAGAAAAAGCCATATCTCAGACTGGCCAATAAAAACAAAAGATTAAAGATGGGCAAAAGAACACAGACACTGGACAGAGGAAGATTGGAAAAATGTTTATGGACAGATGAATCGAAGTTTGAGGTGTTTGGATCACAAAGAAGAACATTTGTGAGACACAGACCAAATGAAAAGATGCTGGAGGAGTCCTTGATGCCATCTGTCAAGCATGGTGGAGGCAATGTGATGGTCTGGGGGTGCTTTGGTGGTGGTAAAGTGGGAGATTTGTACAGTGTAAAAGGGATCTTGAAGAAGGAAGGCTATCACTCCATTTTGCAACGCCATACCCTCTGGACGGCGCTTGTTTGGAGCCAATTTTATCCTACAACAGAACAATGACCCAAAGAACAGCTCCAATCTATGCAAGAACTATATAGGGAAGAAGCAGTCAGCTGGTATTCTGTCTATAATGGAGTGGCCAGCACAGTCACCTGATCTCAACCCTATTGAGCTGTTGTGGGAGCAGCTTGACCGTATGGTACGTAAGAAAGTGCCTATCAAGCCAATCCAACTTGTGGGAGGTGCTTCAGGAACCATGGGGTGAAATCTCTTCAGATTACCTCAACAAATTGACAACTAGAATGCCAAAGGTCTGCAATTGCTGCAAATGGAGGATTCTTTGACGAAATAATTATTATTTTAATTAAAAAGTATTATTTCTAACCTTGTCAATGACTACATTTCCTATGCATTTTGGTATATTTCCTATTCAAACTCATTTTATGTATGTTTTCATGGAAAACAAGGAAATGTCTAAGTGACCCCAAACTTTTGAACGGTAGTGTATATAGCGTATCTTTGCCATAGATGACTCGTGTAAACTTCTAATTATATTTGTTGACACCTTACAGTCAAATTGTGGCACCAGTAGAGTAGCTATCTAGCTATATAAACCACGCCCCTCCACAAACACAACTTCTCCGTTGTTGGTTACAAGGCAGTACTTATTTCAATTAGGTAAGACAATATCATGTTACCGTTGGTGTATTAAAATTAGAGTTAGAGACCCCAGGAAGAGTAGCTGCTGCCTTGCTAATGGGAATCCCTAATAAATACAAATACAAATGTCACTATACCGTTAATAGTTCCACCTCCTGAATCCAAGTGTTTGACATGGGGAAGGGGCCAGTAACTTCATGATCAAACTTTATCAATGTAGAAGCAACAGTAATTTTTCATATTTTGATCATACTTTGATTTGGTTTTATCCAAATATCATCCAATTTCATGAAAAACATGATTTTGACTGTTCATGACCTTTAAAAGATAAAGAATAGCATATAAAGGATAAACTGTGCTGCCTGCTGCGAGCACAGGGAAGTGGATAGAAGTAGCCTAAAGCTTAAGGTCAGTGACAGACAGGGTGAGCTAGAGGTAGCCTCCTGAAATAGGGTGGCAATAAGAGTAAGTAGTCTAAATAGCCTTGTCCGGTATCTGTGGCGCGAGGCACCTTGATCTACAAGTACACACCCTGCACCGGACAGAACGCTAGTCCATCGCAGGGTGGTAGAGACAGGGGAAATCATACTCAAACACTCGTCATGCATACAGTACATTACACAAGGACTGTCTAAGTACAGACCTCAGAAAGTAACAGTGGCAATACCAGCTACTAACTGGTAATAGTCTCATCTTGCGTACCTGTTCTCCTTATCAAGCTGATTGATGTCATTCTTCTTGGCCAGCTGCTTCAGTTTGGCCAAGTCACCCCCATAAGCAGCCTTGTGTACCTTTCCAAGGTCCTTCTCCTTCAAGTCATAGCCCACAGACAGCACACTCCCAGTGTCCGAGGTGTTAGGGGAGAAGCCTTTCTTTTTCTTGGTGAAGTTGAATATCTTCTTCATTGTATATGGTGGTTGCCCAGCTGACAGTTGGCAGACCGCATTGCCTTTGCGCCGTCACTACCTGACACTGAGGTGCCGCTGGAGGATCACCACAGCAGGCGTCTTTCCCATCCCTAAAAATAAAGCCGAGCAAATTGGATTAAGCCATTTAATAATGTCAAAGTCGAGAGAAGGTTGCTGCTTCACCATCACCTTTGGAAAGACAGACGAAGAACTCGCATCAAACTGTATATAGCTACAGTACATTTCAGTTCAATTAGCAGATAAAAAGCCATAGCGATTTTGGGTGCATGGGTTGTCCTTAATAGTTTAACATATTGGTCTTCAGATTCTGCTTATTCGTATGCTGCAGACGATTGACAGGAGATCGTAGTACACCTTGGCCATGACAAATAATGTACTGCTAAAATACTAAGATAATGGCATCATGCAGAACAACACAATTGACATATTCTATAACCAAGACTTGCTAGCTAGCTAACAGCTGGCTATAATATTGTGGTTACACACGCTCAGGCAAGATGTCATGTAACATTAGCGGATCAAGTATATAGATCCGACCTTACCTTGACTACTAACGTTAGTAGAATACCAAGACACCAATATTAATTTTCCAACCGGCACTAAGCCATATCAAAAGAGCATTGCTTGTAGGAAGATAATTCACTACAACCGCGGCGCTGATATTTTGGATGGCTCACTCGCTCACTGTCATTACAGTCTGGAAGGAACGTTGATCCAGTCTGTTACCAAGACGGCTATGCACAACAAGTATCAGAAACAAGTAACGTTACGTCCATGTTCAAAAGCAAATATTTGTGTTTATTTCACATGACCAAATATTACATATCTAGCCATTTCATGTCGATTCAGACAGTTTTTGTCCATAATAATAACATATTCAATAAAGTAAAAACCGATTCACACTTTTTTTTCTGCCGTCTAAAGAAGCCATTCAGTTAACTATGCAAACTATTACTAACGCGTTAGCAAGCCGTAATCGCCCCCAACGTCGTCACCTCCCAAACGTGCAGCAACCGCGACTTTTAAATGTGTAACAGTCAGCACAGGCAAAGCAAGAATGTTAGTTTAGTCCAGTAGTTGGTCCCAAGCTAAATCAATCAATTACATTATTGTTTTGTGCTAATAAGGTAGCTAACCAACTTGCAATTAACAAGCTAACGTTAGCTAGTTCCGACAGAAAAGTGATGGTAAAAATGTATGTCTACAGTACAGTTGCTAGCTAGATAGCTTCTGATTAGCTAGCTAATGTATTTAGTCAGCAGACTGCCCTGCGCGCAATCTTGACTGTCGCATGGTAGCTATAATTAATGTCACTATTTGCATGCAGAAAATAGGTCTAATTTAGATAGTTAGCTAGCTAGATAGACACAAACTGACCTGTTGATCGCTGCTGCTACTTCTTCTTCTTCTTTGGGACTGAGTTGGCGGACCGCAGCCAACTGAAAGTTGCATACACCGCCACCTACTGTTCAAATCATGAATAGTCATGCTTCTTGACATAGTTTCAGGTCGGGTGATTGGTTGAGCGTTCGTGAGTGCGTGACGTCACACAGATGCTTTTCCAAGGCGTCTGTTTAGCTAGCTCGTGCCGCCAACATGAGCAGTAGCAACAAAGATTATGGATAAACTGACAAGATATGTCTCTCCGCGCTAACAATGAGAGTCGTCGTCCACAAAGCGGCACGGCTCCCGCCTATCCTTTCTATCGAGACGGGTGTTCCAATATAACCTCCAAACACCGGCTTCAAGGGCATTATCACTTTTATTCAATGGGTTACCAACATGTTCAAATAATGATTTATATATTTTCATTAAAAACGTTATTTTTATGAATTTATTCATACTATTTCATCCTTCCACAAGATATAGTCCCGACGCAAATCTAGGTTTGCTACCCAAGTCGGCTAGTCGTTCGTTCTATCGGTTCCGTTGCCAGAGACGAGACCCAGTCGTTCAGTCTTTTTGTTCTGTATCTATGGACGCGACCCAGTCGTTCATTCTAAATGTTCCATTGCCATACTGGCTGGCAACGTTCTTATCCTTTGCTTGCTAGCTAGCCAAATATGACTAATTTACAGTCACGTCAAACAGTGCAGCCAGAATAACAACAGTAGCTGCATTTGCGTGTGTTTAAGCTGTTTTCTAGGGACGTTTATTTGGAAATATCCATAATAATGAGCTAATTAGGCGCGATTTCGCCAGGTATAGAAACTGTACTCTCTCGTCAGGATACTGTTGCTCAGAGGAGCTAGCCAACCAACACAGCTAACACAATCATATCAAACTGAAGCTGGAAAGACCGCAACCTAGCTGCACTTCGTTTCGTTTTACCTTTTTTCAATTGAAATGTCTTTGTATACATATCCATAAAAATTATGCCAGCTGATTCATGATTTCGACTGCATGAGAAACGCTGCCTGCTTGTCTGTCTCCTCCAGACTCCTGACACTTTCATTACTATGGGACAGCTGGAGATCAAATTTGAATATTGAAACAATGTTGCAAATGTCGGAGAGACCGACAGCAAGGTTTATACAAATCTCTGCTGTTTAAAACTAAATGTTAGTCTAAAAGAAATGTGAGATAATGTCTAGATGCTTTTTATAGTGGAGATTAAGTTTATAAATTGCCTGGCTGGGCTGATGAGACAGTGGATTGTGCAGTCAGATGCAATAGAGTAAAAAGGCATTTTAATGTCATAGATTTAGCTGGTGGTAAGTTGTGGAATAGACACCGGCTGGAATGCGGTTTTAACCAATCAGCATTCAGGATTAGACCCACCCCTTGTATAAATCTCACTATTGTAATCTTTTTTTGAATATTTGATTATGGTTGTTGATGTCAACCGCCTGTATTCAATGGAGAGAGATGCTATGCTACTCTCCTGACATTTTTTCTGTTTATTTTATTTGAGGTACTTTAACTTTTGAAACTATTGCCACTAGCAATTCATGTGTAATACTTTTTATTTCTTGTTTTTATTTATTTATTTGCTTTGCTTTAATGTTATTTTATATTTTTTAAGAGAAAATATACTTGTAGTGATGTCCTATGTTAATTTGTTATTGTACTGTAATTACATTACATTTTAAAAAGAGAGAGAAAAAAAGATGCTATGCTATGAGGCTCATTCATGAATATGCATAGCCCTGAGTGGCGCAGACCCTGGTTCGATTCCAGGCTGTATCACAATCTGGCCATGATTGGGAGGCGCACAAGTCCAGGGTAGGCCGTCATTGTAAATACGATTTTTGTTATTGCCTAGTTAAAATAATAATAAAGCCATCTGGAGACAATGCTGATATAATGTTTTTTTTTTTTTCAAAAGGTGCGGGATTTCACATGTCCCACTTACATTTTACATTTTAGTCATTTAGCAGACGCTCTTATCCAGAGTGACTTACAGTTAGTGCATACATTATTTTATATTTATCATACTGGCCCCCCGTGGGAATCGAACCCACAACCCTGGCGTTGCAAATGCCATGCTCTACCAACTGAACTACATCCCCTACTTCTATCAGTACACTGGTAACAACTTAAGCATTACGAAACTTATATTTGATTAAATAAATATCAGGTAGTAAATAAGCCATTATTGTTTTTTAAACCAAATTCGACCTCCACACAAAAACACCTTGCTTGGTGGCCGAAATAACGAAAAATCGCCACCTGCTGGAGGGAGACAGATTTGCCGCTGAGTTGTGCCTCTCTTCCTCTTCATCTCTGGTAGCACGCTGTGTCTGGTCGAAAAAAGCTCAGCCAAGAACTCGTAGATAGCTGCATCGCTGGAGTTACTTCCTGTTAAATTAGAAACATTGCATAAACAAGCTCTACTGTGCTGGTCCTTGTTATACAAGCACAATTTCTCTCCACACAAAAGTTTTTATTTGAAATAGCGGTGATATTGTAAATACGGTAAAACCTTGTTTTTTCATAATTATTTTGCCAAAAATATCTTTGTGGTTAATCAACTTAGAAATGCTAATGCTAATCTTTATACTTAAAATAATTATTAACCAAATATAATTTTGTTATGTTGTATAAGGAATATTACATTTTAATGAAAGCTATTCCCAATGGAATCCTTAGTTTACTGAAGGCTCGATCAAGATTTTCATTACATGCACTAAGTTACAGTGATAGTGTAGAAATGAATGGCATCAATATATTAGATAAGAAATGTAACAACAATTTAATCAGAGTAAATATTAACAGGAAGTTTACCCCTGCTGCAATTTTTCAATGGGCATCTTCATTGATGTGAAATGGCAGTGTGTGTGGATTAATCCACATCAATATTTGAAAACTAATAAAGTAAGAAAAGTCTCTTACAAGATCCTTCACAGATGTTATCCTTGTAATAGTCTTATTTCTAAATATGTAATTAATGTAGAAAAATAATTTAGCTTTTGTGAATTAGAAAATGAGACTATAGAGCATTTATTTAGTGATTGTTTGCATAGTGAAATATTTTGGACAGATATTAAAATATACAGCGCATTCGGAAAGTATTCAGACACCTTGACTTACAGCCTGACTCTATAATTGATTAAATTGTTTTTTTCCTCATCAATCTACACACAATACCCCATAATGACAAAGCAAAAACTAGTTTTTAGACATTTTCGCAAACTTATTAAATATTAAAAACGGAAATATTACATTTACATACACTACCAGTCAAAAGTTTGGACACACCTACTCATTCAAGGGTTTTTCTTTATTTTTACTATTTTTTACATTGTAGAATAATAGTGAAGACATCAAAACTATGAAATAACACATATGGAATCATGTAGTAACCATGTAGAAACGACAGTCCATCATTACTTTAAGACATGAAGGTCAGTCAATATGGAACTTCAAGTGCAGTCGCAAAAACCATCAAGCAATATGATGAAACTGGATCTCATGAGGACCGCCACAGGAAAGGAAGACCCGGAGTTACCTCTGCTGCAGAGGATAAGTTCATTAGAGTTACCAGCCTCAGAAATTGCAGCCCAAATAAATGCTTCACAGAGTTCAAGTAACAGACACATCTCAACATCAACTGTTCAGAGGAGACTGTGTGAATCAGGACTTCATGGTCGAATTGCTACAAAGAAACCACTATTAAAGGACACCAACAAGAAGAAGAGACCTGCTTGGGCCAAGAAATATGAGCAATGGACATTAGACCGGTGGAAATGTGTCCTTTGGTCTGGAATCCAAATCTGAGATTTTTGGTTCCAACCGCCGTGTCTTTGTGAGACGCGGTGTGGGTGTACGGATTATCTCCGCATGTGTATTTCCCACCGTAAAGCATGGAGGAGGAGGTGTTATGGTGTGGGGGTGCTCTGCTGGTGACATTGTCTGATTTATTTAGAATTCAAGGCACACTTAACCAGCATGGCTACCACAGCATTCTACAGCTCTACACCATCCCATCTGGTTTGGGCTTAGGGTTGTTTTTCAACAGGACAATGACCCAACACACCTCCAGGCTGTGTAAGGGCTATTTTATCAAGATGAAGTATGTGGACACCTGGTCGTCGAACATCTCATTCCAAAATCATGGGCATTAATATGGAGTTGGTCCCCCCTTTGCTGCTTTAACAGCCTCCGCTCTTTTGGGAAGGCTTTCCACTAGATTTTGGAACATTGCTGCGGGGACTTGCTTCCATTCAGCCAAAAGCATTTAGTGAGGTCAGGCACTGATGTCAAGATCGGTGTGGAAGAATTTTGGTTCAAATTGCCGTGTCTTTTTGAGACGCGGTGTGGGTGAACGGATGATCTCCGCATGTGTAGTTCCCACCATAAAGCATGGACACTGTTAGTGATTTATTTGCTCGTGACACTGTCAGTGATTTATTTAGAATTCAAGGCACACTTAACCAGCATGGCTACCACAGCATTCTGCAGCGGTAAGCCATCCCATCTGGTTTGGGCTTAGTGGGACTATCATTTGTTTTTCAACAGGACAATGACCCAACACACCTCCAGGCTGTGTAAGGGCTATTTGACCAAGAAGGAGAGTGGTGGAGTGCTGCATCAGATGACCTGCCCTCCACAATCACCCGACCTCAACACAATTGAGATGGTTTGTGGGAACTCCTTCAAGACTGCTGGAAAAGCATTCCAAGTGAAGCTGGTTGAGAGAATGCCAAGAGTGTGCAAAGCTGTCATCAAGGCAATGGGTGGCTACTTTGAAGAATCTGAAATATAAAATATATATTGTTTGTTTACTACATGATTTCAAGCACCACCCTCCTTTTAAAGCTTCCAGTCTGTTATTCTAACTCAATCAGCATGACAGAGTGATCTCCAGCCTTGTCCTCGTCAACACTCTCACCTGTGTTAACGAGATAATTACTGACATGATGTCAGCTGGTCCTTTTGTGGCAGGGCTGAAATGCAGTGGAAATGTTTTTGGGGATTAAGTTAATTTTCTTGGCAAAGAGGGACCTTGCAATTAATTGCAATTAATCTGATCACTCTTCATGATATTCTGGAGTATATGCAAATTTCCATCATCAAAACTGAGGCAGCAGACTTTGTGAAAATTAGTATTTGTGTCATTCTCAAAACTTTTGACCACGACTGTATATCTTCACCAAATCAATGCAAACTGGTATGGTTCCTAAAGATTTGAAAATTTCCGAAGTTATCCCATCTGTAAATCTGGGGATCCCAGATATTTTACAAATTATCGCTCAATATCTGTACTACCATGTTTTTCTAAAATCCTAGAAAAACTGGTGCATATGAGAAAGTTGAAACATTTCAATCAACACTGTATTCTATATGTGTCAAAGCGACGTGTATGCGGTAGGCGAAGTCAAGAGCAGGACACCGAGCTACTGGCAGATACTTTACTGGATACAGTGCAAATCCAAAGTACAAAAGGCAACCTCATACAGAGAGGAACAATACAACCCGCACACATGGGCAACTGCCGAAAAGACCAAAACAATTACGCACAGCCGTGCGCCGACCCCGGCCTCGGGGACGGCCAGGAGGACGCGGAGCAGGGCGAGTCGGATGACTCCGGTGGAAATCCCTCAACATGGAGGGATCTAGGATGTCCCTCCTAGGGACCCAGCACCGTTCCTCCGGACCGTACCCCTCCCACTCCACGAGATACTGCAGGCTCCCCATCCGACGCCTCAAATCCAAGATGGAACGGACTGAGTACGCCGGAGCCCCCTCGATGTCCAACGGGGGCGGAGGAGCCTCTCGTACCTCACTCTCCTGGAGTGGACCAGCTACTACCGGCCTGAGGAGAGACACATGGAACGAGGGGTTAATGCGGTAATTAATGGGCAGTTGTAACCTATAACATACCTTGTTGAATCTCCTCAGGACTTTAAATGGCCCCACAAACCGCCGACCCAGCTTCAGGCAGGGCAGGCGAAGGGGCAGGTTTCGGGTCGAGAGCCAGACCCGATCTCCCGGAGCATACACCGGAGCCTCACTGCGGTGGCGATCGGCGCTCCCTTTTGCCGCCTGATCGCCCTCTGTAGATGGACATGCGCAGCGTTCCAGGTTTCTTCCGAGCGCCGAAACCACTCGTCCACCCCAGGGGCTTCGATCTGGCTCTGATGCCAAGGTGCCAGGACCGGATGATAACCTAGCACACACTGAAAAGGCGTAAGGTTAGTTGAGGAGTGGCGGAGTGAGTTTTTTGCTATCTCTGCGCTGACCACTCCCCCTGCCGGTCCTGGCAATAGGACCTCAGAAACCTACCCACATCCTGGTTCACTCTCTCCACCTGCCCATTACTCTCAGGGTGAAAACCTGAGGTAAGGCTAATCGAGACCCCCAGACGTTCCATAAACGCCCTCCAGACTCTAGAGGTGAACTGGGGACCCCGATCAGACACTATATCCTCAGGTACATCGTAGTGCCGGAAGACGTGTGTAAACAGGGCGTCAGCAGTTTGTAGGGCTGTAGGGAGACCTGGCATAGGAATGAGACGGCAGGCCTTTGAAAACCGATCCACAACGACCAAGATCGTCGTGTTCCCCTGAGAGGGGGGAAGGTCCGTGACAAAATCCACCGAGAGGTGAGACCACGGTCGTTGTGGAATGGGTAGGGGTTGTAATTTCCCTCTGTGTAGGTGTCTAGGCGCCTTACACTGGGCACACACCGAGCAGGAGGAAACATAAACCCTCACGTCCTTAGCTAAAGTGGGCCACCAGTACTTTCCACTAAGGCAGTGCACTGTCCGACCAATACCAGGATGACCAGAAGAAGGTGACATGTGAGCGCAATATATTAATCGATCACGAACCTCGAGCGGCACGTACTTCCGACCCTCTGGACACTGTGGGGGAGTAGGATCGGTACGTAACGCCCGCTCGATGTCCGCATCAACCTCCCATACCACCTATGCCACCAGACACGACTCCGGATGTATGGGAGTAGGCTCAATGGACCTCTCCTCTGTGTCATATAGTCGGGACAGGCCATCTGCCTTAGCGTTCTGTGACCCTGGTCTATAGGTGAGCGTAAATACAAATTGGATGAAAAACATAGCCCACCTAGCCTGGCGAGGTTTCAGCCTCTTCGCCGCCCGGATGTACTCCAGGTTACGATGGTATGTCAAAATGAGAAAAGGGTGTTTAGCCCCCTCAAGCCAATGCCTCCACACCTTCAGGGCTTGCACCACAGCTAACAGCTCCCTGTCCCCCACATCATAATTGCGCTCCGTGGGACTGAGCTTCTTAGAAAAGAAAGCACAGGGGTGGAGTTTAGGTGGCGTACCCGAGCGCTGAGACAGTACAGCACCGATCCCAGCCTCGGACGCTTCCACCTCAACTTGGAACGCCAAAGAGGGATCCGGATGTGCCAGCATTGGAGCCGAGGTAAACAGGTCCTTCAGATGCCTAAATGCCCTGTCCGCCTCAGCCGACCACTGCAGACGCACCGGACCCCCCTTTAGCAAGGAGGTCATGGGAGCTGCTACCTGCCCAAAGCCCCGGATAAACCTCCGGTAGTAATTGGCAAAACCCAAGAACCGCTGCACCTCCTTCACCATGGAGGGAGTCTGCCAATTGCGCACGGCTGAAACACGGTCAATCTCCATCTCCACCCCTGACGCGGACAACCGGTGTCCCAGGAAGGAGATGGACTCCTGGAAGAACAGACATTTCTCCGCCTTTGCATACAGGTCATGATCCAACAGTCTACCAAGCACCCGACGAACCAGGGACACATGCTCTGCTCGGGTAGCGGAGTATATTAGAATGTCATCAATATACACCACTACACCCTGTCCATGCAAGTCCCGGAAAATCTCATCCACAAACGATTGGAAGACTGAAGGAGCATTCATTAAACCGTATGGCATGACAAGGTACTCATAGTGACCCGAGGTGGTACTGAATGCTGTCTTCCACTCATCTCCCTCCCTAATGCGCACCAGGTTGTACGCGCTCCTGAGATCCAATTGTGTGAAGAATCGCGCCCCGTGTAATGACTCCGTCATACTAGCAATCAGAGGGAGAGGATAGCTGTATTTGATGGTGATCTGATTGAGACCACGGAAGTCAATACACGGGCGTAAACCCCCATCTTTCTTCTTCACAAAAAAGAAACTTGAGGACGCTGGAGAAGTGGACGGCCGTATGTATCCCTGTCTCAGCGATTCGGCGACATATGTTTCCATAGCCGCCGTCTCCTCCTGAGACAGAGGATACACATGACTACGGGGAAGCGCCTACTTGGAGGTTTATCGCACAATCCCCCTGTCGATGGGGTGGTAATTGAGTCGCCTTTGGCGAGAGCCAAATCGGCATATTCAGGTGGAATGTGCATGGTGGGAACTTGGTTCTGACTTTCCACCATCGTGGCCCCTACGGAAACACCCACACACCTCCCGACACACTGATCAGACCATCCCTTGAGAGCCCTCTGTTGCCATGAAATGTTGGAGTCATGAGACGTCAACCAGGGAAGCCCCAACAACACGGGAAACGCAGGAGAGTCAATCAAATACAAACGAAGTATCTCCTTATGGCCCTCCTGCGTTTTCATCCTGAGAGGCGCCGTGACCTCCCTAATCAACCCAGACCCCAAAGGGCAGCTATCTAGGGCATGGATAGGGAAGGGCACATCCACTGGAACAATAGGAATCCCTAACTTATGGGTGAACTGGCGATCGATAAAATTCCCAGCTGCGCCTGAATCGACTAGCGCCTTATGCTGGGAATGAGGAGAAACCTCTGGAAACACAACTTTAATACACATATGCGCAACAGGGAGCTCTGGGTGAGTTGGGCACCTACTCATCAGTGCGCGCCTACTGCCTCGATTCCGAGGAGACCCTCCCCAGTACCAACCAGCAGTGTGTCCTCTGCGGCCACAGTTGGTGCAGGGGACGGCCTCTCTCCTGGTCTCTCTCCTAGTACCAGCACCTCCGAGCTCCATAGGGGTCGGCTCGGAAGTTCTGGGGGATGGAATGGACGGCCCCGAGTCCGGACGTCCGCGGGTAGCCAACAGGGTGTCCAGGCGAATCGTCATGTCCACCAGTTGATCGAAGTTTAGGTTGGTGTCCCTGCAGGCCAATTCCCGACGCACGTCCTCCCTCAGGCTACATCTGTAGTGGTCGATGAGGGCCCTCTCATTCCATCCCGCGTTGGCAGCCAGCGTCCGGAAGTCCAGTGCGAACTCCTGGACGCTCCTCTTCCCCTGTCAGAGGTGGAATAGACGCTCACCCGCCGCTTTACCCTCTGGTGGATGATCGAATACTGCCCTGAAGCGGCGGGTGAACTCCGCATAGTTGACAGTAGCGGCGACTATTCCCCCCCACTCGGCGTTGGCCCACTCCAGCGCCTTGCCGGACAGACAGGAGATGAGGGCGGACACGCTCTCGTATCCCGAGGGCGCCGGGTGGATGGTTGCCAGGTAGAGTTCCACCTGGAGCAGGAAACCCTGACACCCGGCAGCTGTGCCATCATAAGCCCTCGGGAGCGAGAGCCGAATCCCACTGGACCCCGGAGGTGAAGCGATGGGCATAGCTGATTGTGGTGGTATCGTCGGAGGAGGTGTAGGCAAACCTCCTCTTTCCCATCGCTCCATGGTGCTCACCACCCGTTCCATGGCGGTGCCGAGAGCCTGGATCATGGCCGCTTGTTGTTCTACGCGCTCTTCCATAGATCCAGCTGACAGCGCCGCTCCTGCTGACTCCATGTCTTATGGTGTGTAATTCTGTCAAAGCGACGTGTATGCGGTAGGCGAATTCAAGAGCAGGACACCGAGCAACTGGCAGATACTTTACTGGATACAGTGCAAATCCAAAAGTACAAAAGGCAACCTCATACAGAGAGGAACAATACAACCCGCACACATGGGCAACTGCCGAAAATACCAAAACAATTACGCACAATACACAATGAGAAACAGAGGGTTATAAAGGGAACACAATAAAACATAATGGGAAACAGGTGTAAACAATAAAGACCAAACAAGACAAACACCGAAACATAGATCGGCAGCAGCTAGTACTCCGGGGACGACGAACGCCGAAGCTTATTCACAATTACTGACATTTAATCCTAGTAAAAATTCCCTGTCTTAGGTCAATTAGGATCACCACTATATTTTAAGAATGTGAAATGTCAGAATAATAGTAGAGAGAATGATTTATTTCAGCTTTTATTTCTTTCATCACATTCCCAGTGGGTCAGAAGTTTACACACACTCAATTAGTATTTGGTAGCATTGCCATTAAATTGTTTAACTTGGGTCAAACGTTTTGGGTAGCCTTCCACAAGCTTCCCACAATAAGTTGGGTGAATTGTGGCCTATTCCTTCTGACAGAGCTGGTGTAACTGAGTCAGGTTTGTAGGCCTCCTTGCTAGCACACGCTTTTTCAGTTCTGCCCACAAATGTTCTATAGGACTGAGGTCAGGGCTTTGTGATGGCCACTTTGCTGTCCTTAAGCCATTTTGCCACAACTTTGGAAGTCTGATTGGGGTCATTCTCCATTTGGAAGACCCATTTGCGACCAAGCTTTAACTTCCTGACTGATGTCTTGAGATGTTGCTTCAATATATCTACATAATTGTCCTTCCTCATGATGCCATCTATTTTGTGAAGTGCATCAGTCCCTCCTGCAGCAAAGCACCCCCACAGCTTGATGCTGCCACCCCCGTGCTTCATGGTTGGGATGGTGTTCTTCGGCTTGCAAGGGCCCCCTTTTTCCTCCAATCATAGCGATGGTCATTATGGCCAAACAGTTATGTTTTTGTTTCATCAGACCAGAGGACATTTCTCCAAAAAGTACGATCTTTGTCCCAATGTGCAGTTGCAAACCGTAGTCTGGCTTTTTTATGACAGTTTTGGAGCAGTGGCTTCTTCCTTGCTGAGTGGTCTTTCATGTTATGTCGATATAGCACTCCTTTAACTGTGGATATAGATACTTTTGTACCTGTTTCCTCCAGCATCTTCACAAGGTCCTTTGCTGTTCTGGGACTGATTTGCACATTTCGCACCAAATTACGTTAATCTGTAGGAGACAGTACGCGTCTCCTTCCTGAGCGGTATGACGGCTGCGTGGTCCCATGGTGTTTATACTTGCGTACTATTGTTTGTACAGATGAACGTGGTACATTCAGGCGTTTGGAAATTGCTCCCAAGGATGAACCAGACTTGTGGAGGTCTACAATTCTTTTTCTGAGGTCTTGGCTGATTTCTTTTGATTTTCCCATGATGTCAAACAAAGAGGCACTGAGTTTGAAGGTAGGACTTGAAATACATCCACATGGACACCTCCAATTGACTCAAATTATGTCAAGTAGCCTATCAGAAGCTTCTAAAGCCATGACATAATTTTCTGGAATTTTCCAAGCTGTTTAAAGGCACAGTCAACTTAGTGTATGTAAACTTCTGGCCCACTGGAATTGTGATACAGTGAATTATTGTCACGGATTCTGCCGAGGCTGCTCCTCCTCCTTGCTCGGGCAGGCTTCGGCATTCGTCGTCCTCGGAGTACTAGCTACTGCCGTTCGATGTTATCTGTGTTTGTTTAGTTTTGTCTGTATTGTTTACACCTGTTTGTCATTATGTTAATTGTTTCCCTTAATATTACCCATGTCTCTCATCTGTACTTTGTGTGTGATTGTTTTCCCCTTCACGGTTGTCTATTTTGTGAGCGGGTTATTTCCTCCCTGCGTGGAGTTATTTTCTGTGTCCTTTTGGATCCTTTTCGTATTAAAAGTATGTATCCGAGAGTTCTGTGTCCTGCGCCTGACTTCGTTAACCGCATCTCACAGACAGTCGTGACAGAATCACACACCTTACCATGGAGTCAGCAGGAGTGACGGCACCGACTGGATCACTCGAGGAGCGCGTCCTACAACAGGCAGCGATGCTCCAAAATCTTGGTGCCGCTATGGATAACGTTATGAACACTTTGGGACGATGGGAGAGAGGAGGTTTGCCCACACCTCCTCCAACGATACCACCACCATCGGCTACTCCTATCGTCTCACATCCGGAGTCCAGTGGGATTCGGCTCTCGCTCCCGAGGGCTTATGATGGCACCGCAGCCGGATGTCAGGGTTTCCTGCTCCAGGTGGAACTTTACCTGGCAACCATTCACCCGGCACCCTTGGGATACGAGAGCGTGTCCGCCCTCATCTCCTGTCTTTCCGGCAAGGCACTGGAGTGGGCCAACGGCGAGTGGGGAGGGATAGACGCCGCTACTGTGAACTATGCAGAGTTCACCCGCCGCTTAAGGGAAGTGTTCGATCATCCCCCGGAGGGGAAGGCGGCGGGTGAGCGTCTATTCCACCTCAGACAGGGGAGGAGGAGCGCGCAGGAATTCGCACTGGACTTCCGGACTCTGGCTGCCAATTCGGGATGGAATGAGAGGGTCCTCATCGACCACTACAGATGCAGCCTGAGGGAGGACGTTCGTCGAGAGCTGGCCTGCAGGGACACCAACCTAAGCTTCGATCAGCTGGTGGACATGTCGATTCGCTTGGATACCCTGTTGGCTACCCGCGGACGTCCAGCGCTGGGGCCGTCCATTCCTTCCCCCAGCACCTCCGAGCCGAGCCCTATGGAGCTCGAGGGTGCTGGTAGTAGGGAGGCCAGGAAGGAGGCTGTCCCCTGCACCAACTGTGGCCGCCGAGGACACACGGCGGTTCGGTGCTGGGGAGGGTCTCCACGGATTCGAGGCAGCAGGCAGCGCACTGATGAGTCATTCCCGGTGAGTAAGGTCCCAACTCACCCAGAGCTCTCTGCTGTTCATATGTGTATCCAAGTGATGTTTCCAGAAGTTTCTTCTTACTCCCAGCATAAGGCGCTAGTCGATTCAGGCGCAGCTGGGAATTTTATCGATCGCCATTTCTCATATAAGTTAGGGATCCCTATATTACCAGTCGATGTGCCCTTCCCTATCCATGCCCTAGATAGCCGGCCTTTGGGGTCGGGATTGATTTGGGAGGTCACAGCGCAACTGAAGATGAAAACGCAGAAGGGTCATGAGGAGACTATACAGTTGTATTTAATTGACTCTCCTGCGTTTCCAGTGGTGTTGGGACTTCCCTGGTTAATATCGCATGACCCCAACATTTCATGGCAACAGAGGGCTCTCAAGGGATGGTCTGATCAGTGTGTGGGGCGGTGTGTAGGTGTTTCCGTAGGGGCAACGACGGTGGAGAGTCCGAACCAAATGCCCACAATGCACATTCCTCCTGAGTATGCCGATTTGGCAAGTGCCTTCTGTAAGAAGAAGGCGACACAATTACCACCTCATCGACAGGGGGATTGTGCGATAGACCTCCAGGTTGGCGCGGCGCTCCCTCGCAGCCATGTGTATCCTCTGTCTCAGCAGGAGACGGCTGCTATGGAGACATACGTCGCCGAATCCTTGAGACAGGGATACATACGGCCTTCCACTTCTCCTGCGTCCTTAAGTTTCTTTTTTGTGAAGAAGAAGGATGGGGGTTTACGCCCGTGTATTGATTACCGTGGTCTCAATCAGATCACTATTAAATACAGCTATCCTCTCCCTCTGATTGCTAGTATGACGGAGTCATTACACGGGGCACGCTTCTTCACAAAATTGGATCTCAGGAGCGCTTACAACCTGGTGCGCATTCGGGAGGGAGATGAGTGGAAAACAGCCTTCAGTACCACCTCGGGTCACTATGAGTCCCTCGTCATGCCATACGGTCTAATGAATGCTCCTTCAGTCTTCCAATCATTTGTAGACAAGATTTTCCGGGATTTGCATGGACAGGGGGTAGTGGTGTATATTGATGACATTCTGATATACTCCGCTACACGTACCGAGCATGTGTCCCTGGTACGTCGGGTGCTGGGTAGACTGTTGGAGCATGACCTGTATGTGAAGGAAGAGAAATGTCTGTTTTTCTAGGAGTCCATCTCCTTCCTGGGACACTGGTTGTCTGCGTCAGGGGTGGAGATGGAGATTGACCGCGTTTCAGCCGTGCGTAATTGGCAGACTCCAACTACAGTAAAGGATGTGCAGCGGTTTTTTGGGTTTTGCTAATTACTACCGGAGGTTTATCCGGGGTTTTGGACAGGTAGCGGCTCCCATTACCTCCCTGCTAAAGGGGGGCCCGGTGCGTTTGCAGTGGTCGGCTGAGGCAGACAGGGTGTTTAGTCATTTGAAGGACCTGTTCACCTCAGCTCCGGTGCTGGCACATCCGGATCCCTCTTTGGCGTTCCAAGTCGAGGTGGATGCGTCCGAGGCGGGGATCGGTGCTATACTGTCTCAGCGCTCGGGCACGCCTCCAAATCTCCGCCCCTGTGCTTTCTATTCTAAGAAGCTCAGTCCGGCGGAGCGCAATTATGATGTGGGGGACAGGGAGCTGCTAGCTGTGGTCCAGGCCCTGAAGTTGTGGAGACATTGGCTTGAGGGGGCTAACCACCCTTTTCTCATTCTGACTGACCATCGTAACCTGGTGTACATCCGGGCAGCGAAGAGACTGAACCCTCGTCAGGCTAGGTGGGCCATGTTTCTGGCCCGGTTTGTCTTTAAGAGGTTTATTATTATTTATTATAGGTAGGTTATTCCGTCTCTCACAGTTGAAGTGTACCTATGATAAAAATGACAGACCTCTACATGCTTTGTAAGTAGGAAAACCTGCAAAATCGGCAGTGTATCAAATACTTGTTCTCCCCACTGTAGATAATATCTCCACATGCTACTACACTATCCACAACCAAATGCTCCTCTGATTTTACTTCTTTCCCGTTCTGTCTTTTACACTCTTTCTCACACCTCCTCTTTATTCCTCTGTTTTTATAATGCACACCAGATGTGCATTGAAGTACAGATTGAACTTGTATTTATAGTATAATATTACAATTATAATATGTATAATGTATGTATTATGTATTTATAACACTTGGATAATGAACTTCTTTCAATAAAGCGTTTCACATATGTGAAGTACAAATCAGCATTTAACTACTTAAATCATGTTTCTAGTCTATTGCATAGTTACAATGAGTAACCATTGATGTTCCAGGACCAGGATTGGTAAACACTGTTGAAGTGTATAATTGTAATACATATAGACACAACATCATTCAAAGATTGGCGTTTGATACTCCTGGTATTGGATATGACTCACAGACATTCCATACCTGAACCGCACCTTTATTTGCCAAGGTAGAGTACATGATCAGTGAATATATTCAATGTACAGGCTACAATGTGGGGATATCATGCTTGGTAATAACTACATGTATATAGGACTTGCATCCTTGGCACAATTAAGTTATATTATATTCTACTCAATCCATAGGCTTCATTAATGCCATTCAGACTGTTTTGAAGTTGATACAACAGGCTATAGCTGAGGTTCATAGCTAGGTTCTCAACCAATATTTATACCAAACGTTTTAGGGTCCATACACAGATTGGCTACATAGCTAGCTACAAATCCATAGGCATATAGGTAATTTTATCCTCCACTACACAATAAGCAAGAAAATTGTTGTCAAGGGTGTTGAAATGGTGTGGTGTGGAATCAGGCGCAGAAGCAGAGGTACAGTCCAACAAGACTTTACTTGAGCAAAAATAATCCAAAAGGCGGCCAGAGGCCAAACAGACGCACACAGGCGTCACACACGAGCGCACAAACAAAGAGCGCAAAACTCTCCTCAACCGAGGAGGAAGCTAATAGAACTGGCGTACCGAAAACACAGGTTACTCACAAACACCTGACACGAAACAATTACACACAACACTATACACACAAACAGGGAACTAAATAGGGTGCATAATGATACCTAACACAAAACAGGTGTGGCTAACAGACAAAACTAATCAAACAGGAAACACATAACATAGAACGGTGGCAGCTAGAATTCCGGAGACGACGAACGCCGAAGCCTGCCCGAACAAGGGAGAGAGGCCGCCTCGGCCGAAACCGTGACAGTACCCCCCCCTTGACGCGCGGCTCCAGACGCGCGCCGACTCCGGCCTTGGGGACGACCCGGAGGCCGCGGCGCAGGGCGCGTCGGATACCCCCGATGGAATTCCGTCAGGAGCGACGGGTCCAAAATGTCTCTCCTCGGCACCCAGCACCGCTCCTCCGGACCGTACCCCTCCCACTCCACTAGATACTGAAGACCCCCCCTCCGACGTCTAGAATCCAAGATGGATCTTACAGTGTACGCCGGTGCCCCCTCGATGTCCAACGGGGGCGGGGGAGTCTCCAAGATCTCATGTTCTTGAAGTGGGCCCGCTACCACCGGCCTGAGAAGGGACACATGGAACGAGGGGTTAATACACTTATACTCCACTGGTAACTGTAATCTATAACAAACCTCGTTCAACCTTCTCAGGACTTTAAATGGCCCTACAAACCGCCGACCCAGTTTCCGACAGGGCAGGCGGAGGGGCAGGTTTCTGGCAGAGAGCCAGACTCGATCTCCAGGTGCGTACACAGGCCCCTCACTGCGGTGTAGGTCGGCGCTCGTCTTCTGTCGACGTATGGCACGCTGCAGATGGACGTGTGCAGCGTTCCACGTCTCCTCCGAGCGCCGCACCCACTCATCCACAGCGGGGGCCTCGATCTGGCTCTCATGCCATGGTGCCAGAACCGGCTGGTACCCTAAAACACACTGAAAAGGGGTTAGTTGGGTGGAGGAGTGGCGGAGAGAGTTCTGTGCCATCTCGGCCCAGGGCACATATCTCGCCCACTCCTCCGGCCGGTCCCGGCAGTATGTTCTGAGAAACCTGCCCACATCCTGGTTTACGCGTTCCACCTGCCCATTACTCTCCGGGTGGTAACCCGAGGTGAGACTCACCGAGACCCCCAACCGCTCCATAAAAGCTCTCCAGACTCTGGAGGTGAATTGGGGACCCCGGTCAGCCACAATGTCCTCGGGCACCCCGTAGTGCCGGAACACATGAGTGAATAGTGCTTCGGCGGTCTGTAGGGCAGTAACGTCCACAACGACCAGGAGTGTAGTATTCCCTTGAGAGAGGGGAAGGTCAGTTATAAAATCCACCGAGAGGTGGGACCATGGTCGTTGTGGAACGGGCAGGGGCAGTAACTTACCCCTAGGCAGATGTCTAGGCGCCTTACACTGGGCGCACACCGAGCAGGAGGAAACATAAACCCTCACATCCCTGGCCAACGTGGGCCACCAATATTTGGCACTAAGACAGTGCACTGTCCGGCCGATACCCGGATGTCCAGAGGAGGGTGACGTGTGAGCCCAATAGATCAATCGATCCCGACACTCGAGCGGAACATACTTCCGACCCTCCGGGCATTGTGGTGGACTAGGGTCGGTGCGTAATGCCCGCTCGAGCTCAGAATTGAGCTCCCACACCACCGGTGCCACTAGACACGACTCCGGCAGTATGGGAGTGGGCTCCACGGACCTCTCCTCCCCGTCATACCGCCGAGACAGCGCATCTGCCTTACCATTTTGTGACCCAGGGATGTAGGTGATCTTAAAAGAGAAACGGGTCAAAAACATACTCCATCTAGCCTGTCGAGGGTTCAGCCTCCTCGCTGCCCGGATGTACTCCAGGTTACGGTGGTCCGTCAAAATGAGGAAAGGGTGTTGAGCCCCCTCAAGCCAGTGCCTCCACACCTTAAGGGCCTGTACCACAGCTAACAGCTCCCTGTCCCCTACGTCATAATTTCGCTCCGCCGGGCTGAGCTTCTTGGAATAGAAGGCACAGGGGCGGAGTTTAGGTGGCGCGCCTGACCGTTGGGACAGCACGGCGCCAATACCGGCTTCAGACGCGTCCACCTCTACCTGAAATGGTAAAGAGGGATCCGGATGCGCCAGCACCGGAGCCGAGGTGAACAGGTCCTTCAGCTTCTCAAACGCCCTGTCCGCCTCGACTGACCACTGCAGACGCACCGGGCCCCCCTTTAAGAGAGACGTGATGGGAGCTGCCACTTGCCCAAAACCCCGGATAAACCTCCGGTAGTAATTCGCAAACCCCAAAAACTGCTGCACCTCTTTCACAGTGGTTGGTGTTTGCCAATTACGCACGGCTGACACTCGGTCTACCTCCATCTTCACCCCTGACGCAGACAACTGATACCCCAAGAAGGAAATCGACTCCTGGAAAAACAGACACTTCTCTGCCTTCACATACAGGTCGTGCTCCACCAGCCTCCGCAACACCCTGCGCACCAGGGCCACATGCTCGACACGGGTAGGTGAGTACACGAGAATGTCATCTATGTACACCACGACTCCCTGTCCCTGCATGTCCCTGAAGATCTCATCCACGAATGATTGGAAAACTGACGGAGCATTCATCAACCCGTATGGCATGACTAGATACTCGTAATGGCCCGAGGTGGTACTAAAGGCTGTTTTCCATTCATCATCCTTCCTGATGCGCACCAAGTTGTACGCGCTCCTGAGATCTAATTTCGTGAAGAAACGCGCCCCATGCAACGACTCAGTCATGGTCGCAATCAGCGGGAGTGGATAACTATACTTCACCGTAATCTGATTGAGACCACGGTAATCGATGCACGGACGCAAACCCCCATCCTTCTTCTTCACGAAAAAGAAACTCGAGGACGCGGGGGAAGTGGACGGCTGTATGTATCCTTGTCTCAGTGATTCGTCTATGTAAACCTCCATATTTACATTTACATTTACGTCATTTAGCAGACGCTCTTATCCAGAGCGACTTACAGTTTAGTGCATACATTATTATTTTTCATACCCCCTGTGGGAATCGAACCCACAACCCTGGCGTTGCAAACGCCATGCTCTACCAACTGAGCTACATCCCTGCCAGCCATTCCCTCCCCTACCCTGGACGACGCTGGGCCAATTGCGCGCCGCCCCATGGGTCTCCCGGTTGCGGCCGTTACGACAGAGCCTGGATTCGAACCAGGATCTCTAGTGGCACAGTTAGCACTGCGATGCAGTGCCTTAGACCACTGCGCCACTCGGGCTTTCTTCTCCTCCTGAGACAGAGGATACACATGACTCCGTGGGAGCGCAGCTCCTGCCTGAAGGTCTATCGCACAATCCCCCTGCCTATGGGGTGGCAACCGCGTCGCCCTCGCCTTACTAAACGCGATAGCCAAATCCCCATACTCAGGTGGAATGTGCAATGCGGGCACCTGGTTTGGACTCTCCACCGAGGTAGCCCCTATGGAAACGCCCAAACATCTACCCACACACTGAGCAGACCACTCCATCAGAGCCCTCTCCTGCCACGAAATAACGGGGTTATGGGTACTTAACCAGGGCATGCCCAGCACCACCGGATACGCAGGAGAGTCAATCAGAAACAGTTGAATTATCTCCTGATGACTCCCCTGCGCACACATCCTAAGTGGCGCCGTGACCTCCCTGATTAAGCCCGTCCCCAACGGACGACTATCTAGGGCGTGAACGGGAAAAGGAACATCCACAGGGAGAAGGGGAAACCCTAACTCTAAACAAAACTTCTTATCAATGAAATTCCCAGCCGCGCCTGAATCTACCAGCGCCTTATACTGGGAATGAGGTGCCACCTGCGGGAAACGCACAGGCATACAAAAATGGGCAACAGTGAGCTCTGGGTGAGTGGGGCGCCTACTCACCTGGAGGGAATCCCCAGTGCGGGACCTGTCGTCATCTCCCCGAGGAGGCCATCCCCAGCACCTAGCCGCGGTGTGTCCTCCCCGACCACAGTTGGTGCAGTGGATGGACCCCCTCACCTGCCGACTCCTCCTACCTCTAGCGCCAGCGCCCCCGAGCTCCATAGGACACGGCTCGGATGCGCTGGAGGATGAAATGGACGGACCCCCCTCAGGACGTCCGCGGGTGGCCAATAGGTTATCTAACCTGATTGACATGTCGACCAGCTGGTCGAAAGAGAGACTGGTGTCCCTACAGGCCAGCTCCCTACGGACGTCCTCCCTTAGGCTACATCGATATATATCGACGAGGGCCCGCTCATTCCACCCTGCGTCAGCCGCTAGAGTACGGAATTCAAGCGCGAACTCCTGAGCACTCCTCCTCCCCTGCCGGAGGAAGACCAGACGCTCCCCCGCCGCTTTCCCCTCCGGGGGATGGTCGAACACCGCCCTAAAGCGACGGGAGAACTCGTCGTAGGTGATACTCGCGGCGTCGATCTTCCTCCACTCCGCGTTGGCCCATTCCAACGCCTTCCCGGACAGGCAGGATATCAGGGCAGACACGCTCTCATGCCCCGAGGGGGCCGGGTGTACGGTGGCCAGGTACAACTCCACCTGGAGGAGGAATCCCTGACACCCAGCCGCAGTTCCGTCGTAGGCCCTCGGGAGAGCGAGTCGGATACCTCGGTGTTCTGGCGCTGGAATGGGCAGGCTGGCCGATGGTGCTGGCTGGGCTGGCGGTGAGGAAGGTGGTGGAGGTGCGCCCCAGCCTCGGAGCGTGGTGATTACCTCCTGCAGGGCGGTTCCCATCTGGAGGATCTGTTCCTGTTGCTCCCGAACCTGGACCTCCAGTCTCGTCGGCGCTGCTTCGGCTCCCGCTGATTCCATGTATAAGGTGTGTAATTCTGTCAAGGGTGTTGAAATGGTGTGGTGTGGAATCAGGCGCAGAAGCAGAGGTACAGTCCAACAAGACTTTACTTGAGCAAAAATAATCCAAAAGGCGGCCAGAGGCCAAACAGACGCACACAGGCGTCACACACGAGCGCACAAACAAAGAGCGCAAAACTCTCCTCAACCGAGGAGGAAGCTAATAGAACTGGCGTACCGAAAACACAGGTTACGCACAAACACCTGACACGAAACAATTACACACAACACTATACACACAAACAGGGAACTAAATAGGGTGCATAATGATACCTAACACAAAACAGGTGTGGCTAACAGACAAAACTAATCAAACAGGAAACACATAACATAGAACGGTGGCAGCTAGAATTCCGGAGACGACGAACGCCGAAGCCTGCCCGAACAAGGGAGAGAGGCCGCCTCGGCCGAAACCGTGACAATTGTTAGCTAGCTACGTTACTTCAGTTGCATTGCATGGGAAATATCAGCAAGGCAAGCTTACAAAATTGTACATTCAATTTGCAGTAAATACTTTAGCTAGCTAGATTCTTCACAAGACGACAGCCTGGTTTGCTGGTTTTCTCAGGAGTCCCTAACATTAAACAACTGTTAGAAATTGCGTAATTCAAATCTGGTATTGGAATAAAAATCAAGAGATCTTCAATCCAAGCTTAATTTATTATATGCAAAATGTATGTATGATAAGTATGAAGGTTCGTATATACGGGTCCGCTGAAATACCACGCAGGGCACTCAGAGAACTAAAACATTGTTTACAGGTTCTTTCTCAAATACTCTGACAGAGAGTTCCCACCTCTTCTGTTGGCCAATCAGAGTAAAGGACTGAGTGTGGTTTAGACTTTACTCAGCCAATCCGTTGGCGCACGGGTTGGTCCCAACCCCTCGGCGCTCCACCCCTTGGCATAAGTTGCTATCATAATAACCTGTAGAGTCAGCACCCAAAAGACACCCTTCCAATCTGTACTCTATGTACCTACGTTCAAGGACGGTTTCACAGACAACAAAGAGAGAGTGTTCGTATCTGTAAGAAATACAAGTCTTATCTGACCTATCCCCTAACATTCCTTACATGAATCACAGCCTGTTATGTGAAACAATTTATATCAGTATAGTACAAACCTATGCTTATCATTAATGCATTCCTTCTAAGTTATTCATCACATACAGATCCAATTATGAGAAAAATAGAACCCAACAATCCCCCTTTTGACACCCTCTAGGGTGTCACTCATTAAAATACAATACAAACAAAAAGAATCACACTTTTATTAATAGACAATTATGATAATAAAAGGCCTTCAGTCTTTCCATCTACACCCAACTTGCAAACGGTTGGCTACCAGTCACTCAGGAACTTCAAACCTTCACATAAGGAAAGACAAACATTCACAATGGTTAGCTTACAAATCAGCTGGGCTAGACAATCTGGACCCTTTCTTTCTAAAACTAGCCGCCGAAATTGTCGCAACCCCTATTACTAGTCTGTTCAACCTCTCTTTCATAACGTCTGAGATCCCCAGAGATTGGAAAGCCTCTTCAAAGGGGGTGACACTCTAGATCCAAACTGCTACAGACCTATATCCATCCTGCCCTGCCTTTCGAAAGTATTTGAAAGCCAAGTTAACAAACAGATCACCGACCATTTCGAATACCACCGTACCTTCTCCGCTATGCAATCCGGTTTCCGAGCTGGTCATGGGTGCACTTCAGCCACGCTCAAGGTCCTAAACGATATTATAACCGCGATTGATAATAGACAGTACTGTGCAGCCGTCTTCATCGACCTGGCCAAGGCTTTCGACTCTGTCAACCACCGCATTCTTATTGGCAGATTAAATAGCCTTGGTTTCTCAAATGACTGCCTCGCCTGGTTCACCAACTACTTCTCAGATAGAGTTCAGTGTGTCAAATCGGAGGGCCTGTTGTCTGGACCTATGGCAGTCTCTATGGGGGTGCCACAGGGTTCAATTCTTGGGCCGACACTTTTCTCCATGTATATCAATGATGTCGCTCTTGCTGCTGGTGACTCTCAGATCCACCTCTACGCAGACGACACCATTTTGTATACATCTGGCCCTTCATTGGACACTGTGTTAACAAACCTCCAAACGAGCTTCAATGCCATACAACACTCCTTCAGTAGCCTCCAACTGCTCTTAAACACTAGTAAAACTAAATGCATGCTTTTCAATCGAACGCTGCTGGCACCCACCCACCCGACTAGAATCACCACTCTCGACGGGTCTGATCTAGAGTATGTGGACAACTACAAATACCTAGGTGTCTGGTTAGACTGTAAACTCAACTTCCAGACTCACATAAAGAATCTCCAATCCAAAGTAAAATCTAGAATCGGCTTCCTATTTCGCAACAAAGCCTCCTTCACTCATGCTGCCAAACATGCCCTCGTAAAACTGACTATCCTACCGATCCTTGACTTCGGCGATGTCATTTACAAAATAGCCTCCAACACTCTACTCAGCAAATTGGATGTAGTCTATCACAGTGCCATCCGTTTTGTCTCCAAAGCCCCATACGCTACCCACCACTGTGACCTGTACGCTCTTGTTGGCTGGTCCTCACTACATGTTCGTCGTCAAACCCACTGGCTCCAGGCCATCTATAAATCACTGCTAGGCAAATCCCCGCCTTATCTTAGCTCATTGGTCACCATAGCAGCACCCACCCGTAGTCTGCGCTCCAGCAGGTATATCTCACTGGTCATTCCCAAAGCCAACACCTCCTTTGGCCGCCATTCCTTCCAGTTCTCTGCTGCCAATGACTGGAACGAATTGCAAAAATCTCTGAAGCTGGAGACTCTTATCTCCCTCAATAACTTTAAGCATCAGTTGTCAGAGCACCTTACCGATCACTGCACCTGTACACAGCCCATCTGAAATTAGCCCACCCAACTACCTCATCCCTATATTGTTATTTATTTTGCTCTTTTTGCACCCCAGTATCTCTATTTGCACATAATCTCTTGCACATCTAGCATTCCAGTGTTAATACTATTGTAATTATTTTGCACTATAGCCTATTTATTGCCTTACCTCCATAACTTGCTACATTTGCACACACTGTATATATATTTTCTGTTGTATTTTTGACTTTATGTTTTTTACCCCATATGTAACTCTGTGTTGTTTTTATTGCACTGCTTTACTTTATCTTGACCAGGTCGCAGTTGTAAATGAGAACCTGTTCTCAACTGGCTTACCTGGTTAAATAAAGGTGAAAAAATTTAATAAAAAATAAAAAATAAAAAAATAGCTTGATTAATAAAGCATAAAACACAAACAGGGAAGTAAATTTTGGCCCCCTTTAGACACTCCACCAAGCCTGGTAGGTCATATCCTTAATTCCTTAGGTCGGAGTCCGGGATTGGGCCGTATCTCACCATCTGTTTGGAAACCACCTTCTCCATTTCCTTTTCTCACCAACCCTCAGACACAGGGAATACGACAACATCCACAAAGAACAAGTATACCCATAGAAGCTATAACTTCACCCAGAATAGTTACAACAATAGTTTTCCATTTACCAAATATGTTATCAAACCAACCGTTTATGGAGCTACCAATACCAGAGTTCTCAGCCAGTTCGTTCGCCAGCGTGGTGAGTCCCTGAAGCGCTTTGGTCACGGACCCGTCCGGTGCTGTGTTGTTGGAGATGAAAGTACAGCACATATATCCAAACAGAACACAAACCCCGTCC
This sequence comes from Coregonus lavaretus, assembly GCF_964263955.1. Classification (NCBI taxonomy): domain Eukaryota; kingdom Metazoa; phylum Chordata; class Actinopteri; order Salmoniformes; family Salmonidae; genus Coregonus; species Coregonus lavaretus. The sequence continues at coordinate 58,469,943 of NC_139996.1, read as the reverse complement.
CGGTCAGCCAAAAGCATATCTAAAGCTATTCTATTCTGCCATGTCATTAAGCTAGTTGCCGCTGTCTGCTCAGCTAATCCCTTTATTGCATCACGAGTGTGGTTTATAAATCTTTATAATTTATCCAATCTACGTTTTTATTAATTGTTGACCACCAGAAAATACTTGATTCAAACCCAGCTGCGATCTGATTCCTAGCTTTGAATTCTTCTGGAACCCCTCGAGGTACTCCTATCCCATCAATATATATCCTTTCATCAAAGGATCCCGGGAGGAGGTCCCACTTTCTACGTGACAACTCACCAATCTCTGACACGTTTGATTGTTTGCGTATGTAGGTGAGTTCACAATCTGTTATCACCACACAACCATCAGATGTCAGCACGGGCCTGGTTTTGGTTCCTAAAATCCTCTGGCTGCAACAAAGAGGAGAGATTAGTCATGGTCTCTTTTAGTTGTGACATTCTCTGTGTGGGAGCAGGAGCTAAAATGCCCTACCCTGTATCATACTTATTAGTCCTAGAAAAACAATAAGAATCCCCTGTGACTTCAAACTGAGGCAACCCAGGTCGGGAAGACTTTGTTATCGGGGGAAACAGATAGTGCAAGTTACTACAAGACTCTTTCACCACATTCCCAGGTGGCTTGCATGGAGGATAAACCTGACAGAGAGTCAAAGCCTGTCAAGGGGAACGGAGTAGTTGTTAACCTTGGTTTGGCTGTCCTACAGGCATAACAGTCCTCTTTAGACCGTATACTGAATCCATTCCAACCACAGGTTAAAATCTATTTACTCCATCTCCATCTGTACTACTTCCTTCAGGTCTATAGTTTGCACTGTCTCACTACCTCCCTCAGAGAGGTTTACTCTATAGGGTGCCCCAGTTGAAGAGGATCTCTCACTTGTCAGGTCTGTAATCTGTTTTAGCATAATTCAGACTTTCAGACAGTACCTACCCTTATATGGGTCGCACTGCCATTTCTGATAATTCCCTACTTTCACAATACTACACCTGTCCCTAAACTGTGTATGGAGATTGACATATCCCCCCCCCGCTTGGTATAAGCAACTACATAGTCCCAGGATGTACATGGTGACATACATATGGCGATGTCCTTCCCTAAAGTCCCTAGTATTTCCCCTTTCCCTACGTCTAGCTGTCTCCTATGCCTTTTCAACTTGTGTTAGGTGAACTACCACTTCTGGCTGAAACAGGAGGGTCCGTGTGTGTTAGGAATATGGCCCCCACAATCAGACAGCTACCTACCGTCGGGAGACCTGTGAATCCCCACCCTCGCCCTGAGAACATGTCAGACGCCAGAGGCCAACCCATTGCTTTACCTTCTATCGAACTCACACAGGGATGATCAGACAGGGTAAGGGAATCTTCGTTAAGGAGCCAACCCCCGAGCCCTAGTGGTGATCGGTTCTTTCTCCTAACTCTGTGTTTGTTCGTCAGGTGTAGCTGGGTTTACCTTTTTGCAGTGAGTGACATGCACCCAGATGGATCTCTCAGCTATTCTGCTGGCAAAGGCAGTACTTGGTAGGGCCCTTCCCGCCAGGCCTGTTTCAGTCTCCTGGTTAGATAGAGTGGGTCACCTTCTCCTTTAGTTCACCTGTGGGGCACAAAACCTCTGACATACAGGTGTGGTTAATAAACTATCATCACTCATACATGTTCAGCTCTCAATTTCTAATCCTTTTTTTTTTTGTATTTTGTCCTCTCCGTATATATGTATTATTTAATCCAACCATCCCCCTTTTTGACACATAATTTGGCCATGTGTCAATATTACCACCTACCTAAACAATCACTTTAGTTAATATTGGTAATTCATTATCCAATTGCCATTCCTCCAATCTCTCTTCTTTTATTTAATGGTTCAAATCAAATATATTATTACCAAATTATAATGTTCTTCACAATTTTCACTGTACTATAAATTACCCTCAACTTAGTAAAATAAACTACCTTAAAGTCCTCCTCTCATGCCTTTAGAATTTACTAGTGTGGATGATTAATTAACACCAGAAGGTTAAAACAGAGTTCAGAGGCAATTGAAATTATTCAATGAACTGTTCCATCCCATAGTATACCCATACTGCCTAACTGAGATGAGCTAATCTCTTTCTCCTGGTTATAATCTAAAAATGGTAGTACACACAAAACATGATACAGATATCCCCAGTGCTAACCCATCAATAATTGTTTGTATCAATCTAAATCACCCCCTTCTCTCTCTCTCCTGACTCTTCAAAAGCCACACTCTCGCTGTCTCCAGCCCCTCCCCTCGCAACTCTCTCTCCCTCTCCTCTGGGAGTAGGCTCTTTCGAGGAGCTGTGTTAGTGTTTCCAATATTCTGTGGTTATTGAAAGTATTTTAATCTATTTATTTAAATCAAATCATTCCCACCTCATTAGTTAAAGTTGGTACATGTTTATATTGAAACGATAAACCAAATTATTTCAGTCTAATTGTTTAACCAGTATTTTGCAGGGTCAAACATCAAACGTTAAATCAAATAATAAACCAAAAAGCCTCAACCCAAGCACCTAAAACCAGTATTATGCTATGTCAAACATCAAACATTAAATCAAATAATAAACTGAATTGCTTCAACACAACTATTCAAAACCAGTATTATGCTATGTCAAACATCAATAACAGGTTATACGGTTTTAAGCAACCACAAACCCAACAGTTATCCCCAAATTTATACAGTTTGGACAGGCACAGACGTCTTTGATTCCCAATTAGTTTTCTATCAAGGTATACAGGTTTATCATTCACACTCTCATGCATACGTCACCCCTGTCTTAAAGAATTTTAAGTGTCTCCTTTGAACCTAGTCATATCTAGTCTGAACTGATATGTGCCATAGCGTCGCACTGCCTATTTATTTAAAGTACCTCCTATGGGTGTCTTTTGTTAATGTTTGCACAATTTAAACTTTATTTCCTAATTGTAATTCTCATTATTTACTGTTTTAAAATATTGTTTGTATTCTCAGCCAAAATGGTACACAGTTATTACACAGTTAAACGTAGTATACAGTTATCACACTCACTCACAATACACAGTCATAATCCTATCACAGTCATAAATGACACACTTACACTCGACACACAAACGTAATTCTTTGTCACACAACTAAAGTTTCTTAGGACACACAGATAACAAAGGTATACAATGGGGCACACAGCCTCCTCTACTATGGGGCACACAGCCTCCTCTACTATGGGGCACACAGCCACCTCTACTATGGGGCACACAGCCACCTCTACTATGGGGCACACAGCCACCTCTACTATGGGGCACACAGCCACCTCTACTATGGGGCACACAGCCACCTCTACTATGGGGCACACAGCCACCTCTACTATGGGGCACACAGCCACCTCTACTATGGGGCACACAGCCACCTCTACTATTCCATGGGTTTAACCATCAGAATTATCAAACATTTGCATGGTATATTATGAAATCGAAATAGTATACTGTAATCGTTATTTATAGTACAATAGGGTTCACTTACATCAAACAGGTGTTTCACAAAATTAATTTGGATGAAGCCAATATGCAGAACTTTAGTTATTTAACAATGGGTGTCTGCTTACCTGTGTTTTTAGAAGCCCGGGCACTTTGTGAAACACACAGTTCGAAGACAGTGATGTCCAATAGGCTGGGTGAATTCCAGCGAAGTTCCGCTACCAGATCACAGTCGGAGGTCACCAATTGTTAGAAATTGCGTAATTCAAATCTGGTATTGGAATAAGAATCAAGAGATCTTCAATCCAAGCTTAATTTATTATATGCAAAATGTATGTATGATAAGTATGAAGGTTCGTATATACGGGTCCGCTGAAATACCACGCAGGGCACTCAGAGAACTAAAACATTGTTTACAGGTTCTTTCTCAAATACTCTGACAGAGAGTTCCCACCTCTTCTGTTGGCCAATCAGAGTAAAGGACTGAGTGTGGTTTAGACTTTACTCAGCCAATCCGTTGGCGCACGGGTTGGTCCCAACCCCTCGGCGCTCCACCCCTTGGCATAAGTTGCTATCATAATAACCTGTAGAGTCAGCACCCAAAAGACACCCTTCCAATCTGTACTCTATGTACCTACGTTCAAGGACGGTTTCACAGACAACAAAGAGAGAGTGTTCGTATCTGTAAGAAATACAAGTCTTATCTGACCTACCCCCTAACGTTCCTTACATGAATCACAGCCAGTTATGTGAAACAATTTATATCAGTATAGTACAAACCTATGCTTATCATTAATGCATTCCTTCTAAGTTATTCATCACATACAGATCCAATTATGAGAAAAATAGAACCCAACACAACACTAATTACAATTTCATACTCATGTCACAACACCCATAAAGCTAGTTAGCTAGCTGGCTAATGTTAGCTAGTCAGCTACCTTGCTAAATCACTATTTTCGTAAATTAACTTAATGACAAAAAAAAATATGCACTCGTTATGACGTTATAATTACTTACATTTGGTGCTTCCATCCTTGTATTTTTGTCAGCCATCTTCGCTGAAGAAAGTCTCCAGCGATGGGGTTGCATAGCGTCAAATTCGTCATGGGAACCACTCGATATGATTGGTCATCGTCCAGCGGTCGCTGCTGGTGATTTCTATAAAGTTGGGCAATCCTAAACTTTTTCACCACCTCCCAACGATCCCCACCCTCTCCGCTTCTCACCGCTTTCCTTCCATTGAAAATGAATAGGAAGCGGTGTTTTACATCGCAGCACCACATGCTAGTGTACACCGGGCATAATTTCATTTTTTTGGCGCCGCTCAAGGAAGCGAGCAGCACGAACCGTGATGCTTGCAAAACTGCTTGCGTTTCACCACCCGCCACCCTAATCCCATTGAAGTCTATAACCACATTAAGCGTGTTGTGGTGTTCTGTTTTTGCTACCTTTTTTTCACCTGTGTAATGCACCTTCCTGCTTATTCTGTGGTTCAGACTGAACACAGTGGTAAATGTGCTGCTCACAATTGAAAAGAAGGGTGTTGATTTATCTGCGTTTAGGAATGACTTCCTTGTTTTGAGTCTGTTAAGGGTGTTTCTCATTCTGCTGGAGTTGATTTAGTATTTTATATTAAACCTACCGTACGCATCCAGCTGTTTCTCCATTTGTAACTCACCCACCAAAAATCTAAATATGCTGTTTTACATGTTGTGTTATTTGTGCTGGTCTAATTCCTAAAATGTAAAAGCTGAAGAATCTGTGCGCTCTCGGTTAGTAATAATAGTTTATATGGTGCTTTCCGATGTGGTGCTCTCCCAGGTTTGTGACATTGATTAATAAATAATGTAATCTTTACTTCAAGTCATAGGTTTATATGTTATGTATAAAAGCAATATGTATGCTTTGTTTACTATTTTGATTTCTTTATAACAATGTAATAGTTCAGGTGTTTGATGTGATTGATGGGCGACTAGGTTCATTCTTGTTATAAATATGCTTATTCATTCAGATATGCTAAATACATTCTGCAATTAGTTAATCTGGTTTTGAATCTGCAACAGAACATATCAACAAGTTAGTTCTGAATTGCTTTAATACAGTAATGCATTCTAACACCATGAACTGAAATAGATTTCACCTTGTTCATATACAGTGCATTCGGAAAGTATTAAGACCACACATTTTGTTATGTTACAGCCTTATTCTAAATTGGATTACATTTTTAAAAATCTTCATCAATCTACACTCAGGTGCATCCTGTCTCCACTGATCATCCTTGAGATGTTTCTACAACTTGATTGGAGTCCACCTGTGGTAAATTCAATTGATCAGACATTATTTGGAAAGGCACACACCTGTCTATATAAGGTCCCACAGTTGACAGTGCATGTCAGAGAAAAAAACAAGCCGTGAGGTCGAAGGAATTGTCCTTAGAACGCCAAGACTGGATTGTGTAGAGGCACAGATCTGGGGAAGGGTACCAAAACATTCTGCTGCATTGAAGATCCCGAAGAACACAGTGGCCTCCATCATTCGTAAATGGAAGAAGTTTGGAACTGTCACGCCCTGGCTCTGGGGACTCTAGTATGTTGAGCCAGGGTGTGAGTTTTCATTTGTGTTTTTCTAGTTCATGTATGTCTATGTTGGCCAGAGTGGTTCTCAATCAGAGGCAACGAGTGTCAGCTGTTGCTGGTTGTCTCTGATTGGGAACCATATTTAGACAGGCTGTGTTCCCACAGTGTTTGTGGGATCTTGTTCCGTGTAGGTTTATGTTTGCACGTCACGTATCGATTTTGTTATTTTGTTCGTGTGATTAATCTAATAAATATAAGTATGTTCACTTTCCACGCTGCGCCTTGGTCCTCTGTATCGGACGATCGTGACAGAAGATCCCACCAAGACTGGACCAAGCAGCGTGTCCAGGAGCCATCGCCAGGGAGCTCTCTAGCGGATCTCCTTCGCCTCCTCGACTGGGTCAAGCCGTGTGAGGAAGAGAGGGGCTTGACTTGGAAGCAGAAGGGCGAAGGGCTGGCGAGAGATATGGAGACCTGGTCCACGGGTAGGAGAGAAGCCCAGACATTTTTTAGGGGGGGGCTCACGCCGTGGACGACGGGGCAGCAGGAGACCGCGATAGAGCGGCCCAGCGGGTTGGCAGAGGAGGCCGCCAGGTTACGGGGACCACTGGTCAAAAAGGGGAAGGAAGGTGTAGAGGCACGGCGAGAGGTACTGGGGTGTGTTACCAGTCCGGTCCGGCCCGTTCCTGATCCCTGCGTAGGGCCAGTGGTGTGTGTCCCCAGTTCGGTCCGGTCTGTTCCTGTCCCTTGCACCGAGCCTGTGGTGCGCGTCGCCAGCCCAGTCCGGTCCATTCCTGCTCTCCGCACCAAGTCAGTGGTGCGCTTCGTCAGCCCGGTCCGGCCCGCTCCTGCTCCCCGCACCAAGCCAATGGTGCGCGTCGCCAGCCCGGCCCGGCCTGTTCCTGCTCCCCGCACCAAGCCAATGGTGCGCGTCGCCAGCCCGGCCGGCCTGTTCCTGCTCCCCGCACCAAGCCAATGGTGCGCGTCGTCAGCCCGGCCCTGCCTGTTCCTGCTCCCCGCACCAAGCCAATGGTGCGCGTCGCCAGCCCGGCCCGGCCTGTTCCTGCTCCCCGCACCAAGCCTATGGTGCGCGTCGCCAGCCCGGCCCGGCCTGTTCCTGCTCCCCGCACCAGGCCAATTGTGCGCGTCGCCAGCCCGGTCCGGCCCGCTCCTGCTCCCTGCACCAAGCCAATGGTGCGCGTCGCCAGCCCGGTCCGGCCCGCTCCTGCTCCCCGCACCAAGCCTATGGTGAGCGTCGCCAGCCCGGTCCGGCTCGTTCCTGGTCCCCACACCAAGCCAGTGGTGTGCGTCGTCAGTCCGGCACGGCCCGTGCCTGTTCCACCGGTGCCTGGTCCGGCACCGGTCAGCTGCTTCACGCCGGAGCTAGAGCAATCCGCTCCACCAGTGTGCAGTCCAGCTCCGGCCAGCGGGGTCAGACCGGACCAGGGGTACATTGGGGGGTTGGAGAGGGAGTGGGGATCAGGCCCGGAGCCGGATCCGCCGCCAAGGCGGAGTGCCCACCCGGTCCCTCCCCTGTGGTGTTTGGTTGGCGCGGCCGGAGTCCGCGCCTTTGGGGGGGGGGGGGGTACTGTCACGCCCTGGCTCTGGGGACTCTAGTATGTTGAGCCAGGGTGTGAGTTTTCATTTGTGTTTTTCTAGTTCATGTATGTCTATGTTGGCCAGAGTGGTTCTCAATCAGAGGCAACAAGTGTCAGCTGTTGCTGGTTGACTCTGATTGGGAACCATATTTAGACAGGCTGTGTTCCCACAGTGTTTGTGGGATCTTGTTCCGTGTTCCTGTGTAGGTTTGTGTTTGCACGTCACGTATCGATTTTGTTATTTTGTTCGTGTGATTAATCTAATAAATATAAGTATGTTCACTTTCCACGCTGCGCCTTGGTCCTCTGTATCGGACGATCGTGACAGGAACCACCAAGACTCTTCCTAGAGCTAGCCGCCCGGCCAAACTGAGCAATTGGGGGAGAAGGGCCTTGGTCAGGGAGGTGACCAAGAACCCAATGGTCACTGTCACGAGAATTTCTATCTCTAATTAATCAAACTTAATGCTCTGAATAATTCCCAGAGGGTGTAAATTCTCTGGTTTAATCATGAATTAAACAAAGGTCCGCAACCAGCAAGACGTGGTCCTCTGTAGCTCAGCTGGTAGAGCACGGCGCTTGTAACGCTAAGGTAGTGGGTTCGATCCCCGGGACCACCCATACACAAAAATAAAATAAAAATGTATGCACGCATGACTGTAAGTCGCTTTGGATAAAAGCGTCTGCTAAATGGCATATTATAGAATGATCTGTATTTTTAATCATGGAGAGCTCTGGCGCCAAAAAATACATACACAGCCTTTATACCCCCTGACACACAAAGGCACTTTGCTCCGCCCACCTTTAAACAGCTTCTCAGTCCCCTTCACCCTGGAATGCTTTCTCAGCAGTTTCTAACTCCTCCCCCTCTGTTAGTGGGTTGACACTACATTATAACTCTAACACCGTTCACACATTTATACTGTATTTGGAGGATAGTTTTTCACATTCCCCTGGTCAGTGTCCGGAGTCGGTCCATCTCTCATCATTGCATTTCACCAACGCCTTACTCACCAATCCTCGGACACAGGGAACAAGACAACAACCACATAATTCAAGAATACCCATACAAACACTGACCGCCCCTAAGATGGTGGCTGCTATGGTTTTCCATTTACCAAACATTTCATCAAACCACCCTATCCACGATGTACTAACTTCTGAGTTCTCAGCTCATTCTTCACTTAGTGCAGTTAATTCTGCAAGAGCTCTGGTGACTGTCCCATCCAGTGTGGAGTTGTTAGAGATAAATGTGCAACAATGGCTTATCATTCTATAGACACCGGCCCTTTCTGCCTGATCTAGAGCCAACCTCTTTTACTAAGTCATGAGTGGGATGGCGGATAATTTCAGAGATCCCTTTTACTGCATCCCTAATAAATCGTTGTTGGTCGTAATAGATATAATTAATCCACTTCACAATTTTGTTTATTGTCACCCACCAAAAGAACGTGGTAGTAAACCCTTCCCCTAATTCTTTCATAGCTTGTTATCCATCCGATACTCCCCTTGGTATCCCAATCGCATCCATCTAAATAGGGTTATTCTCCTTCTTGTTAAAACTCCTCCTACGTCTGTTTAACCCTTTCCTTGGTTCCTGGTGACTAGTTGTGGTCAATAGTTGTTTCGCCAGTAGTTGTGTGGTTGTGGTCGGCATTTATGGTCATTAGTTGTTGTCAGGATATATGGTCAGTAGTTGTGTTGTTGTGTTCAATGGTTGTTTTCAATTGTTGTGTCATCAGTAGTTGTGTGGTCTTGGTCAGGGGTTGTGAAGTTGTAGTCAGAAATGGTGGTCAATAGTTGTGATGTCGTGGTTAGTAATTGTGGTCAGTAGTTCTGTGGTTGTGGTCATTAGTTGAGGTCAGTAGTTGTGTGGTTCTGGTCAGTAGTTGTCGTGAGTAGTTGTTTGGTTGTGGTCAGTAGTTGTGGTCAGGATGTATGTGCAGTAGTTGTGTTCAGTAGTTGTGTGGTTGTTGTCAGTAATTGTAGCCAGGAATTGAGTGTGTATGGTCAGTAGTCGTGGTCAGTTGCTGTGGTCAGTAGTTTTGGTCAGCAGTTGTATGGTTGTGATAAGTAGTTGTGTGGTTGTTGTCAGAAGTTGTGATGTTGTGGTCAGTAGGTGTGTGGTTTGGGTTAGTAGCTGTTGTCGTTAGTTGTGGTCAGTAGTTGTGTAGTGGTCAGGAGTTGTGTGGTCAGTAGTCATGTGGTTGTGGTCAGTAGTTGTGGTCATTAGCTGTGGTCAGTAGTTTTGTGGTTATGGTCAGTAGTTGTGGTCAGTAGTTTGTTTGTTGTGGTCAGTAAATGTGGTTAGTAGTTGTGTGGATGTTTAAGTAGCTGTTGTCATTAGTTTTGGTCAGTCATAGTTTAGTTGTGGTCAGTAGTTGTGGTCAGTGGTTATGTGGTTGGGGTCAGTAGTTGTTGTGTGTATTTGTGTTGTTGTGGTCAGGAGTTGTGTGCAATAGTTGTCTGATCAGTAGTTGTGTGGTTGTGGTCAGTAGTTGTGTGGTTGTTAACAGTAACTGTAGTCAGTAGTTGTTTGGTTGTGGTCAGTAATTGTGTGGTTGCAGTCAGTAATTTTGTGGTTGTTGTAAGTAGTTGTGTTCATTAGTTGTGGTCAGGAGTTATAGTCTGTAGTTGTGTTGTGGTGGTCAATAATTGTGGCCAATAGTTGTGTTGTCAGTAGTTGTGAGGTTGTGTTCAGTAATTGTGGTCAGGGGTTATGGTCAGCAGTGATTTTGGTCAGGAGTCTTGATGCTGTGGTCATTCATTGTGTTCAGAAGTTGTGTGTTTGCTGTCAGTAGTTGTGATCATTAGTTGTGGTCAGTAGTTGTGTGGTTGTGTTGTCAGTAGTTCTGGTCAGGAGTTGTGTGCAGTAGTTGTCTGATCAGTAGTTGTGTGGTTGTGGTCAGTAATTGTAGTCAGTAGTTGTGGTCAGTAGTAGTATGATTGCTGTCAGTAGTTTTGTGGTTGTTGTAAGTAGTTGTGGTCATTAGTGGTGGTCAGTAGGTGTTTGGTCGTGTTAAGAAGTTGTGATTGGAAGTTGTAGTTGTCTGATCAGTAGTTGTGTGGTTGTGGTCAGTAATTGTAGTCAGTAGTTGTGGTCAGTAGTAGTGTGGTTGCTGTCAGTAGTTTTGTGGTTGTTGTAAGGAGTTGTGGTCATTAGTGGTGGTCAGTAGGTGTTTGGTCGTGTTAAGAAGTTGTGATTGGAAGTCAGGATTTATGTATGTAGCTGTGTTGTTGGAAAAAAGGAAGGGGTCTGAATACTTCCGAAGGCACTGTATTCCATATAGAATGATTTGTCACGCTCGTAGATAGACGGCTCGGACCAAGGTGCAGCGTGGTATGCAAACATTTTAATAAATCAACTGAATACAGATCAAAACAACAAAATACAAACAAACGTAAAGTTCTGCAGGCTACACAGCTGCTAACCAGAAACAAGATCCCACAAACTAAGGTGGGAAAAAGGCTGCCTAAGTATGATCCCCAATCAGAGACAACGATCGACCCGGCCAACAAAGAAATAGAACACCTAGAATAGACACCCAAAACACACCCTGACCTAACCAACTAGAGAATAACAGGGATCGCCAAGGCCAAGGCGTGACAGTACCCCCCCCAAAGGTGCGTACTCCGGCCTCAACAACCTGACTCATTAGGGGAGGGTCCGGGTGGGCATCTAGCCTCGGTGGCGGCTCCGGCTTCGGGCGGCGACATCGGTATTAACCTCTTCTCCCTTCCTGCCTCCCTGTTGCACACCCGGTCCGGTCTAAACCCCGGCGCAATGCTTCCCCTCTCAGTCCTCCCACGATGCACCAAGCCCTGTCTGGACCCTGGTGTGGGAAGCCCCGACCCTGGAGAGGGGTTGACATCTGGTTCCGGCCCGGCAGTCCTCCCGCGATGCACCAAGCCCTGTCTGGACCCTGGTGTGGGAGGTCCCGACCCTGGAGAGGGGTTGACGTCTGGTTCCGGCTCGGACCCCGGTGGAGCGGATGGCTCCGGCATGGGGGGAGAGTAGACGACCGGACCCGGACTGCCCCGGCTCTGACCGGAGCTGAACTGAACCCCGGTGGAGTGGACTGCTCTGGCACTGGACTGGAGCAGCTGACCGGAGCTGGACTAAGCACCGGTGGAGCAGAATGCTCTGGCACCGGACTGGACCAGCTGACCGGAGTTGGAATAGGCACCAGTGGAGCGGACTGCTCTGGCACCGGGGTGGAGCAGCTGACCGGAGCTGGACTAGGCACGGGTGGAGCGGACTGCTCTGGCACCGGACTAGACCAGCTGACCGGAGCTGGACTAGGCACCAGTGGAGCGGACTGCTCTGGCACCAGGGTGGAGCAGAGGACAATCGCTGGAGGTTCGGTGCGTGGCGCTGGAACGGGCCGTACCAGACTGGGGACACGCACCACTGGTTTGGTGCGAGAAGCAGGCATGGGCTGTACCGGACTGGAGACACGCACCACTGGTTTGGTGCGAGGAGCAGGCATGGGCTGTACCGGACTGGAGACACGTACCACTGGTTTGGTGCGAGGAGCAGGCATGGGCCGTACCGGACTGGAGACACTCACCACGGGTTTGGTGCGAGGAGCAGGCACAGCCGTACCGGGCTGGGGACACGCACCACTGGTCTGGTGCGAGGAGCAGGCACGGGCCGTACCGGGCTGGGGACACGCACCACAGGTCTGGTGCAAGAAGCAGGCACAACCCGTCCTGGCTGGACGCTCACTTTAGCCCGGCAAGAGCGGGGCGCGGGCACCAAGCGCACCGGGCTGTGAATGCGCACTGGAGACACAGTGCGTATCACCGCATAACAGGGTGCCTGAACGGTCCCACGCTCCTTAACGCGAGTGCGGAGTGTTGGCTCTTCTCTAAAACCTGGCTCCGCCAGCCTCTGCTCTAAGGACTGAGTTCTCTGCTGCTGGAGGGTTAACTCCTCTCTCAGCTCCTCCTGTTGCCTGGCCAGCTCCTCTCTCAGTGCATCCACTGACTCCTTCTCCCTGTGGGCCACCTGCAGCGCCTCCCTCTGAAGGGAGATCTCCTGCTCCCTCTTAGCTAACAGCCCCCGTAAGGTGGTGGTCTCCTCTCTCAGAGTGCTGAGCTGCAGGTCTTGGAGGGCCTCTATCATAGCGGCCTCCTCCTCCTCCACAGTCAGCCCTTTCAGGGCCTCCTGCTGCTTCGCCAACCACACCGTGTTTGCTCCCTTTGCGGTCTTGAACTACGATGTCGCCATTGATCCTTTCCTGTCTGGGCTTCTTCCTTCGCCCAGGGTCCCTTACCGGCCAATATCTCCTCCCATGTCCAGAATGTCTTCCCCACCTGTGTCCAGCATGTCTGCTCCTCCTGGCCACGCTGCTTGGTCCGTTGGTGGTGGGATCTTCTGTCACGCTCGTTGATAGACGGCTCGGACCAAGGTGCAGCGTGGTATGCGAACATTTTAATAAATCAACTGAATACAGATCAAAATACAAACAAACGTAAAGTTCTGCAGGCTACGCAGCTGCTAACCAGAAACAAGATCCCACAAACTAAGGTGGGAAAAAGGCTATCACGAAATTGGGGAGAAAAAGGGGGTAAAATTACCAACAACAGCAAAAAAAACTGGAATAGGGTGGTGGATTTTTTATTAGGGTAGGGTTATATGGTAGCGTATTCGTTTATTCATTTTTAATAGTTTCCCTTTTCCCTTTTTCCGCGCAAAGTATAAGGGATTTATACCTGTGGCATATTGTATCAGAGGGCACGTGACCACTTAGGTGAAGTGCAGCCCGCGCAGAGGAGTGGGAGGACAGGAGATCCCAGGTCAATGCACGACGCTTGTATGGCTCCGGTTAACTTGAATAAAGAAGAACATACACTACTGGTCAAAAGTATTAGAAGAACTACTCATTCAAGGGTTTTTCTCTATTTTTACTATTTTCTACATTGTAGAAAAACTATGAAATAACACATATGGATTAATGTAGTAACCAAAAAAGTGTTAAGCAGAAGATAGCCCTATTTGGTAAAAGACCAAGTCATATTAGAACAGCTCAAATAAGCAAAGAGAAACGACAGTCCATCATTACTTTAAGACATGAAGGTCAGTGAATACGGAAAATGTGAAAGTTTCTTCAAGTGCAGTCGCAAAAACCATCAAGCGCTATGATGAAACTGGCTCTCATGAGGACCGCCACAGGAATGGAAGACCCAGAGTTACCTCTGTTGCAGAGGATAAGTTCATTAGAGTTACCAGCCTCAGAAATTGCAGCCCAAATAAATGCTTCACAGAGTTCAAGTAACAGACATTTTGACATTTTAGTAATTTAGCAGACGCTCTTATCCAGAGCGACTTACAATTAGTGAGTGCATACATTTTTCATACTGCCCCGCCCCCCCCCCCCCCCCCCGTGGGAACAGACACATCTCAGCATCAACTGTTCAGAGGAGACTGTGCAAATCAGGCCTTCATGGTCAAATTGCTGCAAAGAAACCACTGCTAAAGGACACCAATAAGAAGAAGAGACTTGCTTGAGCCAAGAAACATGAGCAATGGACATTATACTGGTGGAAATCTGTCCTTTGGTCTGGAGTCCAAATTAGAGATTTTTGGTTCAAACCGACGTGTCTTTGTGAGACGCGGTGTGGGTGAATGGATGACCTCTGCATGTGTATTTCCCACCGTAAAGCATGGAGTTGGAGGTGTTATGGTGTGGGGATGCTTTACTGGTGACACTGTCTGTGATTTATTTAGAATTCAAGGCACACTTAACCTGCATTGTTACCACAGCATTCTGGAGCGATACGCCATCCATCTGGTTTGGGCTTAGTGGGACTATCATTTGTTTTTCAACAGGACAATGACCCAACACACCTTCAGGCTGTGTAAGGGCTATTTGACCAAGAAGGAGAGTGATAGAGTGCTGCATCAGATGACCTGGCCTCCACAATCCCCAACTTCAACCAAATTTAGATGGTTTGGGATGAGTCGGACCGCAGAGTGAAGGAAAAGCAGCCAATGTGCTCAGCATATGTGGGAACTCCTTCAAGACTGTTGGAAAAGCATTCCAGGTGAAGCTGGTTGAGAGAATGCCAAGATTGTGCAAAGCTGTCATCAAGGCAAAGGGTGGCTATTTGACGAATATATTTTGATTTGTTTAACACTTTTTTGGTTACTACATGATTCCATATGTGTTATTTCATAGTGTTGATGTCTTCACTATTATTCTACAATGTAGAAAAACCCTGGAATGAGTAGGTGTGTCCAAACTTTTGACTGGTACTGTATGTTTTAAAGAACAGTTGTTTTCTTTAGTATTTCTTAGACAAGAAGATACAACAATACACCAGTCTAGTTGGTGGGGGTAATGCAACATTTATTGGATGCCAACCGCAGTTAAACCTCATCGAAGAAGAAGAAGACCCGGAAGTACTTTTTTTTTTAGTGTTGTTGACGAGACGGTGTTCTTCACAGCGGTGATCATTGAATCGCATCAGTATTTCTGATTATTGCGTTACATTTGTGTCTTCAGAAATATATTTTTAAGCAGTTAACGTTTAGCTAAACAGAACAATTATACACAGTACTCGTGTCGAAACGAGTATTTTATTTGACAGGACTACATAAGCCGAGTGCCAGCTAACTAGCTAGTTGTCATTCTAAAATAAATAAAGTAGCTAGCTAAACCTAGGTAGTTAATCTGAAGGACATCATATTACACAATCAATTATGGCAGTTGTCAACGAAGGCGCATTGAAGAAAATGCTCAAGGTAAGCAACGATTCTACCAAACTAAATGTGTTTGCTAACATTGTTAGCCTTTCGGCTAGCTAAGCGCGCTAGCTAGTGGTAGCTAGCTCTAAAGAGCCTCTACAAATATTTGTCTAACGTTATATAGCTACCAAATAGATAGTGTTAGGATTAGACAATTAGAACATATTTATAACGTGATTTAACGTATAATGTTTGATAACTTATGATTATAGTTAATGTTAACGTTACCTAGCTAGTGTTTTCTAGCCAGATAACTAACGTCAGCTAGCTGGCTATTTACCTGGTTTAACCAATCACTAGGCTGGAGACATTACATTTTTAACAACGTTTTTTTAATGATAACAACTAGTTAATTGCATCCACCGTGGAGCCCAGTTTCATAATATTACCACATGTCCCAGCTGATTGTCGTAGTTTTGAAGTAATCACGAAAAAACAGACCTTATTTAGGTAATTTTTCACCCTGCTAGTTCCTATTAGTTCTATTGAACACCGTACTGACTCATTTACATTTACGTCATTTAGCAGACGCTCTTATCCAGAGCGACTTTCAAATATACTCGCCTTCTGAACGTTCTACTCCCGGTAGTTAAAACGTCAACAACAACAAAAAATTACTCATCCCATTGTTTTCTATAGGTGAAATATAGGTATTTCTGTCTATTTCGCAAAATGTCTCGCAATGTGTATATTTAGATTTTTTTCAAGTTGGACACCATTTTAATCAGGAGAATCTCCTCTTTATGTAAGTCTGGGCAGCGAGCTAGGTTGTCATCAATCACTAGACCAGAAAAATTCCGAAGTTTTCATTTTTCCCCCTACTTCCTCATTACGCAGACATACGCACAGTTGACACCATCGAGGTGCAGATGTTTACTTTCTACACGAGTTTTTTTTCTTTCAATTTCGTCATAAGAACAGATTGCATTGGTAATATGAAAAGTGATACATTTTTTGGTGCCATTTTAGGCGAAATGGAATTCTAACCAAAGTTCCAGTCAAAATAGGCTTGGCGAACGTTCGATTCAATTCATTTGCTATGGGCTCGCGCTAGTGTTCCAGTTTAGCCAACGTTCTATTGCCGTTTTTCAGCCTTGGGTGAATTTTGAGTCGTTCTATTGTCCAGACTACAATCACTGCCTTAAGACATTGACATTCAGCAACATTAAATCACTCATATTTCCACTGTTCAGCAATACAAATACAGGGACCTGACTGTTCGTGAGATAACCAACGTCATCTCCCAGTACAAGGACCTGAAGCCTGTTATGGATTCCTATGGTAAGAACGAAATTGGGGAGAAAAATGGTTAAGAAAAAAATAACGTGTACAGTACATGGTTCACCGCAGTGTCCCATATCACATAAAACGTGTTATTGTATGCTTGTCTGATTTGTTTTATTGAGTGGATATTTTCTGTCCTCAGTTTTCAATGATGGCTCCACTAGAACTCTGATGAGCTTAACAGGAACAGTGCCAGTCAGCTACAGAGGTAGGCTAAGTTTGGTGGTATATCACTATCGATCTGACAAAAAAAGTAATGACAAAGGTCGTGTTCATAGGCACCAAACAGAGAGGGACTACCTGAACTTGTCCAATAAGAAACACTAATTTCCATTGTCTGTTTCAAACATTTTCTGTTGTGTGTCCTGATTAACAAGACCCTATTGTACCCGTTCTGAGATTGTGTCAATATAGAAGTATTTGCTATTTGAGCAACTGTCTGTTTCACAAGGCCTTATATATTTTCCTCCTCTCACCTCTTGTCCATTAGGAAACATATATAACATCCCAGTGTGTCTATGGCTGCTGGACACCTACCCCTACAACCCTCCCATCTGTTTTGTGAAGCCCACCAGTGCCATGATGATCAAGACGGGCAAACACATTGACGCCAACGGCAAGATCTACCTGCCCTATCTGCACGAGTGGAAACATGTTAGTAACAGCGTCGTCCCCAGTGTTGTAGTGTAGGCTATATTATACCGTTTTTTTTCAGAGTGTGAAAAACAAATTAGACGCACAATCTATTACTCTTCATTTATTGCTGAACCAATGTCTCTGTACCTAGTTTCCGATGGATCTCACACGGATAATATGGAATAGGGAAACAAATTGAATGTTGGACTGCTTTAAAGGGGAAATATACAGTTCAAACAATAAAAAATCCACCCCGCCACTGTTTTGGGAAAAAGCTGAGGGATGGAGCTTGAGAAATGTAACCACTCAAATTCATAGACCGAGCTCTGCATGCAAGGACTGAACATCCATGATATCAAAATTATACTTTTAAACATGTTTAGTGGCTATACAGTATTTGTTTACAATTACATTGGAATAAAACTAGCTAGCATATTTTGGGTTCTGATGGGGTTCGATAGTTGAACTAAGGTCAGGGTATATCATTCATTTAAAAGTCCCAACATTTTATGTAACAATCACAGATTGCCCCTTTAACAGGGCTCCAGACTGCAGCCATTTAGTCACATTTTGAGACCCTTTGAATTGGCTGTGCAAGTTATATTTTTAGTTAGGGCTGGGAATTGCCTGCGACCTCCAGATACGGTATCACGATACTTGGGTGCCGATGTGTATTGCGATTCTCACGATTCTATATGTATTGCAATTCGATATTGCGATTTGATGTTCCAGTATGTCTGCTACAGAGAGACAAAGACCATTAGAAAACTAGTTTTGATCAGTCAGAGAAATAAAAGTGCTGAAAACATGTTGGCTCACTATTTAAAACCGTAAATACTCCGCTAACATCAAGGCGGTGACCCGATCCTGTAGGTTCATGCTCTACAACATTCGGAGAGTACGACCCTGCCTTACACAGGAAGCGGCACAGGTCCTAATCCAGGCACTTGTCATCTCCCGTCTGGATTACTGCAACTCGCTGTTGGCTGGGCTCCCTGCCTGTGCCATTAAACCCCTACAACTCATCCAGAACGCTGCAGCCCGTCTGGTGTTCAACCTTCCCAAGTTCTCTCACGTCACCCCGCTCCTCCGCACACTCCACTGGCTTCCAGTTGAAGCTCGCATCTGTTACAAGACCATGGTGCTTGCCTACAGAGCTGTGAGGGGAATGGCACCTCCTTACCTTCAGGCACTGATCAGTCCCTACACCCAAACGAGGGCATTGCGTTCTTCCACCTCTGGCCTGCTGGTCCCCCTACCTCTGCGGAAGCACAGTTCCTGCTCAGCCCAGTCAAAACTGTTCGCTGCTCTGGCACCCCAATGGTGGAACAAGCTCCCTCACGACGCCAGGACAGCGGAGTCACTGACCACCTTCCGGAGACACTTGAAACCCTACCTCTTTAAGGAATACCTGGGATAGTATAAAAGTAATCCTTCTACCCCCCCCCCCCCCCCCCCACAAAAATATATAAAAAAAATAAATAAAAAAAGAAACTAAAATAAATAACAAAAAATGAAAGAAGAACTAAAAACTAAAACAATTGATAAAAAAATAAATAATAATTGGTAAAGTGGTTGTCCCACTGGCTATCATAAGGTGAATGCACCAATTTGTAAGTCGCTCTGGATAAGAGCGTCTGCTAAATGACGTAAATGTATATTAAAGAGAGGAGGGTCTCAGCGTTCTGTAGGTAAAACATTTTTTTCTCAAAATATCTGATAGGGCTTTGAAATACGGAGCTCACAAATTTGCGCATCGGCCATTGCGAGTGCACTAGGCCTCATTGCAACGTTTTTTGGGGGACATTACATTTACTGTTAGATTAATACATGGCCACTAGCAGTAGGAGTTATATTTATAAAAAAAGAAACGTCCCTTTGTCAGGACCCTGTCTTTCAAAGAAAATTCATAAAAATCAAAATATCTTCACATATCTTCATTTTAAAGGGTTTAAGCACTGTTTCCCATGCTTGTTCAATGAACCATAAACAATTAATGAACATGCACCTGTGGAACGGTCGTTAAGACACTAACAGCTTACAGATGGTAGGCAATTAATGTCACAGTTATGAAAACTTAGGACACTTAAGAGGCCTTTCTACTGACTCTGAAAAACACCAAAAGAAAGATGCCCAGGGTCCCTGCTCATCTGCGTGAACGTGCCTTAAGCATGCTGCAAGGAGGCATGAGGACTGCAGATGTGGCCAGGGCAATAAATTGCAATTTCCGTACTGTGAGACGCCTAAGACAGCGCTACAGGGAGACAGGACGGACAGCTGATCATCCTCGCAGTGGCAGACCACGTGTAACAACACCTGCACAGGATCGGTACATCCGAACATCACACCTGCGGGACAGGTACAGGATGGCAACAACAACTGCCCGAGTTACATCAGGGACGTACAATCCCTCCATCAGTGCTCAGACTGTCCGCAATAGGCTGAGAGAGGCTGGAGGGCCTGTTGTAAGGCATGACCTCACCAGACATCACCGGCAACAACGTCACCTATGGATACAAACCCACCGTCGCTGGACCAGACAGGACTGGCAAAAAGTGCTCTTCACTGACAAGTCGCGGTTTTTTCTTACCAGGGGAGATGGTCGGATTCGCGTTTATCGTAGAAGGAATGTGCGTTACACTGAGGCCTGTACTGAGGCCTGTGGTCCTCTGTAGCTCAGCTGGTAGAGCACGGCGCTTGTAACGCCAAGGTAGTGGGTTCGATCCCCGGGACCACCCATACACAAAAATGTATGCACGCACGACTGTAAGTCGCTTTGGATAAAAGCGTCTGCTAAATGGCATATTATTATTATTATTATTATTACTCTGGATCGATTTGGAGGTGGAGGGTCTGTCATGGTCTGGGGCGGTGTGTCACAGCATCATCGGACTGAGCTTGTTGTCATTTCAGACAATCTCAATGCTGTGCGTTACATGGAAGACATCCTCCTCCCTCATGTGGTACCCTTCCTGCAGGCTCATCCTGACATGACCCTCCAGCATGACAATGCCACCAGCCATACTGCTCGTTCTGTGCGTGATTTCCTTCAAGACAGGAATGTCAGTGTTCTGCCATGGCCAGCAAAGAGCCCGGATCTCAATCCCATTGAGCACGTCTGGGACCTGTTGGATCGGAGGGTGAGGGCTAGGGCCATTCCCCCCAGAAATGTCAGGGAACTTGCAGGTGCCTTGGTGGAAGGGTGGGGTAACATCTCACAGCAAGAACTGGCAAATCTGGTGCAGTCCATGAGGAGGAGATGCACTGCAGTACTTAATGCAGCTGGTGGCCACACCAGATACTGACTGTTGCTTTTGATTTATTTTGACCCCCCCTTTGTTCAGGGACACATTATTCAATTTCTGTTAGTAACATGTCTTTGGAACTTGTTCAGTTTGTCTCAGTTGTTGAATCTTATGGTCATACAAATATTTACACATGTTAAGTTTGCTGAAAATAAATGCAGTTGACAGTGAGAGGACGTTTCTTTATGTTTTGAGTTTCCACTTCCTCAGGTGGTGAAATAGTACCAATTGAATTAGGCCTGTACATAATAATAGTGAACCTAAAGATGAAGGCAAATTTAATCTCTTCTGTAGCCCTATTTTGACAATAACGTATAACAAAAATAGCCTAATTGTCAACCCGAAAATTCATGACAATCACTGGATTAGGTTTGCATATAAAAATATTTGGAATCTTGCATTCCTGCTTGGACATGTTAGATCAAGGGCGTCAAACTCATTCCATTGAGGGCTTAGTATCTGCGGGTGAGGGGAGTTCTTTACTAATTAGTGACATAAATTCATTAATCAAGTACAAGGGAGGAGCGAAAATCTGTAGACACTCGGCCCTCCGTGGAATGAGTTTGACACGTGTGTTAATGTAACGTATTTCTTGCATATCATGTCAGTAGTCTATTACACTTCACAATAGGGATGCGAATTTCGGTCAATTTTGCTGCCGACTAACTGACCCTCATTAACTGGTCAACAAACAGCAAACATTTTTTCAAGCTTAGGCCCAAAATAAGCCCATAGAAATGCATTGGACTTATTTTGGACAGATTTTGGCGAGAGTGAAACCTTTCGCTTCACCTCTTCCTCTCTGATACTATGCATGCATACAAGGACTGGACATTTTTCATTTAAGAGCTTAATGGAAACATGCAACAATAGCAAGCCTATTGTCTTACAGTCAAAAGGCTATAGCATATTATACAACGGGTGGGTGTAATCCTGGATGCTGATTGGTTTAAACCGCAAGTTACCACCGGCTAATCCACAAGTTACCACCGGCTAAAGCTATGACGTTGAAATGCCTATTTACTCTATTCCACTGTCTCATCAGCCCAACCAGGCAATTTATAAACTTGATCTCCACTATAAAAAGCATCTAGACATTCTCACATTTCTTTTAGACTAACATTTAGTTTTCAATAGCAGAGATTTGTATAAACCTTGCGGTCTGTCTCTCCAACATTTGCAACATTGTTTCAATATTGCAATTCGATCTCCAGCTGTCCATAGTAATGAATGTGGCGGGAGTCGGGAATAGACAGACAGGCAGGCAGCGTTTCTCAGCCAGTCTAAATCATGAATCAGCTAGCATCATTTTTATTGATGTATACAAAGTAATATCAATAGAAAACAGGTAAATCAAAATGAAATGCAGCAAGTTTGCGGTCTTTCCAGCTTCAGTTTGAAGTGAATGTGTTAGCTGTGTCGTTGGCTAGCTCCTCTGAACAACAGTGTCCTGACGAGAGAGCACAGTTTCTATGCCTGGCGAATCATTAGAAACTCATTAGCTAATTGTTATGAATGGGTACCAACCTTAGATTTGTGTCGGGACTATATCCCGTGGAAGGATGAAATAGTATGAATAAATTCATCAAAATAACGTTTTTAATGAAAATATGTCAATCATTATTTCAATATGTTGGTAACCCGTTGTATAAAAGTGATAATGCCCTCAAAGCTGGTGTTTGGAGGATATATTGGCACGGTTTCTCCAAACACTGGCTTCGAGGGCATTATCACTTAGTTATTGAACATACAACTCTTGTAATGAAGAAGCTAATAAAAAGTAGTTTTCAAACATTTGCCAAAATGCAATTAGTTGAAAACAACGTTTTAAACAGCGCATCTAATGCGAGCAATTCCATATGTGACAGAGATTAAAATCTCCATTATACATTTAGAAAGAGAAGGAATCTAATAGCAACCACTATGATGGGTTGCTAATATGACTAGGATTGTGCCTTTGGCTTCTGGACAACAAAATAAAGTTGATATAAAAACCAATAGAAAAGGAGAGAAATGCTGATTAATGGCATGAGGAAGTCTTTATAAAATCATTGCCTCCACATTTCTATGGATTGATTTTCGCAAGGCTACTTTGAAGCAATTGGTAAGACAAACCTCATTATTTGAAGTAAAGTAAAAAGTTTAGGTTTCAAACAATTATACTGACTCAAGCTCTCATTGCTAAGTGGTGGGTGACGCGCTGATAGTCAACAGTAGTCAGGCTATAGCCTATGCATCCGAATGGGAGGCGCACTTTGAGTTGAGATCGAGAAATAAAAATAGCTGCTTTTTAATCGTGGCCACCAAAGTTTTTAACACGCGATTGCGTTTAGAATTATTATTTGTTGCGCAATGACTGGGCTTACAAAAGCAGGTTTCCCCCCAGTTGACTAGAGGCTTTTTGAGGAGCTACTCTCGCGCTGTCTGACAGGTGGTTGGCAATTCCGGTCCTCGAACTAGGCTCTGTATGCTGTGTGTGATAAATCAAATGCATGAGGACTAACGAAAATACACATGCGCCAATTTAATTCCCCCAAATTATGCAAATTAACCTATAGATCGATAAGCATGACCGGTCAAATGTATTTTCTCCTGCTAACCGATTTAACGGTTAACATCCTTACTTTTTAATAAAGCATTGCGAATGACTTTCTAAGATAATGAGTCAAATGTATTCTACTGTGTGACACTGCAAAAAAATTTTTGGGGGTGTCATCAAATCTAGGGCCCTATTAAATCTGCTATGCAGAGAACACGGATGGAGTCATTTAAAACGGAATTCAACAATATTCAAAAATGTATTGAACTTTGTAGGGAATCAACTAAATGTATTGGAACATTTATTAATTTGCCGAAGTTTATCATAAGAAATGAACAGTGCATCAGTGAGTTGTATTTCCTGCAACTTTCTGAAGAAGCAATGAGACTTCCCCCTGTCTATGTGCGGTGCTAACGTCTAGCACTTTGTGTAGATGGAAAGGTTTTCCCAAAAACCTCAATTAAATGTTGACTACTAAGTAGCATATGCTTACCTGGCAGAATGAGATCACAAAAACTCTGATAAACAACAGCCTCTTGCTAGGTGCACACTGGAATTAAACTAAACCCTACAATCTAAATTTCGAAAATAATTTCCCAGACTTCAAAAGTTGTCTCCCGATGTGGTTTAAGCATTGTTGTGGATGTGGAACCTCCAACTTAGTTGTTTGTAATATTTTTTTAGAGTGAAAAACTAAAAAGACGGGGGGAAATGGAAACCTGGAAAAACTTAATGGAATGTTGGTTTAAAATAAAAATAAAAACAATTGTATAGGGCCCTACAAATCATGGGCTGGTGCCATCAACTGACAACAGTTAGTGGTACCAGTGCCACATGTTAGCCCTGCTTTAACAACGTGATGAGATGAGCTCATGTTATCTGTATGAGGTGAAGCCTATCACAGTTGTCCATCTCCATTTGGACAATAAAGTTCTGTTGATTTTTCTCTCCCCAGCCCCAGTCCGACCTGTATGGTCTGATCCAGGTGATGATCGTGGTGTTTGGGGAGGAGCCCCCCGTGTTCTCCCGCCCCACCACACAGGCCCCTTACCAGGCCTTCCAGGCTGCCGGACCCCCCAATCGTAAGTTACCTGTTCAGTATTGCATCGTTTGTATTCCAGAGCTAGCATTCCTGATTGAACTTGTCAACTAATCATCAAGCCTTTGACTAGTTGAATCGGGTGTGCTAGTTCAGGCCACAAAACTGTGAAATGTCTGGGGGTCTTCAAGGAATGATTTTAGGAACACTGCAGGATGAATAGCATTAATCAGTGCTGTACGGATAGGTCGGTCATTGTAATAATTTGAATTTTGTCTCTGCGTAAACATGAACTCTGTTTCTCCATATAATACGTGAGACTTAGGGCGACATTTTCGTAGTGCAAAAACATTGTGTAAAGTACGAAAATACCATTAACGTCATTATAGTCTTGGCTTTGTGATTTAATTAAAAAAGTTTCTTCAACTGTGCATTATAAGCAAGCGATTATTTAACTAGAGTTTAAACTGAGAAATACGTAGTCGCATCTTTTATAAAGAACATTGTTAAAGAAAGGTTTCAAATTAAATCACGCCTCCAGATTATAATGAGGTTTATGGTCATTTTTACGCTTTGTAAAATGTTGCCCTGAATCGTTCTTGCAAACACGTGCAGTTCCTCCTATTGGACTCCAGATGGCATCCACGCACATTGTGAAAGATGGAAAGCTGAGATGACATGTTCAATGTGTAACCTGACCCTCTATTCACAGCATCCTACATGCCAGGTATGCCAGTGGTCTCCCCGTATGGACCAAACCCCAACCCTGGGTAAGATGTCTGTCTGCAAGGCCACAATTTCCTCTAACAGTCTGCCTCTCACAGCCAGTCCCTCTCACTCTCAACGAACCAGTTCTGACATGTTTGTCTTTGGGCTTACATAAGCAACACAGCCACATAGGCATGTCTGTCTGGTTGAATCATCACACTCAATAAACCAATGACTGAAGCAGTTCCCTCTCTTTCAGTGCCCCATATAGTTCAAAAGATGAAATTAGATTACATTAAATTAAGCTTTGATTAACAGCATAGCTGTGTTTTGATGGCAGGATGGCTGTTGGTTGATGATGCAGTGTTTGTTTTCTCTCCAGTGGCTATCCGGGGTACCCATACCCTAGTGCAAACTCGTATCCTGCCACAGCTGGCACTACACACTACACTTCCCAGATTCCTGCCTCCACTGTCGGTATGTATCACACAGCACTGCCTTCTGGATCTTGTAGTTAAATCTCAAGGCTAATCGGAGCTATTGAACTATCAAAGGGAAAAATGCACACACCCCTATGAGAATCACAAAGGTTTTCTGTACTAAATATTGGACACCATTATGAGGTCCCAACACTGCCTTGTATGCACATGTTAGGGCTGTGACGTGTAACCGATAGTTATGGATGAAGACCGTTATGGATGAAGACCGTCCTGAAAATAACTGTCAAAACTGTTGAAATAGGCATACATAATTATATTTGAATGAGTGAGTTTGTGAAGCATACTTCATACTTCAATTACGTATTAGGGGTACAAGCCCCGAAATATAAATGCCATGAATAAATGCTCAGAATAAATGCCATGCCGCGCAGAGACGCAAGAGATAGAACTTCACACTGAGTTCACCCCATTAGTTTGCACTATATATAGATCAATGTTTTTTCTGTGATCGATTCAACATTATATCACCCCCCTTTCAATGCAACAAACCAAAACAACTTCGCAAGATTGAGTCTGTGATGTTGTTGCAGGCAGAGCAAGACTGCAACGGAGAATAATTATATTGGCGGGGGTAGTCCATGAGCGGTATTTCAATCACCCGCAAGTGAATGCCCTTTTCAAATCAGAGCACAGAGCCGCGCGTGTGCACATTTGTTGATATTCTTTGCTAGTTAGCAAGTTATTAGCCTTGTTATAGATAAGTATACAGTGAGGGGAAAAAAGTATTTTATCCCCTGCTGATTTTGTACGTTTGCCCACTGACAAATACATGATCAGTCTATAATTATAATGGTAGGTTTATTTGAACAGTGAGAGACAGAATAACAACAACAAAATCCAGAAAAACACATGTAAAAAATGTTATATTCACTAATTAAAATGAAAATCAATTTATAAGTATTTGACCCCTCTGCAAAACATGACTTAGTACTTGGTGGCAAAACCCTTGTTGGCAATCACAGAGGTCAGACGTTTCTTGTAGTTGGCCACCAGGTTTGCACACATCTCAGGAGGGATTTTGTTCCACTCCTCTTTGCAGATCTTCTCCAATTCATTAAGGTTTCGAGGCTGACGTTTGGCAACTCGAACGTTCAGCTCCCTCCACAGATTTTCTATGGGATTAAGGTCTGGAGACTGGCTAGGCCACTCCAGGACCTTAATGTGCTTCTTCTTGAGCCACTCCTCCTTGCCTTGGCCGTGTGTTTTGGGTCATTGTCAAGCTGGAATACCCATCCACAACCCATTTTCAATGCCCTGGCTGAGGGAAGGAGGTTCTCACCCAAGATTTGACGGTACATGGCCCCGTCCATCGTCCCTTTGATGCGGTGAAGTTGTCCTGTCCCCTTAGCAGAAAAACACCCCCAAAGCATAATGTTTCCACCTCCATGTTTGACGGTGGGTATGGTGTTCTTGGGGTCATAGGCAGCATTCCTCCTCCTCCAAACACGGCGAGTTGAGTTGATGCCAAAGGGCTCCATTTTGGTCTCATCTGACCACAACACTTTCACCCAGTTCTCCTCTGAATCATTCAGATGTTCATTGGCAAACTTCAGACGGCCCTGTATATGTGCTTTCTTGAGCAGGGGGACCTTGCGGGCGTTGCAGGATTTCAGTCCTTCACGGCGAAGTGTGTTACCAATTGTTTTCTTGGTGACTATGGTCCCAGCTGCCTTGAGATCATTGACAAGATCCTCCCGTGTAGTTCTGGGCTGATTCCTCACCGTTCTCATGATCATTGTAACTCCACGAGGTGAGATCTTGCATGGAGCCCCAGGCCGAGGGAGATTGACAGTTCTTTTGTGTTTCTTCCATTTGCAAATAATCGCACCAACTGTTGTCACCTTACATTTACATTTTAGTCATTTAGCAGACGCTCTTATCCAGAGCGACTTACAGTTAGTGAATACATATCTTATTTTTTATTTATTATTCTTTTTTATTTATTTTTATACTGGCCCCCCGTGGGAATCGAACCCACAACCCTGGCGTTGCAAACGCCATGCTCTATCAACTGAGCTACATCCCTGCCGGCCATTCCCTCCCCTACCCTGGACGACGCTGGGCCAATTGTGCGCCGCCCATGAGTCTCCCGGTCGCGGCCGGCTGCGACAGAGCCTGGATTCGAACCAGGATCTCTAGTGGCACAGTTAGCACTGCGATGCAGTGCCTTAGACCACTGCGCCACTGCGCCACTCAGGAGTTCTTCTCACCAAGCTGCTTGGCGATGGTCTTGTAGCCCATTCCAGCCTGGGAGCCAGAAATCTTTCTGATTGAGAGGGGGTCAAATACTTATTTCCCTCATTAAAATGCAAATCAATTTATAACATTTTTGACATGCGTTTTTCTGGATTTCTTTGTTGTTATTCTGTGTCTCAGTTCAAATAAACATACCATAAAAATTATAGACTGATCATTTCTTTGTCAGTGGGCAAACGTACAAAATCAGCAGGGGATCAAATACTTTTTTCCCTCACTGTAGGTCAGCAATGGGGAGTTACTGCTTCCTGCAAGAGCACAAAACGTGTAGGCTACATTTCAAGCGGTCTTTGAAAAGCCAGGCTTGAATATGCAAATATGTCAATAGGCAGAGGGGTAGCCTACATTGTCTAATTCTCCTCAGAAACCACTAAACCGAATTCTCAGAAACTTGGTATACAGCATTTATAGACCAAGATCTTTAAATTCATTATAAATGAAGTTCATATCTTAAATGCCATGACCGGTTGGGCTTGACATTTTCAAGTCTCTCTTGAAGGGAATGAAGCCCCCTGCTGGCCATGCATCTTAATACTCTACAATGTTTTGTGAAGTGTGCACTTGTCCACTACCAAGATGGATTCAAAAGTATAAAATTGGTGCGAGTACCAGAGATGAAGTTTAGACCCAGACAAAGACTTTCTGAGACCCAGACCAAGGACCACTTTAAATGGGGAAACGACAAGTAAACTCGTAGAATTCAGTACAGTAAGTATAGTTCAATACAGTAAGGTAGAGTATAGCTTTTGTTGAGTGCTCCAACTCCTTTCTGCCTCAAATGAGTCAACAGTGCGGATGTTGTCAGTGACCGCAGAGTTACAGGGTCAGGGAGTCAGAGGGCTAATCCTTAGGGAGAAATCCCGACCATCCAGCAGACCCAATCTGGTGAGATTTGTATTGAAGCAAGACAAAAACAACACTAACAAAACAACAATACACTCCTTCCCTTTTCACACGACTCAAATTGTGATTCATGCGTCCAAAAAAACAACAACACTGCCAGTTAAATAAAAATTAAACTAATCAGAATAACAAATAAGATTAGAATTACAACCCTTGATAACTCCATAAGGAAATAATTGTATCCCATAAGGTAATTCAAGGAATTGTTGGACACTAAGGAAGCTTTGTTGTAGACCGTTTAACACCAACTCTGTGTAGGGACCAGCTGAGTATAAGACTATCATCTGCATATAAATGATTGAGAGAGCTTCCTACTACCTGATCTATTTACAAGCATTTCCCTACACCCACAATAACATCTGCTAAATATGTGTGTGACCAATACAATTTGATTTGATGTTGTTTAACAAAAATATTAAAGAAACATGCACAGTTCATATAAGGAAATCAATCAATTGAAATAAATTCATTAGGCACAAATCTACACATATGCATCTGTTGGTCAGACACCTTTAAAAAAATGTAGGGGCGTGGATCAGAAAACCAGTCAGTATCTGGTGTGACCACCATTTGCCTCATGCAGCGCGATACATCTCCTTCGCATAGAGTTGATCAGGTTGTTGATTGTGGCCTGTGGAATGCTGTCCCACTCCTCTTCAATGGCTGTGCGTAGTTGCTGGATATTGACGGGAACTGGAACACGCTGTCGTACATGTCGATCCAGAGCATCCCAAACATGCTCAATGGGTGACATGTCTGGTAAGTATGCAGGCCATGGAAGAACTGGGACATTTTCAGCTTCCAGGAATTGTGTACAGATCCTTGCGACATGGGTCCTTGTATTACCATGCTGAAACATGAGGTGATGAATGGCACGACAATGGGCCTCGGGATCTCGTCACGGTATCTCTGTGCATTCAAATTGCCGTCGATTTAAAATACAATTGTGTTTGTTGTCCGTAGCTTATGCCTGCCCATACCATAACCACACCACCATGTTCACATTGTTGACATCAGGAAACCGCTCGCCCTCACTACGCCATACACGCTGTCTGCTATCTGCCCGGTACAGTTGAAACCGGGATTCATCCGTGAAGCGCACACTTCTCCAGCGTGCCAGTGGCCATCGAAGGTGAGCATTTGCCCACTGAAGTCGGTTACGACGCCAAACTGCAGTCAGTTCAAGACCCTGGTGAGGACGACGAGAACACAATGAGCTTCCCTGAGGCTGTTTCTGACAGTTTGTGCAGAAATTCTTCAGTTTGCACACCCATAGTTTCATCAGCTGTCCGGATGGCTGATCTCAGACGATCCCGCAGGTGAAGAAGCCGCATGTCGAGGTCCCGGGATGACGTGGTCTTCGTTTGTGATGCCGGTTGGACGTACTGCCAAATTAAAAACAACGGTTCTAAAACAACGGCTTATGGTAGGTAAATGAACATTCAATTATCTGGCAACAGCTCTGGTGGACATTCCTGCAGTCAGCTTGCCAATTGCACGCTCCCTCAACTTGAGACATCTGTGGCTTTGTGTTGTGTGTCAAAACATTTTAGAGAGGCCTTTTATTGTCCCCAGCACAAGGTGCACCTGTGTAATGATATTGCTGTTTAATCAGCTTCTTGATATGCCACACCTGTGAGGTGGATGGATTATCTTGGCAAGGACAAATGCTCACTAACAGGGATGTGAACAATTTGTTCACAAATTGAGAGAAATAAGCTTTTAGTGGTTATGAATTTTTTGGGGGATCTTTTATTTAAGCTCATGAGAATTTTTTTTTTTACATGTTGCATTGATTTTTCTTCAGTATATTATTATTTCCACCGCTACTCCTGCAGCTTTTATGCTTAACATACCTTTTCAACTTTATAACATGCATAGGTTTAACTTGAGTTGCTTACTTTTTTATTTTTGATACTCATCATACTTTTGAAAATATAAGCACTTAAATATGCTAAACTATTTTTACATGATACACACTCCAAACCAACTTTAAAATGTGCAGAACACTCCAAATTACAAACTACTAACCACACAACTACTGACCAGAACCACTCAAATACAGACCACAACTACTGACCACAATCACAGACCACAACTACTGACAACAGTAGTCAGCAGTTGTGTGGTAGATTCACAACTACAGAATATATATAGACTAATCAACGTTAATAAATAGGCTATGGACATGTTGCGTGTATTTGTATCCATTTTAATGATTGTCAATTTCATCTTCAAATATCGCATAGCTGTCTCTCCCCTTCATAATTTCCTTGTCAATTCGTTCTTATAGCCAACTTTCGGTAGGCCTAGGTTTTTTTATAAACGTTTTTAAGGGAAGAATAAATATTAGCTCTTTTGTACGACACGCTGGTGGCTGGTCCTTTTACGGGAGTGTGCGTGTGTGAGTTCTCTGATTATTTTATAGGCCATTCAGAAAGTTTCCTAAAGTAGCATGTCTGGACTCCATCACTATAATAAGAATCAAACTCTCCTATCATGATTTAATCTTGTAAAAGGCCTATTTTCAGTAGCTTAGGCTACATTATTTATTTCATTATGGCGTCCTCTCTTTGAAGAACATACGCAAATGCCACTGCCATCGAATGACCGCAGCAGAAGGGTTTGTGACTTTATGCGAATATTTCGGGAAAAGTGGGAGAATACCATTGGACTTCGTGTGAGTGGTTTTGTCAGTCGAAATAGGATCCGTATTACATTTTTGTATATGTAGAAAAGCCAACAGACAAGGACAAGATAGGCATATATCTTTATTTTTTTATAATAATAATATTGTAATGCGTTATTGTTGTCAATACATAAATGCAACAGATCCTCTCCAACCTGGCATTCCTTTAATTTGTATACCAGACTTATATTTATAGGTAATAAATTGAGTAACACTTTTGAGTCTGATATGCGCCAATCCTCCACCACACCTTCTGAATGGTTATGTCGGTGGCCGTGTACATTGCCCTCTCCAATTACTGTCACCTCAAATTCCAAAACCGTCACAGCCCTAGCCAATGTTTTACATGATCAATATAAAATGTTCTGCTTGTCATTGTATCTAAGCATGCATATTACAATCTACAACATTATCTTTCAGAAGTTACATTATCTTTCTTCAACTAATGGCCAATAGAAAGTAGAACAATAATCATCAGGCAATTCAAACTTGTATAAAGAATCATTAGACAAGTGTTGCCACAACTAACTACCAATCTATATACTGCCTGTCATTCTGTTGACCTTTCATTGACCCTGACCTCTGACCTTTAACATTCTGGCTGGGTCTGTTCCACTCTGTGACCTCACTGCCTGGCTTCCTCTGAAAGGTTGTCCCTGTAACCAGACTCGGGTGACGAAAGGTCAAGGGGTGTGGTGATCCCAACCCCCTCAGCACAGACACAGCTATATTTAACCGGGTAGACAGTTACCCTTATGTGCTAATCTAGGATCAGTGTACTCATCCACTTCACTATAAAGATCAGTGTCTCTTAAGATCAGTGTCTAATGGAAATGTTGTCCTATTCCTTTATTTAGCCCAGGGGTTGAGGGGAAAAGAGGAGGGGTGAAAGGGGAGAGGCTATATGGACACGCCTGGTGCTCAAATTGATGATGTATGTCGCGCAGCTGAGAGTTAAGTGGAGACGAATGAATTCTGTTTAGTCAGTTGTCCTGATGAGCCCATCCCAGCTAGCTATTTATAGCAACGAAAATCCACTTTTTCTAACTGAAAGACGATTCCCTGAGCCTACCCGTAATGTTGCACAACGATTTAAGTCAATAAGTCATTGTTTTAATCAAAGTATTATATATTTGGGCTTGAACAGGGAATTCCGAAGTTATGAACTTGGTATTTTTCCATATCTATGCTGTGTGTTTCATGATAAAATGACGTACATTTATATCTGACTATACGAGTCTTGCGAGGGATGGCTTTAGCACAGAGTTTCTAAACCCAGAGCCGCAACATCACAAGACTTCCGGGAACGCTTGCGAAACAGACCAAGCAGACCAGGTTTGGAGTTTGAGAAGTGAATGAAAGGAGAAATTCTTCCTTAGTTGTTAATTTTCGCAATCGAAAGCACAATGTAAAATGTGATGTTTATTTCGATGGGCGAGGGAGAAATAACTTGTAGTATTGGTCACCATCTGGCTGTCACCGTGAAATGCTAATTAGCTCATGTAACGATAAGCCGGTGTGAATGACCAGTGCAACAATGTTGTATCGAGGTGCTTCCCACTGTTGCTTCCCACCGGGCAACTGTATCGCATGTCGCTGGCAGGAGCTAACGTGGCCAATTTGTTCCATCTCACTTCATGTTATTTTGAGTAGGATAGCAGCCTAAACACTAAATAACTTGTAATGTTGGTAGTAAACATGTCATTATCACCATGATACAGTCTGCTCAATGGGGAGAGTTTGCGCTGCAAGCCGGCAACACAACACGAAGTGTCCTTTGCTCCCACTTGCAGAGCACTAACAATTACTCTGATAAAAACGGAATGATACTGAACACTCTCCCAAGTCCCAACTTTGGCAGACAAGTTAAAAATTCGCGCTGAAGTTTCTAGCCACAAACATAATATAGCTAGTTGGGTTTTTCTTTGTACTATTTTCTACATTGTAGAATAATGGTGAAGACATAAACTATGGAATTATGTAGTAACCATAATTTTTATTTTTTTTACAAATCAAAATATATGTTATATTTTAGATTTTTCAAAGTGGCAACCCTTTGCCTTGTTGACAGCTTTGCACACTCTTGGCATTCTCCCAACCAGCTTCATGAGGAATGCTTTTCCAACCGTCTTGAAGGAGTTCCCACATATGCTGAGCACTTGTTGGCTGCTTTGGCTCCCAAACCATCTCAATTGGGTTGAGGCCGGGTGATTGTGGAGGCCAGGTCATCTGATTCAGCACTCCATCACTCTCGATCTTGGTCAAATAGCCCTTACACAGTCTGGAGGTATGGTTTGGATCAAACAAATGATAGTCCAACTAAGCGCAAACCAGATGGGATGGCATATCGCTGCAGAATGCTGTGGTAGCAATGCTGGTTAAGTGTGCCTTGAATTCTAAATAAATCACTGACAGTGTCACCAGCAAAGCACACCATCACACTACCTCCTCCGTCCTTCTACGGTTGGAATCACACATGCGGAGATCATCCTTTCACCTTCTCTGCATCTCACAAAGGCACGGCGGTTAGAACCAAAAATATCAAATTTGGACTCATCAGACCAAAAGACAGATTTCCACCGGTCTAATGTCCATTGCTTGTGTTTCTTGGCCCAAGCAAGTCTCTTCTTCTTAGTGGTGTCCATTAGTAGTGGTTTCTTTGCAGCAAAGATCTGATTCACACAGTCTCCTCTCAACAGCTGATGTAGATGTGTCTGTTACTTGAACTCTGAAGCATTTATTTGGGCTGCAATCTGAGGTGCAGTTAACTCTAATGAATTTATCCTCTGCAGCAGAGGTAACTCTGGGTCTTCATTTCCTGTGGCGGTCCTCATGAGAGCCAGTTTCATCATAGCGCTTGATTGTCTTTGCGACTGCACTTGAAGAAACTTTAGAAGTTCTTGAAATGTTCCAGATTGACTGATCTTCATGTCTTAAAGTAATGGACTGTCGTTTCTCTTTGCTTATTCGAGCTGTTCTTGCCATAATATTGACTTGGTCTTTTACCAAATAGGGCTATGTTCTGTATACCACCCCTACCTTGTCACAACACAACTGATTGGCTCAAACACAAGAAGGAAAGAAATTCCACAAATTAACTTTTACAAAGGCACACCTGTTAATTGAAATGCATTCCAGGTGACTACCTCATAAAGCTGGTTGAGAGAATGCCAAGAGTGTGCAAAGCTGTCATCAAGGCAAAGGGTGGCTACTTTGAAGAATCTAAAATATTACATTTTGATTTGTTTAACACTTTTTTGGTTACTACATGATTCCATGTGTTATTTCATAGTTTTGATGTCTTCACTATTATTCTACAATGTAGAATAAAAGGAAAAATAAAGAAAAACCCTTGAATGAGTAGGTGTGTGCCAATCAGAGCGGGAGGGCCCTTTTCCCACGCAAAAACGAAAGTGAAACTTAAGAAAAATATATTGTATGTAGCCTGGGCACTATCTTTTTCAGCTAAATTTCCTGCCAACGGTCAGCCAAACCCCGCCAGTGGCTGACTGGTGCTGTCTTTTTAGGGTAGTAGCAACACAATTACATGAACAGAGACTCATTAGCATTGAAACATGTTTTATAACTTTCTCTATCAGTTTAACTGCATCTAAAATGTTGCTAGTGTCATTCCATATACATTTGAGAATTGAACATCCTGAAGATAATGCATTGCAACTTCCTCAGCTATAATGTTATGTCTGAAATCTTAAGGGTCATATAAGATCACAAACAAGGACACTGCTGCAAGGATTGTAAATGTTGTGTAAAAGCAAATTGATCTTTGCTTGATCAAATATAGCGTGTGGAACAGAGTTTGTAGTGTACGGCCTTGCTAGTTTACTCCTCCTCTCTCCCCCCTGTCCTGTCCATCCCTCTCCTTTTTTATTTGCATTTGAACTTGCTATGTAAATACGTTTAATTGTGCCAATACAGGCAGTAAAAAAAAAATAATCTACATCTCATCATTCTCATCCATTCCTCCAGGCCCCAGTAGGGATGGTACCATTGGCGAGGACACCATCCGCGCGTCGCTGATCTCGGCGGTGAGCGACAAGCTTCGCTGGAGGATGAAGGAGGAGATGGACCGGGCGCAGGCCGAGTTGGACGCACTGAAGAGGACCGAGGAGGACCTGAAGAAGGGACACCAGAAACTGGAGGAGATGGTCTCACGGCTGGACCAGGAAGTGGTGAGGGGGGATATAGGGATATATTAGTCACATTTATCTTCTATTCGGTCTTTCTCCTTTCCTCTCTCATTCACTCTAGGTCCTTTCCTATTCATCTCTCTTTATCTCTCTCTCATTCTCTTTCACTCTCTTTTTCATTCTCTTATTCTCTCCAATTAATATTCCGTCCATAGAAATAGAATCATTCTAATAAGTCATTCTAATTTTATTATTCTGTCTCTCCTCGCTCTTCACCCAAGTTCTATCAAGTATAACCTGTAGGTCCCCAAGTTCTCTCAAGTATTACCTTAATGAATTGTTTGGTGGAAAGGAACATTGTGTGTGTGTGCGTACTGTTCATGTGTTAATTCCTCTGTGTGTGTGTGTGTGTGTGTGTGTGCAGGCGGAGGTGGACAGGAACATCGACCTACTGAAGCGTAAGGACGAGGAGCTGAGCGAGGCGCTGGAGAAGATGGAGAACCAGTCGGAGAACAACGACATCGACGATGTAATCGTGCCCACGGCGCCGCTCTACAAGCAGATCCTCAACCTGTACGCTGAGGAGAATGCCATCGAGGACACCATCTTCTACCTGGGAGAGGCGCTGCGCCGCGGGGTCATAGACCTGGAGGTGTTCCTCAAGGTGAGGGTTGGGAAACACGCATACAAACACACACAGGTGAAGCATATACAGTGGCTTGCAAAAGTATTCACTCCCCTTGACATTTTTCCTATTTTGTTGCCTTACAACCTGGAATTAAAATGGACTATTATCTTTGGTCTCTTTGTTGCCTCTCTGATTAATGAATTTCAACAAGCATTTTGCTACGGCTGGCCATGCTTTCCACCTGGCTACCACTACCCCGGCCACCAGCTCTGCACCCTCCGCTGCAACTTGCCCATGCCCCCCCCCCGCTTCTCCTTCACACAAATCCAGACAGCTGATGTTCTGAAAGAGCTGCAAAATCTGGACCCCTACAAATCATCTGGGCTAGACAATCTGGACCCTTTCTTTCTAAAACTAGCCGCCGAAATTGTCGCAACCCCTATTACTAGCCTGTTCAACCTCTCTTTCGTAACGTCTGAGATCCCCAGAGATTGGAAAGCTGCCGCGGTCATCCCCCTCTTCAAAGGGGGTGACACTCTAGATCCAAACTGTTACAGACCCATATCCATCCTGCCCTGCCTTTCAAAAGTTTTTGAAAGCCAAGTTAACAAACAGATCACCGACCATTTCGAATCCCACCGTACCTTCTCCGCTATGCAATCCGGTTTCCGAGCTGGTCATGGGTGCACTTCAGCCACGCTCAAGGTCCTAAACGATATTATAACCGCGATCGATAATAGACAGTAGTGTGCAGCCGTTTTCATTGACCTGGCCAAGGCTTTCGACTCTGTCAACCACCGCATTCTTATTGGCAGACTAAATAGCCTTGGTTTCTCAAATGACTGCCTCGCCTGGTTCACCAACTACTTCTCAGATAGAGTTCAATGTGTCAAATCGGAGGGCCTGTTGTCTGGACCTATGGCAGTCTCTATGGGGGTGCCACAGGGTTCAATTCTTGGGCCAACTCTTTTCTCTGTGTATATCAATGATGTCGCTGTTGCTGCTGGTGACTCTCAGATCCACCTCTACGCAGACGACACCATTTTGTATACATCTGGCCCTTCATTGGACACTGTGTTAACAAACCTCCAAACGAGCTTCAATGCCATACAACACTCCTTCAGTAGCCTCCAACTGCTCTTAAACACTAGTAAAACTAAATGCATGCTCTTCAACCGAACGCTGCTTGCACCCGCCCACCCGACTAGAATCACTACTCTCGACGGGTCTGACCTAGAGTATGTGGACAACTACAAATACCTAGGTGTCTGGTTAGACTGTAAACTCTCCTTCCGGACTCACATTAAGAATCTCCAATCCAAAGTTAAATCTAGAATCGGTTTCCTACTTCGCAACAAAGCCTCCTTCACTCATGCTGCCAAACATGCCCTCGTAAAACTGACTATCCTACCGATCCTTGACTTCGGCGATGTCATTTACAAAATAGCCTCCAACACTCTACTCAGCAAATTGGATGTAGTCTATCACAGTGCCATCCGTTTTGTCTCCAAAGCCCCATATACTACCCACCACTGTGACCTGTACGCTCTTGTTGGCTGGTCCTCACTACATATTCGTCGCCAAACCCACTGGCTCCAGGCCATCTATAAATCACTGCTAGGCAAATCCCCGCCTTATCTTAGCTCATTGGTCACCATAGCAACACCCACCCGTAGTATGCGCTCCAGCAGGTATATCTCACTGGTCATCCCCAAAGCCAACACCTCCTTTGGCCGCCATTCCTTCCAGTTCTCTGCTGCCAATGACTGGAACAAATTGCAAAAATCTCTGAAGCTGGAGACGCTTATCTCCCTCACTAACTTTAAGCATCAGTTGTCAGAGCACCTTACCGATCACTGCACCTGTACACAGCCCATCTGAAATTAGCCCGCCCAACTACCTCATCCCTATATTGTTATTTATTTTGCTCATTTGTACCCCAGTATCTCTATTTGCACATCATCTCTTGCACATCTATCATTCCAGTGTTAATACTAATTGTAATTATTTTGCACTATAGCCTATTTATTGCCTTACCTCCATAACTTGCTACATTTGCACACACTGTATATATATATTTTTTTCTGTTGTATTTTTGACTTTGTTTTGTTTTACCCCATATGTAACTCTGTGTTGTTTTTATCGCACTGCTTTGCTTTATCTTGGCCAGGTCGCAGTTGTAAATGAGAACTTGTTCTCAACTGGCTTACCTGGTTAAATAAAGGTGAAATAAATAAATAAAATGCCCTCCTTTCCTGGTCCGCGAGTTTTGGTGGGCGGCCCTCTCTTGGCAGGTTTGTTGTGGTGCCATATTCTTTCAAATGTTTTGTAATGGATTTAATGGTGCACCGTGGGATGTTCAAAGTTTCGTATATTTTTTTATAACCCAACCCTGATCTGTACTTCTCCACGACTTTGTCCCTGACCTGTTTGGAGAGCTCCTTGGTCTTCATGATGCCGCTTGCTTGCTGGTGCCCCTTGCTTAGTGGTGTTGCAGACTCTGGGGCCTTTCAGAACAGGTGTATATATACTGAGATCATGTGACAGATCATGCGACACAGATTGCACAGAGGTGGACTTTATTTAACTAATTATGTGACTTCTGAAGGTAATTGGTTGCACCAGATCTTATTTAGGGACTTCATAGCAAAGGGGGTGAATACATATGCACGCACCACTTTTCCGTTATTTATTGTTTAGAATTTTTTTTAACAAGTTATATTTTTCATTTCACTTCACCAATTTGGACTATTTTGTGTATGTCCATTACATGAAATCGAAATCCATTTGAAATTGCAGGTTGTAATGCAACAAAATAGGAAAAACGCCAAGGGGGATGAACTTTTGCAAAGCACTGTACACACTCACTCAAACAAACTACACGCACACCTTTCCATAAAGATCATGGGGAGCCACTAGACATTGTGCCCTCGTCTGTCTTCTCTAACGCGCTCTCCCCCTTTCTCTCTCTCTCCTGTTACAGCATGTGCGTCTGCTCTCCCGAAAGCAGTTCCAGCTGCGAGCCCTCATGCAGAAAGCACGCAAGACTGCCGGCCTTAGTGACCTCTACTGAGCCCGCGGACACCCACACCCATACACACTCCCTTTCTCCCAGTCTCTCCCTCTGTACAGCTCCTCCTCTCTATATATGTCTTTCTGTCTCTCTCTCTCTGTCTGTCCTCCTCTCCTCTCTAAAAGACGTGCCCTAAAACTCTGAAAAGAGCTAACATCTAATTTGTATTGTTTGTTGATTCAAACATCCCCTAAACAAGCATCTAGTTGGATAACCAAAATGGAAAATATGCAGTTTGATATGGAGCAAATGTCTGCAAATATGCATTTTTTAAATTAATATTGGCAGCCATATGCTTCCATAGTCACAATGTTGGAGTGGTGTGAGGTGGGAGAGTATGTGCTCTGACATTCAGTGTGACAGTTCCTGGTGTGAGTTTGTGCTACTTATCTCTCTGTCCCGCTGTAAACGAAAGCTTACGCTCTGATATAAACATACGTCTCAACTAGGGATGTGCATCTCTCCTTTCATGAAAGATTCTAGATACATGGACTCTGATACGATACAGGAACGATGCCTTTTAGTTTGAAAAGATTCAGTGCGATTCGGTTTGATTAGGGGTGCGAATTGATGTGATTTGGTTAGATACGATACGCTTCGATGCACTAAAATGTTTTGCATGAACACATTCATTTTCCATCTTAAAGTAATATCCGCTGCTGTTGGGATGACTTCTCTAAGCTGAGTGGCCCTGTGTGTGTGTGTGTGTCAATGGTGTGTGTAGGCACCTGAGCTGAGCAATAGGGCAGACTGAGCATCTACCACCCCACTATCAGATTAGGGGTGTGGGGCAATTGTCCCGCCACTTTTTATCAGACATCACCATCACCCACTGATTAACTTGTCATTTTTGCAGATAAAAAATGTATGAGCTAGTACTATGTCAATATTTATCTTTAGAAATTAACATGGCATTTAGCCAATTAATATAATGTAGCTTTGGATTTTACCTTGTCTCAAAAGCAAATGGTTTGGACCGTTAATCGTCGCAAAAATGATTGCTGTCCATTATGAAGTTACCCTGTTCATTTAAAAATGACCAAATACACTGAATGTTTAAAGCAAAACTACCAACTGAACTGAAGGAGAGGACGCATCAATTGTCACAACAGATAAGAGGTATTTTTTAAATATAACAATATGGAGTAAAAAAAAACATTTGAACTTGTGATTTGAATCGGTTTTCTGACCAATTCCTGCTTAAATCGGTTTTCTGACCAATGTATGATGCATGCTTAATTTGGATCGCTTTGGGATCCTGCAGACCGATGCACTGGTATCTTAAACATTTGAACCAAGGACCAATGCGAATCATTACATCCCTAGACTCAACCTTTTAGAAAATGACAAGGGTTCATCTAGTAGGAGCATGCTTTCTCAGAGCAGGGTCGGGTTCATGTTGGCACAAAACCGTTTGGAAACCTTTGGAGGTACAACCTGAATGATCTATTGTTTGTATAAAAATAGGAATATTGGCAGCCATTTGCTCCATATCCAACTGCATCAATGCCGAATGAGGCAAGCAGGCGACCCTGGCTTGTTCTCCCAGTCGCCCTCCTCTTTATCTCGAATATTCTGTCAATATTGCTCCCATTGGCATCTGGAACAATTTGAGAAACGGCTTTCCATGTTAGCTGTTGAGGATGATCCTTCAGTCTGCGTCGTGTTTCTTATGACACTCAACAGACAATGTTTTCAAAGTTTCGCAACGGAGAAGGAAAATGTGTAGTCTCTTCCTCTTATAGTCCGTTTTCTTCTGTTTGGT
This sequence comes from Coregonus lavaretus, assembly GCF_964263955.1. Classification (NCBI taxonomy): domain Eukaryota; kingdom Metazoa; phylum Chordata; class Actinopteri; order Salmoniformes; family Salmonidae; genus Coregonus; species Coregonus lavaretus. The sequence goes on along the minus strand of NC_139996.1, from coordinate 58,429,049 downwards.
GGCCTAATGAGCAGAACCCTGATGGTCACTGTCGATCATGCCCATTGTTTCTCAAAAGACTCCCCTCAGCCCCTGTACAGTGTCTGTATGTTCATGTTTGAATGGTGTCACTTTCTATTCAAAGGCGTCAAAAATAAAATTGTAGATTTTTTCTCTTGCTTCACTTAGTTTATTTTTCTGTCTACTTCAAGTTTTCAGCTGTTCTAAGAGATTAATGTATTTCTTTACCCTTTCGATTTAAATACAAAGGTTGTGAATCAGATAAATGTTTTTTTTTTTTTTTTTTTTCTTCAACTAATCAGAAATGTACTTATATCAAGTATGTAGACCGGTCTCTTTTTAAATTAGCTTTTACTAAATGCGCTTTGAATTGTATGATATGCTGTTATTTTTTTCAGTTTAGTTTCATTTTCAACAATAGACCATCTGTTCTTTTATCTGTAGAATTATGTAAATCAGCACAATAAAAAGAGTGGTTTGACAAAAATGACTCCTGTGGTGGTTCACTTTGGTGATGGTGTAGGTCTAACACACGTGTACCCTTTTCACACTGTCATGCTGAGCAGCCCCCCCCCAAAAAAAAAAAAAATCATTCGCCTGGTAAGGCTGACCATTGGTCGTTTTTGTAATAACACAAGGTTCATATCTGACTTGATAACCCAGAGCCCATGGTTGTTGTATGCAAAGCGACTATCATGTTTTAGTTCTACAGTTGTATGTGTGATGTGTAATAATATGGACCCTAGCATTGATATCCCACCCACCAACCTCCGCTGAGAGGAAAGAGTAGGGACCTCCATTTCACCTCATTGAATGAGATCCCTAATCTGCAAATGTGTAAATCCCTGCCTCGGAACAATTCAATAATTATCGGCTGAAATTCTAACACGTAAACACAACTACCATACAGGCATAACACACACGGAGAGAGACAAAACAGATGCTTGTTTCATCATCCTGGTAGTTTTATTTGGTTGGTGGAGTAAATTGGATCGTACGTACATCCAGATGGCACAGGGGGCTCTTTACAAGTGTTCATTTTGGCAGCTATTTTAGATTTCGTCTTAGTCTTAAAATACTTTTTAGACATTTCGTCCTGCGTTAGTTTTAGTTATCAGTCGACTTTAAAATGTCCATTAGCCTCACGTGGTAGTCTTGTCACATTTCCGTAGACTAAAATGAAAAGTAATTTGTATTAGTCATCGTTCTTTTCCAGTGTATCTCGTTATCAAAGTTTTAGTCAGGAAAAATAGGTAATTGAGTATTTTGTCATAGTATTATTGCTGACGAAATTAACACTGCGCTTTACAATTTGAGATCTTTCTGCACGCCCCACAGGGTCTCGGCGCTGTTGATCAGCTGCTTCTCTTCCTCGGGCTTCAGGGACATGTTGATGACGTCAGTCAGACCACTGTTGCCCAGCACGCACGGCACGCTGAGGAACACCTCATCTTTCACACCGTGCATCCCCTGAGAGGGAGGGAAGGAGAGAGACTGATTAGGGACGGAACACAGGTGGAGTGGCGGTGGGTGTATTATTAGTGTGTGTGTCTCAAGTCCATACATCTGTGATCTTGACCTGTTTGACAGTGGTTGGTCCAAATAAAACTATCAGATATGTCTGTATTTATGTATAAAGAAGAGCCAACTTAATCCTTACATCTTCAGTCATAACACACATTAGGTATACACTTTAGCATATAGTTTTCTTGAAAAACATGGACTACTCTTGCATGTCGGCTTGAGACTTATGCTATTTAAAAAAACATTCATATAAATACTTTATTTGCGAGTGCTGACCATCTTTTTCATTCAAGTTGAGTTAGCCTACTGCTATGCTACAACAACCAAAGATCCATCGATCTTCTTTAAACCCTCTTAGACCTAAAGGTTTTTGGCCCGTTTGGTACCATCTACTCTTCTGTATTCTTTCCCTGATTGGAACCATCAGGAGTGTTATGGATTCAGCACACTCTTAGCTACAAGTAGTATGGTAGTACCAAAATGAATGCACTCACTGTAAGTAACTCTGGATAAGACTGTCTGCTATAAAATGACAAATGTAAATATATGGCATCAACACACATTTAGAGCATGGCAGGATGGACTTCTTACCTGGACCAGGGTGGACACGGGGTGAACTTTGTGGAGGTTCTTCAGGATGCTCTCAATCAGGTCAGCGACAGACATGCCGATAGCCCAGGAGGTGTAACCCTTCAGCTTGATGACCTCATAGGCACTATATGACACAGAGAGACATGAGGAGAGGAGTTAGAAAGGAACAGCCAGGATATACAAGCATATTTGTATAATAGATATATACAAATACCTTTAAACACATCTCTATAACATATATGTAACCTTCATAACACCTTTTACACACACCTCTAACCTATAACGCCTTTATACACACTTCTTTCATATACAGTATAAGGTAGGTTTAACCTTTATAACAGCTTTATACACACCTCTTTAACCTGTATAAGGTAGGTGTAAACTTATAAGATCTTTATAACACATTTAAACTAATTTCATAGGAAACGTGAGTAGTTTTTCCTATTGTGAATGCTAAGAACTACTCAGGAAAATATATTTTGATAACAGCAGGGACAAATGCCATGAAACTAGTTATGAAGTGGATTGTGAATTACTTGTAATAACTTGTAATTAATAGTAATACCTTTACAGTCTGCAGCATTGCATAACAACAACTTAACTGCTTTAGACCCAGATGCAGGTGTAGTAAACGCATAAGACAATGGCGTAGTCTACCTACTGTGCTAGTAGTCCCAGCATGTCTGGCTCCTAGCCTCAGGCCAAATTCCATCCTCATTCCTCCAAGCTCCATTGGATTTGATTGGGAGTGAAGTAATTTATACTCTACTTCCATCATTGTGGAAGGAATAATGGTCTCGGGCTGTTTTTCATAGTTCAGGCTCCTTAGTTCCAGTGAAGGGAAATCTTAATGCTACAGCATACAATGACATTCTAGACGATTCTGTGCTTTCAACTTTCTGGCAACAGTTTGAGGAAGGCCCTTTCCTGTTTCAGCATGACAATGCCCCCGTGCACAAAGCGAGGTCCGTACAGAAATGGTTTGTCGACATCGGTGTGGAAAGACTTGACTGGCCTGCACAGAGCCCTGACTTGGAACATAGAATGCAGGCCTAATCGCCCAACATCCGTGCCCGACCTCACTAATGCTCTTGATTTTGGAATGAGATGTTTGACGAGCAGGTGTCCACATAATTTTGGTCATGTAGTGTAGTTGAACAGATGGCGATGTGTGTTTATAAGACTCACCCATCGACCACCATCTTGTGGACATGCTTCCAGTCCTCCTTGTCTGCGTCTGTGCCCATGTGTGGGTTCAGGCCCTTCAGGGAAACACCGGCAACGTTCACGCCGCTCCATACGGGCACTGGGAGAAAGAAAAGAGACAGGCATCCAGTCAGTTACCTATCTGTCATAGATACCAATGTCCATGAAGGTTTTCCACAATATGGTATGGACAGACAGACAGACTGTTCCGGAGTGGAGTGGATTTGAAGCCATAGCCTACATACCGCTGGAGTCTCCGTGCTCTCCAATGATCCAGCCGTGGCAGCTGGAGGGGTGAAGGTGTAGCTTCTCGCCCATCAGGTGGCGGAAACGACCGGAGTCCAGGTTGGTGCCGGAGCCGATGACGCGGTGACGGGGGAAACCACTCAGCTTCCAGGCCACGTAGGTCAGGATGTCAACTGGAATGGGGGGAGGAGAGAAAGGAGAAGGGGGCGTTACAAACGTTATCACAATTTGAGTTAAGAAAACAAACCCTAACCATACCCCTAACATTATGCCTAAACCTTACATTTGTATTTGTATAAATGTTCACTATATAGCCAGCGTTGACTTTGCAGCTTGGAGTATGGAACGAAAGGGAGGAGGGGTGACACATTTTGGCCGAGTTGTCAGCAAAGGACCATGCAGTTGTTCCTGATAATGTAACCTGACCCTGGAGAGCTACGGAGTGAGCAGGCCAGCACTAATATCTTATTGAAACCTGTCAATGACTTCGCACAATGTTAGAGTAATAATCAAGTCACCGGACCATGTTGAATCTCTCTCTCTCTCTCTCTCTCTCTCCCCCTCTCCCTCTCCCTCTCCCTCTCCCTCTCCCCCTCCCTCCCTCCCTCCCTCCCTCCCTCACCGGGGTTGGAGACGACCAGCAGGATGGCGTTGGGGCTGTACTTGACGATCTGGGGGATGATGAACTTGAAGATGTCGACGTTGCGCTGCACCAGGTTCAGACGGCTCTCGCCCTCCTGCTGACGAGCACCGGCGGTGATCACCACCACCTTGGAGTGGGCGGTCGTACTGTAGTCTGGAGTGGGGGAGGACCCACACACAATGTAACCAGGGTTTGATTATATAACAGTGGGCAACTCAAGGTAAGGTGCACATTAAACACACACAAATACAACCTAGGGTTCCGAGCACCCCCACAACAAATCAGTGTGTGTGTGCACAACTTGTTTGTGCATATGTGTGTTTGTTTGTGTATTTGTGTGTGTGCACAACACGTTTGTGCGTGTGTGTGTTAGTGTGAGTGCGCATAAGTGTTTGACTCCTCACTCACCCTTATTGCCCACAATCTTGTGGGTCTTGCAGAAGAGGCTGCCATGCTGCAGGTCCATGACCTCACCCTTCAGCTTATCCTCCATCACGTCAATTAGGCACAGCTCATCGCACAGGTCCTAGTCAACACATGCAAACAAGGCTTGTTAGGGTTCAGGAATATACTCCATATAGAAAAGTCTATGGATATATTTAAGAGGTCGGTTTCCTGGACACAAGTTAAAGGCTAAATCTTAGCCTAAAAACCTATTTCACCATAGAAACTGCTTTTTTGTCCCAGATGAGGCTTAATCTGTGTCGGGGGAAACTGGCCCTATAAGTCCGCTCCATTTTACCACAACATTTAATCAAACCAAATACACAGTACATTTCAGACATGGAATGCAACGCAATGTGCTTGACAAAAAAATGTTACAAAAAAATTTGAACGACTAAAAAGCACCCTAAGGAAAAGCAAAGCTAAAATGGTGTGTTTTCAGAATTATTTTAATGATGTCCACAGTTTCGGCCCCCCTCAGGTTCTCTGGCAGGCTAATCCACAGGCTGGGGGCATAATAACTAAAGGCTGCCTCTCCATGCCTCTTGGTCCTAGGCTTTGGGATAGTTAAAAGGCCTGTGCCAGAGGACCTGAGGGACCTACTGTGTACATAAGTTAAAAGTATGTCTGACATGTATTGGGGTGCACAATCGTGGATTGATTTACAAACCAACAGAAGAATCTTAAAATTAATTCTAAAACTCACAGGCAGCCAGTGCAGAAACCTTAAAACCGGTGTAATGTGTGCTCTCCGACAGGTCTTGGTCAGTACCCGTGCTGCAGCATTCTGTATGTTTTGCAGTTGACCAATGGCTTTCTTGTGTAGACCAGACAGGAGAGTATTACAGTAGTCAAGCCTGCTTGTAATAAAAGCATGGATGAGTCTCTCTGTATCAGCCTGAGAGTGAAACGGCCGCACCTTGGCAATATTCCTCAGGTGGTAAAAAGCTATTTTCGTAATTCGAAATTGAGTTCAGCATCTAAAATGACACATCGTTTTTTTTACCTGGAGTTTGATCTTTATTGCCCTTGAATTAAAATGTGCGGCCTTGTCCCATCCAAGTCTTTAAATCACTAAAACAGTCTAATAATTTATCTGTGAAGCTAAAATCCTCTGGTGACACAGAAATGTAAAGTTGTGTATCGTCTGCGTAGCAATGAAAATCAATGCTGTACGTTCTGATAACGCTGCCAAGGGGTAACATACTGTAAATAAACTGAACACAATTGTGATATGTACAGTTGAAGTCGGATGTTTACATACACTTTGGTTGGAGTCATTAAAACTCGTTTTTCAACCACTCCACAAATTTCTTGTTAACAAACTATAGTTTTGGCAAGTTGGTTAGGACATCTACTTTGTGCATGACACAAGTAATTTTTCCAACAATTGTTTACAGACAGATTATTTTACTTATAATTCACTGTATCACAATTCAGTGGGTCAGAAGTTTACATACACTAAGTTGACTGTGCCTTTAAACAGCTTGGAAAATTCCAGAAAATGATGTCATGGCTTTAGAAGCTTCTGATAGGCTAATTGACATCATATGAGTCAATTGGAGGTGTACCTGTGGATGTATTTCAAGGCCTACCTTCAAACTCAGTGCCTCTTTGCTTGATATCATGGGAAAATCAAAAGAAATCAGCCAAGACCTAAGAAAAAAAATTGTAGACCACCACAAGTCTGGTTCATCCTTGGGAGCAATTTCCAAACGCCTGAAGGTACCACGTTCATCTGTACAAACAATAGTACGCAAGTATAAACACCATGGGACCACGCAGCCGTCATAATGCTCAGGAAGGAGACGCGTTCTGTCTCCTAGATATGAACGTACTTTGGTGCGAAAAGTGCAAATTGATCCCAGAACAACAGCAAAGGACCTTGTGAAGATGCTGGAGGAAACAGGTACACAAGTATCTATATCCACAGTAAAACGAGTCCTATATCGAAATAACCTGAAAGGCCGCTCAGCAAGGAAGAAGCCACTGCTCCAAAACTGCCATAAAAAAGCCAGACTACGGTTTGCAACTGCACATGGGGACAAAGATCGTACTTCTTGGAGAAATGCCCTCTTGTCTGATTAAACAAAAATAGATCTGTTTGGCCATAATGACCATTGTTATGTTTGGAGGAAAAAGGGGGTGGCTTGCAAGCCGAAGAACACCATCCCAACCGTGAAGCATGGGGGTGGCAGCATCATGCTGTGGGGGTGCTTTGCTGCAGGAGAGACTGGTGCACTTCACAAAATAGATGGCATCATGACGAAGGAAAAATGTGGATATATTGAAGCAACATCTCAAGACATCAGTCAGGAAGTTAAAGCAAATGGGTCTTCCAAATGGACAATGACCCCAAGCATACTTCCAAAGTTGTGGCAACATGTCTTAAGGACAACAAAGTCAAGGTATTGGAGTGGCCATCACAAAGCCCTGACCTCAATCCTATAGAACATTTGTGGGCAGAACTGAAAAAGCGTGTGTGAGCAAGGAGGCCTACAAACCTGACTCAGTTACACCAGCTCTGTCAGGAGGAATGTGCCAAAATTCACCCAACTTATTGTCGGAAGCTTGTGGAAGGCTACCCGAAACGTTTGACCCAAGTTAAACAATTTAAAGGCAATGGTACCAAATACTAATTGATTGTATGTAAACTTCGGACCCACTCTACTTTTATTCTGACATTTCACATTCTTAAAATAAAGTGGTGATCCTAACTGACGTAAGACAGGGACTTTTTACTAGGATTAACATTTTACATTTACATTTTAGTCATTTAGCAGACGCTCTTATCCAGAGCGACTTACAGGAGCAATTAGGGTTAAGTGCCTTGCTCAAGGGCACATTTACGTCATTTAGCAGACGCTCTTATCCAGAGCGACTACAAGTTGGTGCATTACCCCTATAGCCAGTGGGGTAGAAGGATTACTTTATCCTATCCCAGGTGTTCCTTAAAGAGGTGGGGTTTCAAATGTCTCCGGAAGGTGGTGAGTGACTCCGCTGTCCTGGCGTCGTGAGGGAGCTTGTTCCACCATTGGGGTGCCAGAGCAGCGAACAGTTTTGACTGGGCTGAGCGGGAACTATGCTTCCGCAGAGGAAGGGGACATATATATATATATATATATATATATATACACACAGTACCAGTCAAAAGTTTAGACACACCTACTCATTCAAGGGTTTTTCTTTATTTGTACTATTTTCTACATTGTAGAATAATAGTGAAGACATCAACACTATGAAATAACACATGGAATCATGTAGTATCCAAAAAAGTGTTAAACAAATCAAAATATATTTTATATTTGAGATTCTTCAAAGTAGCCACCCTTTGCCTTGATGACAGCTTTGCACACTCTTGGCATTCTCTCAACCAGCTTCACCTGGAATGCTTTTCCAACAGTCTTGAAGGAGTTCCCACATATGCTGAGCACTTGTTGGCTGCTTTTCCTTCACTCTGCGGTCCAACTAATCCCAAACCATCTCAATTTGGTTGAGGTCGGGTGATTGTGGATGCCAGGTCATCTGATGCAGCACTCCATCACTCTCCTTCTTGGTCAAATAGCCCTTACACAGCCTGGAGGTGTGTTGGGTCATTGTCCTGTTGAAACCTTTTCTGAATTAGTAGTTTTAGGGGATTTTAACTTTGGTTTACCTCGGCCTCAGACCATTTAAATAATATTTGCCTTGACTTTGACCTGACTCAACTGATTGCAAATCTCACATGGGATGAATGTAAAAACAATCCAGCAAACTCCTCACTGATTGACCTAATTCTGACAAATAGCCCCCACAGGTACTTGTCCATGGTGTCTTTGCTAATGATATCAGTGATCACTGTCCTATTGCATGTATTAGAGATACCAAACACATGAACACTGATCCTCGTATAATTATGAAGATACATTTTTAAAGCTCTAATATGTAATTTTTGGGGCGACCCGACCAAATTCACATAGAAATGTGTTATAGATCTGTCATTCTTAGTTGGTAGAGCATGGCGCTTGCAACGCCAGGGTTGTGGGTTCGATTCCCACGGGGGACCAGTATGAAAATATATGCACTCACTAACACTAAGTCGCTCTGGATAAGAGCGTCTGCTAAATGACTCAAATGTAAATGTAAAGCATGTCTAAGAAACGGTAGATCTGTTCTATGTGCGCTATTGCTTCCTATCTTAAGTTTTGTTTTTGCATCTTTTACTTTAGGTTTTGTACACCAGCTTAAAACAGCTGAAAACACAAAATGTTTGGTTATAGAAAATATATTTCACAGTGGTTTAGATGGAACGATGATTCTCTACACTATACTTGCTTGTTTTGTCACATAAACTGAAATTAGGCAAACTATTAGAATTTTTGCAACCAGGAAATGGCGGAGCGATTTCTGCATATTGCATCTTAGAAATGTTTACCCTCCAAGCTCTTCTTCATGATATGTATTACGGTGGCTTGCGAAAGTATTCACCCCCCTTGGCATTTTTCCTATTTTGTTGCCTTACAACCTGGAATGAAATTTTTTGGGGGTTTGTATCATTTGATTTACACAACATGCATACTACATTATTGTGAAATAAACAAGAAATAAGACCAACAAAAAAAAAAAAACTTGAGCATGCATAACTATTCACCCCCCCCCCCCCCCCCCCAAAGTCAATACTTTGTAGAGCCACCTTTTGCAGGAATTACAGCTGCAAGTCACTTGGGGTATGTCACTATAAGCTTGGCATATCTAGCCACTGGGATTTCTGCCCATTCTTCAAGGCAAAACTGCTCCAGCTATTTCAAGTTGGATGGGTTCTGCTGGTGTTCAGCAATCTTTATGTCATACCACAAATTCTCAATTGGATTGAGGTCTGGGCTTTGACTAGGCCATTCCAAGACATTTAAATGTTTCCCCTTAAACCACTAGAGTGTTGCTTTAGCAGTATGCTTAGGGTCATTGTCCTGCTGGAAGGTGAACCTCGGTCCCAGTCTCAAATCTCTGGAAGACTGAAACAGGTTTCCCTCAAGAATTTCCCTGTATTTAGCGCCATCCATCAATTCTGACCAGTTTCCCAGTCCCTGCCGATGAAAAACATCCCCACAGCATGATGCTGCCACCACCATGCTTCACTGTGGGGTTGGTGTTCTCGGGGTGATGAGAGGTGTTGGGTTTGCGCCAGACATAGCGTTTTCCTTGATGGCCAAAAAGCTCAATTTTAGTCTAATCTGACCAGAGTACCTTCTTCCATATGTTTGGAGAGTCTCCCACATGCCTTTTGGCGAACACCAAAATGTTTGCTTATTTTTTTTCTGCCCACTCTTCCGTAAATCCCAGCTCTGTGGAGTGTACTGCTTAAAGTGGTCCTATGGACAGTTACTCCAATCTCCACTGTGGAGGTTTGCAGCTCCTTCAGGGTTATCTTTGGTCTCTTTGTTGCCTCTCTGATTAATGCCCTTCTTGCCTGGTCTGTGAGCTTTGGTGGGCGGCCCTCTCTTGGCAGGTTTGTTGTGGTGCCATATTCTTTCCATTTTTTAAATAATGGATTTAATGGTGCTCAGTGGGATGTTCAAAGTTTCTGATATTTTTTATAACCTAACCCTGATCTGTACTTCTCCACAACTTTGTCCCTGACCTGTTTGGAGAGCTCCTTGGTCTTCATGGTGCCACTTGCTTGGTGGTGCCCCCTGCTTAGTGGTGTTGCAGACTCTGGGGCCTTTCAAAACAGGTGTATATATACTGTCACGCGTGCTGTAGGTGGGTGCAGTGGTGGAATCAAACGCAGGACACTGAAGTATAGTCCAACACACAACACTAGACAAACACAACGAGAAACTTATAGGACACTAATTACGCTAAACGAGAACAGGTGTCACAACAAACAGACAAAAGCAAACGAACATGAAACATACAACGGTGGCAGCTAGTATTCCGGAGACAACGAACGCCGAAGCCTGCCCGAACAAGGGAGAGAGGCAGCCTCGGCCGAAACCGTGACATATACTGAGATCATGTGACAGATCATGTGACACTTAGATTGCACACAGGTGGACTTTATTTAACTAATTATGTGACTTCTGAAGGTAATTGGTTGCACCAGATCTTATTTAGGGGCTTCATAGTAAAGGGGGTGAATACATATACACGCACCACTTTTCCGTTATTAATCTTTTCGATTTTTTTTGTAATACGTTTTTTTTTTCCATTTCACTTCACCAATTTGGACTATTTTGTGTATGTCCATTACATGAAATCCAAATAAAAATCAATTTAAATTACAGGTTGTAATGCAACAAAATAGGAAAAATGCCAAGGGGGATGAATACTTTTGCAAGGCGCTGTATACTGACTTTGCCTCTATCAGCTGTATGCCGGACCCTGAATTAGCTCTAGAATTGTTCTCATCTATTTGTATCCCTCTGGCAGACAAAACACGGCCCCTTTAAATACTTTAGAGTAAAACATTTGTACAAATCCTTGGTTCTCTATAGAACTTTCATATCTTGTTATTATGAGAAATCAGGCCTGGGCCAAGGCTAGAAAAACGGTCTCTGTAGCTGATTGAAAGCTTATCAGGCAATTGAGAAATAGATGCACTTCCTCAATCAAAAAAGCTAAATCTAGTTACTTTCTAAGTTCTATCTCAGACAGCGGGTGATCCATTAACATTTTGGAAAACAGTTAATGCACTGAAGTGTTGAAATTCCTCTCCTTCCCTGCATAAGCAAGTTGTGTCAGACATCTTTATTGAGAAAATGAGATAAGTGATGCTTTTAAATCAGCATTTTATCTCAGCTTTTCATTTTAAAGAAATTGTGGTTTAATTGACCCTGGTCAGCCAGTCGATGCATTGCGCTATTTATTTATCTTATAACTTGTCCTTGTGGTAAAAATGATGTGGGTAAAACGAAGCGCGAATTACAAGTAAGAATCTCGGAGCATCGTAGCACCATTAGTTGCAAAAACTCGACGTACCCAGTTGTGGCCCACTTTTTGGAAGCAAACCACTCTATTTCCTCCCTACGTTATATCGGCATCGAACACATCACCCTCCCTAGGAGAGGGGTGACCTTGACAATTTATTAAACGAGAGGCTTCCTGGATCTTTAATTTAAAGACCCTTGCTCCCTTCGGTCTCAACATAGACTTTGATCTGAAGCCATTCTTGTGTTTATTGTGATCTTGCAATTCATTGTAAATGTTTGTAGGCCTATCTAGCCAACATGTATCTATGATCGTATGCTATCCATTCATGTTTTTTACATGTTCTATTTATATCTGTAAATTAACCAATGATATCAAGCCACACCCGTCCATGATTACAGACACCTGTGTGTCCTTTGAAACTATATAAACTAGTGACCTGCAGTGTTTGTCATTATATCCTGATGAAGACAGCTTGTCTGTCGAAACATTGGTTATTAGGTTATTAAATTATTGCATCTGAGCTCCTAGAGTGTGCGGCTCTCCTTTTATTTTTCAAGTTGTCTAGCTGTGGCCATCTGGCTAGTATCAACAAGGGCTTTCTACAAAATAGAAACATTAGCGCAGATAGCTTTGAATCTAGACAATAAGCAATACGAACAGATATGCATTGCCAAACAACGATACTGCCACTTTCTGGTTTGGAGTATTCTAACAAGTCTGAGTGGCTGACGACTTCCAAGGTCTTTGCTGTGAGAACACAAAATAGATTGACTGCCGACACTCTGTTCAGAGGTGCTAAGTACTGTCTGCAGGCAAACGCTTAACAATCCCACGGGTATGTCTGAGCTTTTAAGGTTTGTGGAGTTGGTGCCTCTAGGGCAATCCAGGCAGATGTTAGAGGGCCTTTTTACAGAAGAATGTGTTTGTTTCATATGCTTTTGTTTTGCTTTTCATGTTTTGTGTTGGATTTTCATGTATTGTGTAATTGAATTATATAGATATCTATCGAGTAATTGTGGTTTATTGATGTGTTCATGCAGGGCTCATCTGCAAAAGAGACCATGGTCTCAGTGACTCCCTGGCTAAATAACAACAACAAAACATAACCCCCATCTCTAAATTCACTTATTATGGATATCTACGTAGCACATTGATGTGAATCACACTGCTGCTCTCTCATTTAGAAATGTATGCCTTACGAACTGTGGTCGTAGTGGATGGCTGTTCACAATTGTACAGTGGGGGAAAAAATTATTTAGTCAGCCACCAATTGTGCAAGTTCTCCCACTTAAAAAGATGAGAGAGGCCTGTAATTTTCATCATAGGTACACGTCAACTATGACAGACAAATTGAGAAAAAAAAATCCAGAAAATCACATTGTAGGATTTTTTATCCTAGCCTATGGTATAACAATTTAAGGGAGTTCCTCAATTCTAAACTTCTCTGTGGTATTGTGCTCCATACTGTCAAAAACAAGTTTAATTTAATAAGACCACGAGTGTGGCTTTTATTGCTCAATCTAATTTGTGATGGTTAAAAGAAAATATGTCCGTAGGCCTAATGTAACATGCTCAAACACTTTTGAAAGACTTAAACAAATGCAACATATCACCAACAAAAAATTCAACAATAGGCCTATAGCAAATGCAGCATATGGCATTAATAAATGTTTCATGTGCAAATAGCACTTTTCGGCAGTTCTTAAAGCATGCCATTCCATGAGAGCAGCGCATTTATTTTTCAACTTAAATCAATGAGCCCAATCAGTCCTCCATGACAACAAAATAAACAACAGAGTAGGCTAATATGTCCTTAGCTGACTAAACTCCACTCCATGGTAGTCAGATAATAAGTCCTTAGTTGTTGGGTTATGCTCCGGTAAAACAATTTGGCATATCTATATTTCAATATTTCCAAGTCCTATTCTTGAAGATCAAGGGATATCAAAGTGGTGGCAGGTAGCTTAGTGGTTAACAGCGTAGTGCCAGTAACCGAAAGGTCGCTGGTTCTAATCCCCGAGCCGACTAGGTGAAAAATCTGTCGATGTGCCCTTGAGCAAGGCACTTAACCCTAATTGCTCCTGTAAGTCGCTCTGGATAAGAGCGTCTGCTAAATGACTAAATTGGAAAGACTGGAAATCTGACAGATTTAGTTTTTTATGTAAAGAAATAGCTTAATCATGTTATTATCTGTAGTATAAAGCAATGGGTTAAAATAAGCCTACTGTACATAACCAACCCATAAATTAAAATGCAACATCCATTTATGGCCAGCTATGTAAACTCTAACATTGATTTATCCTGCAATAGATGTACAGTTGAAGTCAGAAGTTTACATACACCTTAGCCAAATACATTTAAACTCAGTTTTTCACAATTCCTGACATTTAATCCTAGTTAAAATTCCCTGTTTTAGGTCAGTTAGGATCACCACTTTATTTTAAGAATGTGAAATGTCAGAATAATACTAGAGAGAATGATTTATTTCAGCTTTTATTTCTTTCATCACATTCCCAGTGGGTCAGAAGTTTACATACACTCAATTAGTATTTGGTAGCATTGCCTTTAAATTGTTTAACTTGGGTCAAACGTTTCGGGTAGCCTTCCACAAGCTTCCCACAATAAGTTGGGTGAATTTTGGCCCATTCCTCCTGACAGAGCTGGTGTAACTGAGTCAGGTTTGTAGGCCTCCATGCTCGCACATGCTTTTTCAGTTCTGCCCACACATTTTCTATAGGATTGAGGTCAGGGCTTTGTGATGGCCACTCCAATACCTTGACTTTGTTGTCCTTAAGACATTTTGCCACAACTTTGGAAGCATGCTTGGGTTCATTGTCCATTTGGAAGACCCATTTGCGACCAAGCTTTAACTTCCTGACTGATGTCTTGAGATGTTGCTTCAATATATCCACATAATTTTCCTGGTGTTCTTTGGCTTGCAAGGCACCCCCATTTTCCTCCAAACATAACGATGGTCATTATGGCCAAACAGTTCTATTTTTGTTTCATCAGACAAGAGGACATTTCTCCAAAAAGTACGATCTTTGTCCCCATGTGCAGTTGCAAACCGTATGGCGGTTTTGGAGCAGTGGCTTCTTCCTTGCTGAGCGGCCTTTCAGGTTTTGTCGATATAGGACTCGTTTTACTGTGGATATAGATACTTTTGTACCTGTTTCATCCAGCATCTTCACAAGGTCCTTTTGCTGTTGTTCTGGGATCGATTTGCACTTTTCGCACCAAAGTACGTTCATCTCTAGGAGACAGATCGCATCTTCTTCCTGAGTGGTATGACGGCTGCGTGGCTGCGTGGTCCCATGGTGTTTATACTTGCGTACTATTGTTTGTAAAGATGAACGTGGTACCTTTAGGCGTTTGGAAATTGCTCCCAAGGATGAACCAGACTTGTGGAGGTCTACACATTTTTTTCTGAGGTCTTGGCTGATTTCTTTTGATTTTCCCATGATGTCAAGCAAAGAGGCACTGAGTTTGAAGGTAGGCCTTGAAATACATCCACAGGTACACCTCCTATTGACTCAAATAATGTCAATTAGCCTATCAGAAGCTTCTAAAGCCATGACATCATTTTCTGGAATTTTCCAAGCTGTTTAATGGCACAGTCAACTTAGTGTATGTAAACTTCTGACCAACTGGAATTGTGATACAGTGAATTATAAGTGAAATAATCTGTCTGTAAACAATTGTTGGAAAAATTACTTGTGTCATGCACAAAGTGTAGATGTCCTAACCGACTTGCCAAAAATATAGTTTGTTAACAAGAAATGTGTGGAGTTGAAAAACTAGTTTTAATTACTCCACCCTAAGTGTATGTAAACCTCCGACTTCAACTGTAGTTCAATTGGTAATATTCATTTTTGTCTTCTTCTAATGCCTCTTAAGGGAAAGTAACTGAAGGTAATCAGATTACGTTACTGAGTTTGGGTAATCCAAATGTTACGTTACTGATCAACATTTGGGACAGGTAACTAGTAACTGTAACAGACTAATTTAGAAAGTAACGTAACCCAGCCCTGATCCCACCCCGCCCCTCCCCCATCCATCCCTCCATCGGTCTTACCTTGAGCAGGACGCTGACTGCGGAGGCCATGCCAACCATGCCGACGCCAACCACTGTCACCTTGCTTCGGGAGCCAATGGGCTCACCAGCCAAGACATGGGTGATCAGCTTCTCCTTGGTGGTCATCTGAGAGACATAAAGAGAGAGAAAAAGAGAGAGAGAGATGGGGTCAGCCTGATCCCCTCAGTTTTCCCTCAGAACATCCTCTCAGAGCAAGAAACAGCACTGTGCTCTGGAACCTACTTTTCTCTTCAACTACTGCTAATACGAATAACTGCTAATACGACTCTCAAAACAATTCCTTCATTGGTATAATGTATATCACTCCATACCTCTCCACCATGCTAGCTAATGTGTGGTGAGTATTCTGGCACAAAATGGTTGCCGTGCATCATCCAAGTGGGTGCCACCCATTGGTGGTGGATGAGGTGAGTTTCCCCCTTACTAGTTAAAGCAGTTTGAGTACCTCAGTTGGTAGAAAGGCGCTATATAAATCCAATAAATTATTATTAGAGGTTCACAACAAAGCTGTGAAACCTATTGTTATTCTTGGATTGTTTTCTTTTTCTTGACATGGTCAAATAACTCAAGCATAGATTGTAAACTTGGTCAAAAATAATGGCACCGATTGGCCAATAGGTGGCACTGTTATTGTCAAAAAGAATGGCACCGATTGGCCAATAGGTGGCTCTGTTATAAGCAGTCTCACTTAAACCCTCATATTTGGGTTAAGAGATGGCTGAGTTATTAATGAATCAGAAAATCAGATTTTAAGTGTCAATTAAAATCCTTTGTAATTTACAATGGCCTATCAACTAGAAACGTTTTAAGATCATCAAAGACATTACCATCATGAACCTTGTTAAGTTTGGCGTTGATGTCTTTAAAAAATAAGGAAACTATGAACAATTCACTTTTGGCTATGTAACGCTAATGCTTAAAATAATCATAAAAATCGAATTCTCATGGACTAAAAGTCACATTCACTCCAAATTTGGGGCTCTATTTCATCTGTAAAGCTGAAGCATTACAGATTCCGCGATAGAAATTTAAAGTTTTTTTAATTTCCGATTGAGCTGACAAATGCAGCTTTTACCGTGAATGCAGTCTCCGCTAAAATGGGAACATTGCCTTTAAATTTTATTTACACAGCTTCTAAAGATAAGGTTTACATACCAAATTTAATTGCCCCACATCCATCGGTTCAGTTCTATAGTAGTAGCCAGTTGTTGTTGCCCTTGGTGGAATCATCTAACCCGCTGGCTCCTGAAGCCCCAATGAGCTCCCAAGTCTAGAAACAGTCTAGCTAACGAGTTAGCTAGCTAACGTTAGCATGGCAAATTAGCATTTTGCTAGCTAGCTGAGCTGTTTTACAAGAAAACGACTGAGATGACTCAAACACTGTAGCTAGCTACAAAGCACTCCTCGGTGACATACGTTTTGTATTTTAATTTAATATTAACTGTCACTGAACTTGGTGGTTACTACTGGTGTCAGATCCGAGGCGAGAGAATATTTCCATCATGTTTTGGTAAGGGCTCGAAGTGACGTCACGCAGCCAAGAAGCCTCAACAAATCACCTGACGGATATTAATGACTTCACCTCCGGGTATCCTCAGAAGGAAATTTAACGACTGGATATGTGATAACTGGTCCCTTTTTCAATATTTTGTTACGTTACATCCTTATTCTAAAATGGATTAAATACATTTTTTCCCTCATCAATCTACACACAATACCCCATAATGACAAAGCGAAAACAGGTTTTTTGAAATTTTTGCAAATCGAAAAAATAAAAAAAACGGAAATAACTTCTTTACATAAGTATTAAGACCCTTTGCTATGAGACTCGAAATTGAGCTCAGGTGCATCCTGTTTCCATTGATCATCCTTGAGATGTTTCTACAACTTGATTGGAGTCCACCTTTGGTAAATTCAATTGATTGGACATGATTTGGAAAGGCATACACCTGTCTATATAAGGTCCCACAGTTGACAGTGCATGTCAGAGCAAAAACCAAGCCATGAGGTCGAAGGAATTGTCCGTAGAGCTCCGAGACAGGATTTTGTAGAGGCACAGATCTGGGGAAGGGCACCAAAGCATTTCTGCAGCATTGAAGATCTTCAAGAACACAGTGGCCTCCATCATTCTTAAATGGAAGAAGATTCGAACCACCAAGTCTCTTCCTAGAGATGGCCGCCCGGCCAAACTGAGCAATCGGGGGAGAACGGCCTTGGTCAGGGAGGTGACCAAGAACCCGATGGTCACTCTGACAGAGCTCCAGAGTTCTTCTGTGGAGATGGGAGAACCTTCAAGATGGACAACCATCTCTGCAGCACTCCACTAATGAGGCCTTTATGGTAGAGTGGACAGACGGAAGCCACTCCTCAGTAAAAGGCACATGACAGCCCACTTGGAGTTTGGCAAAAGGCACCTAAAGGACTCTCAGACCATGAGAAACAAGATTCTCTGGTCTGATGAAACCAAGATTGAACTCGTTGGTCTGAATGCCAAGCGTCACGTCTGGAGGAAACCAGGCACTGCTCATTACCTGGCCAATACCATCCCTACGGTAAAGCATGGTGGTAGCAGCATAATTCTGTGGGGATGTTTTTCAGCGGCAGGGACTGGGAGACTAGTCAGGATCGAGGGAAAGACAAACAGAGATCCTTGATGAAAACCTGCTCCAGAGCGCTCAGGACATCAGACTGGGGCAGAGGTTCACCTTCTAACAGGACAACGACCCTAAGCACACAGCCAAGACAACATAGTAGTGGCTTTGGGACAAGTCTCTGAATGTCCTTGACTGGCCCAGCCAGAGCCCGGATTTGAACCCAATGTAACATCTCAGGAGAGACCTGAAAATAGCTGTGCAGCGACGCTTTCCATCCAACCTGACATAGTTTGAGAAGATCTGCAGAGAAGAATGGGAGAAACTCCCCAAATACAGGTGTGCCAAGCTTGTAGCGTCATACCCAAGAAGACTCTAGGCTGTAATCGCTGCCAAAGTCGCTTCAACAATGTACTGAGTATAGGGTCTGAATACTTAAGTAAATGTGATATTTCCGCTTTTTTTTTTTTTTTTATAAATGTGCAAAAATGTCTAAAAACCAGTTTTTGCTTTGTCATTATGGGGTATTGTGTATAGATTGATGAGGGGGAAAAAATATTTAAGCCATTTTAGAATAAGGCTGTAACAAAATGGGGAGGGGTCTGAATACCTTATTTTTATTTTTTTTGTATTGGGGTTTATGGATTATGTACTTGTTTGTGTTGGGCTTTAGCTGAGATTTTTCTTTACAGAGTCAAGCATATTTGTCCAGGCCTCAATTGTTCCTTGACTAGCACCATTCATTCTCACTGTCAATTATTCTAATGTTATAAATTCTGATAGTAACTGTATCCACTGGCGAATTGGGAGAGAGTGAGGTGATTGCCATCTAAGAGCCAGCATCTTTTTTCGGTAGTGATGCCTGCCAGCAGTAATTCTCTCTGATTGATTGAGATATTCAAGGAGCTATCATCATTAAGTAACATAATAGATGCAAAGCAGTGAATATTTACATTCATGCACTTCTAAATGGATTTTGTAACCCAGGAGTCATATCTTTCCCTATTCTGTTACAGTTGATGGGTTGTTCAGATTCAATTAGATCTGTGGACCATACCTTTTCAATTAATAGCTCAGAATATAAGCTTTCCAAAGGTTCTTTATATACTATATATATCAGTCCTTTCGGGAGCCCAGAAAATGTATTTATAAATCCCATCACTGGATGGTTCGGTAGTTGGGTTTCCCAATGGACAGCATAGCTGACCTAAATTGTAAATATAGAAAAAAGAAGTTACCTGGTCATGTGTATGTATTGTTTAACATCTTGGAATGTTCTCAAACCATTACTGTCCATGATATCGGCAAGGGTACAGATTCCAAAGTCTGCCCTCCAGATCGCTTGGCATTGTTTTGAAATATCGGAGTATGGGCATACATTTTTTATTCCCATTTACATTGTTTTTCAATTTTTCCCCAAATATACATTTTGTGAGCAATAGTAGGACCAAAGAGTAGTTTACATTGTTTATTGGATATATCAGTGAAGATCACCTCTTCCAGGCAATAGGAGACACCATATTTCTCTCTACAGTTGTGGTCAAAAGATTTGAGAATGACACAAATGCTAATTTTCACAAAGTCTGCTGCCTCAGTTTTGATGATGGCAATTTCCATATATTCCAGAATGTCATGAAGAGTGATCAGATGAATTGCAATTAATTGCAAAGTCCCTCTTTGCCATGAAAATGAACTTAATCCCCTAAAAACATTTCCACAGCATTTCAGCCCTGCCACAAAAGGACCAGCTGACTTCATGTCAGTGATTCTCTCATTAACACAGGTGAGAGTGTTGACGAGGACAAGGCTGGAGATCACTCTGTCATGCTGATTGAGTTAGAATAACAGACTGGAAGCTTTAAAAGGAGGGTGGTGCTTGAAATCATTGTTCTTCCTCTGTTAACCATGGTTACCTGCAAGGAAACACATGCCGTCATCATTGCTTTGCACAAAAAGGGCTTCACAGGCAAGGATATTGCTGCTAGTAAGATTGCACCTAAATCAACCATTTATCGGATCATCAAGAACTTCAAGGAGAGCAGTTCAATCGTTGTGAAGAAGGCGTCAGGGCGCACAAGAAAGTTCAGCAAGCGCCAGGACCGTCTCCTAAAGTGGATTCAGCTACGGGATCGGGGCACCACCACTGCAGAGCTTGCTCAGGAATGGCAGCAGGCAGGTGTGAGTGCATCTGCACGCACAGTGAGGCGAAGACTTTTGGAGGATGGCCTGGTGTCAAGAAGGGCAGCAAAGAAGCCACTTCTCTCCAGGAAAAACATCAGGGACAGACTGATATTCTGCAAAAGGTACAGGGATTCGACTGAGGTAAAGTCATTTTCTCTGATGAATCCCCTTTCTGATTGTTTGGGGCATCCGGAAAAAAGCTTGTCAGGAGAAGACAAGGTGAGCGCTACCCTCAGTCCTGTGTCAGGCCAACAGTAAAGCATCCTGAGACCATTCATGTGTGGGGTTGCTTCTCAGCCAAGTGAGTGGGCTCACTCACAATTTTGCCTAAGAACACAGCCATGAATAAAGAATGGTATCAACACATCCTCTGAGAGCAACTTCTCCCAACCATCCAAGAACAGTTTGGTGACTACCAATGCCTTTTCCAGCATGATGGAGCACCTTTCCATAAGGCAAAAGTGATAACTAAGTGGCTCGGGGAACAAAACATCAAAATGTTGGGTCCATGGCCAGGAAACTCCCCAGACCTTAATCCCATTGAGAACTTGTGGTCGATCCTCAAGAGGCGGGTGGACAAACAAAAACCCACAAACTCCAAGCATTGATTATGCAAGAATGGGCTGCCATCAGTCAGGATGTGGCCCAGAAGTTAATTGACAGCATGACAGGGCGGATTGCAGAGGTCTTGATAAAGAAGGGTCAACACTACAAATATTAAACTTAATGTAATTGTCAATAAAAGCCTTTGACACTTATGAAATGCTTGTAATTATACTTCAGTATACCAGAGTAACATCTGACAAAAAAATCTCATAATACTGAAGCAGCGAACTTTGTGAAGACCAATACTTGTGTCATTCTCAAAACCTTTAACCACGACTGTATACTCTCCATACTCAGTCAGGGGGCGGAATAATCATGTCTAAACTAATTTAGGATGGGGCGAAATGCTAGGAAATACAATTGAAAGTTTGCTACGTCTTTCCCTCTTTGTAAGTTTTTTAATTTTATCCGGTATCGGTTACCTTGCTATATACATTTTAAAACCGTGCTATGTATTTTGTCCCAATAGCCAGAAGGGGGAGCCATGGGAAGCATTGAACTACAGAAATTCAGCCTTGGCAATATATTCATTTTGACAAAATATATTCTGCTGGTTAAAGCAACTGGGATGTTATTCCATCTACTGAGGTCAGATTTAATTGATTTGAGTGTTCTGTAAACATTTCTGACAATGGTTTTATCTAAGGAAGGAAACATATCTACTCCAAAATATTTAAAAAGGGAAACGATTGGGATTCTATAAGTAGAGATGTAGTCCTCCATCAGGGTCTTGAGAGGCAGAAGTGCTGATTTGATTCGATTAATTTTATAATTTGAGATTAAGATGACTTTATCTGTGATCTTCAATGCGTTTGGAAGAGATTGAGATGCTTTGTCTAGATATAGTAAAATAACGTCTGCGTATAATGAGATTACGTGATCAGTAGATTGTAGGAATATTTCAGTTATTCCCTTCGGTTGACGAGTTGCCTGGGCCAGGAGTTCCATGGATAGTAAAGATAGCAAAGGAGAAATTGGATCGCCTTGTCTACTGCTTCTTGTGATTCTCAACGGATTCTCAACGGAGCAGAGCAGATATTGCCTGTTATAACTATGGCTGAGGGATTGGTATATAGCATTTTAATCATACTAATGAAATTGGAGCCAATTCCCATATGTTCCAAGACAGACCATTCTAGTCTATCAAAAACTTTTTCTGCATTGAGAGATAAAACAGCCCAAGGAGCTGTTGTTTCTAATGAAGCTTTTAAGACATGTAATAATCAAGGATAAACTTCTTTTTTTTTTAAATCAAGGATAAACCCGCTTTGGACCAATTTGGGTAAGTAAATCTCGAGATGGGATGACAACGTTTTGGAAAACAGTTTAATATCTGTGTTTATCACAGATAGGGGCATGAGTAAGAACACTGGGTAGCATCCTTAAATGTTTTATTTAAAAGGGAAATTAGTGCTTTATTTACATCTCTCACAAATTAACACTGCTGTGTTAATCATTTCTAGCAATAGTGGACCTAATTGATTCCAACATTTAAATAGACCTCGGAAGGAATTCCATCCCATCCAGGTAATTAGCCTTTATTCATACTCTCCTATGCCCTTTTGATTTCATTGAAAGAGATTTGGGCTCCCAGCGAGGTTGCTTCCCCTTTTGAGAGAAGAGTAGTTCTTAATTATTTTAGAAATGACAGTCTGGCTTGGTGTGGATTTACAAGCAGAAGTGTACAATTCTTTATAGAAGCGGGAGAACCTTGGATTGATTCAGATTCAGATTCAACAGTTCCTCCAAACATAACGATGGTCATTATGGCCAAACAGTTCTATATCAGCTAATAGATCCTTACTGCGTAGCTTGTTGGCCAGTAAACAACTAGGACGATTACCATGGAAGTAATTGTTGAGTCTAACTCGATGGATGGCAAATTCTGCTCTCTGTCTTATCAATAAATTCAGTTCTGTCTTGGTAGTAATAGCTACCTGGTCTGAAAAGTGTGTTTGTTGAGAATGCTCGAACGGAGTTAACAACATTTCCAATTTTGATATCTTCTTTAATTGTGATTTATTCAACCCAAATGCAAATGCAGTTGCATTATTTTTCATAAACCTTTGATAGCATCCCATAGAATCCAGGGGTCATCGACTGAATTTGTATTGATCATTATGAATTCATTTAGTACAATTTCAAATTGATCAGAGAATGTAGGATTTTGTAATATTGAAACGTTGAAACGCCATCTTGTGACTATTTTTTTTTAAGGACATTCAAAAATTTGAAGTCGGCATTAGTAAGCATGGTTGTCAGACAAGCTCATATTTCAAATTCAGTGGCAGTCAGTGACGTTTAAGATGAGGGAGGACCATTTTTTTTATGAGCATGGCCTTATTTCTATTACAGCATATTGAATGACTGTCATTCATATTTGATTCACCGAGCTCAATATAACATTGATGGATTTAGGCTACTACATGATAGTCAAATATTCCCTATACGTATCATGAGGTTGCTACAACCTAGCCTATGAATGAAAGTTTACAACGTAGGTGCAGATGTCGAGAGAAAAATTTGAGTAATCAAGGTGACAGACAGCGACACATTCAATACACCCATGCACACTCTTGCCTTCATCTAGCTTATTTAGGGTGTAATCATTAGTCAAACAGTTGCAAACGAGAGTTTCTATTGGACAAATTCAGGTATGTTTATCCCCGTTTCGTTCGCTTCTGTTTAAGAAAAGTTTTAACAGAATCGGCAGAATAAATACACCCCTGATCACACGCGAACACAGTTCACTTTCAACTGCTAACCGCTACACACAGCCTACATCATATTAGCTAACATCATAACTAGTCAACATACAGTTTGCAGCCAATACATTTAAACTCAGTTTTTCACAATTCCTGACATTTAATCTTGGTAAAAATTCCCTGTTTTAGGTCAGTTAGGATCACCACTTTATTTTAAGAATGTGAAATGTCAGAATAATAGTAGAGAGAATGATTTATTTCAGCTTTTATTTCTTTCATCACATTCCAAGTGGGTCAGAAGTTTACATACACTCAATTAGTATTTGGTAGCATTGCCTTTAAATTGTTTAACTTGGGTCAAATGTTTCGGGTAGCCTTCCACAAGCTTCCCACAATAAGTTGGGTGAATTTTGGCCCATCCCTCCTGACAGAGCTGGTGTAACTGAGTCAGGTTTTTAGGCCTCCTTGCTCGCACACACTTTATCAGTTCTGCCCACACATTTTCTATAGGATTAAGGTCAGGGCTTTGTGATGGCCACTCCAATACCTTGGCTTTGTTGTCCTTAAGCCATTTTGCCACAACTTTGGAAGTATGCTTGGGGTCATTGTCCATTTGGAAGACACATTTGCAACCAAGCTTTAACTTCCTGACTGATGTCTTGAGATGTTGCTTCAATATATCCACATAATTTTCCTTCCTCATGATGCCATCTATTTTGTGAAGTGCACCAGTCCCTCCTTCAGCAAAGCACCCCCACAGCATGATGCTGCCACCCCCGTGCTTCACGGTTGGGATGGTGTTCTTCGGCTTGCAAGGCACCCCCTTTTTCCTCCAAACATAACGATGGTCATTATGGCCAAACAGTTCTATTTTTGTTTAATCAGATCAGAGGACATTTCTCCAAAAAGTACGATCTTTGTCCCCATGTGCAGTTGCAAACTGTAGTCTGGCTTTTTTATGGGGGTTTTGGAGCAGTGGCTTCTTCCCTGCTGAGCGGCCTTTCATGTTTTGTCAATATAGGACTCGTTTTACTGTGGATATAGATACTTTTGTACCTGTTTCCTCCAGCATCTTCACAAGGTCCTTTGCTGTTGTTCTGGGATTGATTTGCACTTTTCGCACCAAAGTACGTTCATCTCTAGGAGACAGATCGCGTCTCCTCCCTGAGCGGTATGATGGCTGCATGGTCCCATGGTGTTTATACTTGCGTACTATTGTCTTTACAGATGAACGTGGTACCTTCAGGCGTTTGGAAATTGCTCCCAAGGATGAACCAGACTTGTGGAGGTCTACAATTTTTTTTCTTAGGTCTTGGCTGATGTATTTTGATTTTCCCATGATGTCAAGCAAAGAGGCACTGAGTATGAAGGTAGGCCTTGAAATACATCCACAGGTACACCTCCAATTGACTCATATGATGTTGTAAAGCCATGACATCATTTTCTGGAATTTTCCAAGCTGTTTAAAGGCACAGTCAACACAGTGTATGTAAACTTCTGACCCACTGGAATTGTGATACAGTGAATTATAAGTGAAATAATCTGTCTGTAAACAATTGTTGGAAGAATTACTTGTGTCATGCACAAAGTATATGTCCTAACCGACTTGCCAAAACTATAGTTTGTTGACAAGAAATTTGTGGAGTGGTTGAAAAACTAGTTTTAATGACTCCAACCTAAGTGTATGTAAACTTCCGACTTCAACTGTAGCTACTAGAACTCACGCGTTAGCAAACCTGCTACAATCATGCAGTACAGTGTACAGTCAGCAAGCAGTTTAGCAGTTACACCGGCAGGCCCCGGTGGCAATAAATTAATTAAACCAAAAGCTTACCATGACTTGGAAGAGTTACAGTGTTGGATAGCCATAGCTAGCTAACTAACATAGCATCCCTTTCTGTTTTAGCTGGGTGTTTGAGTACACTAAAATAGCTAGCTGTGTTTACTAGCTTCACCTTCATTTTTTAAGAAATTAATTTGTTCAAAACTGTTCAACTATTGTCTTTCTCTGACTTTGAGTCAACTACTCACCACAATTTATGCACTGCAGTGCTAGCTAGCTGTAGCTTATGTTTTCAGTACTAGAGTCATCCTCTGATCCTTTGAGTGGATGGACAACATGTCAGCTCATGCTGCAAGAGCACTGATAGGTTGGAGGACCTCCTCCGGAAGTTGTCATAATTACTGTGTAAGTCTATGGAAGTGGGTGAGTACCATGATCCTCCTAGGTTTTGTATTGAAATCAATGTACCCAAAATAGAAACGGAAACTAGCTGCCCTCCGCCTACACCATGGTGCTACCCTACCATGGTGCTACCCTTTCCATTATGAATACATTTAAGGAAAGTGGTTCTTCTTTCTTGGTCTTCACCTTTACCCAAGATGGTGATTTTGTGTTTCTTATGTATCATTATGATTACACCTTTAGTTTTGTTTGTGGCTGATGAAAAAACAGGCAGTTTGCACAAATGGTTTCTTTATTCTATGTGTGTCCTTTAGGAACAGTTGTGTTTCTTGGAGCATTGCTATATCAATATGGTTTCTTGCTAGGATATCAAGACTGCTGGAATATTTGATAGGACTATTAAGCCCTTTCAAATTCCAAGAGATAATAGCTAGTGTTGCTATTTTTAAATTTGTGTTATGTATTATTCATGATGTAATTGTTATCTTTAATAAGCCCATGGATGTGAAACAAAAAACAGGACCCACAGGGAAACTCACCCATTGGTCGTTCCCCACGCAGAAACCCTCCCCAGTAAACCATTCCCCCCCTTCCCTTAAGTAGTGTAAATGGAGGGGGACAACCATTAACAGAAACAAATAAAAAAGGAATTGTGTGGTAGCTGATATGGGACTGGCCATCTATCCTAAACAGTAGTACATTAAAAAAAGTAGGGGAATAGCATCCAATTTATTTTGCCATATTTAGCCCACATTGGAATGGAAAGCGCTGTAGACCCACAAGGAAGCAACCCCAGTCTGTATGACACTTCAATATAATGTCCATTGTTCAGTAATTGGCGTGATGTCATCATTGTCTAAATGTCCTGGACCATAGGCAATATAATAAAAACGAAGGCAATGTTCAGCAATAATAATAATAATATTAATAATAATAACAATAACAGTGTTTTTTCCCAATAGATGGGGTGTCCTCATCATTGTCTTATGCTGAGGGCAGCATCACAGCCATAGGCTAGGCTGCGTGATTGTGCATAGATAGCATACCTGAATATTGAGCCAGTCAAATTGGGGTTAACCTAGATCTGTCGGCTTGTCCCCTTGTGTGTTGGGCTTGATGTGATTCTCAAATAATTCTTGACCTCCTTGGAAATGGAAAATGTGTGTGTTGTATTCTGTAAGGTCAAAATACGTTTTGCAGGGTGGATGAAGCCGCATCTCAGGTTTAGCTTGTGTAGCTGGGATCTCACCTCGTTGTAGGTCGCCCTCTGTTTCAACTGTTCGGGACTCAGATCTGGGTAGATGCTGATCCTCTTCTCCGCATAGGTCAGAGCCCCTGATTATTTATTTCATCAATTGTAGAATAAGGCTCTAACATACCAAAATGTGGAAAAAGCCAAGTGGTCTCAATACTTTCCGAAAGCACTGCAAGTGCCTTTGAACAGGGTATGGTAGTGTTGCCAAGGCAGCAGCTACTCTTCCTGGAGTCCAAACACATTAAGGCACTTACGTTACACATAAAACAAAATATAAAACAGTACATCATATAACGTTATTACGCCACTACATATCTACAATACAAAATGTATAATACCACCATACAACAATATTACAATGTATGCGTATGTCTGTACCTGTGTGTGTGTCTCTCTTCACAGTCCCCGCAGTTCCATAAGATGTTTTTTTAACTGTTTTTTAAATCTGATTCTACTGCTTGCATCAGTTACCTGATGTGGAATAGAGTTCCATGTAGTCATGGCTCTATGTAGTACTGTGCACCTCTCAAAGTCTGTTCTGGATTGTGAAGATACCTCTGGTGGCAGATCTTGTGGGGTATGCATGGGTGTCCGAGCTGTTTGCTAGTAGTTTAAACAGACAGCTCGGTGCATTCAGCTTGTCAACACTTTTTTCCAAAATAAGTAGTGATGAAGTCAATCTCTCCTCCACTTTGAGTCATGAGCGATTGACTTGCATATCATTAATGTTAGCTCCCCATGTACATTTACGGGCCAGCTGTGCTGCCATGTTCTGAGCCAATTGTAATTTTCCTAAGTCCCTCTTTGTGGCACCTGACCACACGACTGAACAGTAGTCCAGCTGCGACAAAACTAGGGCCTTTAGGACCTACCTTGTTGATAGTGTTGTTAAGAAGCCAGAGTAGAGCTTTATTATGGACAGACTTCTCCCCATCTTAGCTACTGTTGAATCAATATGTTTTGACCATGACAGTTTACAATCCAGGGTTACTCCAAGCAGTTTAGTCACCTCAACTTGCTCAATTTTCACATTATTCATTACAAGATTTAGTTTAGGTTTCGAGTTTAGTGAATGATTTGTCCCAAATAATGTCAAAAGCCGCACTGAAGTCTAACAAAACAGCCCCCACAATCTTTATATCATCAGTTTCTCTCAGCCAATCATCAGTCATTTGTGTAAGTGCTGTGGTTGTTGAATATTCTTTCCCTATAACCGTGCTGAAAGTCTGTGGTCTGTTTACTGTAAAATAGCGTTGTATCTGGTCAAACAATTTTTTTCCCAAAACTTTACTAAGGGTTGGTAATAGGCTGATTGGTCAGGTATTCGAGCCAGTAAAGGGGGCATTACTATTCTTAGGTGGTGGAATGTCTTTTGCTTCCATCCAGGCCTGAGGGCACACACTTTCTAGTAGGCTTACATTGAAGACATGGCAAATAGAAGTGGCAGAAGCACTTGTTTGTGTCAAGGTTTTTCACGCTCAACAGTTTCCTGTGTGTATCAAGAATGGTCCACCACCTAAAGGATATCCAGCCAACTTGACACAACTGTAGGAAGCATTGGAGTCAACATGGGCTAGCATCCCTGTGGAACGCTTTCAATACCTTGTAGAGTCCATGCCCGACAAATTGAGGTTGTTCTGAGGGCGGGGGGGGCAACTCAATATTAGGAATGTGTTCCTAATGTTTGGTATACTCAGTGTATGTTAACAATTATTTGAAAATAAGTCTGTTAATTCATAGTTATTTTGCACAAAAAAAGCAACGAGAAAGCCACACATTTCATTGCATGAACATGCTGTATCTATCGCTCTTGTAATAATTTGGAATCAGCTGCGAAGGGCTGCTTGAATTCAGATGGGAGTTGTATTTTTGCATTTACGTCTTGCTCAGGTGGTAGGAATATTAGGGTGATGTCGGCGTAAATGTGTCAGCATTTTTGAGGTATTGGCAGCTGCACGGGCTATTGTCGTTGAGCAGTGGCAACACTCTCTGTCCATTTCCGTTATAATCTACTGGGAGGCTAAAATGTTCCCAAACTGGAGATTTAAACGAAGATGGAGAATCCTCTTGGTTTTTCGACCCCACCACTCGCCATCTTACAGAACTAGTTCCCGGCAGCGCCTTGCAAAAGGACAGTTTGAATTTTGATTGCAACATGCACATAAGCTCTAGTTGTTTTAATGGAATAGCCTGAAATGTATTTTTTTCAGCTCAGATTCACTCAAGAGGCATACAATGCAGTGTAGACATAGCCTATAGGCCTAGTGTTTTTATTTTTGATATACACTACCAGTCAAAGTTTGGACACACATTCAAGGGTTTTTCTTTATTTGTACTATTTTTTATATTGTAGAATAATAGTGAAGACATCAAAACTATGAAATAACACATATGGAATCATATAACCAAAAAAGTGTTAAACAAATCAAATTATATTTTATATTTGAGATTCTTCAAATAGCCACCCTTTGCATTGATGACAGCTTTGCACACTCTTGGCATTCTCTCAACCAGCTTCACTTGAAATGCTTTTCCAACAGTCTTGAAGGAGTTCCCATATATGCAGAGCACTTGTTTGCTGCTTTTCCTTCACTCTGCGGTCCGACTCATCCCAAACCATCTCAATTAGGTTGAGGTCGGGAGATTCTGGAAGCCAGGTCATCTGATGCAGCACTCCAGCACTCTCCTTCTTGGTCAAATAGCCCTTACACAGCCTGGAGGTGTTTTTGTTCATTGTCCTGTTGAAAAACAAATGATAGTCCCACTAAGCCCAAACCAGATGGGATGGCGTATTGCTGCAGATGCTGTGGTAGCCATTCTGGTTAAGTGTGCCTTTAATTCTAAATGAATCACACACAGTATCACCAGAAAAGCACCCCCACACCATAACACCTCCTCCTCCATGCTTTACGGTGGGGAATACACATGCAGAGATCATCCATTCACCCACACCGCGTCTCACAAAGACACGGCAGTTGGAACCAAAAATCTCCAATTTGGACTCCAGACCAATGGACAAATTTCCACGGTCTAATGTCCATTGCTCGTGTTTATTGGCCCAAGCAAGTCTCTTCTTCTTATTGGTGTCCTTTAGTAGTGGTTTCTTTGCAGCAATTCAACCATGAAGGCCTGATTCACACAGTCTCCTCTCAACAGTTGATGTTGAGATGTGTCGGTTACTTGAACTCTGTGAGGCATTTATTTGGGCTGCAATTTCTGAGGCTGGTAACTCTAATGAACTTATCCTTTGGAGCAGAGGTAACTCTGGGTCTTCCATTCCCGTGGCGGTCCTCAAGAGAGCCAGTTTCATCATAGCGCTTGATGGTTTTTGCGACTGCACTTGAAGAAACGTTCAAAGTTCTTGAAATGTTCCGTATTGACTGACCTTCAAACTTTTGACTGGCACTGTATATATTTTTTATGAATTCGGGGTCACAGTGCGGACTGACCTGAGGTCCTGATACCGAACGGTTCGGTACAAATACGTTTACACCCCTACTGTATAATCATATATTGTTGCCCTATTATGTGGTATAAACATTAGAAACTGGAAGTCCTGCCTATTACATCTGTGAGAGTGCATTGAAGTATTTTGGAACGTTATGGTGAAGTGTACCAACTAAAATTTCAATCAACATGGTAATGCTTTCACTGATTGCACATAAAGGAAGATAGTTCCTATATGGTAGAGTCCTTGCTTTGTTATCCACCTGAACCCCGTTCATTGCTGCTCGCAGCTATATATTTATTATGTATTATTTGTCCTGGGTTTCTGTCAGCTCAGAGGCTACTATGAAGTGAATATTAATGTCAGCTTTTTAAAATAAAAGCATGAGCTTTATTATAATTTTTATGGAGTTACCATCCCCACATTGTTTAGTAACAAGGCATTTTTAACTAATTTAGTTTCCTTTTCTCAAATTCTAACGATATTCAAAATGTCTTGGTTGCTAACAGTAAGTTATTTTTTCCCACTCTGCAGGCCAGCATCCAATCCTTATCCCCCTTTCGACCGTCAGCGACGCTGGGTCTCCATAGCAATGCCTGTCTATCTCCCACCCTCTGCCTGGCCCTGTTTCTGGTTGCCGTGGCTCACTGACCACAAACTATTATGGGGTGGCGATTGCATCATGGGCGCTATGTATTCTTCCTGGTTCTGGGAGAGCGAGGGTAAGTGCTAGTAGGGGACTGTTCACATCACCACATCACCTTGACGACCTAGCTACTCCAGCATTGTGTGAATGTGGACATAGGCATGTACAGATCTTAATTTTATCAGTATTTTGCCACGGGAAATATTCCTGCGCAAAAGGAAAATCAATTGAGCCTCGTGATTTAGATACGTTCAATAACAAACCCACAGTTATCTTTCTCTTCATGCGGGGGCAGTCGAGTCATTCAGACCAGTGCCAGCTATTAAAATCATCTTCCCTCTCTCGCTCGCTCAAAGGCTTAAGCCAGATAGAATATTAATACATGTCCTGCTACTGTAGGCCTATATTACTGCAACATTCAAATGTAAAAAAAGATCTGACATGCATCCATACACATCAACAACCATTGTGTCAAGTGTATCCGAAATGCGGCCGTACAGTAGGCTACACTTAAACTATAGCCTACTGTAGCCTATCAAAACTGATTGCACACATAGGCCTATAATATCAGATGTAAAGACAAGATTAAATTGAGAATAGTGAGGTAGAGGACTACACAAAAAATGCAGCCCATGATTTGTTAGATCTACAGTATATATTATCTAAAAAGAGGAAATTTTTTCTAAACGGTCAAAATTGACTTCAATTGTGGTCTGGGGTGGTCTAGTGGTTAGGGTCGCTGCTTTCAGGGCGCACATATAGGCCTAGTGTGTTGGCATGGGTTTGATTACAGCCCACGCCCTTCTGGCACAATTAACTAAATCCCCCCGATTTACTTGATTTAGTTACACATTTCAAAAATGGTCACTCCAGGGATATTTTACCTGACATCTTGATAATAATTGACCATACCAGACACTTTTAATTTAAAGACAGTTATATTTAATGGATAACATGAATAGGAAACAAATAAAATAGTAAAGGTAGGCAACACCAACATTAGTTTCCATTCATACAAAGTGTCGGGTAAATTGCCACAATAGATTTGCCTTGGTAAACAAGGAAATATTTTATTTATATTGTACGGAATGCTTGTCAAATAGATACATCTCCCCCTAGTCTGTTCAAAAAGGACTAAGTTTTTCTGATAATACCAACCAGAGGGCATTATAAGGCTGCGTTGAGACAATGACTTATCAATGACTCAAGCCAGCTCAGTTAATCCCAACCATTGTGTCGCTGAGTCATCATAATGCTTTAGCAAATGTACATTATACCAGGCAGGGGCAGTAGTAGACACAATGTAAGTAACCTAATTTATGTCCCTCTAACTGCCCTGAATGCCTCTGCTGATCCTACAGCTATTGTATGCTGCAAGCATGTGCCTATGAACCAGATTTATGATGTTAGCACTGAGGCGATGTGCCCTAGTAGGAAGTCCACTGTGTGCAGCTCACCCTGTACTAACATAAATAACATGAGAATATCTACTTTTTCAATCTTTACTAACGACATGCGGATGACTCAACACTATACACGTCAGTGTCAACAGTGACTGAAATGACTGCAACACTTAACAAAGAGCTGCATTTAGTTTCATAATGGGTGGAAATGAATAAGTTAGTCCTAAATATTTCTAAACTAAAAGCATTGTATTTGGGACAAATCATTCACTAAACCCTAAAGCTCAACTACATTTTGTAATAAATAATGTGGAAATTGAGCAAGTTGAGGTGACTAAACTGCTTGGAGTATCCCTGGATTGTAAACTGTCATGGTCAAAACATATTGATACAACAGTAGCTAAGATGGGGAGAAGTCTGTCCATAATAAAGCGCCGCTCTACTTTCTTAACAGAACTATCAACAAGGCAGGTCCTACAGGCTCTAGTTTTGTCGCACCTGGACTACTGTTCAGTCGTGTGGTCAGGTGCCACAAAAAGGGACTTAGGAAAATTACAATTGGCTCAGAACAGGGCAGCACGGCTGCCTTAGCAGTAGATAATGGGGATCTATAATAAATACAAAGACTTTGGTTGAAAGCAGGACTGAGGTAACACCGACATAATATTTTAGGGAGCGGTAATGAGGTGACCAATAATGGTTGCAATTGAGATCAGCTGTGCGGGTGAATTTAGTGCGTATTGATGGTTTAACGAGACATCAGCTGGCGATAGTGCCATCGATGGTTACAAATGCACCTTGTTATTTGATTATATTCCAATACATTCTGTAGGCTACCCATTAGCCTAACCATTGTCACATAATGAAATGTGTGAAAACCGATAATAGGCAACTGTTTGTGTTTACCTGGCTGGGTTGATGAGCTGATTTGGGCCATCAGTAGAACAATAAACTTTCCTCCAGTGTGGATGCTCACCCACTTTTTATAGTTAGGCTATATATAATTTCTCAATATAGTTATGGTCTTTGGTGTGGATGGCCCTTACAGCAGGTGAAATTTCAATTGCTAAGTTTACTGTACTTTCATTTTGATGGCAGCATTTGAAGTCATCCTTGTTGTGGAATGAAAGGATGTATTGTGTGGCTTTAATATTTCATTTCATAAAGCTGTCAAGATGTTTATGCATTTGAGGCTATCCAGAGACGATTTTGTTTTACTTCTTGAAAAAATGTAAATAAATGCAATTAACTTGTGGGCCTAATGAAGGCTATAGGCTATCTAAATGAATTGAAGTAATTGTTTTGTTTTTTGTGGAAGAGATAGAACAGTGTTGGAAAGACGGGGGGAGGGTGAGTCAAAGGGCAGTGGGTAGGATTCGACCCCCTGTCCAGCTCTGGCATATGTGTGCTGGGGTCAGCAACTGTAACTGCTGGACCACACAGGCATTGAGGTTACCAATCATTTATTCTGCCTGTTGCTTACCTTGAACATATCATTAAACAATTGATCAAAAAAAAAAAAATGATTTTCCCTAAAGAGAAATACATCTACCCCTACAGATATGTCCAATTATTATAATCCACATAAGAATTCACACCAGTTCCGCTGTAGCCTGCACGTAGCCTACATAGGCTACTTGAACTGGCACCCAGTGGACCTGCAGTCTAAGCTACAATGTACATGTAGGTAAGGTACTGCATTGTATATAAACACCACTTCCAGCTGCTCCCTGGTGGTGATTCTAAATATTTCTTCAGATATTCAAGTCATCCTGCTGCAGGATTATTTTCCTCCTGCGATAAAACTGGTCAAATTAAGATCAGACATGTGTAGTGGAATGGGTCTGGGAGGATTAATACGCTGTAATACACCCTAGGGAAGGGCCTATCCCGTTAGCTTATCAAGCCTCCACACCTGCCTGTTGCTGTAGTAGGAAGAGGCTATATGCTTCTTATCCCATTATCTCTCTCTGTGAGAAGAAGCTCAGCGCTTATGGCATATTTAGACTAAACCAGAGTCACAGTATACAGGGTTATAAGGTTAGGAGGACTGAGCTCACACACAGGAGGGGCTGGTGGTTCCTTTGTCAGCATGCAGCACAGGATTAGGCCTATAACGGAGACCACAGAGTGGATAAAGAAAGGGAGAGAGTCTAATACCAAAACACAGTAGATTCTGTGGCTGTGAAATCAATGAGCAATATAGGTAGCCATTTTGTGTCCTTCTTCTTTGAGATTTATAACATGAAAATGCCCACTACAATAGAGGCTTTATAAAATAATAACTACAGGGTGCCATTTAGCTATTAATTGGTGCAATTTGGAAAAGTCAAAAAATACTTTTAAAAGGATGGGCATTAAGATAAGTTCCTGTTTCTACATTGCTTAGTGTTGCACAAAGTGGTGATGTCAACATAACATTGCCCATCGGAGGAGAGGTGTATCCAGTAGTAAAAATAATACTTAGAGCTTTAAGAACTGAAAGTGATACTGTACGAGAGAGAAAGAAAGTGGACAAGAGAATGAGAGAGAGAGAGAGATAGGGAGAGAGGGAGAGAGGAGGGAGAAAGAAAGAGACAGAGAGAGAACTTAGAGAGGGTGAAAGGAGGGAGAGATAGAAAGAGAGAGAGGGTGAAAGGAGAGGGTATGGGGTATCCATGTGCTGGCACCAAGCTTCACCATTAGTCTAAGTTCAAATCTTGGAGCCATCACAACTGAAAACATTCTATTAATTCACTACTCGTCGAATGAGCCAGGGGTATTTACCTTTGATTTTCCTCTGGTGCAAGAACCGTTGCACGATGACATTATCATATATCGCGGTACAGTATACTGTGACATTCACTTTACTTGAAAACTGTGTGTCCCAAATGGCACCCTATTCCCTATACAGTGCACTACTTTTGACGAGGGCCCATATGGCTCTGGTCAAAAGTAGTGCACTATGTAGAAAATAGGGTACCATTTGGGACATGCGCATAGCCTCCGCCACCCGCACGTGGCTGGTAACAAGAGCACTTGAAAACCCAACCAACATGCCAGCAAGCACTCAGTGAGCTCCAATTGGTGTAAAGTGTCACAGCAGATGTTCGCTATAGGTCATTCATGTGCTCTGACCCTCAAGGCCCATGGGTTTGAATACTCCTGTTATAGGTCATAGGTCATCCATATGGTAAGAAGGCCAAGAAGATCATCAAGGACCTTAGCCACCCGAGCCACAGCCTGTTCACCCCATTACCATCTAGAAGGTGGAGACAGTACAGGTGCATCAAAGCTGGGACCGAGAGACTGATAAACAGCTTCTATCCCCAGTCCATCAGACTCTTAAGCAGCCACCACTAGACGGCCTCTGTCCAGTACCCTGCCCTCTGCCCAGTACCCTACTCTGCCCCTTAGTCACTAGCCGGCTACCACCGGGTACTCTACCCTGCACCTTAGGGACTGAACACTGGTCACTTTAAAAAGGTTTTATCCTGTACATCTACTGCTGTACTAAATGTTTTATTTTTTATTATTTTTTATTATTGTGTGCTTATTTGACATTTACTGCATTGATTGAACATAAGAATGTCGCTGCACCTGCCATAACACCTGCTAAGTGTGTACGTGACCAATAAAATGTGATTTACAAACTCGTCTTCAGGCAGTGCCAGTCTTTAAGGAGTGGGGTAGCCTCACTCCCTTTGTATTTTTCTGAATACATTAGATAGAGAGCAAAGTAGATAGGAGGAAAGAAAAAGTGCTGGCGTAGTGGGTCGGATTCAAACTCATGCTCACAATGGTAGTACACTGCACAGTACATGTTATCCAGAGGCAGCGGCTTAGACCACTGAACACCCCCCAGGCCACAGTGTGCCAGTTTTGACTCAGAGTCTGACGACTGTCAATCTATCTGTTGCTCCAAACAAGAGCTGGACTTTATACTGAGGACTGCCTGTGAATGGCCAAAGGATCTGGGTCAAAGTCTTGCCTATTTGCCGCCCGCTAATTTGTATATCTGCTGTGCGTCATAAAAGACACCTGACAAGACTTTATGACACCGCTTGTTGTTGACATGAAAGCGATGAGAGACTGGCCCAGTTCAAATAGTCGTCATATCATTCCATTCAAATCATTTTAGATCAGTGATTTCTGTAAGGATGGGAGGGAAGAAGGAAGAATGCATTTTAGAACAGGGCCTCAGTCTTTAGCCTGATCCCAAATCTGTTTGTGCTCTTGCCAAATCCATTTCTCATTGTCAAGCCAAACATGACAATGAATGAGTAACAAGGAGTTGGCATGACAGCACTCAGGCTACTCAATCTTCAACTCTGTCCATATTTGCTGTGTAATCATAATAAATGCACAGTCTGTAATGTCAAGTGACCACAGGTCTTAAACGTGTCTCCCAAGAAGGTACTAGGTGTTCAACAATGGGCTATTATCCCAAAGGAAACAGCACTGTGTATGCCATATCAATGTAAATATGGCTCAGTCCCCATAGAGGGGAAAGTTAGGATTAGGGTGCAGGGTAATCAATCGCACGAGACACTTGGGCATGGCTGCTAGAGTTCTTTAAAAGGTTACATTCCATGGCTACCGTTATTTAATTACCTGAGAAAAGTTATTCAAAAATGTCTGCTGGCATAAACTCAGTGCAGAACTATGATTAAGCAGCCACACATCAAACCAAGTGGTCTTGTGCAGGAAAGCTAATGAACTACCATTACTAAGATACATTGCAACTCAGATGGGCATGGCTCTTGGCACAATCTAGTCCTTTTTTGATTGAGTCTGAGCACATATAGCAAGCTCTTCATATGTCAGTTTGTGGCAGTCCCAGTTGAAATAAAACAATTTAGCAAATTAGTAAAATATATTATATTAGTCAACTTTAGTGGATTGGTACACAGCTTAGACATATTGGCAAAAGAAGCTGGATAATAATCAAGACCTTCCATAATAAGGACATGTTGTATTTTTAGACAGTTGCCTAGTTGGCCATTTCACAAATGTATCCTATGAATAATAATCAGCTTATTTACCATTGGGTCTAGGGCCTATTACTAGTCTTATTCAAAATGTTTAGCATAAACAATTACAATGCTTAATACAGCAACAGGCTGTATACAGATTGAGGTAGAGCAGTAGACTATTCAGAGCAAGATGCATTGCCTCTAGGATACCCTAATTACCACTATTACTGTACATCTAACCTTTTCGCTGGTTATGACCAGGCTGGAGTTGCCCGAATGAAACACGCACCGTAAAGAAACACGCACTGCTCTGTATCAAGAGCCTCATCTTCTCACACACTTCCACATTCAAAGACTTGCGCAACTGGAGGAAATGTGTGTGTTTTGAACATATGCCTACATTTACAACAATTTGTGATAACCTAGTTTTCTGTCATCCGTTTCCTGGAAACCAATCACTGAATAAGCTTAAGAAACGGCTAGCTAATTGATAAATGTGACACACAACTCTCTGTGAGCGCAAGGCATCTCCATCACTTATAACACTGTAGCAATAAGTAAGCAGAGTATACTTCTGAAGTTCAAGTCCACCTAGTCAACCTCAAGTCAGCATAGAGCTATCAGCTGTAAAACATGACCATTGATCATGCCCTTACAAAACTTTAATATTTCACTTCATAAACCAACTACTGCAGGTCATTATTCCCAAAGTATCACCAAAACACACTACATCTTTGACAACGTTTTCCCATTACGCCTACTTGATCACAAAATCCGATGTTGTCTCACCTTGAAGGTTTAGTTTAGCGAAAGTGATGTGGAAACAACACTGAAAAGCGAGTTGGAATGTCTTTGGCTGGTGTCTTCTTCCCTGGCTGGATGCAGCTTTTCTGCGGCACTGGCGCGTGTGGGGGAGGTTCCCGGTATTTAAGCAGCAGAGCGATGCATGGTAGACGCTGCATGATTACATATGACACACTGGGAGGGTCCCCAGTGTCTCGTGTTAAATGTCATGTCCATGCCGGCCAAATGTGCTATGGGATGGAGAAGCCACTCACTGTGGCACACGGAACGGGGCGGGGTCAGCTGTGGGCAGGCTCGCCATCCCCACCCACAACATGTTTTCATTTGCGGAAGCTTTCCAGACAGACAAAGCGATGGGCAGAGCGGGGTTCATATATAGAAATAAATATTAATGGTGTCTTTTTGTAGGCGTCTTTTTGAACGACTAGCACACAGCTCAGACACCCATGCATACCGTACAAGACATGCCACTAAGGGTCTCTTCACAGTCCCCAAGTCCAGAACGGACTCTAAAAAACGTATGTGTGGATGTATTGTGATGGAAGGTGTGGTGTGCGTTTTTGTGTTTGAATAAGTGTGGCGTTAAGTGAGTGAGAAAGGAAATGGTTGCATATCCCAGAACCAATGTGTGTCTGTGAGCAGGGGTTGTGAGAGAGAGCTTTCAATTTTGTACAGATGAGGGATATACATTTGAAAATATAGTATACATCTAATCCATTTTTTTTATTGTCCTATCATGATGGAACGATCCCCAACCCTATATCCTTAGACACCCAGCTGAGTGACCCATACACCAAAGAGAAGTCCCCATCTGTTTTATGGACCTGCTGTGAGTTGCCTATATGCAGCCTAAACAGAAAAATAAATGTGGGACCTACTTGAGCAGCACCGCCCCCTCAAGATTCTGAGCCTGCCTGGCAGGGTTGGTCCTACAAAGTCAGAGCCCCCTGATGGGAGAGCGTAATATACAAGGACATTCTCAAAGCTGCTAATGAGAACCTTGACGACCTTGTACGTAGCCGGTGGGGATTCCGGTGGGGTACCCCCACCCAGGTAGTGGCAGTGCTGGCAACACTGGCTGCAGTAACCCATGGGGAGGGGGTCACACTCGGACAATCAGAGAGGGGGCTTATTATTGTGGCCCAACTGGCACAAAATAATCAAAGGTCTGACTGCACGGAGATGCTTGGGGAAAATGGTTACAACGGGGTACCAGAGTGTTTGTGTCTCAGGTGAAGAGACACAAACTCAGGTGAAGAGGATGGATCTGATTTCCATCACCTAGGACTTGACATAGATTAAATAGATTAATCTAATCTAATCAAATCAAATTTTATTTGCCTCATGTGCCGAATACATCAGGTGTAGACATTACCGTGAAATAATTACTTACAGCCCTTAACCAATGCATTTATTTGTTAATACAATTTTTTTATAAAACAACAACAACAAAAAAGTGTTGAGAAAAAAAGAGCAGAAGTAAAATAAAATAACAGTAGGGAGGCATATATACAGGGGGTACCGGTGCAGAGTCAATGTGCGGGGGCACCGGCTAGTTGAGGTAGTTGAGGTAATATGTACATGTGGGTAGAGTTAAAGTGACTATGCATAAATAATTAACAGAGTAGCAGCAGCGTAAAAAGATGGGGTGGGGGTGGGGGGCAGTGCAAATAGTCCAGGTAGCCATGATTAGGTGTTCAGGAGTCTTATGGCTTGGGGGTAGAAGCTGTTGAGAAGCCTTTTGGACCTAGACTTGGCGATCTGGTACTGCTTGCCGTGCGGTAGCAGAGAGAACAGTCTATGACTAGGGTGGCAGGATTCTTTGACAATTTTGAGGGCCTTCCTCTGACACCGCATGGTATAGAGGTCCTGGATGGCAGGAAGCTTGGCCCCAGTG
The DNA here is from genome assembly GCF_964263955.1 of Coregonus lavaretus. Classification (NCBI taxonomy): domain Eukaryota; kingdom Metazoa; phylum Chordata; class Actinopteri; order Salmoniformes; family Salmonidae; genus Coregonus; species Coregonus lavaretus. The sequence continues at coordinate 58,388,714 of NC_139996.1, read as the reverse complement.
ATGTACTGGGCCGTACGCACTACCCTCTGTAGTGCCTTGCGGTCGGAGGCCGAGCAGTTGCCATACCTGGCGGTGATGCAACCAGTCAGGATGCTCTCGATGGTGTAGCTGTATAACTTTTTGAGGATCTGAGGACCCATGCCAAGTCTTTTCAGTTTCCTGAGGGGGAATAGGCTTTGTCGTGCCCTCTTCATGACTGTCTTGGTGTGTTTGGACCATGATAGTTCGTTGGTGATGTGGACACCAAGGAACTTGAAGCTCTCAACCTGTTGCACTACAGCCCCGTCGATGAGAATGGGGGCGTGCTCAGTCCTCTTTTTTTTCCTGTAGTCCACAATCATCTCCTTTGTCTTGGTCACGTTGAGGGAGAGGTTGTTGTCCTGGCACCACACGGCCAGGTCTCTGACCTCCTCCCTATAGGCTGTCTCATCGTTGTCGTTGATCAGGCCTACCACTGTTGTGTCGTCGGCAAACTTAATGATGGTGTTGGAGTCGTGCCTGGCCATGCAGTCATGGGTGAACAGGGAGTACAGGAGGGGACTGAGCACGTACCCCTGAGGGGCCCCCGTGTTGAGGATCAGCGTGGCAGATGAGGGCACAGCGGGATTTCTTATAAGCGTCCAGGTTTGAGTTCTGCTCCTTGAATGTGGCAGCTCTACCCTTTAGCTCAGTGCGGATGTTGCCTGTAATCCATGGCTTCTGGTTGGGGTATGTATGTACGGTCACTCTGGGGACGACTTCATCGATGCACTTGTTGATGAAGCCAGTGACTGATGTGGTGTACCCCTCAATGCTATCTGAAGAATCCCGGAACATGTTCCAGTCTGTGCTAGCAAAACAGTCCTGTAGCTTAGCATCTGCGTCATCTGACCACTTTTTTATTAACCGAGTCACTGGTGCTTCCTGCTTTAGTTTTTGCTCATAAGCAGAAATCGGGAGGACAGAGTTATGGTCAGATTTGCCAAATGGAGGGCGAGGGAGAGCTTTATATACGTCTCTGTGTGTGGAGTAAAGGTGGTCTAGAGTTTTTTTCCCTCTGGTTACACATTTAACATGCTGGTAGAAATTAGGTAGAACGGATTTAAGTTTCCCTGCATTAAAGTCCCCGGCCACTAGGAGCGCTGCCTCTGGATGAGCGTTTTCCTGTTTAGTTATGGCCTTATACAGCTCATTGAGTGCAATCTTAATGCCAGCATTGGTTTGTGGTGGTAAATAGACAGCTATGAAAAATATAGATGAAAACTCTCTTGGTAAATAGTGTGGTCTATAGCTTATCATAAGATACTCTACCTCAAGCGAGCAAAACCTCGAGACTTCCTTAGTATTTGATTTTGTGCACCAGCTGTTGTTTACAAATATACACAGACCGCCAACCCTTGTCTTACCGGAGTCAGCCGTTCTATCCTGCGATGTAGCATATAACCCGCTAGCTGTATGTTGTCCATGTCGTCGTTCAGCCACGACTCGGTGAAACATAAGATATTACAGCTTTTAATGTCCCGTTGGTAGGATAACCGTAATCTTAGGTAATCTAGTTTATTTTCAAATGATTGAAGATTGGCTAATAGGATTGATGGAAGAGGCAGTTTACTCGCTCGCCGTCGGATCCTTACAAGGCACCCCGACCTACGTCCAGGATATCTCCATCTCTTTCTCCTGCGAATGACGGGGATTTGGGCCTTGTCGGGTGTCTGTAGGATATCCTTCGTGTCGGACTCGTTGAATATTTTTTTTCCGGCCAATACGAGGTGAGTAATCGCTGTCCTGATATCCAGAAGCTCTTTTTGGGTATAAGAGACGATGGCAGAAACATTATGTACAGAATAAATCACAAATAATGCGAAAAAACACACATAATAGTACAATTGGTTAGAGGGCTGTAAAACGGCAGCCATCTTCTCCGGCGCCATCTCTTCAAATCTCACATTGTTGTCCATTTTTGCATGCTTTCTCAAACAGCTGTAACTGTATATGCATTCATAAATCAGGTCCTTTCTTGAGTTGGGCTCTGGGATGTAACAACCGTTGAGCATCTGATCTTATTTTTTTTTATTTTTTTATTTTTTTTTGTCATTTAGCAGACGCTCTTATCCTGAGCGACTTACATGAGCAATTAGAGTTAAGTGCCTTGCTCAAGGGCACATCGACAGATTTTTCACGTAGTCGGCTCGGGGATTAGAACCAGAGACCTTTCGGTTACTGGCATAACACTCTTAACCACTAAGCTACCTGCCGCCCAATCATCTTATGGTTGATTGTGGAGGAAAGGGGTTGAGTGTGTTAGAGTATGTGCGTGTATATTTATCCCACATCTGTTGCAAGGGGGTAAGGATGTTAGGGAGAATATAGGATGAACCACAATAATTGTTTGCTAAAATAATCATTGCTTGTCAAAAATGTAATGTAATACAATGGCAATCCGTGTTATAGGTTAAAATCCTATGCATGAACTGCCGACATTATCACGGATATTAATGGATAATGATGGAAAATAAGATATGAAAGATGTTTGAATGGATATATATATTTTTAAATAGCTATATATATATATATATATATATATATATGTATATTGAGGTGAGAGCATTGGAAATGCTTTTGGCGGTTGACCTGCTTCTTTTTTGTGGGTGGCACTGTGTGCTGCTTTCGATGGATGGGTCCTGGCCTCTCGGGGGCCTAGGGATTCGGGGGGACGGGGGTGGTATGCTGAACACTGGGATGACGGCCCAATTTGGAAAGGGGAGGGACTTTAGCGGGGGAATTAGTGGAGAACAATTGGAGGGTTACTTAGTAGCAATGCAAATATCATGGTACAGCTATATGGACAGTCAATCGCTATGGTACTTTTTATTGGTAAATTCACAAACATATATAATGATAAACAGATTTGAAACTTGTATCCCATTATGGTATGTGGTGAAATAAGTATAGCCAGTTATAATTGTAATGGCTTAGCAGATAATAACAAAACAAGAACAATATTTACATGGCTCCAAGAGAAGGAATAAAATATCTATTGTTTACAGGAAACTCATTCAACAATTCTAGATGTAGTTGCATGGAAAAAGGCAAATAAACTCAAAAGGGTTGATGATATTAATTAACAGCAATTTCGATCCGAATGTGCAAATTGTCCAAACAGATACGCAAGGTAGATGGATTATTTTAAATACACTGCTCAAAAAATTAAAGGGAACACTAAAATAACACATCCTAGATCTGAATGAAAGAAATAATCTTATTAAATACTTTTTTCTTTACATACAGTGGGGAAAAAAAGTATTTAGTCAGCCACCAATTGTGCAAGTTCTCCCACTTAAAAAGATGAGAGAGGCCTGTAATTTTCATCATAGGTACACGTCAACTATGACAGACAAATTGAGAAGAAAAAAAATCCAGAAAATCACATTGTAGGATTTTTAATGAATTGATTTGCTAATTATGGTGGAAAATAAGTATTTGGTCACCTACAAACAAGCAAGATTTCTGGCTCTCACAGACCTGTAACTTCTTCTTTAAGAGGCTCCTCTGTCCTCCACTCGTTACCTGTATTAATGGCACCTGTTTGAACTTGTTATCAGTATAAAAGACACCTGTCCACAACCTCAAACAGTCACACTCCAAACTCCACTATGGCCAAGACCAAAGAGCTGTCAAAGGACACCAGAAACAAAATTGTAGACCTGCACCAGGCTGGGAAGACTGAATCTGCAATAGGTAAGCAGCTTGGTTTGAAGAAATCAACTGTGGGAGCAATTATTAGGAAATGGAAGACATACAAGACCACTGATAATCTCCCTCGATCTGTGGCTCCACGCAAGATCTCACCCCGTGGGGTCAAAAGGATCACAAGAACGGTGAGCAAAAATCCCAGAACCACACGGGGGGACCTAGTGAATGACCTGCAGAGAGCTGGGACCAAAGTAACAAAGCCTACCATCAGTAACACACTACGCCGCCAGGGACTCAAATCCTGCAGTGCAATGACGTGTCCCCCTGCTTAAGCCAGTACAGTTGTGTGGTTATGGTCAGTAGTTGTGGTTGGTAGTTTCACTCAGTAGTTGTGGTCAGTAGTTTTGTAGTTGTTAGTAGATGTTTGGTTGTGGTTATTATTTGTGTGCTTCAGTAGTTGTGTGCTCAGTAGTTGTGGTCAGTAGTTTTTATCTTGTGGTCAGTAGTTGTGGTCTGTAATTGTGGTCAGTATTGGTCAGTAGTTGTGGTCAGTTGTTGTGTGGTTGTGGTCCTTAGATGTGTGGTTCAGTAGTCGTGTGGTCAGTAGTTTTTGTCTGTAGTCGTTTTGTGGTTGTTGGTAGTAGATGTTCAGTTGTGGTTATTTGTGTGGTTCAGTAGTTGTGTGGTCAGTAGTTGTGGTCAGTAGTTTTCCTCTTGTGGTCAGTAGTTGTGGTCTGTAGTTATGGACAGTAATGGTCAGTAGATTTGGTAAGTAATTGTGTGGTTCAGTATTTGTGTTCAGTAGTTGTGTGGTTGTATTTGTATTTATTAGGGATCCCCATTAGCTGCTGCCAAGGCAACAACTACTCTTCCTGGTGTCCAAACACATTAAGGCACTTACATTACATATAAAACAAAAGATAAAACAGTATATCATGTAACATTATTACACCACTACATATCTACAATACAAAATGTATAATACCACCATACAACAATATTACAATGTGTGTGTGCTAGCGCTTGTGTGCGTACATTTGTGTCTGTACCTTTGTTTGTGTCTCTTCACATTCCCTGCTGTTCCACAAGGTGTATTTTTACATGTTTTTTAAATCTGATTCTACTGCTTGCATAAGTTTCCTGATGTGGAATAGAGTTCCATGTAGTCATGGCTCTATGGAGTACTGTGCACCTCCCATAGTCTGTTCTGGACTTGGGGATTGTGAAGAGATCTCTGATGGCATGTCTTGCGGGGTATGCATGGGTGTCCGAGCTGTGTGCTACTAGTTTAAACAGACAGCTCGGTACATTGAGCATGTCAACACTTCTTACAAAAACAAGTAGTGATGACGTCAATCTCTCTTCCACTTTGAGCCATGAGAGATTGACATGCATATCATAAATGTTAGCTCCCCGTGTACTTTTAAGGGCCAGCCATGCTGCCCTGTTCTGAGCCAATTGTAAGTCCCTCTTTGTGGCACCTGATCACACGACTGAACAGTAGTCCAGCTGCGACAAAACTAGGGCCTGCAGGACCTGCCTTGTTGATAGTGTTGTTAGGAAGGCAGAGCAACGCTTTATTATGGACAGACTTCTCCCCATCTTAGCTACTGTTGTATCAATATGTTTTGACTATGACAGTTTACAATCCAGGGTTACTCTAAGCAGTTAGTCACCTCAGCTTGCTCAATTTCCACATTATTCATGACGAAATTTTGTTGAGGTTTAGGGTTTAGTGAATGATTTGTCCCAAATACAATGCTTTTAGTTTTGGAAATATTTAGGACTAAATTATGAATTGCCACCCATTCTGAAACTAACTGCAGCTCTTTGTTAAGTGTTGCAGTAATTTCAGTCGCTGTAGTAGCTGACGTGTATAGTGTTGAGTCATCCGCATACATAGACACAATGGCTTTACTCAAAAGATATGGCAAATAGGAGTGGCAATATCGTCTGCTATTATCATCAGTCATTTTCCATCCAGGTCAGACCCCAGTGGCTTATCATTGTTGATAGACAGCAATACTTTTTTCACCTCTTCCACACTTACTTTATGGAATTCAAAATTACAACGGTTGTCTTTCATAATTTGGTCAGATATACTTGGATGTGTAGTGTCAGCTTTTCTTGCTGGCATGTCATGCCTAAATTTGCTCATCTTGCCAATGAAAAAATAATTAAAGTAGTTCGCAATATCAGTGGGTTTTGTGATGTTTTTCTGATTCAATGAATGATGGAGCCGAGTTTGCCTTTTTTCCCTAAATTTCATTTAATGTGCTCCAAAGCTTTTTACTATCATTCTTTATATAATTTATTTTTGTTTCATAGTATATTTCTTTTTATTTAGTTTAGTCACAATATTTCTCAATTTGCAAGTGCTTCAACAAAGTACTGAGTAAAGGGTCTGAATACTTACACTACCGTTCAAAAGTTTGGGGTGACTTAGAAATGTTTTTGTTTTTGAAAGAAAAGCAATTTTTTTGTCCGTTAAAATAACATCAAATTGATCAGAAATACAGTGTAGACATTGTTAATGTTGTAAATGGCTATTGTAGCTGGAAACAGCAGATTTTTAATGGAATATCTACATAGGCGTATAAAGGCCCATTATCAGCAACCATCAGTCCTGTGTTCAAATGGCACGTTGTGTTTGCTAATCCAAGTTTATAATTTTAAAAGGCTAATTGATCATTAGAAAACCCTTTTGCAATTATGTTAGCACAGCTGAAAACTGTTGTGCTGATTAAAGAAGCAATAAAACTGGCCTTCTTGAGACTAGTTGAGTATCTGGAGCATCAGCAATTGTGGGTTCGATTACAGGCTCAAAATGGCCAGAAACAAATTAACATTGTTCTGAAACTCGTCAGTCTATTCTTGTTCTGAGAAATGAAGGCTATTCCATGCGAGAAATTGCCAAGAAACTGAAGATCTCATACAACGCTGTGTACTACTCGCTTGACAGAACAGCGCAAACTGTCTCTAACCAGAAAAGAAAGAGGAGTGGGAGGCCCTGGTGCACAACTGAGCAAGAGGACAAATACATTAGAGTGTCTAGTTTGATAAACAGACGCCTCACAGGTCCTCAACTGGCAGCTTCATTAAATAGTACCCGCAAAACACCAGTCTCAACGTCAACAGTGAAGAGGCAACTCCGGGATGCTGACCTTCTAGGCAGAGTTGCAAAGAAAATGCCATATCTCAGACTGCCCATCTTAATCTATTATTTTTATTGGCCTGAGATATGGTGTTTTGCGGGTACTAGTCTCAAGAAGGGCAGTTTTATTGCTTCTTTAATCAGCACAACAGTTTTCAGCTGTGCTAACATAATTGCAAAAGGGTTTTCTAATGATCAATTAGCCTTTTAAAATGACAAACTTGGATTAGCAAACACAACGTGCCATTGGAACACAAGACTGATGGTTGCTGATAATGGGCCTCTATATGCCTATGTAGATATTAAATAAAATAATAAATCTGCCGTTTCCAGCTACAATAGCCATTTACAACATGAACAATGTCTACACTGTATTTCTGATCAATTTGATGTTATTTTAATGGACATTTGTTTTTTATAAGTGACCCCAAACCTTTGAACGGTAGTGAATGTTAATGTTATATTTTAGTTTTTTATATGGAATACATTTGCAAAAATTTCTAAAAACCTATTTTTGCTTTGTCATTATGGGGTATTGTGTGTAGATTGATGAGGGAAAAAAACAACTTAATCATCTTTATAATAAGGCTGTAACAAAAAAGTTAAGGGGTCTGAATACTTTCCGAAGGCACTGTACATTATCAAGCATTTCACACATATTATCAAGATACTGACTGTTAGCACTTGGTGGTCTATAGCAGCTTCCCACAAGAAGGGGCTTTAGGTGAGGCAAATGACTCTGTAGCCATATTATTTCAACAGTATTTAACATGAGATCCTCTATGGTTTTACAGGAATGTGGTTCTGAATATAGACCGCAACACCGCCCCTTTGGCATTTCTGTATTTTCGGTAGATGTTATAACCATGTATTGCTACCACTGTATCATCAAAGGTATTATCTGAGTTTAAGAGATAGTCAGAATATGAATGTCATCTGTTACAAGCAAGTTATTTACTTCATGAACCTTGTTTCTTAGGCTACATGTGTTAATAGGGGCTAGTTTTAGCACTTTTCTGGGTTGCTTGATTGTTTTTAATGCTTTACTGGGAAGCTTATCAGAAGTAGACTTGCTCATGTTATTTATATTGGAGCTGATAGTGCACGGTGAGCTGCAAACAGTGGACTTCCTACTAGGGCACATCGCCTCAGTGCTAGCAGTGTAACTCTGGTTCAGAGGCACATGATTACTGCATACAATAGCTGTAGGATCAACAGAGGTATTCAGGGCAGTTAGGGGGACATACATTAAGTTACTTACATTGTGTCTGCCAACGCCCCTGGGATAACGTACATTTTATTCAGCAATATGACAACTCAGCGTCACAATGGTAGGGATTAACTGAGCTGGTCTTGGGTCATTGATAAGTCATTGTCTCAACGCAGCATTGAAATGTGTGGACAGAGTCCAGGAGCCAAGATGATTTGAATGGACTGTAGAGTATATTCTGTTTTCAGAAGGTTTCAAAGTTTTATACTGTATAAAAGTGATTCCAACAGATCTACACTAATCTTTTAGCCTGCTGAATCTTTCACACCCACGGCCCAATGATGGTACTGGACCTAAAATGATTGGCCTCTTTTTGGAATCTTTCAGTGCTAGAATCAGTTCTTTAAACTCAATTTTCAGAAGTTCCGAACTAGCCCTCCTGATGATGTTTGACCCCACATGGACTATGACAGCATCAGCTCCCGGCATCTGTCATAGAATGGTCGGAAGCAACCTTGTAATATCCTGTACTCATGCTCCGGGGTAGCACAGGGTTTTTGCACTGGGAACCAAGATGTTTCTCACCTTCTCAGCCGAGGAGGTCCGGCATTTCTTTAGCCTCGAGTGGTTTAGAAGACCCCTCGAGGACAGAAGGGCGGTGGGGCCCGATGGACCCGAGCCAGCTGTAGTATCCATCGTGGATGATGAATGGGCCGGTCTCTCAGGCAGCCTCAAAGTCTGAGGGTGGGAGCTCTGAGGATCTGAACCAGAGGTAGAAGCGACCAGAGAGGGAGACAGAACAGAGGACGAAGGCGCATGTACCTCCGGATCCGAATCTCGAATCGGAAGCCCCTAAGGAAGAAGGCCTTGGAACCTCTGGAACCAGGGCGACAAAGCTGTTTCTGGTCTGTGTCCGGTCCGAGCTTATCATCTCCAAGGAGGCCCACGTTGCTATAGGACGCTTTATTCGACTTCCACTGCGAGTGGCATATATCTATGGCTGGTTGGTTGGGTCGAGAACAGGAATATCCCCCAAGTCATCCAGGAGCATCCTACTAGCTCCGTTCTCCAGAGAAGGGGGAGACCCCTTCGGGGAGGGATCCCTGCAGAGTACCGGCCAGTCGGCTGTGGAGAGCTGACACAGCAGTGAGACTTCCACCAGACTAGAGCGGTGTCCGGCTACTGGGGTAGAAGAAGAAGAAAAATAAAAAGTAGGCAGGCATGGATTCCCCAGTAGCTTGTGTAGGGTTGCTACTTGTTTGCCAAGAGTAGCCAATTTGCCCCTGTAGTCCTCTGCAAGCACACAGTTGCTACATTGAAAGTCTGGGTGGTCCACATTGTCCCGGAATAAAGCAAAGTAAACACAGCTCCTGCAGCATTGACAACGTTCAATAGCGACCTCTATTTGAGACTGCCGAGCCAGCTAGGTTACCTGGGTTTCCATGTCTCTCTCTTTACATGGAATCTAGCGTTCACAGCAACTGAGCCCAACTGAGCAGCGGGATCCAAAATCAAAATCAAAAAGTATATAACATCATACTGTCACAACTTTACAAAAACAATAAACCGAGGTCTCTCGTTCAGCGTTCAACAACATAAATTGGGCTCAGATTACGTGGTTGTGGTCAGGAGCTGTGTTCTGTTGTTGTGGTGTTTAGTGGTCCGTTGTTGTGGTCAGTAGTGTTGTGGTGAGTAGTTATGTGGTTGTGGTTCTGTAGTTGTGTGGTCAGTAGAGGTGGTCTGTATTTGTGTGGTTGTGGTCAGTAGTTGTGTGGTCAGTAATTATGTGGTTGTGGTCAGTGGTTGTGGTCAGTAGTTGGGTTGTTGTTGTCAGTAGTCATGTGGTTCAGTAGTTGTGTGGTCAGGGGTTGTGCTCAGTCGTTTAGGGGTTGTGCTCAGCAGTTGTAGTCAGTAGTCATGTGGTTCAGTAGGTGTGGTCAGTAGTTGTGTGATTGTGGTCAGTAGTTGTGGTCAGTAGTGTGGTTGTGGTCAGAATGATAAGGGTGAGTGGATGATTGAATTTAGAACAATAGTATAATGATGATGAAGAATTGTGGTCGGTCTAGTTATTTTATTTTGAAAAGCTGGAAATGGTATATAATTTCCCCTCGGAGAGTCAAATCAGACACCGAGTACAACATACAATGTGTGTAGTTCACAGTGGCAAGCCGAACAAAATGAATGAACGCACTGATAGAATTTGGCAGAATTTAGATGAGTTTGAGTCAGATGGAGGATCAGATATTGAGCTTTAAATCGAGGTTGCTAATGAATAGTCTTCATCTGATTCCGATGTTGACTTCGAGCCTCCGCCTCTGATGCCTGAGCCTCGCCACAGAAAAACCAGAACAGAGCCAACTGAGATGGTGATCCCAACTGCCATAGTGAGACAGGAGTCTGGGACGAACGGCACGGTTTGGGTAGAAAAGAGTGACGAGTTTATGTGATATGCAGATGTTGCAGCACATCAGAGATTGTACTGTTGCTCATGCACACAGAACAGGAAACAGTACGTGGGACATGTCTATGGATGAACTCAAAGCATTTATTGCACTCTTGTATGTCAATGGGGCATACGGTGGACATAGCATGGATGTGGAGTCATTTTGGTCTGATAGGTATGGGGTGGACTTTTTCCCGAGAGACCATGCCACGCAACCGCTTCAGAGAGATTATGCGACACCTGCGGCAGATGCACACGAAACAAGGCCCATGAAAACTGTGTGCAGTGCAAACGATTTGATTGTGGGGCTTGCTCACAAAAACCCCAGAAGCTGTGTGCTGACTGTGGACCCGAAGAGTAAAGAGAAGACAAGATTGATTAATGCTTAAATGCACGGGTATAAGGGCACAATACAGTGTCCGATACAATCAACAAATGACCGTTTTTTAAAATCTTGTGATGAATATATTTCCACAAATATTTCTTTATGCAATTAATTCTTTACAACTGTTCATGCACTGGTGATTTTGTTTAGGAATATGGCAAATAATTTCACCGGTGCACCTGGCTGGTTATATTATTTTTCTCTTTTTAGTTTCTACTTTGTAAAAAGAAGCTGTAACTGGACTTTATTATTTACTATAACTCTATTACTAATTGAATCTACAAATAAAGTTGATTAAATGGATTACACTTGTTGTGTCTGAAAACATGTTGCTAATCATGCTGTGGAGGACAAGGAGATCCGCTGACACTGTACTTTGATTATAAAGGTTTATTCATAACAAAGGATTTCAGCGTCGATTTACAGATACCTGCAAGCATCTGGAGAACAGTGGACCCAAAAGAATATGTTGTTCTGACCTCCTTTGTCTTCACCAAGTATTTATAATCTTTACCAAGATAGGGGTGGTTTCCCCTACAGACCAATCCCATCACTCCACACAACAGACTTCCTCTGTTTTAGGGTACTCCTATAGAACTGCTCTCCAGATGTCTCCCTGGGCCAAATCAACATTCTCTAAGCTACCATTTGCAAACACTAACAACGTCATAAATTCCCCAGATACCACATTACCATTTGCAAAGCTAACAAAGTCATAAATTCCTTAGATACCACATTACCACTTGCAAAGCTAACAAAGTCATACATTCCTTAGATACCACACACTGTAATTTCCACAAATATTTCTTCATGCAATTAATCCTATACAATAGGTTATGCACTATTTATCAAGCGTTGGTGCTTATGTTTGCAAACCTTGCTGGTTGATATGCATCTGACGCATACGCAGAAGAAAAGCCCGGAAAATGTCTCTAGCGGGTACTTAAAGGCCAGGCGGTTGTAGTGTTAAATGCAGTTACTAAAACAACTTTATCGTTAGCACAGTAAGAGATACTTTGAATCCGTTGCCAGATTCATTTAGCAGAGTAGACGAAGATTTCATACCCTCTAACTTTTTTTCTAACTTGTTGGGGAAGTGGTAAAAATGTCAGTTGTTTATAAAAAGTTAGAGAACATGTTGTTAATGTGGATACTTAACACCCTAGAGTCGATTGAAGCACCTGTGCATCATTCTAAGTAACATAATAAAAAAATCCCAATCAAAATCTGTCAGTTTAAGCTACAGATATCTTTGTTTTGCAATAGATGCGTCTCAATCCACCGCATCCGACTATGTCGCACTTCCTCAACACTAGACTCCTGTCTCACTAATGTGACACCAATGTGGAAAGCAGAGATTCTCACAAACAACATGGTGTTTTCATCTGAAGGTAACCGGTACTGGGTTTTAAAAACTTAATGGAAATATTAATGTAGTTTTGTGCCTACCGAAAATGTTTCATTAGATTAAAACTTGATATATACAGTACCAGTCAGATGTTTGGACACACCTACTCATTCAAGGGTTTTTCTTTATTTTTACTATTTTCTAAATTGTAGAATAATAGTGAAGACATCAAAACTATGAAATAACATATATCATGTAGTAACCAAAAAGTGTTAAACAAATCAAAATATATTTTATATTTGAGATTCTTCAAATAGCCACCCTTTGCCTTGATGACAGCTTTGCACACTCTTGGCATTCTCTCAACCAGCTTCACCTGGAATGCTTTTCCAACAGTCTTGAAGGAGTTCCCACATATGCTGAGCGCTTTTGGCTACTTTTCCTTCAATCTGCGGTCCGACTCATCCCAAACCATCTCAATTGGGTTGAGGTCGGGGGATTGTGGAGGCCAGGTCATCTGATGCAGCACTTCATCACTCTCCTTCTTGGTCAAATGGCCCTTACACAGCCTGGAGGTGTGTTGGGTCATTGTCCTTTTGAAAAATAAATGATAGTCCCACTAAGCCCAAAGCAGATGGGATTGCGTATCGCTGCAGAATGCTGTGGTAGCCATGCTGGTTAAGTGTGCCTTGAATTCTAAATAAAATCACAGACAGTTTCACCAGCAAAGCACCCCCCTCACCATAACACCTCCTCCATGCTTTACGGTGGGAAATACACATGCAGAGATTATCCGTTCACCCACACCGCGTCTCACAAAGACACGGCAGTTGGAACCAAAAATCTCACATTTGGACTCCAGACCAAGGACAAATTTGCACCGGTCTAATGTCCATTGTTCGTGTTTCTTGACCCAAGCAGGCCTCTTCTTCTTGTTGGTGTCCTTTAGTAGTGGTTACTTTGCATCAATTCGACCATGAAGGCCTGATTCACACAATCATTTTACATTTTAGTCATTTAGCAGACGCTCTTATCCAGAGCGACTTACAGTTAGTGAGTGCATACATTTTCATACTTTCTTCAATCCCCTCTGAACAGTTGATGTTGAGACATGTCTGTGACTTGAACTCTCTGAAGCATTTATTTGGGATGCAATTTCTGAGGCTGGTAACTCTAATGAACTTATTCTCTGCAGCAGAGGTAACTCTGGGTCTTCCATTCCTGTGGCGGTCCTCATTAGAGCCCGTTTCATCAAAGTGCTTGATGGTTTTTGCGACTGCACTTGAAGAAACGTTCAAAGTTCTTGACATTTTCCGTATTGACTGACCTTCATGTCTTCAAGTAATATTGGACTGTCGTTTCTCTTTCCTTATTTGAGCTGTTCTTGCCATAATATGGACTTGGTCATTTACCAAATAGGGCTATCTTCTGTATACCCCCCCCCCCCCCCCCTACCTTGTCACAACACAACTGATTGGCTCAAACACATCAAAGAAGGAATAAAATGGCCACACTTGTTAATTTAAATGCATTCCAGGAACAACCTCATGAAGCTGGTTGAGAGAATGCCAAGAGTGTGCAAAGCTGTCATCAAGGTAAAGGGTGGCTACTTTGAAGAATCTCAAATATAAAATATATTTTGATTTGTGCTGTATATATATATAGTTGAAGTCGGAAGTTTACATACACCTTAGCCAAATACATTTAAACTCAGTTTTTCACAATTCCTGACATTTAATCCTAGTACAAATTCCCTGTCTTGGGTCAGTTCGGATCACCACTTTATTTTAAGAATGTGAAATGTCAGAATAATAGTAGAGAGAATGATTTATTTCAGCTTTTATTTCTTTCATCACATTCCCAGTGGGTCAGAAGTTTACATACACTCAATTAGCATTTGGTAGCATTGCCTTTAAATAGTTTAACTTGGGTTAAACTTTGCAGGTAGCCTTCCACAAGCTTCCCACAAGAAGTTGGGTGAATTTTGACCCGTTCCTCCTGACAGAGCTGGTGTAGCTGAGTCAGGTTTGTAGGCCTCCTTGCTCGCACACGCTTTTTCAGTTCTGCCCACAAATGTTCTATAGGATTGAGGTCAGGGCTTTGTGATGGCCACTCCAATACCTTGACTTTGTTGTCCTTAAGCCATTTTGCCACAACTTTGGAAGTATGCTTGGGGTCATTTTCCATTTGGAAGACCCCTATACGACCAAGCTTTAACTTCCTGACTGATTGCTTCAATATATCCACATAATTTTCCTTCCTCATATCCAGGCTCTGTCGTAGCCGGCCGCGACCAGGAGACCCATGGGGCAGCGCACAATTGGCCCAGCGTCGTCCAGGGTAGGGGAGGGAATGGCCGGCAGGGATGTAGCTCAGTCGGTAGAGCATGGCGTTTGCAACGCCAGGGTTGTGGGTTCGATTCCCACGGGGGCCCGAGAAAAAAATAAAAAATAATAATGTATGCACTCACTAACTGTAAGTCGCTCTGGATAAGAGCGTCTGCTAAATGACTAAAATGTAAAAAATAATGATACCATCTATTTTGTGAAGTGCACCAGTCCCTCCTGCAGCAAAGCACCTCCACAGCATGATGCTGCCACCCCCGTACTTCACGGTTGGGATGGTGTTCTTCGGCTTGCAATGATGGTCATTATGGCCAAACAGTTAGATTTTTGTTTCATCAGACCAGAGGACATTTCTCCAAAAAGTACGATCTTTGTGCCCATGTGCAGTTGCAAACCGTAGTCTGGCTATTTTATGAGGGTTTTAGAGCAGTGGCTTCTTCCTTGCTGAGCGGCCTTTCAGGTTATATCGATATAGGACTCGTTTTACTGTGGATAGAGATACTTGTGTACCTGTTTCCTCCAGCATCTTCACAAGGTCCTTTGCTGTTGTTCTGGGATTGATTTGCACTTTTCGCACCAAAGTACGTTCATCTCTAGGAGACAGAACGCGTCTCCTTCCTGAGCGGTATGATGGCTGCGTGGTCCCATTGTGTTTATACTTGCATACTATTGTTTGTACAGATGAACGTGGTACCTTCAGGCGTTTGGAAATTGCTCCCAAGGATGAACCAGACTTCTGGAGGTCTACAATTTTTTTTCGGAGATCTTGCCTGATTTCTTTTGATTTTCCCATGATGTCAAGCAAAGAGGCACTGAGTTTGAAGGTAGGCCTTGAAATACATCCACAGGTATGTCACACCCTGGCTCTGGGGACTCTATATGTTGAGCCAGGGTGTGTAGATTCTATGTGTTCTTGTTCTGTGTTGTTATTCTATGTGTTCTATTTCTATGTTGGCCAGTGTGGTTCTCAATCAGAGGCAACGAGTGTCAGCTGTGGCTGGTTGTCTCTGATTGGGAACCACATTTAAACAGGCTGTTTTCCCACAATAGTTGTGGGATCTTGTTCCGTTTGGTTTGTTCCGTGTTGGTTGTGTTTAACCTAGGACGTCACGTCATCGTTTATTGTTTTGTTCGTATTATCACTAAAGATAATAAAGTATGTTCGCTCATAACGCTGCGCCTTGGTCTACTCCGTTCTACGATCGTGACAAGGTACACCTCCAATTGACTCAAATTATGTCAATTAGCCTATCAGAAGTTTCTTTTCTAAAGCCATTACATCATTTTCTGGAATTTTCCAAGCTGTTTAAAGGCACAGTCAACTTAATGTATGTAAACTTCTAACACTCTGGAATTGTGATACAGTGAATTATAAGTGAAATAATCTGTCTGTAAACAATTGTTGGCAAAATTACTTGTCCTAACCGACTTGCCAAAACTATAGTTTGTTAACAAGAAATTTGTGGAGTGGTTGAAAAACAAGTTTTAATGACTCCAACCTAAGTGTATGTAAACTTCCGACTTCAACTGTATATATACATACAGTGCATTCGGAAAGTATTCAGACCCCTTGACTTTTCCACATTTTGTTACGTTACAGCCTTTTTCTAAAATTGATTAAATAGTTTTTTCCCCTCATCAAACTACAGACAATAGCCCATAATGACAAAGCAAAAACAGGTTTTTAGAAATGTTTGCAAATTTATAAAAATTAGAAAAACATAAATATCTCATTTACATAAGTATTTGTATTTATTATGGATCCCCATTAGCTGCTGCCAAGGCAGCAGCTACTATTCATGGGGTCCAGCAAAATTAAGGCAGTTCATACAATTTTAAAAACATTACAATGCATTCACAAATTTCACAACACACTGTAAATACAGACCCTTTACTCAGTACTTTGTTGAAGCAACTTTGGCAGCGATTACTGCCTCAAGTCTTCTTGGGTATGACGCTACAAGGTTGGCACACCTGTATTTGGGGAGTTTCTCCCATTCCTCTCTGCAGATCCTCTCATGCTCTGTCAGGTTGGATGGAGAGCGTCGCTGCACAGCTATTTTCTCTCCAGAAATGTTAGATCGGGTTCAAGTCCGGGCTCTGGTTGGGCCACTCAAGCATATTCAGAGACATGTCCCTAAGCCACTCCTGCGTTGTCTTGGCTTAGGGTCGTTGTGCTTAGGGTTGTTGTCTTGTTGGAAGGTAAACCTTAGGACCTCAGACTGGGGCAGAGTGCTCTGGAGCAGGTTTTCATCAAGGATCTCTCTGTTCTTTGCTTTGTTAATATTTCCCTCAATCCTGACTAGTCTTCCAGTCTCTGCTGCTGAAAATGAAAAACATGTCAGCTTAGAAAGCGAAAGAAGATTGACAAAAATAAAATAAAAATATCAACTTAAAAGTATAAAATATATCAAAAGGTTTAATACAAGCAATTCAATGCAGACCCTTCCACACGTTTTAAAGTTTGAACAGCTATTTTAGCTTAAACAGTGTAGGAGAAGTTGAGTGCTAAAGAATAATAATAATAATAATAATAATAATAATAATAATAATAATAATAATAACTAGATGGTAACTTTACAAGCAAAGTTGTGGGGCTTGCTAAAGCTCTTTAGAATTATTTTTGTGGTAGTGGAAGAAGTTAAAAAAGTTGTACTTTAATTATTATTACTTGAATAGTGAAATAATTTAAAATGCCCAGTAGTTATAGTCAGTAGTTGTTTTCAGTAGCTGTGTGGTCAATAGTTGTGGTGAGTGCTTTTGTCTTTGTGGTCAGTAGTTGTCAGTTGTTTTAGTAAATTGGTGTGTGGTTAAGTAGTTGTGGTCTGTAGTTGTGTGGTTGTGGTCAGTCGGTTAGGATAAAAGGTTAGGTCAGTAGTTGTGTGGTCAGTAGTTGTATGGTTGTGGTTAGTGGTTGTTGTCAGTAGTGGTCAGTAGATTTGTGTTCAGTAGTGGTGGTTCAGTAGTTGTGGTCAGTAGTCATGTGATCAGTAGTTGTGTGGTTGTGGTCACTAATTGTGTGGTTGCGGTCACTAGATTTGTGGTCAGCAGTTGTGTGATTGTGGTCAGTAGTTGTGCGATTGTGGTCAGTAGTTGTGTGTTTGTGGTCAGAAGTTGTGGTTGTGTTTAGAAGTTGTGGTGGTGGTCAGTAGTTGTGGTCAGTAGTTGTGTGTTTGTTGTCAGTAGTTGTGTTCAGTAGTGGTCAATGGTTGTGTTCAGTAGTTTCATGGTTTTGGTCAGTATTTGTGGTCGGTAGTTTTGTGGTTGTGGTCAGTAGTTCTGTGGTTGTGAACCTTATTAGTAGTTGTGGTCTGTAGTTGTGTGGTTGTTGTCAGTAGTTGTGTGGTTATGGTCAGTAGTTTTGGTAAGTAGGTATGTGGTTCAGTAGTTGTGTGTTTGTGGTCAGTAGTTGTTGTCAGTAGTTTTGTGGTTGTGGTCAGTAGTTGTGTGGTTGTGGTCAGTAGCTGTGGTCAGTAGCTGTGGTCAGTTGTTGTCAGTAGTTTTGTGGTTGTAGTCAGTAGTTGTGTGGTTATGGTCGTTAGTTGTGTGGTTCAGTAGTTATGTGGTCAGTAGTTGTGTGGTTGTGGTCAGTAGTTGTGGTCTGTAATTGTAAATTTTGCGTATGCTGCCACTTGTGCTCCTCTGCCTCTGTGAGTATCCATAGCAATGGCTCTGTTTGGGTAGCTTTTGACACAAACTGTTTCGTGTCAAAACTTGCTTCTTTGCTTTTACAGTGAATGGAATGTTGAAAGTGATGATATCATAAGGGGGCCTTTTAGAGTGTTTGATGAAATTCCATGAAAGTGAATGAAGATTGAGAAAAAGATGGAGAAAGAGTTTAATAGTTTACAAGTATAAAATATATCAAAAAGTTGTGTACACGCACACTATTTCAGACCGAGCTGCACATATTAAAGTTTGCATGACGTTTCTAGCTTAAACGGTGAAGGAAGAGAAATGTTCAAAATAATAATAATAACTACATGGTAATTGTACATGAAGTACAATTGATGGGACTTGCTTTAACACTTTACTATTTAAAGCAAAGCAGTTACATACAGTGCCTTCGGAAAGTATTCAGACCCTTTGACTTTTTCCACATTTTGTTACGTTACAGCCTTATTCTAAAACTGATTAAATATATACAAATCTTCAGCAATATACATACAATACTCTATAATGACAAAGTGAAAACAAGTTTTTATAAATTTTAGCAAATTTCTTAACAGAAATACCTTATTTACATAAGTATTCAAACCCTTTGCTATGAGACTCGAAATTGACCTCAGGTGCATCTTGTTTCCATTGATCATCCTTGAGATGTTTCTACAACTTGATTGGAGTCCACCTGTGGTAAATTCAATTGATTGGAGATGATTTGCAAAGGCACACACTTGTCTATATAAGGTCCCACGGTTGACAGTGCATGTCAGAGCAAAAACCAAGTCATGAGGGCAAAGTAATTGTCTGTAGAGCTCTGAGACAGGATTGTGTCGAGGCACAGATCTGGGTAAGGGTCCCAACACATTTCTGCAGCATTGAAGGTCCCCAAGAACACAGTGGCCTCCATCATTCTTAAATGGAAGAAGTTTGGATCCACCAAGACTATTCCTAGAGCTGGCCGCCCAACCAAACTGAGCAATCGGGGGAGAAGGGTCTTGGTCAGGGAGGTGACCAAGAACCCGACCTCTGTGGAGATGGGAGAAACTTCCAGAAGGACAACCATCGCTGCAGCACTCCACCAATCAGGCCTTTATGGTAGAGTGGCCAGATGGAAGACACTCCTCGGTAAAAGGCACATGACAGCCCACTTGGAGTTTGCCAAATGGCCTTGAGTGGCCTAGCCAGAGCCCGGACTTAAACCTGATCGAACATCTCTGGAGGGACCTGAAAATAGCTGTGCAGAAACGCTCCCCATCCAACCTGACAGAGCTTGAGAGGATCTGCAGAGAAGAATGGGAGAAACTCCCCATATACAGGTGTTCCAAGCTTGTAGCGTCATACCCAAGAAGACTCAAGGCTGTAATCGCTGCCAAAGGTACTTCAACAAAGTACTGAGTAAAGGGTTTGAATACTTATGTAAATGTTATATTTCTGTTTAAAAAATAATAATTAGCAAAAATGTCTAAAAACCTGTTTTTGCTTTGTTATTATGGGATATTGAGTGTAGATTGATGAGGGGAAAAAAACGATTTAATCAATTTTGGAAGAAGGCTGTAACCTTGTGGAAAAAGTCAAGGGGTCTGCTAAATGTAGTAAAATAGATGGTGTGTCTGTAACTTTCATTTGTGTGTCTGTAACTTTTTCACGCATCATTATTGACGATTCTTTCAGGACTAACCATAATAATTGTGGAATCCACATTATTGTTCACTGAACAAAAATATAAACGCAACACACAGCAATTTCAAAGATTTTACTGAGTTACAGTTCATATTAGGAAATCAGTTATAACAACAACAACAAAAATTATGCCCTAATCTATTGATTTCACATGACTTGGAATACAAATATGTGTCTGTTGGTCACAGAAAACCAGTCAGTATCTGATGTGACCGCCATTTGCCTCATGCAGTGCGACACATCTCCTTCACATAGAGTTGTTCAGGCTGTTGATTGTTGCCTGTGGAATGTTGTCCCACACATCTTCAATGGCTGTGTGAATTTGCTGGATATTGATGGGAACTGTAACACGATATCATACACATCGATCCAGAGCATACCAAACATGCTCAATGGGTGACATGTCTGGTTAGTATGCAGGCCATGGAAGTACTGGGACATTTTCAGCTTCCAGGAATTGTGTACAAATCCTTGCGACATGGGGCTATGCACTATCATGCTGAAACATGAGGTGATGGCGGCGGATGAATGGCACGACAATGAGCCTCAGGATCTCGTCACGGTATCTCTGTGCATTCAAATTACCATAGATAAAATGCAATTGTGTTCATTGTTCGTAGCTTATGCCTGCCAATACCATAACCCCACTACCACCATGGGGCACTCTGTTCACAACGTTGACATAAGCAAACTGCTCGCCCACATGTCGCTATACACGCTGCCATCTGCCCGGTACAGTTAAAATCTGGATTCATAAGTGAATAGCACACTATTCCAGCATGCCAGTGGCCATTGAAGGTGAGCATTTGCCCACTGAAGTTGTTTACGACGCCGAACTGCAGTCAGGTCAAGACCTTAATGAGGACGACTTGCTTGCAGATGAGCTTCCCTGAGACGGTTTCTGACAGTTTGTGCACAAATTATTCGGTTGTGCAAACCCACCGTTTCATCAGTTGTCCAGGTGGCTGGTCTCAGACGATCCCGCAGGTGAAGAAGCCGGATGTGGGGGTCCTGGGCTGGCGTGGTTACACGTGGTCTACGGTTGTGAGCCCGGCTGGACTGACTGCCAAATTCTCTAAAGAAAACATTGGAGGCGGCTTATGGTAGAGAAATGAACAGTCAGCATGGCAATTGCGCGCTCTCTCAAAACTTGAGACATCTTGGCATTGTGTTGTGTGACAAAACTGCACATATTATAAGGGCCTTTTAATGCCCCCAGCACAAGGTGCACCTGTGTAATGAACATGCTGTTTAATCAGCTTCTTGATATGCCACACCTGTCATGTGGATGGATTATCTTGGCAAACAAATTTGTGCACAACATTTTAGAGAAATAAGCTTATTGTGTGTATGGAACATTTCTGTGATCTTTTATTTCAGCTCATGAAACATGGGAACAAATCTTTACATGTTGTGTTTATATTTTTGTTCAGTTTAGAAGTGTTCAGAAACATATTCTATTCTTATTTACAATAAAAGTGACTCCAAAATGCTACAATATATTACTTACCATTAATTTCTATTGAGCACAAAATAATCTGAAAACCAAAACAAACAGCAAATGCATCCAACAAGTTTGTAGAGTCACAAGCTTGATGTAATCATTGCGTGCTAGGAATATGGGACCAAATACTAAACTTTTGACTACTTTAATACATACAGTACTGTATATAAGTGAATTTGTCCCAATACATTTTGTACCGTAAAATGGGGGGTCTATGTACAAAATGTGCTGTAATTTCTAATCAGTTCACCTGATATGGATGAACATACCCTCAAATAAAAGCTGACATTCTGCACTTTAACCTCAAAGTCATTGTATCATCTCATGGGCACTGCTTGAATATTTCCATCTGAGCTACTGGCTTAATCCCATTCTTTAACTTTTGGTTGAGTAGGAGACTTGAATCCAACATATCATTTGTTAACTTGTTGACAGATGAATATGTTATTTATTGTATTTCAAAAGTAATATTGAATTGTGTTTGGTTGTCAACGCAACCAAATAACATTTAAAGGGGATTATCTTCTGCTTGGATAGTTCCATCTGTGCCACTGACTCGGGTCTGGCTTTAATTCCAGTTTTTCTACAAATCAATAATGAGGGCTAATAATGTGAGAGGTTTAGGATAACTGACTGTTGGGAGGGAAAGCTCATCTATGCATCCTCTGCCACCTGTCTGATTCATAGCTTACCTCCTCCTTCCAGGGATGTGAGGGAGTCTAATCTAACTCAATATCTCCCCCTTGTGACTTTTGCTTGCAAATGCAGTTGACGTCATGTCTGTGCTTAATTTTTTATTTTTTAGGGTGTAGATCAGCTTTAATAATAATAATAATATAGCTTTAATATTTCAGATAGATTGTAACTTCCATCAATGTTATTGTCTGTTTCACTTCCAATCCCCCATATATATATTTTTAGCAAATACATACATACAGACATACACATATATACCTATCCTTTAAAAAATATATATTTTCCTTTATTACTTTCCAACCCCACCACCCCTCCCCCTAATTGGAGTAAACTAGTGAACAACAACACTTAGGCTTCTACTTCCAGCTTATACATACTATATACATTTTATGGACACAGTCAATTCTACAATAGTTCCATCTTGTTTGCTCCTACTCCTGAACTTCCTCTACCCTCAACCTCTCCGATCATTTTCATGATGTCCATCCGGCTTGCCTCTATTTGCCATATCTTTCAAACTGTGCTCTTTCACAAATGTTCTTAACCTATAACCTATATACTTATTATGGACACAGTATGTTTTACATTAGTTATCTTGTTGTTATTAGTTGTTATTAGTCCCAACATTCAGCTCCATTCAACCCCTCCCATTTATCTCTTAACACTATCCATTTTGGATTTCTATTTGCCATATATTTTTCTACTGTACTGTGATGTTTCACAAAAGTTCTGATCCCTTCTATTCTCATTGTATCTACAGATTGTAAATTGAAAATAAACATTTTGGCTGAAAGCATTATTATATTATTGATCGATTGACTATAACTTTTCAGATCACCCAGTAGTGCTATCTGCAGGGTTAGCTCCAGGTAAATATTCCTGGACCTGTGACCAAAAACAAGCAACAAATGGACAGTACCAAAACAAATGATCTAATGATTCTGTCTCTTCGCAGCAAAATCCGCAGAGCTGGGAAGATTTTATCCCCGATATAAATAACATTCTATTGGTAGCAAAAATTTTGTATAATCATTTAAATTGAAAAATCTATGTTTTGAATCCGGCGTCGTTTTGCATATCAGTTCATAAACCATTTGCCATGGAATCGGTACGTCAAAAATCTCTTCCCATCTATTTTGCAATCTATATGGGACGGCTGTCAATCCTTTGGTCCTTAAATGAAACTGGTATACTTTTTTATTTATCACAATTTTCTTTAAGCAATTATGGTCTTTAATGCAGGGCCGACAGACAAGTTCCTTACTTTTTCCCCCTTCCACTTTCCTCTTCCATTTTTGCGGTAATGCTGCAATTATTTGGTTGTAATTTTGGGTAGAGCAGACATTTCCATATGTTTTTGTTAGCTGCATAACTCCACCAGTCCTACCGATAATATCATTTACGAAGATTATACTTTTTATTTTTTTTAAATAAAAAAAGCATGTTTTTTTAATCAATTAGTATATTGGAGTTTAACCACAATATTTGTTGCATTGTTTGTTCTGTTGTTTCTGGAGTATTAAATTGAAATTGAAACCAACTTTCTATGGCTTGTTTTAGAAATAGTAATATTTGGGAGATGATTTCCTTTTCAAATAATTGAAAGTGAGAGGTTGTAATCTGAATAAAGGGAAAAAAGCCATTCTTGAACATGGGGTGAGACAATCTTACTAATTTGCTAGAGAACCAGTTCGGATTTAAGTATACATTTTGTATGACTGAAGCTTTTAGTGATAGGTCTAATGCTTTAATATTTAATATTGTCCACCGAATGTCCTCCGAATTAATATTCATTATATAAATAGGCACTTTTAATTTTGTCTGGCTTGCCGTTCCAAATAAAATGGAATATTTGTTTCTCATATAATTTCAATAACTGTTCACTAGGCGTTGGCAAGACCATAAGCAAATAGGTAAACTGGGATAATACTAAAGAGTTAATCAGCGTGATTTTTCCACAAATTTACATGTATTTACCTTTCCATGGTAGCAAGATCTTATCTATTTTTGCTAACTTTTCATTAAAATGTATTGGAGTGTGTAGCGTGTGATTTGGACGGAGTCAGGCTCAGGAGGTGTAAATCACAGAATAATGGTTTATTCGGCCAATACAGCGGTTCACAGCAATGCATAAAACAACTACAGTGCGACTTAACAGCGCACTGGGTAAAACAAAACACGGGTGAATATACCGGTGATAAAGTACATAATGCTCCACCGAGCTATCGACACCTCCACATGGAAACAATCACACACAAAGACATGGGGGGCAGAGGGAATACTTATACAGGGACTGATGAGGGGATATTAACCAGGTGTGTGTAAAAACAAGACAAAACACATGGAATGATGAGAAGAGGAGCGGCAGTGGCTAGAAGGCCGGTGACAACGAACGCTGAAACCTGCCCGAACAAGGAGAGGAGGCAGCTTCGGAGGATGTCGTGACAGTACCGATGGGGCGGAGGGATCTCCCACACCTCAGACTCCTGGAGCGGACCAGCCACCACCGGCCTGAGGAGAGACACGTGAAACGAGGGGTTAATACGGTAATCAGGAGGGAGTAGCAACCTATACGTAACCCCGTTTACTCTCCTCAGGACTTTGAACGGCCCCAAAAAACACGGCCTCAGCTTCCAGCAGGGCAGGCGGAGGGGCAGTTCCCGGGTCGAGAGCCAGACCCGATCACCCGGTACAAAGACCGGGGCCTCACTGCGGAGGTGGTCAGCGTTGGACTTCTGGTGACGCACGGCATAATGGGAGTAGACGTGGGCAGAATTCCACGTCTCTTCCGCGCACCGAAACCAGTTGTTCACCGCAAGAGCTTCGGTCTGGTTCAGATGCCACTGTGCCAGGACCGGCTGATACCCTAAAACACATTGAAATGGTGTCTTCTCTTAGAAGGAGGAGTGGCGGAGAGAGTTCTGTGCATATTCGGCCCATGGCAAGAACACCGACCACTCCCCCGGCCGTTCCTGGCAGTAAGATGGCAGGAACCTACCCACATCCTGATTCACCCGTTCCATGAACACCTTCCAGACCCTGGACGTAAACTGGGGACCCCGGTCAGACACTATGTCCTCTGGCACCCCGTAGTGCTGGAAGACGTGAGTAAACAGGGCTTCCGCAATTTGCAGGGCTGTGGGGAGACAGGGCAGAGGAAGGAGGCAGCAGGCTTTAGAGAAGCGGTCCACAACAACCTGGATGGTGGTGTTACCCTGAGAGAGGGGAAGATCAGTTAGGAAATCAATGGATGGGACCATGGCCGTTGTGGATCTGGTAAGGGATGTAACTTACCCGCTGGAAGGAGACATACACCCTCACGTCCTTAGCCAAGTTAGGCCACCAGTACTTCCCGGTCAGGCAGCGCACTGTACGGCCGATGCCTTGGTGACCAGAGGAGGGGGACGTGTGTGCCCAATAGATAAGTCGATCACGGACACTAGACGGCACGTACCGAAGCCCAGCGGGGCACTGAGGTGGAGATGGCTCTGTGCATAATGCTCACTCTATGTCTGCGTCCACCGCCCACACCACCGGCACCACAATGCAGGAGGTCGGGAGTATGGGGGTGTTGTCAATGGGCCTCTCCTCTGGGTGGTACAGCCGTGACAGTGCGTCTGCCTTCACGTTCGTTTGCCTGGTATATAGGACAGCGTGAAATCAAACCGCCTGGCCTGGCGAGGGTTCAGCCTACTCGTTGCCCAGATGTACTCCAGGTTACGGTGGTCAGTCCAGACGAGGAAAGGGTGTTTCGCCCCCACGTGCCAGAGCCTCCACGCTGTCAGGGCTCGGACAAGAGCCAACAGCTCCCGATCACCAACGTCATAGTTCTGCTCTGCCGGGCTGAGCTTCTTAGAGAAGAAGGCACAGGGGCAGAGCTTGGGTGGCGTGCCCGAGCATTGGGATAGGACGGCGCCTACCCCTACCTCGGACGCATCCACCTCCATTACGAACGGCAATGATGGTTCGGGATGGGCCAGTACCGGGGCTGAGGTGAACAGAGCCCGCAGGTTACTGAAAGCCCTGTCAGCCTCAGCAGACCAGCGGAGCCGGGACGGCCCACCCTTCAACAGAGAGATGATGGGAGCTGCGACCTTGCCAAAGCCCTGGATAAACCTCCGATAGTAATTGGCAAAGCCAATGAAGCGCTGCACCTCCTTTACCGTGGTTGGAGTCGGCCAATTACGCACGGCTGAAATGCGGTCTCCCTCCATCTCCACACCTGAGGTGGTGATGTGGTATCCGAGGAAGGAGACGGATTGTTGGAAAAACAGACACTTTTCATCCTTGGCATACAGGTCATGCTCCAACAGTCAGCCCAGCACTCTGCGAACTAGGGACACATGCTCTGCGCGCGTAGTGGAATACACCATGATGTCGTCGATGTAGACCAACACACCGCGACCAAGCATGCCTCGAAACACCTCGTTCACAAAGGACTGGAAGACTGATGGAGCATTCATCAACCCGTACGGCATCACCAGGTATTCATAATGCCCCGTGGTTGTGCTAAATGCTGTCTTCCACTCGTCCCCTTCCCGGACACGCACCAGGTTGTACGCACTCCTGAGATCTAATTTCGTGAAGAAGCGTGCCCCATGCATTGATTCGATAACAGAGGAGATGAGGGGTAGAGGGTAACTATAGCGAATGGTAGTTTTATGAAGTGCACGTTAATCAATGCAAGGGCATAGACACCCTGTCTTTCTTCTTCACGAAAAATTAACTTGAGGAGGCGGGTGAAGAGGAAGGATGTGTGAACCCCTGATGCAGGGACTCGGAGATGTATGTTTCCATAGCCTCCATTTCCACCTGCGACAGGGGATATATACGTGACTCCTGGGCGGCACGGCGTCTTACCGGAGGTTTATCGCGCAATCCCCCGCCCGATGGGTGGTAATTTGGTCGCCTGCGCTTTGGAAAACGTGTGCGCCAAAATCAACGTATTCAGGGGGAATGCGCACGGTGGAGGTATTGTCTGGACTTTCCACCGTGGTCGCACCAACGGAAACAGCTAGACACCTACCCTGACACTCTCGCGACCACCCCGTGAGAGCCCTCTGTGGCCATGAAAAGGTGGGGTTGTGTAGTGCTAGCCATGGAAGGCCCAACACAACAGGGAAATCAGGGGACTCAATAATGTGAAACATGATTAGCTCATTATGGGTCTCCTGAGTAATCATAGTGACTGGTGCTGTAACCTCCCTAACAAAACCTGACCCTAATGGTCAATTGTCAAGTGCTTTGATGGGTAATGGAATAGACAGGGGAACCAATGGAATAAATAGACTAAGAGTTAAAGACCTGTCCATAAAGTTCCCAGCTGCGCTTGAATCTACCAGCGCCGTACACTGGGGAACTACAGTGTAATCAGGGATGTTAACGTGGATGGTGAAATGCGCAGCAGAGGGCTCTGAACGAGTGTGTGTTTGACCTACCTGGGGTGACGCGAGAGTGCCCTGCCTGCCTGCTGCCTCCAGAACCAGAAGAACTCTGACGAAATCATGCAGCAGAATGTCCTCTCTTGCCACAAGAGTGACACTGGATCTGTCGTCCTCCGTTCTCCTGGAACGCTGCACCACCCAGCTCCATCAGAACGTGATCCGGGTTGAAGGGGGGTGAAACGGGCAGGCCCCTTCCAGGACGTCCTCTCGAAGCCAGCAGGTTGTCCAACCGGATGGCCATGTCCACCAGTTGGTTGAAGGTCAACATGGTATCCCGGCAGTCTAGCTCCCTTCGGACCTCCTCACGCAGGCTGCATCAGAAGTGGTCAATGAGGTAACCAATAATTTCAGTAAATTATTTCTGGTAGCATTTCTATGTTGAAGCTTTAAAAAGAATTTGGTGCATTTTCCCCATATTCCATCCAGTTTGCTTTATTATTTATAATATATTACACTTGATCTTTCTTGAATAAGTTCCTCCATTTCTTTTTGTTTTTCCTCTAACTTATTCTGAACCTCTATGTTACAGTTTTTATTGCTATCTATCTGTTCTGTTAGACCTTCCATTTCCTTTCTTAGTATGGACTCGTTTGACCTAAATTGATTTTGTTTTCGAGATGAGTACTGAATTGCATGGCCTCTAAAGGCACATGTAAAAGTGTCCCATACAATAAGGGGATTTGCTGTACCTATGTTATGTCGAAAAAGTTCAGTTATACAGTTGAAGTCTGAAGTTTACATACACTATAGCCAAATACATTTAAACTCAGTTTTTCACAATTCCTGACCTTTAATCCTAGTAAAAATTCCCTGTCTTAGGTCAGTTAGGATCACCACTTTATTTTAAGAATGTGAAATGTAAGGGCTGGATTACTTGACAGAGAGAACTTGTTGCGAAGGGGAGTGCCTCATGATATATCAGAGAGAGTGTATTTTGTTACAAAATACAGCACAAGCAGAGAACATTAAAAGAATCATTAAAAATAATTGGGGAATCATCCAAAGTTATACGCTACTACGCCAAGTCTTTCCTGAGCCACCAGTCATAAGCTTTAAGAGATGTCCTACCCTAAATGACAAATTAGTCCACAGTTATCTTCCGGGTGACTCTCAAAAAACTTGGCTTGACCACAAACCCAAGTGCTCTTTTAAATGTAACCATTGCAGAAATATTGCACAGAAAAAGTATTTTGTTGACACAGCTTCCAAAATTGAGTATTACGTCAAGCATTTCATTAACTGCAAAACCACTCATGTCATCTATAGATTGGAATGTCCACAGTGCAAGGTGTTCTACATTGGACGGACAAAGAGACGCCTATGGGTAGGCAATGAAGACTACCCCATGGCAAGGCACTACAAGTCCTTACACCATGGTAACCCTGCCTCCCTACAAGCTATGGGTATTGATCATATTCCGGCCTCTATTAGAAAAGGGGACCGTCTTAAACAGTTAAACCAAAGGGAACGTTTTTGGATTTACAAACTACAGGCCACTAAATACCCTGGTTTAAATGAATATATGGATTTCTCACCCTTCCTGTAGGGTTGTGATAGGTCCATTTGCTCTCATCTAGTGGACATTGTGCTCAATTGCCCTCAGCTATGTTTAGACTGTGGAATATATTGCTTTCTTATTTTTGACACCTTTCCCAGTCATATTTAAGGTTAGAACTACCTACTAAACTTGGAGTTTTATTTGTATGATAACATAGTTACAGTATTTCACTTTTTAATGTGTATAGTATTGCTTACTAGGTGTGTCCAATCAACTTTGTAACCACTCCCTCTTCAAATTAGGGCTAATTGGAAAAGCTGTTCAAAAGAGGACATTGTATTATTTCTTTGTACTCCCTGACGAAGGCCATGCAGCCGAAATGCGTCAGATAAAAAAAAAAAAACTTGTTTCTATTGAACATGCCGTGCAAATAAAGGCATTTTAATTAATTATATGAAGAGTGCCTTGGTTTCTTTCTTTTTGAGGATCACCACTTTATTTTAAGAATGTGAAATGTCAGAATAATAGTAGAGAGAATGATTTTTTTTAGCTTTTATTTATTTCTTCACATTCCCAGTGGGTCAGAAGTTTACATACACTCGATTAGCATTTGGTAGCAAACGTTTCAGGTAGCCTTCCACAAGCTTCCCACAACAAGTTGGGTGAATTTTGGCCCATTCCTCCTGACAGAGCTGGTGTAACTGAGTCAGGTTTGTAGGCCTCCTTGCTCGCACACGCCTTTTCAGTTCTGCCCACAAATGTTCTATAGGATTAAGGTCAGGGCTTTGTGATGGCCACTCCAATACCTTGACTTTGTTGTCCTTAAGCCATTTTGCCACAACTTTGGAAGTATGCTTGGGGTCATTGTCCATTTGGAAGACCCATTTGCGACCAAGCTTTAACTTCCTGACTGATGTCTTGAAGATGTTGCTTCAATATATCCACATAATTTTCCTTCCTCTTGATGCCATCTATTTTGTGAAGTGCACCAGTCCCTCCTGCAGCAAAGCACCCCCACAGCATGATGCTGCCACCCCCGTGCTTCACGGTTGGGATGGTGTTCTTCGGCTTGCAAGCATCCCCCTTTTCGACCAAACATAACGATGGTCATTATGGCCAAACAGTTCTATTGTTGTTTCATCAGACCAGAGGACATTTCTCCAAAAAGTACACTCTTTCTCCCCATGTGCAGTTGCAAACCGTAGTCTGGCTATTTTATGGGGTTTTGGAACCTTTCAGGTTATGTCGATATAGGACTTGTTTTACTGTGGATGTAGATACTTTTGTACCTGTTTCCTCCAGCATCTTTACAAGGTCCTTTGCTGTTGTTCTGGGATTGATTTGCACTTTCCGCACCGAATGTACGTTCATCTCTAGGAGATGTATGAGCGGTATGATGGCTGCGTGGTCCCATGGTGTTTATACTTGCGTACTATTGTTTGTACAGATGAACGTGGTACCTTCAGGCGTTTGGAAATTGCTCCCTAGGATGAACCAGACTTGTGGAGGTCTACAATTTTTTTTCTGAGGTCTTGGCTGATTTCTTTTGATTTTCCCATGATGTCAAGCAAAGAGGCACTGAGTTTGAAGGTAAGCCTTGAAATACATCCACAGGTACACCTCCAATTGACTCAAATTATGTCAATTAGCCTATCAGAAGCTTCTAAAGCCATGACATTATTTTCTGGAATTTTCCAAGCTGTTTAAAGGCACAGTCAACTTAGTGTATGTAAACTTCTGACCCACTGGAATTGTGATACAGTGAATTATAAGTGAAATAATCTGTCTGTAAACAATTGTTAGAAAAATGACTTGTGTCATACACAAAGTAGATGTCCTAACTGAGTTGCCAAAATGTTAATGACTCCAACCTAAGTGTATGTAAACTTCCGACTTCAACTGTATATCAGTAAGGTTTTGACCACATAGATATTTAGCATGAATATATATTAGAAAATCATGAAATGATATTTTACTCAGGCCAAATTAATAGTGGTTTGAGATGTTTGATCGGGCATGATCCGGATGACTGAGTGACTGGGCCACTTGTGATAATCTTAGAAGTTGTACGTGATGGAATGGCTTGGCTGGGGTGACATACAATACCAAGTATGGGGATGCTATTGTGGTAGATGAGTGACACTCAATGATGGTTGGCAGATAATATCAAGAAGTAGCTCGGAGAGCATTATATAAACTGAGAGATTTTGTATGGAAGTCATTCATATGACAAAAGGCTACGTCCGTACCGCCTGTCATTGAATCCAGTACTGAATTAAATAATGATGAATTAACTCTCCATCTGTGTCCCATATTCTCTTACATACTGAACTTCTTGATACCAGAAACTCATCATAACACTGACATAATTTTGCTGGACCCCAGGAAGAGTAACTGCTGCCTTGGCAGCAGCTAATGGGGATCCATAATAAATACAAATACAAATACTCCTCAGTAAAAGGCACATGACAGCCTGCTTGGAGTTTGCCAAAAGGCACTTAAAAACTCTCAGACCATGAGAAACAAGATTTTCTGGTCTGATGAAACCAAGATTGAACTCTTTGGCTTGAATGCCAATCGTCACGTCTGGAGGAAACCTGACACCATCCCTACGGTGAAGCATGGTAGTGGCAGCATCATGTTGTGGGGATGTTTTTCAGTGGCAGGGACTGGGAGACTAGTCAGGATCAATGGAAAGATGAACGGAGCAAAGTACAGAGTGATTCTTGATGAAAACCTGCTCCAAAGCGCTCTGGACCTCAGACTGGGGTGAAGGTTCACCTTCCAATAAGACAACGACCCTAAGCACACAGCTAAGACAACGCAGGAGTGGTTTTGGGAAAAGTCTCTGAATGTCCTTGAGTGGCCCAGCAGAACCAGGACTTGAACCTGATCGAACATCTCTGGAGAGACCTGATAAAAGCTGTGCAGCGACGCTCCCCATCCAACCTGACAGAGCTTGAGAGGATCTGCAGATCAGAATGTGAGAAACTCCCCAAATACAGGTGTGCCAAGCTTGTAGCGTCATACCCAAGAAGACTCTAGGCTGTAATCGCTGCCAAAGGTGCTTCAACAAAGTACTGAGTGAAGGGTCTGAATACTTATTTAAATGTGATATTTCAGTTTTATTTTAATAGATTTGCACAAATGTTTCTACTCTGTCATTATTGGGTATTGTGTGTAGAGTGATGAGGGAAAAAAACAATTTAATCCATTTTAGAATAAGGCTGTAATGTAACAAAATGTGGAAAAAGTCAAGGGGTCTGAATACTTTCCAAATGCACTGTATGTATTAGCTGGAAGTAGAGGCCTAAGGACTGTTCAAATATAAATTTACCAAAAAACATATGGGTTATTGGAAATTATGCAGAGAATTACATTGATTGAAGCCACAGTCTATCTGCAATATTAAAGAGAAAGGGCTTATCTGAAGATGGTGCTGGCTGAGGCTTAAACTGGTGAGTGTGGATGGTAATATGGGATATTGTTATCTACTATCGAGTAATTGTCTCCGGCCCCCTCCCAGTTAGGACAAAGCCTGGCCTGCTGAGGAGTGCCGGGCTCCATCCATGCTGGAGGGTTGCTCTCATCTTATCTATCAACATAGACAGGGCTCTAACTCCTCTAGCGCCACAATGAGATAGGATGCAGGCCCAGCAGCAGGCTGTGAGGCAGCCTGCCAGCTTAGTGGAGTCTGCCACTAGAACGGTTAGTGTAGTCAGCTCAGCTTTCCCAATTGAGACCGTGTTTGTGCCTCGATCTAGGTCAGGCAAAACTCAACATGGCGGTGTTCGCCTTAGCAATCTCACTGGAATAAAGACCACCATTCCTGTCATTATTGAAAGAGATTGTGATAATATCTCACATCTCAAAATAGGATTACTCAATGTTAGATCCCTCACTTCCAAGGCAGTCCTAGTCAATGAACTAATCACTGATCATAACCTTGATGTGATTAGCCTGGCAAAAACATGGCTCAAGCCTGATTATTTTACTGTGTTAAATGAGGCCTCTCCTTCTGGTTACACTAGTGACCATATCCCCCATGCAACCTGCAAAGGCGGAGGTGTTGCTAACATTTACAACAGCAAAATATATATTTTTTAAATTTTTTACTGCCTTTACATCCTTTGAGCTTCTAGTCATGAAATCTAAGCAGCTTACTTAATTACTTTGTATAGCTACTGTTTACAGGCCTCCTGGGCCTTTACAGGCCTCCAGGGCTCCTGAGTGGCGCAGCGGTCTAAGGCACTGCATCTCAGTGCTTGAGGTGTCACTACAGACCCCCTGGTTCGATTCCAGGCTGTATCACAACCGGCCGTGATTGGGAGTCCCATAGGGCGGTGCACAATTGGCCCAGCGTCGTCCGGGTTTGGCTGGTGTAGGCCATCATTGTAAATAAGAATTTGTTCTTAACTGACTTGCCTAGTTAAATAAAGGTAAAATAAATACTGAATTCCTATCAGACATCATACTCATGGCAGATTAATATGGCAATTACTGGTGACTTCAATGGAAAAGTCCACAGACCCAGTCCAAAGGCTTTCGGATCCATCATTGACTCAGTGGGCTTTGTCCAACATGTCTCCAGACCTACACATTGCCACAGTCATACCCAAGATCTAGTTAAATATTGTGGCTCTAAATGTTTATTCTTCATAATCCTGGACTATTGGACCCCCATTTTATTACATTTTCAATCCCAACAAATAATCTGCTCAGACCCCAACCAAGGATTATCAAAAGCTGTGCTATGAGTTCTCTGACAACCCAAAGATTCCTAGATGCCCTTCCAGACTCCCTCCACCTACACAAGGACGTCAGAGTACAAAAATCAGATAACCACCGAACCGAGGATCTAAACATAACCTTGCGTAACACCCTAGATTGCAGTCGCACCTCTAAAAACAAAAACATTTGTCTCATGAAATTCGCTCCCTGGTATACAGAAAATACCTGAGCCCTGAAGCAAGCTTCCAGAAAATTGGAACAGAAATCCAGCAAGCTTGCCAAGACAGTACCGTTCAATATCGAGAGCCCTCACTGCTGCTCGATCAGCCTACTTTTCCAACCTGACTGAGGAGAATAAAAACAGAATTTTCAATATAAAGCTCATGGTCTCATACATTTCAAACAAAGAGACATAGCTCAAAAACAAAGAACAAATGACAATTACAAGTTGACTTAGTTTTAAAGAGCACAACCTCTTCTTTAATGTCACAACATTCAGGTCAATAAGAATAACACTAATTTTGTCTTTCATTGTGCAAAGACACTCACTATCAAAAAATTATTAACTCAACAAAAAAAAACTAGCGTATTTAAATTGTAGTACATTTGACTAAATTACTCACTCAAAATGTACCATGTATAGTATACTTATAAATACTATGTACATATAAATACATATTTCTTTAAATAATCGAAAATGTGACCAGAGGACAATATTCAGAAAGTCTATCTCCTCATTTGAATTCCACGCTGTCACAGTCACTAGCCCATTTAAGCTTAATATCCTTGTCATCTATCGCCCTCCAGGTTCCCTTGGAGAGTTCATCAATGAGCTTGACGCCTTGATAAGTTCCTTTCCTGAGGATGGCTCACCCTTCACAGTTTTGGGGGATTTCAACCTCCCTACGTCTACATTTGACTCATTTCTCTCTGCCTCCTTCTTTCCACTCCTCTCCTCTTTTGACCTCACCCTCTCACCGTCCCCCCCTACTCACAAGGCAGGCAATACGCTTGACTTCATCTTTACTAGATGTTGCTCTTCTACTAATCTCACTGCAACTCCCCTCCATGTCTCCGACCACTACTTTGTATCCTTTTCTCTCTCGCTCTCCTCCAACACTACTCACTCTGCCCCTACACAGATGGTAACGCGCCGCCGCAACCTTCGCTCTCTCTCTCCCACTACTCTCTCCTCTTCCATCCTATCATCTCTTCCCTCTGCTCACACCTTCTCCCTCCAATCTCCTGATTCTGCCTCCTCAACCCTCCTCTCCTCCCTTTCTGCATCCTTTGACTCCCTGTGTCCCCTATCCTCCCAGCCGGCTCGGTCCTCCCCTCCAGCTCCGTGGCTTGATGACTCATTGCGAGCTCACAGAACAGAGCTCCGGGCAGCGGAGCGGAAATGGAAGAAAACTAAACTCCCTGCCGACCTGGCATCTTTTCACTCCCTCCTCTCTACATTTTCTTCATCTGTTTCTGCTGCTAAGGCCACTTTCTACCACTCTAAATTCCAAGCATCTGCCTCTAACCCTAGGAAGCTCTTTGCCACATTCTCCTCACTGCTGAATCCTCCCCCCCTCCCCCCCCTCCTCCCTCTCTGTGGATGACTTCGTCAACCACTTTGAAAAGAAGGTTGACGACATCCGATCCTCGTTTGTTAAGTCTAATGACACTGCTGGTCCTGCTCACACTGCCCTACCCTATGCTTTGACTTCTTTCTCCCCTCTCTCTCCAGATAAAATCTTGCGACTAGTGACTGCAGGCCGCCCAACAACCTGCCCGCTTGACCCCATCCCCTCCTCTCTTCTCCAGACCATCTCCGGTGACCTTCTCCCCTACCTCACCTCGCTGATCAACTCATCCTTGACCGCTGGTCATGTCCCTTCCGTCTTCAAGAGAGCGAGAGTTGCACCCCTTCTCAAAAAACCAACACTCGATCCCACTGATGTCAACAACTACAGACCAGTATCCCTTCTTTCTTTTCTTTCCAAAACTATTGAGCGTGCCGTCTTTAGCCAACTCTCTTGCTATCTCTCTCAGAATGACCTTCTTGATCCAAACCAGTCAGGTTTCAGGACTGGTCATTCAACTGAGACTGCTCTTCTCTGTGTCACGGAGGCTCTCCGCACTGCTAAAGCTAACTCTCTCTCCTCTGCTCTTGTCCTTCTAGACCTGTCTGCTGCCTTTGATACTGTGAACCATCAGATCCTCCTCTCCACCCTCTCCGAGCTGGGCATCTCCGGCGCGGCTCACTCCTGGATTGCGTCCTACCTGACCGGTCGCTCCTACCAA
This sequence comes from Coregonus lavaretus, assembly GCF_964263955.1. NCBI lineage: Eukaryota > Metazoa > Chordata > Actinopteri > Salmoniformes > Salmonidae > Coregonus > Coregonus lavaretus. The sequence continues at coordinate 58,352,649 of NC_139996.1, read as the reverse complement.
GTGGCGTGGCGAGAAGCTGTCTCCGCACCACGTGCTCTCACCACTGGTGTCCCCCAGGGCTCAGTTCTAGGCCCTCTCCTTTTCTCCCTATACACCAAGTCACTTGGCTCTGTCATATCCTCACATGGCCTCTCCTATCATTGCTACGCTGACGATACACAACTAATCTTCTCCTTTCCCCCTTCTGATAACCAGGTGGCGAATCGCATCTCTGCATGTCTGGCCGACATATCAGTATGGATGACGGATCACCACCTCAAGCTGAACCCTGGCAAGACGGAGCTGCTCTTCCTCCCGGGGAAGGACTGCCCGTTCCATGATCTCGCCATCACGGTTGACAACTCCGTTGTGTCCTCCTCCCAGAGTGCGAAGAGCCTTGGCGTGACCCTGGACAACACCCTGTCGTTCTCCGCTAACATCAAGGCGGTGACCCGATCCTGCAGGTTCATGCTCTACAACATTCGGAGAGTACGACCCTGCCTTACACAGGAAGCGGCACAGGTCCTAATCCAGGCACTTGTCATCTCCCGTCTGGATTACTGCAACTCGCTGTTGGCTGGGCTCCCTGCCTGTGCCATTAAACCCCTACAACTCATCCAGAATGCCGCAGCCTGTCTGGTGTTCAACCTTCCCAAGTTCTCTCACGTCACCCCCCTCCTCCGCACACTCCACTGGCTTCCAGTTGAAGCTCGCATCCGTTACAAGACCATGGTGCTTGCCTATGGAGCAGTGAGGGGAACGGCACCTCCGTACCTTCAGGCTCTGATCAGTCCCTACACCCAAACGAGGGCATTGCGTTCATCCCACCTCTGGCCTGCTGGCTCCCCTTCCTCTGCGGAAGCATAGTTCCCGCTCAGCCCAGTCAAAACTGTTCGCTGCTCTGGCACCCCAATGGTGGAACAAGCTCCCTCACGACGCCAGGACAGCGGAGTCACTCACCACCTTCCGGAGACATTTGAAACCCCACCTCTTTAAGGAATACCTGGGATAGGATGAAGTAATCCTTCTAGCCCCCCCCCCCCCCCAAAAAAAAAAAAAAAAAAAAAATTGTTGTAAAGTGGTTAACCCACTGGCTATAGGGTGAATGCACCAATTTGTAAGTCGCTCTGGATAAGAGCGTCTGCTAAATGACTTAAATGTAAATGTAATTAAAAACCCACACAAAGTAGGCTATTGTCTTGACAAAGATTCTTACTTCTGTAACAATGTAAACTTGCAAAAAAGAACATCTCTCAATAAGATTTTGTACAGACTAGGCCTGACACAAAATGTAGAAGTATTGGCCTACTTTGACAACAATTCAGTGAATTGGATGTGGTGGCTGACAGGTTGGTGTTAAACACCAGAAAAATGGTGTTTAACACCAACCACACCAAAATCACGTACATCCCTGGGTCCCAGAACGGTAAGGCAGATGCGCTGTCCCGGCGGTATGACACGGAGGAGAGGTCCGTTGAGCCTACTCCCATACTACCGGAGTCTTGTCTTGTGGCACCGGTTGTGTGGGAGGTCGATGCTGAAATCGAGCGGGCGTTGCGTGCCTACCCTAGCCCTCCACAGTGTCCTGTGGGTCGGAAGTACGTTCCGCTCGAGGTTCGGGATCGACTAATTTACTGGGCTCACACGTCACCCTCCTCTGGACATCCGGGTATTGGCCGGACAGTGCATTGTCTTAGCATTAAGTACTGGTGGCCTACGTTAGCCAGGGATGTGAGGGTTTATGTCTCCTCCTGCTCGGTGTGCGCCCAGTTTAAGGCGCCCAGACACCTGCCCAGGGGTAAGTTACAACCCCTGCCCGTTCCACAACGACCATGGTCCCACCTCTCAGTGGATTTTGTGACAGACCTTCCCCTCTCTCAGGGGAATACCACCATCCTGGTCGTTGTGGACCGGTTCTCTAAGGCCTGTCGTCTTCTCCCTATGTCGGGTCTTCCTACTGCCCTACAGACCGCAGAGGCACTATTTACCCACGTCTTCCGGCATTACGGGGTACCCGAGGATATAGTGTCTGATCGAGGCCCCCAGTTTACCTCCCGAGTCTGGAGAGCGTTCATGGAGCGTTTGGGGGTCTCGGTGAGCCTTACCTCGGGATACCACCCGGAGAGCAATGGGCAGGTAGAACGAGTCAACCAGGATGTGGGTAGGTTTCTGAGGTCGTATTGCCAGGACCGGCCGGAGGAGTGGGCACGGTATATTCCCTGGGCCGAGATGGCCCAGAACTCTCTCCGCCACTCCTCCACCAACCTAACCCCCTTCCAATGTGTGTTAGGTTACCAGCCGGTTCTGGCACCTTGGCAGCAGAGCCAGATCGAGGCCCCTGCGGTGGATGATTGGATGAGGCGCTCGGAGGAGACGTGGAACGCTGCACACGTCCACCTGCAGCGGGCCATCCGTCGACACAAGGCGAGCGCCGATCTCCACCGCAGTGAGGGGCCGGTGTACGCACCCGGAGATCGAGTCTGGCTCTCTACCAGAAACCTGCCCCTCCGCCTGCCCTGCCGGAAGCTGGGTCGGCGGTTTGTGGGGCCTTTTAAAGTCCTGAGAAGACTGAACGAGGTGTGTTACAGGTTACATCTGCCTATTGAATATAAGAATATTAACCCCTCGTTCCATGTGTCTCTTCTCAGGCCGGTGGTAGCTGGTCCACTCCAGGAAGGTGAGATAGGAGAGACTCCTCCGCCCCCACTGGACATCGAGGGGGCTCCGGCGTACACCGTTCGGTCCATCTTGGACTCAAGACGCCGGATGGGGGGTCTCCAGTATCTCGTGGAGTGGGAGGGGTACGGCCCGGAGGAGCGGTGCTGGGTGCCGCGGAGGGACATCCTAGACCCGTCTCTCCTGTCGGAGTTCCACCGGGACCATCCCACGCGCCCTGCTCCGCGTCCTCCTGGTCGTCCCCGAGGCCGGGGTCGCGCGTCAAGGGGGGGGTACTGTCACGGTTTCGGCCGAGGCTGCTCCTCCTCCTTGCTCGGGCAGGTTTCGGCGGTCGTCGTCCCCGGAGTACTAGCTGCCACCGATCTATGTTTCATGTTCGTTTGGTTTTGTCTTGATGTTGTACACCTGTTTCTAGTTAGTCTTCATTAGTGTCCTATTTAGTTCTCGTTGTGTGTGTCAGGTGTTGTGTGTGATTACGCTTCTGTTTGATGTTCTGAGCTACGTGTTTCCCTCCGTTGTTTGGAGAGGTTTTTCGCACATGTTAGTGCGCCTTTTGTTTGACGCCTGTGTGCGCCTTTATTTCGCCTCCGGGCTTGTTGGGCTCGGGTACTACGTGAATATTTCACTAAAGTCTTTTGGACTTAGTTTCTGCGTCCTGCGCTTGATTCCTGCACCACACCCACCTTCAGCACCCGTGACAGCCACCAACTGCTCTTAAACACTAGTAAAACTAAATGCATGCTCTTCAATCGAACGCTGCTGGCACCCGCCCACCCGACTAGAATCACCACTCTCGACGGGTCTGACCTAGAGTATGTGGACAACTACAAATACCTAGGTGTCTGGTTAGACTGTAAACTCTCCTTCCAGACTCACATTAAGAATCTCCAATCCAAAGTTAAATCTAGAATCGGCTTCCTATTTCGCAACAAAGCCTCCTTCACTCATGCTGCCAAACATGCCCTCGTAAAACTGCCTATCCTACCGATCCTTGACTTCGGCGATGTCATTTACAAAATAGCCTCCAACACTCTACTCAGCAAATTGGATGTATTCTATCACAGTGCCATCCGTTTTGTCTCCAAAGCCCCATACACTACCCACCACTGTGACCTGTACGCTCTTGTTGGCTGGTCCTCACTACATGTTCGTCGTCAAACCCACTGGCTCCAGGCCAACTATAAATCACTGCTAGGCAAATCCCTGCCTTATCTTAGCTCATTGGTCACCATAGCAGCACCCACCCGTAGTCTGCGCTCCAGCAGGTATATCTCACTGGTCATTCCCAAAGCCAACACCTCCTTTGGCCGCCATTCCTTCCAGTTCTCTGCTGCCAATGACTGGAACGAATTGCAAAAATCTCTGAAGCTGGAGACTCTTATCTCTCTCACTAACTTTAAGCATCAGTTGTCAGAGCACCTTACCGATCACTGCACCTGTACACAGCCCATCTGAAATTAGCCCACCCAACTACCTCATCCCTATATTGTTATTTATTTAGCTCTTTTGCACCCCAGTATCTCTATTTGCACATAATCTCTTGCACATCTAGCATTCCAGTGTTAATACTAACTGTAATTATTTTGCACTATAGCCTATTTATTGCCTTACCTCCATAACTTGCTACATTTGCACACGCTGTATATATATTTTCTGTTGTATTTTTTTGACTTTATGTTTTTTTACCCCATATGTAACTCTGTGTTGTTGTTTTTATCGCACTGCTTTGCTTTATCTTGGCCAGGTCGCAGTTGTAAATGAGAACTTGTTCTCAACTGGCTTACCTGGTTAAATAAAGGTGAAATAAAAAAAATAAAAAAAAAGCGAACCCATGCGCAGGTACCGTGTGTGACTGTGGGAGAGCGAAGTCTTGCTTCTCTCTCACCTCAATATCTGTGGTGCTGCTCGCGGCAATGTCATTTCGCTGAGTCTACATTTAATTCTGCTGCTTTAAGAAACTCTACTGGGTGTGGCGTTTTGCCAGAGTGATGTGGATGGGTTGTCAGGCTATTGGATAGCCCCTTGTGCGCTCCACCACCACCCTGTAAGCTAATCAGAGCTCAGCTGCTTCATTCCCCCCCCTCCGACCTGTTTATACACTAAAAGCGAGGCAGTAATCAGTTAGTCACAGACCCCATATCCTGATCCCCCATCTTCCTGGTTTCTTCAGCATGTACTGCTTCCACAATAGCTTACCATCAAACTGTATCCTTGCCTCCTCCACAGAGAGGGCTTGCCAGAGGTGAAACAGTTTGGGAAGTTGTCCTGCAATACCTTGATGAAAGGCCTAACTGTGCAGTTTGTCTGACACACTTGTTGACGTGGGATCCGAAAAGGATATGTACCTACAGAGCTGCTTGAAGCGATAGTGTGACATTTTGTTTGCTATGAGAGGTTAAATGACTGGGAACAGCTAGCATGACTGGAAGTCTATGGGAGTGGACTTCCAGTCATTGCTCTAACGCAAGTTATCATTTGTTCGTGAAACTACCTTCATACTGGACAAAAAGAGTAAAAAAGGGGATGCGTCTGTCGTGATCACTTGCGGGATACAACTTAGCCCATGGGATTCCCCTGACAATAGCAGAGGGTTCCACCACTGGGCCATGACCCGTAGGCCTGACAGGGACACCTGAAATGACCGGTTTAGGCTGCGAGATGCATTCAGGTGAGTGGCTAGCAATCAGCGCTGGAAGTGCCGTATCAAAAATAAAACAACAGGAACGACTTCTATCACAGAAGCCATCATCCCCAGTAGGCATAGGTACTGGTGAAAACGCACTGTGACCCAGACGAAATTTGGCTAAGCAAAGCCGGAACCCAGACACCCTCTGTTGGGATAGAAATTGCGCAATATGCGAGTGAGCGAGAGTCCCATGGAGTGCCATTTGAAGGGGCGAGATTGGTTCTTCTTCCAGTTCCACCACTCTTGACAACCGTATGTCTGAACATGGAGAAGGAACACTTGTCATCGAACTCACATGCGGGAGAAAACACTTTTAACCCCCGTGAACACAGTGGAACTTGGACTGGTTCGAGCGAGGGCCGCTAGAGCGTGCTCTAAATCGTGAATACCTTTCAGCGAAATGCTATAACCGCATGACTGGCAGCATGATCTTGACCCCGAACCCGTGACAGAGAGACAGAAGGACAGAGCATGGTAAGAGGAGAGTGCAAGATGGAGAGACGGATGAGAGAGCAGGGTGAGGTGTGTTGGATGGTGATACAGAAGGGGCTGGAGATGAAATGATTAACCTTTTCACACTATTTTTTCACAGAAACATTTTGCACAAACAATGTGACCAGTTAATTTTTTGGATGCAATGTTCAGACATTCACAAAAGTAGCGACAGCATGCACAATCATCCAAGTTGGAAAATGTAGGCTACAAAAGTTTGGGCACACCTACTCATTCAAGGGTTTTTCTTTACTTTTACTTTTTACATTGTAGAATAATACTGAAGATATCAAAACTATGAAATAACACATATGGAATCATGTAATAAACTAAAAAGTGTTAAACAAATCAAAATATATGTCACGCCCTGACTCAAGGGACTCGTATTTGTTGAGTCAGGGTGTGATTTTCCTTGTTGTGTATATTCATTGTGGTTATGTTCTAAGTTGGATTTTCTATGTTTTAGATCTAGAATGTGTAGATCTATGTTGGCCGGGGTGGTTCCCAATCAGAGGCAGCTGTAGCTCGTTGTCTCTGATAGGGGACCATACTTAGGCAGCCTTTTGGCACTAGTTTGTTGTGGGATCTTGTTCCGTTCCGTGTAAGGTATGTTGTGTGTATGCTACCTTGGAATTCACGTTTCGTTTGTTGTTTTGTCGTGGTGTTTATTTGTTAAATAAACATGTATGCTTATCACGCTGTGCCTTGGTCCTTCTCGTTCGTAAACGATCGTGACAATATATATATAAAATTTGAGATTCTTCAAATAGCCACCCTTTGCCTTGATGACAGCTTTGCACACTCTTGGCATTCTCTCAACCAGCTTCACCTGGAATGCTTTTCCAACAGTCTTGAAGGAGTTCCCACATATGCTGACCACTTGTTGGCTGCTTTTCCTTCACTCTGTGGTCCGTCTCATCCCAAACCATCTCAACTGGGTTGAGGTCAGGGGATTGTGGAGGTCAGGTCATCTGATGCAGCACTCCATCACTCTCCTTCTTCGTAAAGGTTAGATCAGCTTAATATTGAAGATAGATTGTAACTTCCATCAATGTACTCTACATGCTTTGTAAGTAGAAAAACCTGCAAAATCGGCAGTGTATCAAATACTTGTTCTCCCCACTGTATATACATATATACTTCCATCAATGTAATTGTCTGCATCACTTCCAATCCCCCACATTTTTTTTGTGTATATATATATATACAGTGGGGAAAAAAAGTATTTAGTCAACCACCAATTGTGCAAGTTCTCCCACTTAAAAAGATGAGAGAGGCCTGTCATTTTCATCATAGGTACACGTCGACTATGACAGACAAATTGAGAGAAAAGAAATCCAGAAAATCACATTGTAGGATTTTTAATGAATTTATTTGCAAATTATGGTGGAAAATAAGTATTTGGTCACCTACAAACAAGCAAGATTTCTGGCTCTCACAGACCTGTAACTTCTTCTTTAAGAGGCTCCTCTGTCCTCCACTCGTTACCTGTATTAATGGCACCTGTTTTAACTTGTTATCAGTATAAAAGACACCTGTCCACAACCTCAAACAGTCACACTCCAAACTCCACTATGGCCAAGACCAAAGAGCTGTCAAAGGACACCAGAAACAAAATTGTAGACCTGCACCAGGCTGGGAAGACTGAATCTGCAATAGGTAAGCAGCTTGGTTTGAAGAAATCAACTGTGGGAGCAATTATTAGGAAATGGAAGACATACAAGACCACTGATAATCTCCCTCGATCTGGGGCTCCACGCATGATCTCACCCCGTGCGGTCAAAATGATCACAAGAACGGTGAGCAAAAATCCCAGAACCACACGGGGGGACCTAGTGAATGACCTGCAGAGAGCTGGGACCAAAGTAACAAAGCCTACCACACACTACGCCGCCAGGGACTCAAATCCTGCAGTGCCAGACGTGTCCCCCTGCTTAAGCCAGTACATGTCCAGGCCCGTCTGAAGTTTGCTAGAGTGCATTTGGATGATCCAGAAGAGGATTGGGAGAATGTCATATGGTCAGATGAAACCAAAATATAACTTTTTGGTCAAAACTCAACTCGTCGTGTTTGGAGGACAAAGAATGCTGAGTTGCATCCAAAGAACACCATACCTACTGTGAAGCATGGGGGTGGAAACATCATGCTTTGGGGCTTTTTTTCTGCAAAGGGACCAGGTCGACTGATCCGTGTAAAGGAAAGAATGAATGGGGCCATGTATCGTGAGATTTTGAGGGAAAACCTCCTTCCATCAGCAAGGGCATTGAAGATGAAACGTGGCTGGGTCTTTCAGCATGACAATGATCCCAAACACACCGCCCGGGCAACGAAGGAGTGGCTTCGTAAGAAGCATTTCAAGGTCCTGGAGTGGCCTAGCCAGTCTCCAGATCTCAACCCCATAGAAAATCTTTGGAGGGAGTTGAAAGTCCGTGTTGCCCAGCAACAGCCCCAAAACATCACTGCTCTAGAGGAGTTCTGCATGGAGGAATGGGCCAAAATACCAGCAACAGTGTGTGAAAACCTTGTGAAGACTTACAGAAAACGTTTGACCTGTGTCATTGCCAACAAAGGGTATATAACAAAGTATTGAGAAACTTTTGTTATTGACCAAATACTTATTTTCCACCATAATTTGCAAATAAATTCATTAAAAATCCTACAATGTGATTTTCTGGATTTTTTTTTCTCATTTTGTCTGTCATAGTTGACGTGTACCTATGATGAAAATTACAGGCCTCTCATCTTTTTAAGTGGGAGAACTTGCACAATTGGTGGCTGACTAAATACTTTTTTCCCCCACTGTATATATACATATTCACATACATATACAGTGGGGAGAACAAGTATTTGATACACTGCCGATTTTGCAGGTTTTCCTACTTACAAAGAATGTAGAGGTCTGTAATTTTTATTATAGGTACACTTCAACTGTGAGAGACGGAATCTAAATCCAGAATATCACATTGTATGATTTTTAAGTAATTAATTTGCATTTTAATGCATGACATAAGTATTTGTATCAGTAAAGCAGAACTTAATATTTGGTACAGAAACCTTTGTTTGCAATTACAGAGATCATACGTTTCCTGTAGGTCTTGACCAGGTTTGCACACACTGCAGCAGGGTCTTTGGCCCACTCCTCCATACAGAACTTCTCCAGATCCTTCAGGTTTCGGGGCTGTCGCTGGCAAATACGGACTTTCAGCTCCCTCCAAAGATTTTCTATTGGGTTCAGGTCTGGAGACTGGCTAGGCCACTCCAGGACCTTGAGATGCTCTAACGGAGCCACTCCTTAGTTGCCCTGGCTGTGTGTTTTGGGTCGTTGTCATGCTGGAAGACCCAGCCACGACCCATCTTCAATGCGCTTACTGAGGGAAGGAGGTTGTTGGCCAAGATCTCGCGATACATGGCCCCATCCATCCTCCCCTCAATATGGTGCAGTCGTCCTGTCCCCTTTGCAGAAAAGCATCCCCAAATGAATGATGTTTCCACCTCCATGCTTCTCATCCTTCTTCTTCCTCCAAACACAGCGAGTGGAGTTTAGACCAAAAAGCTATATTTTTGTCTCATCAGACCACATGACCTTCTCCCATTCCTCCTCAGGATCATCCAGATGGTAATTGGCAAACTTCAGACGGGCCTGGACATGCGCTGGCTTGAGCAAGGGGACCTTGCGTGTGCTGCAGGATTTTAATCCATGACGGCGTAGTGTGTTACTAATGGTTTTCTTTGAGACTGTGGTCCCAGCTCTCTTCAGGTCATTGACCAGGTCCTGCCGTGTAGTTCTGGGCTGATCCCTCACCTTCCTCATGATCATTGATGCCCCCCGAGGTGAGATCTTGCATGGAGCCCCAGACTGAGGGTGATTGACCGTCATCTTGAACTTCTTCCAATTTCTAATAATTGCGCCAACAGTTGTTGCCTTCTCACCAAGCTGCTTGCCTATTGTCCTGTAGCCCATCCCAGCCTTGTGCAGGTCTACAATTTTATCCCTGATGTCCTCACACACGCTCTCTGGTCTTGGCCATTGTGGAGAGGTTAGAGTTTGATTGAGTGTGTGGACAGGTGTCTTTTATACAGGTAACGAGTTCAAACAGGTGCAGTTAATACAGGTAATGAGTGGAGAACAGGAGGGCTTCTTAAAGAAAAACTAACAGGTCTGTGAGAGCCAGAATTCTTACTGGTTGGTAGGTGATCAAATACTTATGTCATGCAATAAAATGCAAATTAATTACTTAAAAATCAGACAATGTGATTTTCTGGATTTTTGTTTTAGATTCCGTCTCTCACAGTTGAAGTGTACCTATGATAAAAATTACAGACCTCTACATGCTTTGTAAGTAGGAAAACCTGCAAAATCGGCAGTGTATCAAATACTTGTTCTCCCCACTGTATATACATATATACATTGATACATACATACATACATACATACATACATACATACATACATACATACACATACATATCCTTTAAATATATATACACTGCTCAAAAAATAAAGGGAACACTTAAACAACACAATGTAACTCCAAGTCAATCACACTTCTGTGAAATCAAACTGACCACTTAGGAAGCAACACTGATTGACAATACATTTCACATGCTGTTGTGCAAATGGAATAGACAACAGGTGGAAAATATAGGCAATTAGCAAGACACCCCCAATAAAGGACTGGTTTTGCAGGTGGTGACCACAGACCACTTCTCAGTTCCTTTACTTCCTGGCTGATGTTTTGGTCACTTTTGAATGCTGCCGGTGCTTTCACTCTAGTGTTAGCATGAGATGGAGTCTACAACCCACACAAGTGGCTCAGGTAGTGCAGCTCATCCAGGATGGCACATCAATGCGAGCTGTGGCAAGAAGGTTTGCTGTGTCTGTCAGCGTAGTGTCCAGAGCATGGAGGCGCTACCAGGAGACAGGCCAGTACATCAGGAGATGTGGAGGAGGCCGTAGGAGGGCAACAACCCAGCAGCAGGACTGCTACCTCCGCCTTTGTGCAAGGAGGAGCAGGAGGAGCACTGCCAGAGCCCTGCAAATTGACCTCCAGCAGGCCACAAATGTGCATGTGTCTGCTCAAACGGTCAGAAACAGACTCCATGAGGGTGGTATGAGGGCCCGACGTCCACAGGTGGGGGTTGTGCTTACTGCCCAACACCGTGCAGGACGTTTGGCATTTGCCAGAGAACACCAAGATTGGCGAATTCGCCACTGGCGCCCTGTGCTCTTCACAGATGAAAGCAGGTTCACACTGAGCATGTGACAGACGTGACAGAGTCTGGAGACGCCGTGGAGAACGTTCTGCTGCCTGCAACATCCTCCAGCATGACCGGTATGGCGGTGGGTCAGTCATGGTGTGGGTTGGCATTTCTTTGGGGGGCCGCACAGCCCTCCATGTGCTCGCCAGAGGTAGCCTGACTGCCATTAGGTACCGAGATGAGATCCTCAGACCCCTTGTGAGACCATATGCTGGTGCGGTTGGCCCTGGGTTCCTCCTAATGCAAGACAATGCTAGACCTCATGTGGCTGGAGAGTGTCAGCAGTTCCTGCAAGATGAAGGCATTGATGCTATGGACTGGCCCGCCCGTTCCCCAGACCTGAATCCAATTGAGCACATCTGGGACATCATGTCTCGCTCCATCCACCAACGCCACGTTGCACCACAGACTGTCCAGGAGTTGGCGGATGCTTTAGTCCAGGTCTGGGAGGAGATCCCTCAGGAGACCATCCGCCACCTCATCAGGAGCATGCTCAGGCATTGTAGGGAGGCCATACAGGCACGTGGAGGCCACACACACTACTGAGCCTCATTTTGACTTGTTTTAAGGACATTACATCAAAGTTGGATCAGCCTGTAGTGTGGTTTTCCACTTTAATTTTGAGGGTGACTCCAAATCCAGACCTCCATGGGTTATACATTTGATTTCCATTGATAATTTTTCTGTGATTTTGTTGTCAGCACATTCAACTATGTAAAGAAAAAAGTATTTAATAAGATTATTTCATTCATTCAGATCTAGGATGTGTTATTTTAGTGTTCCCTTTATTTGTTTGAGCAGTATATATATATATATATATATATATATATACAGTGGGGAGAACAAGTATTTGATACACTGCCGATTTTGCAGATTTTCCTACTTACAAAGCATGTAGAGGTCTGTAATTGTTATCATAGGTACACTTCAACTGTGAGAGACGGAATCTAAAACAAAAATCCAGAAAATCACATTGTATGATTTTTAAGTTATTAATTTGCATTTTATTGCATGACATAAGTATTTGATCACCTACCAACCAGTAAGAATTACGGCTCTCACAGACCTGTTAGTTTTTCTTTAAGAAGCCCTCATGTTCTCCACTCATTAAATGTATCAACTGCACCTGTTTGAACTCGTTACCTGTATAAAAGACACCTGTCCACACACTCAATCAAACAGACTCCAACCTCTCCACAATGGCCAAGAACAGAGAGCTGTGTAAGGACATCAGGGATAAAATTGTAGACCTGCACAAGGCTGGGATGGGCTACAGGAAAATAGGCAAGCAGCTTGGTGAGAAGGCAACAACTGTTGGCGCAATTATTAGAAAATTTAAGAAGTTCAAGATGACGGTCAATCACCCTCGGTCTGGGGCTCCATGCAAGATCTCACCTCGTGGGGCATCAATGATCATGAGGAAGGTGAGGGATCAGCCCAGAACTACACGGCAGGACCTAGTCAATGACCTGAAGAGAGCTGGGACCACAGTCTCAAAGAAAACCATTAGTAACACACTACGCCGTCATGGATTAAAATCCTGCAGCGCACGCAAGGTCCCCCTGCTCAAGCCAGCGCATGTCCAGGCCCGTCTGAAGTTTGCCAAAGACCATCTGGATGATCCAGAGGAGGAATGGGAGAAGGTCATGTGGTCTGATGAGACAAAAATAGAGCTTTTTGGTCTAAACTCCACTCGCCGTGTTTGGAGGAAGAAGAAGGATGAGTTCAACCCCAAGAACACCATCCCAACCGTGAAGCATGGAGGTGAAAACATCATTCTTTGGGGATGCTTTTCTGCAAAGGGGACAGGACGACTGCACCGTATTGAGGGGAGGATGGATGGGGCCATGTATCGCAAGATCTTGGCCAACAACCTCCTTCCCTCAGTAAGAGCATTGAAGATGGGTCTTGGCTGGGTCTTCCAGCATGAAAACGACCCAAAACACACAGCCAGGGCAACTAAGCAGTGGCTCCGTAAGAAGCATCTCAAGGTCCTGGAGTGGCCTAGCCAGTCTCCAGACCTGAACCCAATAGAAAATCTTTGGAGGGAGCTGAAAGTCCCTTTTGCCCAGCGACAGCCCCGAAACCTGAAGGATCTGGAGAAGGTCTGTATGGAGGAGTGGGCCAAAATCCCTGCTGCAGTGTGTGCAAACCTGGTCAAAGACCTACAGGAAACGTATGATCTCTGTAATTGCAAACAAAGGTTTCTGTACCAAATGTTAAGTTCTGCTTTTCTGATGTATCAAATACTTATGTCATGCAATGAAATGCAAATGAATTACTTAAAAATCATACAATGTGATTTTCTGGATTTTTGTTTTAGATTCCGTCTCTCACAGTTGAAGTGTACCTATGATAAGAATTACAGACCTCTACATGCTTTGTAGGTAGGAAAACCTGCAAAATCGGCAGTGTATCAAATACTTGTTCTCCCCACTGTATATATATATATATATATATATATATATATATATATATATATATATATATATATATATATATTCCCCTTTATTACTTTCCAACCCCGCCACCCTTTCCCTACTTGGAGTAAACAACAATGCTTAGGCCTCTACTTCCAGCTTATACTTACTATCTACATTTTATGGACACAGTCAATTTTACAAATAATTACATTTTGTTTGTTCTTTCTCCTGAACTTCTTCTACTCTCAACCTCTCCGATCATTTTCATGATGTCCATCCGGTTTGCTTCTATATGCCATACCTTTCTAACTGTGCTCCTTCACAAAAGCTCCCTACCTACAACCTATATACTTATTATGGACACAGCCTGCCTACATTATTAGTTATCTTGTTATTGTTTGTTGTTAGTTGTTATTAGTCCCATCCTTCAATTCCAATCAACACCTCCCATCTATCTTAACACAATCCATATAGGATTTCTATTTGCCATATATATTTCAACTGTACTGTGATGTCTTACAAAAGTTCTGAACCTTTCTATTCTCAATAACATTCTATTGGTAGCAAGAATTTTATATAATAATTTAAATTGAAAGATTCTAAGTTTTGAATCCGGTGTCGTTTTGCCTATCAGTTCATAAACACTATTCTATGGGATCGGTTTGTCAAAAATCTCTTCCCAACTATTTTGCAATCTATATGGGACGGCTGTCAATCCTTTGGTCCTTAAATGAAACTGATATACTTTTTTATTTATCACAGTTTTCCTTAACCAATTATATTCTTTAATGCAAGGCCGACATACAAGTTCCTTACTTTCTCCCCCTTCCACTTTCCTCTTCCATTTTTGCGGTAAGGCTGCAATTTTTTGGTTGTAATTTTGAGTAGAGCAGACATTTCCATATGTTTTTGTTAGCTGCATGTGCATAACTCCACCAGTCCTAACGATTATATCATTTACAAAGATTATACCTTTTTTAAACATTTTGTCAAAGAAAAAAGTTTTTTTGTCAATTAGTATATTTGAGTTTAACCACAATATTTGTTGCATTATTTGTTCTGTAGTTTCTGGAGGATTAAATCGAAATTGCAACCAACTTTATATGGCTTGTTTTAGAAATAGTGATATCTGGGAGATTATTTCCTTTTCAAATAACTGAAAGTGAGAGGTTTTAATCTGAATAAAGGGAAAAAGGCCATTCTTGAACATTGGGTGAGACAATCTTACTAATTTGCTAGAGAACCAGTTAGGATTTAAGTATAACTTTTGTATGACTGAAGCTTTTAGTGATAGGTCTAATGCTTTAATATTTAATAATTTCTGTCCTCTGAATTCATATTCATTATATAAATATGTCTGGCTTGCCGTTCCAAATAAAATGGAATATTTTTTTCTCATATAATTTAAAAATCTGTTCGCTAGGCGTAGGCAAGACCATAAGCAAATAGGTAAACTGGGATAATACTAAAGAGTTAATCAGGGTGATATTTCCACAAATTGACAGGTATTTACCTTTCCATGGTAGCAAGATCTTATCTATTTTTGTTAACTTTCTATTATAATTTATTGAAGTGAGATCATTTATTTCCTTTGGGATATGTATTCCGAGTATATCCACATCACCATCAGACCATTTTATTGGTAAACTACATGGTAATGTAAAAATTGTATTTTATATTGATCCAATACGTAATATAGTACATTTGTCATAATTTGGTTGTAATCCAGAGAGGTTAGAAAATTTATCTAGATCCTCTATGAGGCTGTGGAGTGATTGTAGTTGTGGATTTAAAAGAAAATGAATCATCAGCGTACAATGACACCTTTGTTTTTAAGCCCTGGTTTTCTAATCCCCTGATATTATTGTTGGATCTGATTTTAATAGCTAACATGTCGATGGCCACAATAAAGAGATATGCCGATAGTGGACAACCTTGTTTCACTCCTCTTGACGGTTTAAAACTTTCTGAGAAATAGCCATTATTTACTATTTTACACCTAGGGTTACTATACATGATTTTGACCCATTTTATAAGAGATTGTCCAAAATTGAAATGCTCCAGGCATTTATATATAAACCCCAGTCGTACTTTATCAAATGGCTTTTCGAAGTCTGCTATGAATAGCAAGCCTGGTTTCTCCGATGTTCCATAATGTTCTATTGTTTCCAATACTTGCCTTATATTATCTCCAATGTATCTTCCATGTAAAAAACCTGTCTGATTAGAATGAATACTATCCGACAATACCTTTTTAATTCTATGTGCTATACATTTTGCTAGAATCTTTGCATCACAACACTGAAGTGTAAGGGGCCTCCAATTTTTTAAATGGACTGGATCTTTATATTTTCCACTTGTATCCTGTTTCAGTAATAATGAGATCAGACCTTCTTCTTGAGTGTCAGATAATCTTCCATTTACATAGGATTGGTTAAAACATGCTAATAACGGTCCTCTTAGTATAACAAAAAAGGTTTGGTATACTTCGACTGTTATGCCATCCAACCCTGGAGTTTTCCCGGGCTTAAAGTCTTTAATTGTATCCAGAAGTTCCTCCTCTGTAATTTCACCTTCACATGAGTCTTTCTGTATGGCTGTTAATTTTACATTATCAATAGAAAAAAACTCTCTACAATTAGCTTCAGTTAGAGGAGATGGAGGCGACTGAAACGAAAACTTATGCTTAAAGTACTTTGTTTCCTCCTTCAAAATATAATTTGGTGAATCATGGGTTACTCCGTCAATTGTAACCAGTTTCATAAAATTATTTTTGGTAGCATTCCTATGTTGAAGATTAAAAAATAATTTCGTGCTTTTCTCCCCATATTCCATCCAGTTTGCTTTATTTTTATAATATTTTACACTTGATCTTTCTTGAATAAGTTTCTCCATTTCTTTTTATTTTTCCTCTAATTTATTCTGAGCCTCAATGTTACAGTTTTTATTGCCATCTATCTGTTTTGTTAGACTTTCTATTTCCTTTGTTAGTATAAACTATTTTGACCTAAATAGCTTTTGTTTTCGAGATGAGTACGGAATTGCATGGCCTCTAAAGGCACATTTAAAGGTGTCCCATACAATAAAGGGATTTGCTGTACCTATGTTATGTCGGAAAAAGTCAGTTATAAATTCCTTTGTCCTAGTTAAAAATAAATTATCATCCAATAGGCTTTGATTAAATTTCCAATATCCTCGCCCACGTGGAAATTCAGTAAGAGTAATGTATATGCCAATTATATTATGGTCCGACCGCATTCTGTCCCCTATCAACACTTTTTTAACTTTTGGCGCCAATGAGAATGAGATAAGAAAGAAGTCAAGACGACTAGCTTGATTGAGTCTCCGCCATGTATATCTCACTAGATCAGGATATTTAAGCCTCCATATATCTACTAGTTCTAATGTATCCATGACATTCACGATTTCCTTAAGAGCATGTGGGTGATTGTTTGTGGTGTGATTTCCTTTACGGTCCATTGAGCTATTTAAAACAGTATTATAATCCCCCACCATAATAATATTGTCTTGAATTGCTTGCAGGGTTGATAATTTATTACATATATTGTCAAAGAAGTTTGGATCATCATTATTTGGTCCGTAAATATTAATGAGCCATATCTGTTTATTGTCCAATAACATATTTAAAATAATCCATCTACCTTGCGTATCTATTTGGACAATTTGCACATTCGGATCTGATAGATTAATTATTAATGACTAATTATTACACCCTGAAACTGTGTATAATGTGTTAGAAATGTGTGAGTGTAGGACCAGTAAAGGCTATGGCATTGAGCCACTATTTAGCAATGTGAGTAAGAGTTAGGCCAGACAACAAAGACAACTGAGAAACTAAGATAAAGAGGCCTCCCAATTTAGGGAGGGGAGAAACTGTTATGAAAACATGGTGCAGAATATTGTGAGAACGGCAATAACTGAGTAATGCAGGGAGTAGGATGTGTGTGTGTTTGTGTGTGTGTGTTTATGTTTGTGTGTATGCATGTGTGTATATGTGTGTGTGTGTGTGAACTGATGGTCAGTAGAGCAGTTTTAGAGTGGAAAACTACAGCCCGCCTACAGAGGGGAGGGATTTTTTTTGTATGACGTATGAGTATAAAAGATGGACTCTGAAATTGTGATGGCAGAATTCTCAATGAATAAATATCTCTGACTATGCAGACCGGGACTCTGGCCGTTGCTTGAATCCCAAAAGACTTACAACCTTTTGGGAGACGCACAGAGACACTGAAATAGTTTGTTAAATAATTCACGTAACAGCTTGGTCCTTCTGAGCCGGACTCCAATACCCTGTTTCTGTCATTCCAGGTAACTCTGAAAACCGTCGACGGGTGAATGATACATTCGTTAATAGAAAGTCCTGCCCTTTGATATTAAGGGTTAAAACAGGCCAGAGGACACCTGATTAATGACAGAGACGGTGACGGAATCCAAACCTACATTGAATCTCAGCTGCAAGGATAAGGTCAGTAGTCTTTATTCATTACTTGGTGAAATTGATTTGAGAACTTGCTAAAATATTGAAAAGTAGCAAATTGATCAATGCGTAGCCATTTTAAGTGGTGTTGAAATAGAAGGAACTATTAAAAGTACACCTATGGGATGTAACCTGTAAGAGATTATAGAACAGTCAACAAATAATCTGGGTTAAACAAATACAAAAAGTACACCAGAAGGAATTAAAATAGCATGTGTGAGAAATAGAATATTAGTAAAGTCAAAAGTCACAAACAACTGCAGATTTTGCTGTAACTCTATCCATTCTGGAGCCTTGTAAACTCCGGGTTACCGATGGTGTTAACCAATAATCATGTAAGGTTGTATACGTGTGAGACCTAATGTTTGCTCAAAAGTCACATCTATGAATAATTCCAGGTGGTTGTATAGAGGAGGGAGAACCCATTCCTGTTGTATGAGACTCACAGGAATTATCAAGATTACATTGTGGTGATAATATCCTCCGTAAAGTATGAGATAATTCTGGGGGACTAGTCAAGATTACATATACAGGAAGGGGTGATTCAAGGTGTTGTTGTGTGAAGCTGTTTTGAATTACTTGTTAAATTGACTTGTTATATAGAAGAGGTGGCTAAGGGATTTTTAACAGTACCAACCATGGGGGGCAAATCCTCACAAGAGGTCCCAGAATTTACTGGGGACGAGAAATACTTGATGTAATTAAAATGGAATCCAGGGATAGAAGAAATCTCCATTATGTAACCAGGTGGAGGGAGAGGTATGGTTTTGAGGGACATCTAGACGCAGATAAACTCAAATCCATGCTTAAACAGATACATAAGGTGTGTAAAGGAGAAATAAGCAGTGAGAGAGAGTAGGAGGGGGCCAGTACCCACTGATAGCCTTACCTAATCTATTGGCGGGGAATGAAAGGGGCCCCAGCAACCTTAGATGTATACAGTAATAATAATAATATGCCATTTAGCAGACAGGCCATGAACACAGAGGACGTGGCCAGAGCGGTAGAAGGAATGACCCACCCCAAAACAGGAATAGTAAGGTTTGGGCTGCCGTTAGAGGGCAGTGGGTTTTGGACACTTTTGCCATGGGCCGATCACGGAGAGTATGTTGGGAAAATAACTGAATTGTGTAATAGCCTCAGAGAGACATGCAATCCATCATGAGCAGAATAACAGACAGGACAGAGCCAAGAAAGAAGAGGAAGATGCAGAGTAACTAATTGCCACTCTGGGAGAGATGGCGGGTAGAACTAGAAACTTAGGAGAGAGAAGAGATAAGGCAGGAAAGAGTGAAGGCCACGGGGGGGAGAATAGGGGCTTTAACTGTAACAAGGGAGGGCACTTTGCCAAAGAATGTGAGGCCCCGTGTAAATACTGTGGCAAGATAGGCCATAACTTTTCCCGCTGCAAACATAAAGGAGAGGGCAAGAAGGGAAACCGGGGAGAGAAAAGAGAGAAAAGAGAGAAGAGAGAGAGAGAAGTCCATCCCCCAGCTTTGAGCGTGAGGAAGAGGAAGATAAGGCGTGACTAGTCCTTGAGGGAGAAATAGTAGACTCTAGTGAGGGGAAGACTAAGGAACCCTTTGATCCAAATTGTGAGGTGTTTGAATTGGCTACTATTGACTTAGCACTTCAACAGGAACAGAAACCTTATTTGACATTGACAGTAATGGGTAAGAAAATTAAATTCCTTTGTGATACGGGAGCCTGCAGGACAGCAATCTGTGCAACAGACAAGCCAGATGGAGTCAGGATTGATAGGGAGAAAATCATAGTGCGATCTGCCTCTGGTCATCAATTTATTGAAAGGTTATCAGCCCCAATAACCCTAAAACATGACCAATCAGGAGGAGAGGCAACCATACC
Organism: Coregonus lavaretus; assembly: GCF_964263955.1. Classification (NCBI taxonomy): domain Eukaryota; kingdom Metazoa; phylum Chordata; class Actinopteri; order Salmoniformes; family Salmonidae; genus Coregonus; species Coregonus lavaretus. The sequence continues at coordinate 58,332,770 of NC_139996.1, read as the reverse complement.
CATCCTGATATTGTCAAGAGTGCTGTAGGTGGGTGTAGTGGTGGAATCAAGCGCAGGACACCGAAGTATAGTCCAAAAGACTTTAGTTCAATTTCCAACAAGGAAAATACGAACACACTTGCCCGAAGGCGAAACTACGCACGAAGGCGACAAAAATAAAGGCGCACCAAACATGTGCGTAAATGCTCCAACGCAGTGGAGTGAAGCTCAACCGAACGAAATGGCAAATAACAAGCACAACACACGACAGACATAAATAATTCACACACAACACTAGACAAACACAACGAGAAACTTATAGGACACTAATTACGCTAAACGAGAACAGGTGTCACAACAAACAGACAAAAGCAAACGAACATGAAACATACAACGGTGGCAGCTAGTATTCCGGAGACAACGAACGCCGAAGCCTGCCCGAACAAGGAAGAGAGGCAGCCTCGGCCGAAACCGTGACAGTACCCCCCCCTTGACGCGCGGCTCCAGGCGTGCGCCGACTCCGGCCTCGGGGACGACCCGGAGGGCGCGGAGCAGGGTGCGTCGGGTGCCCACGATGGAATTCCGTCAGGAGAGACGGGTCCAAAATGTCTCTCCTCGGCACCCAGCACCGTTCCTCCGGACCGTACCCCTCCCACTCCACTAGATATTGGAGACCCCCCATCCGACGTCTCGAATCCAAGATGGACCTCACGGAGTACGCCGGTGCCCCCTCGATGTCCAATGGGGGCGGAGGAGTCTCCCTGATCTCACTTTCTTGGAGTGGGCCAGCTACCACCGGCCTGAGAAGGGACACATGGAACGAGGGGTTAATACTTTTATATTCAACAGGCAGTTGTAATTTGTAACACACCTCGTTCAACCTTCTCAGGACTTTAAATGGCCCTACAAACCGCCGACCCAGTTTCCGACAGGGCAGGCGGAGGGGCAGGTTTCTGGTAGAGAGCCAGACTCGATCACCAGGTGCGTACACCGGTCCCTCACTGCGGTGGAGATCGGCGCTCGCCTTATGACATCGGAGGGCCCGCTGCAGGTGGACGTGTGCAGCGTTCCACGTCTCCTCCGAGCGCCGCGCCCACTCATCCACCGCAGGAGCCTCGATCTGGCTCTGCTGCCAAGGTGCCAGAACCGGCTGGTAACCTAACACACATTGGAAAGGAGTTAGGTTAGTGGAGGAATGGCGTAGGGAATTCTGGGCCATCTCGGCCCAGGGAACGTACCTTGCCCACTCCTCCGGCCGGTCCTGGCAGTATGTTCTAAGAAACCTACCCACATCCTGGTTCACGCGTTCCACCTGCCCATTACTCTCCGGGTGGTAACCCGAGGTGAGGCTCACCGAGACCCCTAACCGCTCCATAAAGGCTCTCCAGACCCTGGAGGTAAATTGGGGACCTCGATCAGACACAATATCCTCGGGTACCCCGTAGTGCCGGAACACATGGGTGAATAGTGCTTCGGCAGTTTGCAGGGCGGTAGGAAGGCCCGGCATGGGGAGCAAACGACAGGCCTTAGAAAACCGGTCCACAACGACCAGTATAGTGGTATTCCCCTGTGAAGGAGGAAGGTCAGTAAGGAAATCCACCGAGAGGTGAGACCATGGTCGTTGTGGAACGGGCAGGGGTAGTAACTTACCCCTAGGCAGATGTCTAGGCGCCTTACACTGGGCGCACACCGAGCAGGAGGAAACATAAACCCTCACATCCCTTGCCAACGTGGGCCACCAGTACTTGGCACTAAGACAGTGCACTGTCCGGCCGATACCAGGGTGTTCAGAGGAGGGTGACGTGTGAGCCCAATAGATCAATCGATCCCGAACCTCGAGCGGAACGTACTTCCGACCCTCCGGGCATTGCGGTGGACTAGGGTCGGTGCGTAACGCCCGCTCGAGCTCAGCATCGACCTCCCACACTATCGGTGCCACCAGACACGACTCCGGCAGTATGGGAGTGGGCTCCACGGAACTCTCCTCCGTGTCATACCGCCGAGACAGTGCATCTGCCTTACCGTTCTGTGACCCAGGGATGTACGTGATCTTAAATGTAAACCGGGTCAAAAACATATTCCATCTTGCCTGACGAGGGTTCAGCCTCCTCGCTGCCCGGATGTACTCCAGGTTACGGTGGTCCGTCAAAATGAGGAAAGGGTGTTGAGCCCCCTCAAGCCAGTGCCTCCACACCTTTAGGGCCTGTACCACGGCTAACAGCTCCCTGTCCCCTACGTCATAGTTTCGCTCCGCCGGACTGAGCTTCTTAGAATAAAAAGCACAGGGGCGGAGTTTAGGTGGCGCGCCTGACCGTTGTGAAAGCACGGCTCCTATACCGGCCTCAGACGCGTCCACCTCTACCTGAAATGGTAAAGAGGGATCTGGATGCGCCAGCACCGGGGCCGAGGTAAACAGGTCCTTCAGCCTCCCAAACGCCCTGTCCGCCTCGGCAGACCACTGCAGACGCACCGGACCCCCCTTCAAAAGAGACATGATGGGAGCTGCCACCTGTCCAAAACCCCGGATAAACCTCCGGTAGTAATTCGCAAACCCCAAAAACTGCTGCACCTCCTTCACAGTGGTTGGTGTTTGCCAATTACGCACGGCTGACACCCGGTCTACCTCCATCTTCACCCCTGACGCAGACAACTGATACCCCAAAAAGGAGACCGACTCCTGGAAAAACAGACACTTCTCTGCCTTAACATACAGGTCGTGCTCCACCAGCCTCCGCAACACTCTGCGCACCAGGGCCACATGCTCGACACGGGTAGGCGAGTACACGAGAATGTCACCTATGTACACAACCACCCCCTGCCCCTGCATGTCCCTGAAGATCTCATCCACGAATGATTGGAAAACTGACGGAGCGTTCATCAACCCGTATGGCATGACAAGATACTCGTAATGGCCCGAGGTGGTACTAAAGGCTGTCTTCCATTCATCGCCCTCCCTGATGCGCACCAAGTTGTACGCGCTCCTGAGATCTAATTTAGTGAAGAAACGCGCCCCATGCAATGACTCAGTCATGGTCGCAATCAGCGGGAGTGGATAACTGTACTTCACCGTGATCTGATTGAGACCACGGTAATCGATGCACTGGCGTAAACCACCATCCTTTTTCTTCACAAAAAAGAAACTCGAGGACGCAGGGGAAGTGGAAGGCCGTATGTATCCTTGTCTCAGAGATTCGTCTATGTAAGTCTCCATAGCTTTCTTCTCCTCCTGAGACAGAGGATACACATGGCTCCGTGGGAGCGCAGCTCCTGCCTGGAGGTCTATCGCACAATCTCCCTGCCTATGGGGCGGCAACCGCGTCGCCCTCGACTTACTAAACGCAATAGCCAAATCCCCATACTCAGGGGGAACGTGCAATGCGGGCACCTGGTTTGGACTCTCCACCGAGGTAGCCCCTACGGAAACGCCCAAACATCGACCCACACACTGGGCAGACCACTCCATCAGAGCCCTCTCCTGCCACGAAATAGATGGGTTATGGGTACTCAACCAGGGCATGCCCAGCACCACCGGATACGCAGGCGAGTCAATCAGAAATAGCTGAATCATCTCCTGATGACCCCCCTGCGCACACATCCTAAGTGGCGCAGTGACCTCCCTGATTAAGCCCGCACCCAACAGACGGCTATCTAGGGCATGAACGGGGAAAGGGACATCAACAGGAAGAAGGGGAATCCCTAAGGCTAAACAAAACTTCTTATCAACAAAATTCCCAGCCGCGCCTGAATCTACCAGCGCCTTATGCTGGGAATGAGGTGCTACCTGTGGAAAACGCACAGGTATACAGAAATGTGCAACAGAGAGCTCTGGGTGAGTGGGGCGCCTACTCACCTGGAAGGAATCCCCAGTGCGGGACCTGTCGTTCTCTCCCCTAGGAGGCCATCCCCAGCACCTAGCCGCGGTGTGTCCTCCCCGACCACAGTTGGTGCAGGAGATGGACACCCTCGTAAGCCGACCCCTCCTCTCTCTAGCGCCAGCGCCCCCGAGCTCCATGGGGCACGGCTCGGAGGCGCTGGAGGGTGAAATGGACGGACCCCCCTCGGAACGTCCGCGGGTAGCTAGCAGGTTATCCAGCCTGATGGACATGTCGACCAACTGGTCGAACGAGAGGCTGGTGTCCCTACAGGCCAGCTCCCGACGGACATCCTCGCGAAGACTACATCTGTAGTGATCGATGAGAGCCCGCTCATTCCACCCTGCATCTGCCGCTAGAGTACGGAATTCGAGGGCGAACTCCTGGGCACTCCTCCTCCCCTGCCAGAGGAAGACCAGACGCTCCCCCGCCGCTTTCCCCTCCGGGGGATGGTCAAACACCGCCCTGAAGCGGCGGGAGAACTCGTCGTAGGTGATGGTATCCGCGTCGATCCTCCTCCACTCCGCGTTGGCCCATTCCAACGCCTTCCCGGAAAGGCAGGAGATCAGGGCGGACACGCTCTCATGTCCAGTAGGCGCCGGGTGCACGGTGGCCAGGTACAGCTCCACCTGGAGCAGGAATCCCTGACACCCGGCCGCGGTCCCATCGTAGGCCCTCGGGAGCGAGAGTCGAACTCCTCGGGGTTCCGGAGCAGGAATGGGCTGACTGGCCGATGGTGCTGGCAGGGAGGATGGCGGTGGAGGAGTCCCCCAGCCTCGGATGGTGGTGATCACCTCCTGCAGTGCGGACCCCATCTGCAGGATCTGGTCACTTTGTTCACGGACCTTGTCCTCCAGCGTCGCCTGGGCTGCTGCGGCTCCTGCTGATTCCATTCTTGTGGTGTGTGATTCTGTCAAGAGTGCTGTAGGTGGGTGTAGTGGTGGAATCAAGCGCATGACACCGAAGTATAGTCCAAAATACTTTAGTTCAATTTCCAACAAGGAAAATACGAACACACTTGCCCGAAGGCGAAACTACGCACGAAGGCGACAAAAATAAAGGCGCACCAAACATGTGCGTAAATGCTCCAACGCAGTGGAGTGAAGCTCAACCGAGCGAAATGGCAAATAACAAGCACAACACACGACAGACATAAATCATTCACACACAACACTAGACAAACACAACGAGAAACTTATAGGACACTAATTACGCTAAACGAGAACAGGTGTCACAACAAACAGACAAAAGCAAACGAACATGAAACATACAACGGTGGCAGCTAGTATTCCGGAGACAACGAACGCCGAAGACTGCCCAAACAAGGAAGAGAGGCAGCCTCGGCCGAAACCGTGACAGATATCTAAGCTGTGTCCGGTAAATTTACTAGGACGTGATGTAAAGACTAAATTGAATGTGGCCGTCATTTCCACTGAGAGGGGAATGAAAGTACACATAGTCAGAGACAATATGGTGGTCTGTGGGGAAGGGGAGCCATGTTATTGGAATAGGCAAGATTTGTTAAGGGGGGGAATAACTGATATTTCCCGAACCTTGATGGAACTTGCTGATGATGTAGTACCAGGCCCCACTAAAATGTCCCCCGATGACCTACACTGTACTCTCTGGTATAACAAACACCCAGGTCCAGATGCAATCTATGAGGAAGCATTATTTAAAACCACAGAAAGGACTATAGCCTTGAAATGGTTTCACTATGACAACACCCACGCAGTAGTGGAGGTGGATCTAGGGCCCCAAAGTTCAGGGAAAGATGGAGCCCACATGTGTCCCTAGCAAAGGAGCCAGCAGAGGACTGGAAAGACATGGGCCAGTGGGTATCCAAGGGTAAGAGGATCACTGATTGGGTCAATATTGTGAGTGGCGATCAACACAGCCCATCCACAGATAGTACATTTAGATGAGAATAGCAGATGCTGAGGAGCGGAATACCTGTTGACAGAACAACAGGAGTCAGTCTTAAAATAAGTTCCAGAGCATTTGTGGTCCCGGTGTCCAGCAGACGTAGGATTAATAAAAGGGGTAATTCCAGTACAGGTGATACCCAAATCTAATCATAGGCCATATCAGAAGCAATACCCTATGAAACCAGAAGCAATAAAAGGTTTGCAGTTTATCAAGAGCAGATTGGGAGGGACCTTGATGGAGGGCCAATTCTCGGGGAGATAGTGAGGCCAGAAACAAAGGTGCAGTGTCCTGGAAATCACAGTCTGTTTCGTTTTTTTCAGTTCTGCTGGGAGTACATTTGATGATGGGGTTTTGTGTTGAATTAGAGACAGTGAGACTATTAGTCAATACCTAGGAGAGAAGAGAGGTTACGGTAGCAAAGACAGACAAGAAGGAAATGGTAATAGTGGAGACAGGAGTGAGTGGAAGTGTTACAATTGTGACAAAACTGGACATTTTGCTAGAGAATGTGAGGAACCGTGTAGTTACTGTGCAAGGAAAGGGCACCAGTTGAGAAACTGTAGGCAGAAGGGGAAGAGAGAAATCAGGAGTCCTCATGACCTGGCTGTTTGGTTGTTGTTTTTTAATTGGGGTTTTCAAATAAAAAACAACACACCTAGTATGATGTTTATAAAGGGTTGTTGTTTCAATTTTGGGGGGGTTTCAGCAGGTCAAGGGTGATAGGTCTTGGAGGAGCATGCACAGTGAATTTTATGGAGTTTTTCGGTTTTGGCTGAGTTTGGGGTATATATGATTTCTTATGAGAATGAATGTCATGAGGACTTAATGAACACTTGGGATAAGTAACAATTATGAAATATTTAGAATAATGGTAATGTTTGGTATACTATGGGATGGAACAGTTCGTTGAATAATTTCAATTGCCTCTGAACTCTGTTTTAACCTTCTGGTGTTAATTAATCATCCACACTAGTAAATTCTAAAGGCATGAGAGGAGGACTTTAAGATAGTTTATTTTACTAAGTTGAGGGTAATTTATAATACTGTGAAAAGTGTGAAGAAGATTATAATTTGGTAATAATATATATGATTTGAACCATAAAATAACAGAAGAGAGAGTGGAGGGATGGCAATTGGATAATGAATTACCAATATTACCTAAGTGATTGTTTAGGTAGGTGGTAATATTGACACATGGGCAAATCATGTGTCAAAGGGGGGATGGTAGGATTAAATATATACGAAGGAGAGGACAAAAGACTTTAAAAAACAACAACAACAAGAATAGAAATTGAGAGCTAAACATGTATGTGTGAAGATAGTTTATTAACCACACCCGTATGTCAGAGGTTTTGTGCCCCACAGGTGAACTAAAGGAGAAGGTGACCCACTCTATCTAACCAGGAGACTGGTGAGCATCCGGTCCCTAAAAGAAGAAAAACTGGAAGCAGGCCTGTTGGGAAGGGCCCTACCAAGTCCTATTAGATCCACCTGGGTGCATGTCACACACCGCAAAAAGGTAAACCCAGCTACACTTGACGAACAAACACAGAGTTAAGAGAAAGATCCGATCACCACTAGGGCTCGGGGGTTGGCTCCTTAACGAAGATTCCCTTACCCTGTCTGATCATCCCTGTGTGAGTTCGATAGAAGGTAAAGCAATGGGTTGGCCTCTGGCGTCTGACATGTTCTCAGGGCGAGGGTGGGGATTCACAGGTCTCCTGACGGTAGGTAGCTGTCTGATTGTGGGGGCCATATTCCTAACACACTCAAACCCTCCTGATCAGCCAGAAGTAGTAGTTAACCTAACACAAGTTGATAAAATAATACCTGAGCACAGTCTACAAAGGCATAGGAGACAGCTAGACGTAGGGAAAGGGGAAGTACTAGGGACTATAGGGAAGGACATCACCATATGTACAGTGGGGGAAAAAAGTATTTAGTCAGCCACCAATTGTGCAAGTTCTCCCACTTAAAAAGATGAGAGAGGCCTGTAATTTTCATCATAGGTGCACGTCAACTATGACAGACAAAATGAGGGAAAAAAATCCAGAAAATCACATTGTAGTATTTTTAATGAATTTATTTGCAAATTATGGTGGAAAATAAGTATTTGGTCAATAACAAAAGTTTCTCAATACTTTGTTATATACCCTTTGTTGGCAAAGACACAGGTCAAACGTTTTCTGTAAGTCTTCACAAGGTTTTCACACACTGTTGCTGGTATTTTGGCCCATTCCTCCATGCAGATCTCCTCTAGAGCAGTGATGTTTTGGGGCTGTCGCTGGGCAACACGGACTTTCAACTCCCTCCAAAGATTTTCTATGGGGTTGAGATCTGGAGACTGGCTAGGCCACTCCAGGACCTTGAAATGCTTCTTACGAAGCCACTCCTTCTTTGCCCGGGCGGTGTGTTTGGGATCATTGTCATGCTGAAAGACCCAGCCACGTTTCATCTTCAATGCCCTTGCTGATGGAAGGAGGTTTTCACTCAAAATCTCACGATACATGGCCCCATTCATTCTTTCCTTTACACGGATCAGTCGTCCTGGTCCCTTTGCAGAAAAACAGCCCCAAAGCATGATGTTTCCACCCCCATGCTTCACAGTAGGTATGGTGTTCTTTGGATGCAGCTCAGCATTCTTTGTCCTCCAAACACGACGAGTTGAGTTTTTACCAAAAAGTTATATTTTGGTTTCATCTGACCATATGACATTCTCCCAATCCTCTTCTGGATCATCCAAATGCACTCTAGCAAACTTCAGACAGGCCTGGACATGTACTGGCTTAAGCAGGGGGACACTGCAGGATTTGAGTCCCTGGCGGCGTAGTGTGTTACTGATGGTAGGCTTTGTTACTTTGGTCCCAGCTCTCTGCAGGTCATTCACTAGGTCCCCCCGTGTGGTTCTGGGATTTTTGCTCACCGTTCTTGTGATCATTTTGACCCCACAGGGTGAGATCTTGCGTGGAGCCCCAGATCGAGGGAGATTATCAGTGGTCTTGTATGTCTTCCATTTCCTAATAATTGCTCCCACAGTTGATTTCTTCGAACCAAGCTGCTTACCTATTGCAGATTCAGTCTTCCCAGCCTGGTGCAGGTCTACAATTTTGTTTCTGGTGTCCTTTGACAGCTCTTTGGTCTTGGCCATAGTGGAGTTTGGAGTGTGACTGTTTGAGGTTGTGGACAGGTGTCTTTTATACTGATAACAACTTCAAACAGGTGCCATTAATACAGGTAACGAGTGGAGGACAGAGGAGCCTCTTAAAGAATAAGTTACAGGTCTGTGAGAGCCAGAAATCTTGCTTGTTTGTAGGTGACCAAATACTTATTTTCCACCATAATTTGCAAATAAATTCATAAAAAATCCTACAATATGATTTTCTGGATTTCTTTTCCTCAATTTGTCTGTCATAGTTGACGTGTACCTATGATGGAAATTACAGGCCTCTCTCATCTTTTTAAGTGGGAGAACTTGCACAATTGGTGGCTGACTAAATACTTTTTTCCCCCACTGTATATCACCATGTACATCCTGGGACTATGTAGTTGCTCATACCAAGCAGGGGGGGGGGGGGGGGGGGATATGTCAATCTCCATACACAGCTTAGGGACAGGTGTAGTATTGTGAAAGTAGGGAATTACCAGAAATGGCAGTGCGACCCATATAAGGGTAGGTACTGTCTGAAAGTCTGAATTATGCTAAAACGGGTTACACAGACCTGACAAGTGAGATATCCTCTTCAACTGGGGCACCCTATAGAGTAAACCTCTCTGAGGGAGGTAGTGAGACCGGGGCTGTGGCTGTAGACCTGAAGGAAGTAGTACAGGTGGAGACGGGGTGTGGAGATCTTGACCTGTGGTTGGAATGGATTCAGTATACGGCAAGAACTGTGTCTAAAGAGGACTGTTATGCCTGTGGGACAGCCAAACCAAGGTTAACAACTACTCCGTGCCCCTTGACAGGCTTTAACTCTCTGTCAGGTTTATCCTCCATGATTAAATTGTTCAAGCCACCTGGGAATGTGGTGAAGGAGTCTTGTAGTAACTTGCACTATCTGTATCCCCTGATAACAAAGTCACCCCGACCTAGGTTGCCTCCGTTAGAAGTCTCAGGGAATCTTATTATTGTTTTTCTAGGATTAGTAAGATAGGATACAGGGTAGGGCATCTTAGCTCCTGCTCCCACACAGAGAATATCACAACTAAAGAGACCATGACTAATCTCTCCTCTTTGTTGCAGCCAGGGGATTTTAGGAACCAAAACCAGGCCCGTGCTGACATCTGGTGGTTGTGTGGTGATAACAGATTGTGAACTCACCTACATACGCAAACAATCAAACGTGTCAGAGACTGGTGAGTTGTCACGTTTCATCCCGGGATCCTTTGATGAAAGGATATATATTGATGGGATAGGAGTATCTCGAGGGGTTCCAGAAGAATTCAAAGCTAGGAATCAGATCGCAGCTGGGTTTGAATCAAGTCTTTTCTGGTGGTCAACAATTAATAAAAACGTAGATTGGATAAATTATATTTACTATAACCAGCAAAGATTTATAAACCACACTCGTGATGCAATAAAGGGATTGGCTGAGCAGACAGTGGCAACTAGCTTAATGGCATGGCAGAATAGAATAGCTTTAGATATGCTTTTGGCTGAGCGGGGCGGTGTTTGTGTTCTGTTTGGATCTATGTGCTGTACTTTCATCCCCAACAATACAGCACCGGACGGGTCCGTGACCAAAGCACTTCAGGGACTCACCACGCTGGCGAACGAACTGGCTGAGAACTCTGGTATTGATAGCTCCCTAAACGGCGATGGAGAAGGCGGTTTCCCAACAGATGGTGAGATACGGCCCAATCCCAGACTCCGACCTAAGGAATGAAGGATATGACCTACCAGGCTTGGTGGAGGACGACGACGATCCAGATAGTTTGAGACTGGATGTTTTCCTAGAACTATAAATCTCTAGTTTAAAAGTTATTGTAATGATCTTTTGTGTATTAAAGTCTCGTTTTAAGTATGATGTACTAGTGACCATTGCTAAAAAGTAACGTTACGCTTTTAATCATGGGGTAACCCTGATGAACCTGTAATGTTTTTATATGCAAACCAACTTATATACTTCAATGAGTGTGATTCATTTCTATAACAACATATATTTTGTATGTGTGTAATATTTAGTCAAAGGGTGGAATTGATAGATTAATTATTAATGACTAATTATTACACCCTGAAACTGTGTATAATGTGTTAGAAATGTGTGAGTGTAGGACCAGTAAAGGCTATGGCATTGACCCACTATTTAGCAATGTGAGTAAGAGTTAGGCCAGACAACAAAGACAACTGAGAAACTAAGATAAAGAGGCCTCCCAATTTAGGGATTTGGAGAAACTGTTATGAAAACATGGTGCAGAATATTGTGAGAATGGCAATAACTGAGTAATGCAGGGAGTAGGATGTGTGTGTGTGTGTGTGTGTGTGTGTATGTATGTGTGTATGCATGCGTGTATATGTGTGTGTGTGTGTGTGTGTGTGAACTGATGGTCAGTAGAGCAGTTTTAGAGTGGAAAACTACAGCCCGCCTACAGAGGGGAGGGATTTTTTTTGTATGACGTATGAGTATAAAAGATGGACTCTGAAATTGTGATGGCAGAATTCTCAATGAATAAATATCTCTGACTATGCAGAACGGGACTCTGGCCGTTACTTAAATCCAAAAAGACTTACAACCTTTTGGGAGACGCACAGAGACACTGAAATAGTTTGTTAAATAATTCACGTAACAGGATCAAAATTACTATTAATTAATATCATCACCCCTTTTTAATTTCTTTGCCCATGGGAGAAGTATATTTCTGTCACGGAATCAGCCGAGGCTGCTCCTCCTCCCTGCTCGGGCAGGCTTCGGCGTTCGTCGTTGTCACGGTTTCGGCCGAGGCTGCTCCTCCTCCTGGTTCGGGTAGGCTTCGGCGGTCGTCGTCCCCGGAGTACTAGCTGCCACCGATCTATGTTTCCTGTTCGTTTGGTTTTGTCTTGATGTTGTACACCTGTGTCTTGTTAGTCCTCGTTAGTGTCCTATTTAGTTCTCGTTGGTTGTGTTTGTCTTTGTGTGTGATTGCTCTTCTGTTTTCGTGTTGGAGCTACATACTTCCCTCCAGTGTTTTGGAGAGGTTTTTCGCACATGTTAGTGCGCCGTTTATTTGACGCCTGTGTGCGCCGTGATTTCGCCTTCGGGCTTATTGTGCTTATTTCTCTACGTGAATATTGCACTAAAGTCTTTTGGACTGAGCCTCTGCGTCCTGCGCTTGATTCATGCACCACACCCACCTTCAGCACCCCTGACAGAATCACACACCAGAATGGAATCAGCAGGATCTGCAGTTACGCCTGAGTTGCTCGAGGAGCATGTCCGTGGGAAAGATGACCAGATACGACAACTGGGGACCGCTCTACAGGACGTCATCAACACCTTGCACCGATGGGAGGCCAGCGGGGTACCCACACCTCCACCTACCCTGCCAACCCCATCGGCCGGTCCACCAGTCCCAGGTCCGGAACCCAGGAGGATTCGGCTCTCGCTCCCGAGGGCGTATGACAGAACAGCTGCCGGGTGTCAGGGGTTCCTCCTGCAGGTGGAGCTCTACCTGGCCACTGTACACCCGGTGCCCTCGGGACACGAGAGCGTTTCCGCCCTCATCTCCTGTCTCACGGGCAAGGTGTTGGAGTGGGCTAACACTGAGTGGAGGAAGATGGACGCCAATACCATCTCCTACGCCGAGTTCTCCCGTCGCTTCAAGGCCGTGTTCGACCATCCACCTGAGGGCAAAGCGGCGGGGGAGCGTCTAGTCCACCTGAGACAGGGGAGGAGGAGCGCACAGGCGTTTGCTCTAGAGTTCCGGACTCTAGTGGCGGACGCAGGGTGGAATGAACGGGCCCTCATCGACCATTTTCGATGTAGCCTACGGGAGGATGTTCAACGTGAGTTGGCCTGCAGGGATACCCATCTTACCTTCGACCAGTTGGTCGAGAGATCCATCCGTCTGGACACCCTGCTGGCCACCCGTGGACGTCCTGAGGGGGGTCCGTCCATTCCGCCCTCCGGCACCTCCAAGCCGAGCCCTATGGAGCTCGGGGGTGCCGGCGCTAGAGAAAGGAGGAGGAGGAGCCCGAGGGGGCCTGTCTCCTGCACCAAGTGCGGTCGTGGAGGGCACACTGCGGCCAGGTGCTGGGGAGGGTTCTCCGGGGGAGAAGACAACAGGCCACGCACTGGGGGGACCTCCCAGGTGAGTAGACGTCCCACTTACCCAGAGCTTTCTGTTGCGCACTTTTGTATACCTGTTTGTTTTCCAATGGTTGCACCTCATTCCCAGCATAAGGCGCTAGTAGATTCAGGCGTAGCTGGGAATTTTGTTGATCGGAAGTTTTGTTTAGATTTAGGGTTCCCTCTCCTACCTGTTGACAAACCTTTTCCCATTCATGCCTTAGATAGCCGCCCGTCGGGGTTGATTAGGGAGATCACAGCGCCACTTAGGATGTGTGCGCAGGGGGGTCATGAAGAGACTATACAGCTGTATCTGATCGACTCTCCTGCGTACCCAGTGGTGCTGGGAATTCCCTGGTTAAGCACCCATAACCCTGCTATTTCGTGGCAACAGAGGGCTCTCGATGGGTGGTCTGCTCAGTGCGAGGGGCGATGTCTGGGTGTTTCCGTGGGGGCGACTTCGGTGGAAAGTCCAAACCAAGTGCCCGCACTGCACATTCCGCCTGAATATGGGGATTTAGCTCTCGTGTTTAGTAAAACTAGGGCGACGCAGTTGCCTCCTCATAGACAGGGGGATTGTGCGATTGATCTCCAGGCAGGAGCAGCACTCCCACGGAGCCATGTGTATCCTTTGTCTCAAGAGGAGAGAAAAGCTATGGAGACTTACATAGCCGAATCTTTGAGACAGGGATACATTCGGCTCTCCACTTCTCCCGCCTCCTCAAGCTTATTTTTTGTGAAGAAGAAAGATGGAGGGTTGCGCCCGTGCATTGATTACCGTGGTCTCAATCAGATTACTGTGAAGTACAGTTATCCACTCCCTCTGATTGCGACCATGACGGAGTAATTGCATGGAGCGCGGTATTTCACAAAATTGGATCTCAGGAGCGCGTATAACTTGGTGCGCATTAGGGAGGGCGATGAATGGAAGACAGCATTTAGTACCACGTCAGGTCATTTCGAGTATCATGTCATGCCATATGGGTTGATGAATGCTCCATCAGTCTTCCAATCCTTCGTAGATGACATTTTCCGGGATATGCAGGGACAAGGGTTGGTCGTGTACATTGATGATATTCTGGTGTACTCGTCTACCCGAGCCGAGCATGTAACCCTGGTGCGTCGTGTATTGAGGAGGCTGTTGGAGCACGACCTATATGTCAAGGCAGAGAAATGTCTGTTTTTCCAGGAGTCGGTCTCCTTTTTGGGTTATCGGTTGTCCGCGTCAGGGGTGAGAATGGAGGTGGATCGTGTGTCCGCTGTGCGTAATTGGCAAACCCCAACCACTGTAAAAGAGGTGCAGCAGTTCTTGGGCTTTGCGAATTACTACCGGAGGTTTATCCAGGGTTTTGGACAGGTGGCAGCTCCCATCACGTCTCTTCTGAAAGGGGGTCCGGTGCGCCTGCAGTGGTCAGCTGAGGCTGACAGGGCCTTTGGGAGACTGAAGGACCTGTTTACGTCGGCTCCGGTGCTGGCGCATCCGGATCCCGCATTACCCTTTCAGGTCGAGGTGGACGCGTCTGAGGCAGGTATAGGGGCCATTCTCTCTCAACGGTCCGGCACGCCACCTAAACTCCGCCCCTGTGCTTTTTAATCTAAAAAGCTCAGCCCGGCGGAGCGTAACTATGACGTTGGGGACAGGGAGCTGTTAGCTGTAGTTCAAGCCCTTAAGGTGTGGAGGCATTGGCTTGAGGGGGCTCAACACCCTTTCCTCATTTTGACTGACCATCGGAACCTGGAGTACATCCGGGCAGCGAGGAGACTGAACCCTCGCCAGGCTCGATGGAGTATGTTTCTCACCAGGTTCGTATTTAAAATCACGTACATCCCTGGGTCCCAGAATGGTAAGGCAGATGCGCTGTCCCGGCGGTATGACACGGAGGAGAGGTCCGTTGAGCCTACTCCCATACTACCGGAGTCTTGCCTTGTGGCACCGGTGGTGTGGGAGGTCGATGCCGAAATCGAGCGAGCGTTGCGTACCGACCCCAGCCCTCCACAGTGTCCTGAGGGTCGGAAGTACGTTCCGCTCGAGATTCGGGATCGACTCATTTACTGGGCTCACACGTCACCCTCCTCTGGACATCCGGGTATTGGCCGGACAGTGCATTGCCTTAGCACTAAATACTGGTGGCCTACTTTGGCTAGGGATGTGAGGGTTTATGTCTCCTCCTGCTCGGTGTGCGCCCAGTGTAAGGCGCCCCGACATCTGCCCAGGGGTAAGTTACAACCCCTGCCCGTTCCACAACGACCATGGTCCCACCTCTCGGTGGATTTTGTGACAGACCTTCCCCTCTCTCAGGGGAATACCACCATCCTGGTCGTTGTGGACCGGTTCTCTAAGGCCTGTCGTCTTCTCCCTATGTTGGGTCTTCCTACTGCCCTACAGACCGCTGAGGCCCTATTTACCCACATCTTCCGGCATTACGGGGTGCCCGAGGATATAGTGTCTGATCGAGGCCCCCAGTTTACCTCCCGTGTTTGGAGAGCGTTCATGGAGCGTTTGGGGGTCTCGGTTAGCCTTACCTCAGGGTACCACCCGGAGAGTAACGGGCAGGTAGAACGTGTCAACCAGGATGTGGGTAGGTTTCTGAGGTCGTATTGCCAGGACCGGCCTGAGGAGTGGGCACGGTACATTCCCTGGGCCGAGATGGCCCAGAACTCTCTCCGCCACTCCTCTACCAACCTAACCCCCTTCCAATGTGTATTAGGTTACCAGCCGGTTCTGGCACCGTGGCAGCAGAGCCAGATCGAGGCCCCTGCGGTGGATGATTGGATGAGGCGCTCGGAAGAGACATGGAACGCTGCCCACGTCCACCTGCAGCGGTCCGTCCTTCGTCACAAGGCGAGCGCCGATCTCCACCGCAGTGAGGGGCCGGTGTACGCACCCGGAGATCGAGTCTGGCTCTCTACCAGAAACCTACCCCTCCGCCTGCCCTGCCGGAAGCTGGGTCGGCGGTTTGTGGGGCCCTTTAAAGTCCTGAGAAGATTGAACGAGGTGTGTTATAGGTTACATCTACCTGTTGAGTATAAGAATATTAACCCCTCGTTCCATGTGTCTCTTCTCAGGCCGGTGGTAGCTGGTCCACTCCAGGACAATGAGATAGGAGAGACTCCTCCGCCCCCACTGGACATCGAGGGGGCTCCGGCGTACACCGTTCGGTCCATCTTGGACTCCAGACGCCGGATGGGGGGTCTCCAGTATCTCGTGGAGTGGGAGGGGTACGGCCCGGAGGAGCGGTGCTGGGTGCCGCGGAGGGACATCCTAGACCCATCTCTCCTGTCGGAGTTCCACCGGGACCATCCCGCGCGCCCTGCTCCGCGTCCTCCTGGTCGTCCCCGAGGCCGGGGTCGGCGCACGGCTGGAGCCGCGCGTCAAGGGGGGGGGGGTACTGTCATGGTTTCGGCCGAGGCTGCTCCTCCTCCTGGTTCGGGCAGGCTTCGGCGGTCGTCGTCCCCGGAGTACTAGCTGCCACCGATCTATGTTTCGGTGTTTGACTTGTTGTGTCCTGATTGTGTACACCTGTTCCCCATTATGTTGTATTGTATTCCCTATTTAACCCTCTGTCGTGCATTGTGTGTTGTGTGTTATTGTTTGCGTCATCGGCAGTGTGCGGGTTGTTTGTTTTCTCCGTTGTTTGGAGACAGTTTCTTTTCACTGGCGACTTTCATTAAAGTACGGTTTCCAGTAGCTCTGTGTCCTGCGTGTGACTTCGCCTACCGCATTTCACTGTCGCCTATCTGACAGAATAACACACCACCATGGAGTCAGCAGGATCGGTTGTGCCTAGGGGATCACTGGAGGAGCGCGTAATCCTCCAGGAGGCCAGGATCCAGCACCTGGGTACCACCATGCAAGAAGTGATGGACACTTTAAGGCGATGGGAGAGGGGAGGTTTGCCCACACCTCCTCCTACGATGCCACCACCATCAGCCATACCCATCGGTCCATCTCCGGAGTCCAGTGGGATTCGGCTCTCGCTCCCGAGGGCTTATGATGGCACCGCGGCCGGGTGTCAGGGTTTCCTACTCCAGGTTGAACTCTACCTAGCAACCATTCACCCGGCGCCCTCGGGATACGAGAGCATGTCCGCCCTCATCTCCTGTCTGTCCGGTAAGGCGCTGGAGTGGGCCAACGCCGAATGGGGTGGGATAGACGCCGCTACGGTCAGCTATGCGGAGTTCACCCGCCGCTTCCGGGCAGTATTCGATCATCCCCCAGAGGGTAAAGTGGCGGGTGAGCGTCTATTCCACCTTAGACAGGGGAGGAGGAGCGCGTAGGAGTTTGCGCCGGACTTCCGGATGCTAGCCGCCAACACAGGATGGAATGAGAGGGCCCTCATCGACCACTACAGATGCAGCCTGAGGGAGGACGTGCTTCGGGAATTAGCCTGCAGGGACACCAACCTCAGCTTTGACCAACTGGTGGACATACCCTGTTGGCTACCCGCGGATGTCCGGATTTGGGGCCGTCCATTCCATCCCCCAGCACTTCCGAGCCGACCCCTATGGAGCTCGGGGGTGCTGGTGCTAGGGAGACCAGAGGGAGGCCGTCCCCTGCACCAACTGTGGCCGCAGAGGACACACTGCTGGTCGGTGCTGGGGAGGGTCTCCTAGGAATCAAGGCAGTGGGCGATGCACTGATGAGTCTTTCCCGGTGAGTAGGCACCCAACTCACCCAGAGCTCTCTGCTGATCATATGTGTATTAAAGTGGTGTTTCCCGAGGTTTCTCCTCACTCCCAGCATAAGGCGCTAGTAGATTCAGGCGCAGCTGGGAATTTCATTGATCGCCAGTTCACCTATAAGTTAGGGATTCCTATCGTGCCTGTTGATGTGCCCTTCCCCATTCATGCCCTAGATAGCCGTCCGTTGGGGTCTGGGTTGATTAGGGAGGTCACGGCGCCTCTCCAGATGAAAATGCATGAGGGTCATGAGGAGATAGTACGGTTGTATTTGATTGATTCTCCGTCGTTTCCCGTGGTGTTGGGGCTTCCCTGGTTAACAGCTCATGACCCCAACATTTCATGGCAGCAGAGAGCTCTCTAGGGATGGTCTAATCAGTGTACTGGGCGGTGTTTAGGCGTTTCCGTAGGGGCAACGACGGTGGAAAGCCCGAACCAAGTTCCCGCCTTGCATATTCCACCTGAGTACGCCGATTTGGCTCTCGCCTTCAGTAAGAGGAAGGCGAATCAATTACCACCTCATCGACAGGGGGATTGTGCGATAGACCTCCAGGTAGGCGCTGCGCTTCCACGTACTCACGTGTATCCTCTATCTCAGGAGGAGACGGCCGCTATGGAAACCTACGTCACCGAATCTTTGAGACAGGGTTACATACGGCCGTCTACTTCCCCTGCTTCCTCGAGTTTCTTTTTTGTGAAGAAGAAGGATGGGGGTTTACGCCCGTGTATTGATTACCGTGGTCTAAATCAGATCACCATCAAATACAGCTATCCTCTTCCTCTGATTGCTAGTATGACGGAGTCATTACACGGGGCGCGATTCTTCACAAAATTAGATCTCAGGAGCGCGTACAACCTGGTGCGCATTAGGGAGGGAGATGAGTGGAAGACAGCATTCAGTACTACCTCGGGTCACTATGAGTACCTCGTCATGCCATACGGG
Source organism: Coregonus lavaretus (assembly GCF_964263955.1). Classification (NCBI taxonomy): domain Eukaryota; kingdom Metazoa; phylum Chordata; class Actinopteri; order Salmoniformes; family Salmonidae; genus Coregonus; species Coregonus lavaretus. Next base: position 58,314,105 of record NC_139996.1, on the reverse strand, counting down.
TTAATGAATGCTCCTTCAGTCTTCCAATCATTTGTGGACAAAGATTTTTCGGGACTTGCATGGACAGGGTGTGGTGGTATATATTGATGACATTCTAATATATTCCGCTACACGAGCCGAGCATGTGTCCCTGGTGCGTCGAGTGCTTGGTAGACTGTTGGAGCATGACCTGTATGCGAAGGCGGAGAAATGTCTGTTCTTCCAGGAGTCCATCTCCTTCCTGGGACATCGGTTGTCCGCGTCAGGGGTAGAGATGGAGATTGACCGCGTTTCTGCCGTGCGTAATTGGCAGACTCCGACCACGGTAAAGGAGGTGCAGCGCTTCTTGGGTTTTGCCAATTACTACCGGAGGTTTATCCGGGGCTTTGGACAGGTAGCAGCTCCCATTACCTCTCTGCTAAAGGGGGGTCCGGTGCACCTGCAGTGGTCAGCTGAGGCTGACATGGCATTTAAACGCTTGAAGGACCTGTTTACCTCGGCTCCGGTGCTGGCGCATCCGGATCCCTCTTTGGCATTCCAGGTGGAGGTGGACGCTTCTGAGGCTGGGATCGGCGCTGTGCTGTCTCAGCGCTCGGGTACGCCACCTAAACTCCGCTCCTGTGCTTTGTATTCTAAGAAGCTCAGTCCGGCGGAGCGCAATTATGACGTGGGGGATAGGGAGCTGCTGGCTGTGGTTCAAGCCCTGAAGGTGTGGAGACATTGACTTGAGGGGGCTAAACACCCTTTTCTCATTCTGACTGACCATCGTAACCTGGAGTACATCCGGGCAGCGAGGAGGTTGAATCCTCGCCAGGCAAGGTGGTCAATGTTTCTTTCCCGCTTTGTATTTAAGCTCAAATATATACCAGGGTCCCAGAACGCTAAGGCAGACGCCCTGTCCCGACTATATGACACAGAGGAGAGGTCCATTGAGCCCACTCCCATACTCCCGGAGTCTTGTTTAGTGGCACCAGTGGTGTGGGAGGTGGATGCGGAAATCGAGCGGGCGTTACGTTCCGACCCTACTCCTCCACAGTGTCCAGAGTGTCGGAGGTACGTGCCGCTCGAGGTTCGCGACCGGTTGATATACTGGGCTCACACGTCACCCTCCTCTGGTCATCCGGGTATTGGTCGGACAGTGCACTGCCTTAGTGAGAAATACTGGTGGCCAACCTTAGCCAAGGACGTGAGGGTTTATGTTTCCTCCTGCTCGGTGTGCGCCCAGTGTAAGGCACCTCGACACCTGCCCAGGGGGAAGTTACAACCCCTACCCGTTCCACAACGGCCGTGGTCTCACCTATCGGTGGATTTTGTTACGGACCTTCCCCCCTCCCAGGGGAACACTACGATATTCGTCGTTGTGGATCGGTTTTCTAAAGCCTGCCGTCTCATTCCCCTGCCAGGTCTCCCTACTGCCCTACAAACTGCTGAGGCTCTGTTTACACACGTCTTCCGGCACTATGATATAGTGTCTGATCGGGGTCCCCAGTTCACCTCTAGGGTCTGGAGGGCATTTATGGAACGTCTGGGGGTCTCGATTAGCCTTACCTCAGGTTTTCACCCCGAAAGTAATGGGCAGGTGGAGAGAGTTAACCAGGATGTGGGTAGGTTTCTGAGGTCATATTGCCAGGACCGGCAGGGGGAGTGGTCGGGATATATTCCCTGGGCAGAGATAGCCCAAAACTCCCTCCGTCATTTGTCTACTAACCTGACGCCTTTCCAGTGTGTGTTAGGTTACCAGCCGGTTCTGGCACCTTGGCATCAGAGCCAGATCGAAGCCCCTGCGGTGGACGAGTGGTTTCGGCGCTCGGAGGAAACTTGGAATGCTGCGCATGTCCATTTGCAGCGTGCCATCAGGCGGCAAAAGGCGAGCGCCGATCGCCACCGCAGTGAGGCTCCGGTGTATGCACCAGGAGACCGGGTCTGGCTCTCGACCCGAAACCTGCCCCTTCGCCTGCCCTGCAGGAAGCTGGGTCGGCGGTTTGTGGGGCCCTTTAAAGACCTGAGGAGATTGAACGAGGTATGTTATAGGTTACAACTGCCCAGGTATTATCGCATTAACCCCTCGTTCCATGTGTCTCTCCTCAGGCCGGTGGTGGCTGGTCCACTGCAGGAGAATGAGGTACGAGAGGCTCCTCCGCCCCCGCTGGACATCGAGGGGGCTCCGGCGTACTCAGTCCGGTCCATCTTGGATTCGAGGCGTCGGACGGGGGGCCTGCAGTATCTCGTGGAGTGGGAGGGGTACGGTCCGGAGGAACGGTGCTGTGTCCCCAGGAGGGACATTCTAGATCCCTCCTTGTTGAGGGACTTCCACCGGAGTCATCCGACTCGCCCTGCTCCGCGTCCTCCTGGCCGTCCCCGAGGCCAGGAGGACGCGGAGCAGGGCGAGGGGGGGTACTGTCACGGAATCAGCCGAGGCTGCTCCTCCTCCCTGCTCGGGCAGGCTTCGGCGTTCGTCGTCCCCGGAGTACTAGCTGCCACCGATCTATGTTTCGGTGTTTGACTTGTTGTGTCCTGATTGTGTACACCTGTTCCCCATTATGTTGTATTGTATTCCCTATTTAACCCTCTGTCATGTATTGTGTGTTGTGTGTTATTGTTTGCGTCATCGGCAGTGTGCGGGTTGTTTGTTTTCTCTGTTGTTTGGAGACAGTTTCTTTTCACTGGCGACTTTCATTAAAGAATGGTTTCCAGTAGCTCTGTGTCCTGCGTGTGACTTCGCCTACCGCATTTCACTGTCGCCGTTCTGACAATTTCACCCCCCCCCCCATTCCTTTTTCCACGCAACTTCATCTAGAATTGTTGAATGAGTTTCCTGTAAACAATAGATATTATATTCCTTCTCTTTGAGCCATGTAAATATTGTTCTTCTTTTGTTATTATCAGCTAAGCCATTACAATTATAACTGGCTATACTTATTTCACCATACACCATAATGAGATATAATTGTCAAGTCTATTTATCATTATATATGTTTGTAAATTTACCAATAAAAAATACCGTAATGATTGAGTGTCCATATAGCTGTACCGTGATATTTGCATTGCTACTAAGTATCCCTTCAATTGTTCTCCATTAATTCCCCCGCTAAAGCCCCTCCCCATCCCAAGTTGAGCCGTCATCCCAGTTATCGGCATCCCACCCACATCCCTCCGGATCCCTAGGGCCCCGAGAGGCCAGGACCCATCCTTCGAAAACAGCACACAGTGCCACGCACAAAACAGAAGCAGATTAACCGCCAAAAGCATTTCCAATGCTGTCACCTCTATATATAACTATTAAAAAATATATATCTATTCAAATATCTTGCGTATCTTATTTTCCATCATTATCAATTAATATGCGTAATAATGTCGGCAGTTCATGCATAGGATTTTAACATATAACCCGGATTGCCATTGTATTACGTTTAATTTATTGACAAACAATTATTATCCGAGCAAATAATTACCGCGGTCATGGAGTAGTCTTTGTGTCTCTGAACATTTGCTTGTCAATATATAGTTTATCGACAACGAGTGCAACACGTTTCCCTTTTAATCTATTTTCCTTGAAGATTGGATACAGAACTTTGCGCCTTTCTGCAATCTCCCTCGGGAACTGATCATTCATGCCTATTTTTGTGCCAGCAAGCCTTTTACCGAGGCTTTTAACCATTGCTTTATCCTTAAAAAACGCAAATTTGGCAACGATTGGGCAATCATATTTCTGTCCTCTTTGTCCAAAACGGTGTACACGTTCGAGTTGGATTTTATCGACAGCCTCGAGTGGGAGTTGAAGCGCTGTATGCAGGAAATCCTTCATAATATTCTCGGTTATTTCTCCCTCCTTTTCCTGAATACCTGTAAGTACTAGATTTTCTCTCATCGATCTAGTTTGGATGTCTAGTAAGGCTTCTCTCAGAAGGTTGTTCTCCTTTTTAAGTTCCCTAACGTCTGTTTCCATCTTAGAGACTGTCACTTTTAATTTGTTGGTTTCTGTTTCCATTATCGCTGCTTTTTCGTCACTCATTTCAAGACTCGCTTTCAACTCTTTTACGTCCTTACTGACCAATTCTAGTATGCCCAATTTGTCATTTATCGACTTCAACAGGTCGCTTTCCACACTTACCAGACCCAGTGGTGAAAAGCTTATATCATCTGTATCAGTCGACGAGTCACATTTTCTCGTGGGATTGGTTCTCCTCGTTTATCTTCCGCCATGTTTGGTTGTTGCGTGTTATTGTAATATTTGTCGATATATTTCTCTAGCCTTATGATTTGTTTTGTGTTATTATCCAGATTGAATTTTATTTACTGCGAATATATGAAATGCTAATATTTAGTCTAACTTACTGATTTTGAATATAATGTTTTTATGTTGAGGTGGTTTGTCCCGCTTTCTATTCAATACGCCATCTTGCCTCTCTCTTTCTCGCTCCCTCGCTCTCTCCTCTCTCTCCTCGTGTTTCTTGGCTCAAGCAGGTCTCTTCTTCTTATTGGTGTCCTTTAGTAGTGGTTTCTTTGCAGCAATTCGACCATGGCCTGATTCATGCAGTCTCCTCTGAACAGTTGATGTTGAGATGTGTCTGTTACTTGAACACTGTGAAGCATTTATTTGGGTTGCAATTGCTGAGGCTGGTAACTCTAATTAACTTATCCTCTGCAGCAGAGGTAACTCTGGTTCTTCCTTTCCTGTGGTGGTCCTCATGAACTCTGGTTCTTCCTTTCCTGTGGTGGTCCTCATGAGAGCCAGTTTCATCATAGCGCTTGATGGTATTTGCGACTGCACTTGAAGAAACTTTCAAAGTTTTTGACATTTTCCATATTGACTGACCTTCTTGTCTTAAAGTAATGATGGACTGTCATTTCTCTTTGCTTATTTGAGCTGTTCTTGCCATAATATGGACTTGGTCTTTTACCAAATAGGGCTATCTTCTGTATACCCCCCTACCTTGTCACAACACAACTGATTGGCTCAAACGCATTAAGAAGGAACAATTCCACAAATTAACTTTTAAGAAGGCACACCTGTTAATTGAAATGCATTCCAGGTGACTACCTCATGGAGCCAAGAGTGTGCAAAGCTGTCATCATGGCTACTTTGAAGAATCTCAAATATAAAATATATTTTGATTGTTTAACACTTTTGTTGTTGCTACGTGATTCCATGTGTGTTATTTCGTAGTTTTGATGTCTTCACCATTATTCTACAATGTAAAAAATAGTAAACATTTCGAAAAATCCTTGAATGAGTAGGTGTGTCCAAACTTTTGACTGGTACTGTACATCATAAGGATGTGGTAGCCTAATCCTAATGGTGATGTTAAACACTTCTCCAATCATTGTTGAGATCTGATATTCTGTGCAGAGCAAGACGAGAAGTAGGCCAATGTCATAGGCATATTGTCAACCAATATTTCTCTAATCGTTTCTTATTTCCAGCTAAACTTGGAGAGGACAGTTAGGTCTCCTAGCTACTTACAAAAAGTATGCTTCTGATGAAAAGCTACAAAAGTAAGTAAATAGCCATATTAGACTGAAAGATATTAGGTAATTCCGTTAAATTTATGAGGCTCTCCAAGCTCATTAATTGCTGATTCAAACTATTTGCTGCTACTTCACTCAAACCCTTTTTAAAAGTCTCAAATTCCAACTGTTTTACATTCCCTGAGACCAACCAGAAATGTTTATTCTGCCAAATATTCACAGGTTTTTATAAAAGAGCCACACGTGGTCAAAACATTTACATTTTAGTCATTTAGCAGACGCTCTTATCCAGAGCGACTTACAGTTAGTGAGTGCATACATTATTTTAAAAAATTCATACTCGCCCCCCGTGGGAATCAAACCCACAACCCTGGCGTTGCAAACGCCATGCTCTACCAACTGAGCTACATCCCTGCCGGCCATACCCTCCCCTACCCTGGACGACGCTGGGCCAATTGTGCGCCGCCCCATGGGTCTCCCGGTCGCGGCCGGCTATGACAGAACCAGGATCTCTAGTGGCACAGCTAGCACTGCGATGCAGTGCCTTAGACGACTGCGCCACTCGGGAGACGTAAAAGAGTTGGCTATGCTTCAATTGCTCGTTCGGTGCAGCAGACTGCAGGGTTGTAGTGCTGCCAGAGCACACCGGGTCTCTCCGCCACTTCTCACAATGGTGCTCGTTTAGTAAAGTTAGATGAAAGCTGAATCGATGTCTTGGAAGATCACCTAATGATTAATTAGTATTCTACACAACATAATCAAATATAATAGCATTGTATAACATTACTGTTCCACCAAAAAACACCACCTCGTTTTTTAATGAGATTTAAGGATGGTTAGCTGAATAGTCCCCAAACATTATCGTGGGGCCAAGGCTCAACAGCACGCACCACTAGGCAGAATGTGCTCTGATTGAATCAAAATACAGGAAGGTTATATAGTTTGATAACACCATCTCCTGTAATTTGCTCACAAAACAGTAATTCAAGAAGATCTAAATGCATATGCAAATGCTACCAAATGTTTTTATTCATGTAGGCTACACTGTACCTTGAATGTCCCGCAAAATCATCCTGTTGTCCTGCATTTGGGTATTTAAAATGTGGTCACCCTTTTTGGTGCAGATGTAGGGGAAGAAATAAGGATCTTTAAACAATAGCGGAGGTGCATAAAGATGGCGGCCCACCCCTATTCCTACCCGCCATATTGTACATTGCTGTTCGTTACTCTTTTTTTGTATGGTCATTAGCAAAGTGCTCATGATCCCAATTTTAGCTTGAAGACGCCGGCAATTTGAAATGCCCAAAAAGTTTATTTTGTTGATTTATTGGCACATTGAACCATATACCATATGCCTTACGCCGTAGTTTAAAGGGATACTAGCAGATGCCCATAGACTTCTAGTCATTGTGCTAACGCTAGTTAGATTGGCTCGTGAAACTACTTCTAACTTCCTTCATACTGGACACAGAGACATAAATGGTATCCACGAGTTCATCTGACTCTGGGGAAGTAGATAAAGGGTATAATTTCCAAAATCCCGGAGTATCCCTTAAAAAATTTCAGTGGATGTTGCTAAAACTTTCTTTACTGATTTCTCTGACCTATTGTCTATTGTCCTTGAGAACTATGATAAAATCATTGTGTTGGGTGATTTTAATATTCATGTTGACAAAGAAACTGACTCTAAGGCCACAATGTATTTTTTACTACCTTGTTGCCCATAACACAGGGTAATACTGAATGCATTATAAAGAAACGCTATCTTACATCTGAAGTTGCTGCAGATTTTATTGTGTATGAACAATACTCCATCACCTATTCTGCCTTCCTCATTTGAGCCAATTGTAATTTTCCTAAATCCTTCTTTGTGGCACCTGACCACACGACTGAACAGTAGTCTTGTTGGAGCCAAAGCACAGAGAGAAAATCTGGCCGCACATTTTAATTCACAGGAAATAAAGACAAAACACCAGGTAACAAACATAGGTGTTAATTTAGATTCTGAACTCAGTTTCGAATCACACATTAGGAATGTGACAAAAATAGCTTTTTACCACCTGAGAAACATTGCCAAGGTGCAGCTGTTTCTCTTTCAGCCTCAGTGGCAGCCGGTGCCGTTTAAAATGAGGGAGGACAAAAAATGTTTTCTCATGAGCATGTCCTTATTTCTATTACAGCATATTGGATGACTGTCATTCATATTCCATTCACCCAGTTCGATGTAACAGTGATAGGTTTAGGCTACTACATGATACTGAAATGTTCCCTATACCCATCATGAGGTTGCTACAACTTAGACTATGAATTAAAGTTTACAACGTAGGTGCGCACAGGTCGAGAGAAAAATTTGAATGCACAACACATCAGCTGTATGTGACCAGGCGAAAAAACCTTTCCAAGCCAAACCATATCATAACCGCTACACAGCCTACATCGTTGTCACCATATTAGCTAAAGTAACGTCATAGTCAACATAGCTAATAGAACTAACGCGTTAGTAAACCTGCTACAAACATGCAGTAACGTTACAGTGTACAGTCAGTAAGCAGTTCAGCACTTACACTGGCGGGCCCCGGTGGCAATAAATTAGTAAAACCAAAAGCTTATCTTGACTTGGAGGAGTTCCAGTGTTGTGTTGGAGGGTCATAGCCAGCGAGCTAACATAGCATCCCTCTGTTTGGGCAGGGTGTTTGAGTAGGCTAAACTAGCTAGCTGCATTTGTTAGCTAAGTAAGTGGAACTGAAAGTGAAAAAAAATGACAATCTCTCTCTCTCTTTTGCTTGTCCTTCATTTTGGAATAAATTAATTTGTTCAAAACTGTTCAACTATTGTCTTTCTCTCTCTTTGAGTCAACTACTCACCACATTTTATGCATTGCAGTGCTAGCTAGCTGTAGCTTATGCTTTCAGTACTAGATTCATTCACTGCAAAAGCTCTGATAGGTTGGACGGCGTCCTCTGGAAGTTGTCATAATTACTGTGTAAGTGTATGGAAGGGGGTTAGAACCATGAGCCTCCTAGGTTTTGTGCTGTTGAGGCTACTGTAGACCATTGCAAAACAAGTGCGTTTTAATCAATTATTTGGTGACATGTTAATATATTTATTATAGTTTTATACAAAAAGTATAACTTTTATTTTTATGAAATTCACTGAGGAGGATGGTCCTCTCCTTCCTGCTCTGAGGAGCCTCCACTGCTCAGGCTGATACAGAGAGACTCATCCATGCTTTTATTACAAGCAGGCTTGACTACTGTAATGCTCTCCTGTCTGGTCTACCCAAGAAAGCCATTGGTCACCTGTAAAACATACAGAATGCTGCAGCACGGGTACTGACCAAGACCAGACGGAGAGCACACATTACACCATTTTGAAGGTCTCTGCACTGGCTGCCTGTGAGTTTTAGAATTCATTTTAAGATTATTCTATTGGTTTTTAAATCAATCCACGATTGTGCTCCCCAATACATGACAGACATACTTTTAAGTTATGCACCTAGTAGGTCCCTCAGATCTTCTGGCACTGGCCTTTAACTATCCCAAAGCCTAGGACCAAGAGGCATGGAGAGGAAGCCTTTAAATATTATGCCCGAGTGTCGCGGTCGTTGAGAGACGGGTCAGACCAAGGTGCAGCGTGGTATGCGTACATGTTTATTAAGACGAATAAACACTTGACAAAATAACAAAACAACGAAAACGTGAAGTCCTATGGGCTATACACACAACAAGCCTAACAGGAACACAAACAAGATCCCACAACTAAGGTAGACAACCAGGCTACCTAAGTATGATCCCCAATCAGAGACAACGATAGACAGCTGCCTCTGATTGGGAACCACACCCAGCCAACATAGAAATACAAAACTAGATATACACATAGAAATTCACACCCTGACCAAACCAACTAAAGACAACCGGGCTCTCAAGGCCAGGGCGTGACAGTACCCCCCCGCAAAGGTGCGTACTCCGGCCGCACCAACCTGACTCATTAAGGGAGGGTCAGGGTGGGCATTCAGCCTCGGAGGCGGCTCCGGCTCCGGGCGTGACGACCTCTCCCTCTCTGCCTCCCCATTGCACCCCTGGTCTGGTCTGGACCTCGGTGCGATGCTTCCCCTCTCCTTCATCCCACGATGCACCAAGCCCTGTCTGGACCCTAGTGTGGGAGACCCCGAACCTGGAGAGGGGCTGACGTCTGGGCCTGGATCGGCAATCCTCCCGCGATGCACCAAACCCTGTCTGGACCCTGGTGTGGGAGGCCCCGACCCTGGAGAGGGGCTGACGTCTGGGCCTGGAGTGGAGCCGCTGACCGGAGCTGAACTGGACCCCGGTGGAGCGGACTGCTCTGGCTCTTGAGTGGAGCCACTGACCGGAGCTGGACTTGGCACCGGTTGAGCGGACTACTCTGGCTCCGGAGTGGAGCCGCTGACCGGAGCTGAACTGGACCCCGGTGGAGCGGACTGTCCTGGCTCCGGAGTGGAACCGCTGACCGGAGCTGGACTGGGCACCGGTGGAGCGGACTGCTCTGGCTCCGGAGTGGAGCCGCTGACCGGAGCTGGACTGGGCACCGGTGCAGCGGAATGCTCTGGCTCCGGAGTGGAGCCGCTGACCGGAGCTGAACTGGACCCTGGTGGAGCGGACTACCCTGGCTCCGGAGTGGAACCGCTGACCGGAGCTGGACTAGGCACCAGTGGAGCGGACTGCTTGGGCACCAGCCGTACCGGACTGGGAACACGCACCACTGGTCTGGTGCGAGGAGCAGGCACGGGCTGTGCCGGACTGGGAACACGCACCACTGGTCTGGTGCGAGGAGCAGGCACGGGCCGTGCCGGACTGGAGACACGCACCATTGGTTTGGTGCGAGGAGCAGGTACGGGCCGTACCGGACTAGAGACACGCACCACTGGTTTGGTGCGAGGAGCAGGTACAGGCCGTACCGGACTGGATACACGCACCACTGGTTTGGTGCGAGGAGCAGGTACGGGCCGTACCGGACTAGAGACATGCACCACTGGTTTGGTGTGAGGAGCAGGTACGGGCCATACCGGACTGGATACACGCACCACTGGTTTGGTGCGGGGAACAGGTATGGAGTGTAGCAGGCTGGGGAGGCGCACTGGTGACACAGTGCGTAGAACCGTAGCAGGATATACTGGACCGTGGAGGCGTACTGGAGGTCTGGAGTGTACAGCTGGCACAACCCGTCCTGGCTGGATGCCCACTTAGCACGGCACGTGCGGTGCGCTGGCACAGGACGCACTGGGCTGTGAACGCGAACTGGCGACACAGTGTGTAGGACTGGCGCAGGTTATACTGGACCGTGGAGGCGCACTGGAGACCAGGAGCATTGAGCCGGCACAACCCGTCCTGGCTGGATGCCCACTTTCGCACGACATATGCGGGGCGCTGGCACAGGACGCACTGGGCTGTGAATGCGCACTGGCGACACAGTGCGTATCTCCGCATACCTTGGTTCCTCAATGAACATACGCTCCTTTTGTTGCCTGACCAGCTCCTCTCTCCGTGCATCCACTACTTCCTTCTCCCTACGGGCCTGCTGCAGCACCTCCTCTTGAAGGGAGCTCTCCTGCTCTATTCTCGCTATCAGCCCCCGTAATGTGGTGGCCTCCTCTCTTAAACTGCAGATCCGCAGGTCTTGGAGGACCTCTAAAATAGCGGCCTCCTCCTCTACAGTCAGCCCTTTCACGGCCTCCTGCTGCCTCGTCATCCACCCCATGTGCCCCCCCAAAAACATTTCTTGGGGCTGCTTCTCAGGCTTTCTTCGTGACCGAGTCCTTTTAAGTCGCGTTTCTCCTCCCTTGCTGCCTCTGTCTGCTCCCAAGGAAGGCGATCCATCCCAGCCTGGATCTCTTCCCATGTCTATGATCCCTTACCATTTAATATCTCCTCCCAAGTCCATGATTTCTGCTCCTCCTGGGCACGCCGCTTGGTCCTTGTTTGGTGGGATCTTCTGTCACGGTCGTTGAGAGACGGGTCAGACCAAGGTGCAGCGTGATATGCGTACATGTTTATTAAGACAAATAAACGCTTGACAAAATAACAAAACAACGAAAACGTGAAGTCCTATGGGCTATACACACAACAAGCCTAACAGGAACACAAACAAGATCACACAACTAAGGTAGACAACCAGGCTACCTAAGTATGATCCCCAATCAGAGACAACGATAGACAGCTGCCTCTGATTGGGAACCACACCCGGCCAACATAGAAATACAAAACTAGATATACACATAGAAATTCACACCCTGACCAAACCAACTAAAGACAACCGGGCTCTCAAGACCAGGGCGTGACACCGAGCCTCTGGAATAGCCTGCCAGAGAACCTGAGGGGGGCCGAAATTGTGGACATTTTTAAAAGAGATCTTAAAACACACCTTTTAACATTGCTTTTCCTTAGGGTTCTTTTTAGTTGTTCAGTTTTTTTTTGTTATTCTTTTGTTTTTTATCCTCTTATGTTTGTTGTGTAGTAAATATTTCAGTTTTTATTTTCATTGTTTTTATTTGTTTTTTTTCCCAGTGAAACACATTGTGTTGCATTCCATGTCTGAAATGTCCTGTATAAATAAAGTTTGATTTGATTTGATTTTAAAACAATTGCATCATATCTGAATTTTGCCATCTTTATGCACGTTTGCCATTGAGATCCAGTTTATTTGTGGGGACCATGTCTATGATCTCTCAGCCCTATGTTCCCTCAGCCCTATGTTCCCTCAGCTCTATGTTCCCTCAGCCCAATATTCCCTCAATTACATCTTCTAAACCAGGGATTGGACCAGGGATCGGAGATGAATATACATTTTTCTAATTCTCTCAATGTCTAGTGTTTTTGGAGCTGCACGGAATGTACCCCTGTTTAAGAGGGGGGATGGAAAAGAGGGACATTATACACAAACCTTGATGTTATGTGATAAAAAATATTTTTCACAAACTTTATGTACAGTGGCTTGCGTAAGTATTCACCCCCCTTGGCATTTTCCCTATTTTGTTGCCTTACAACCTGGAATTCAAATGGATTTTTGGGGGGGTTGTATCATTTGATTTACACAACATGCCTACCACTTTGAAAATGCAAAATATGTTTTTATTGTGAAACAAACAAGAAATAAGTAACGTAAAAATGTTAATGTAAAAAATGTAATAGTCAACATAAGTAAGTCAATACTTTGTAGAGCTACCTTTTGCAGCAATTACAGCTGCCATACTCTTGGGGTATGTCTCTATAACTTGGCACATCTAGCCACTGGGATTTTTCCCCATTCTTCAAGGCAAAACTCTCCAGCTCCTTCAAGTTGCATGGGTTCCGTTGGTGTACAGCAATCTTTATGTCATACCACATATTCTCAATTGGATTGAGGTCTGGGCTTTGACTAGGCCATTCCAAGACATTTAAATGTTTCCCCTTAAACCACTCAAGTGTTGCTTTAGCAGTATGCTTAGGGTCATTGACCTGCTGGAAGGTGAACCTCCGTCCCAGTCTCAAATCTCTGGAAGACTGAAACAGTTTTCCCTCAAGAATTTCCCTGTATTTAGCGCCATCCATCATTCCTTCAATTCTGACCAGTTTCCCAGTCCCTGCTGATGAAAAACATCCCCTCAGCATGATGCTGCCACCACCATGCATCACTGTGGGGATGGTGTTCTCGGGCTGATGAGAGGTGTTGGGTTTGTGCCAGACATAGCGTTTTCCTTGATGGCCAAAAAGCTCAATTGTAGTCTCTGACCATAGTACCTACTTCAATATGTTTGGGGAGTCCCACATGCCTTTTGGCGAACACCAAACGTGTTTGCTTATTTATTTTTTTAAGCAATGGCTTTTTTCTGGCCACTCTTCCGTAAAGCCCAGCTCTGTGGAGGGTGCGGCTTAAAGTGGTCCTATAAACAGATACGCCACTCTCCGCTGTGGAGCTTTGCAGCTCCTTCAGGGTTATCGTTGGTCTCTTTATTGCCTCTCTGATTAATGCCCTCCTTGCCTGGTCCGTGAGTTTTGGTGGGCGGCCCTCTCTTGGCAGGTTTGTTGTGGTGCCATATTCTGTCCATTTTTTTATAATGTATTAAATGGTGGTCCATGGGATGTTCAAAGTTTCTGATATTTTTTTATAACCCAACCCTGATCTGTACTTTGTCCAAGACCTGTTTGGAGAGCTCCTTGGTCTTCATGGTGCCGCTTGCTTGGTGGTGCCCCTTGTTTACATTTACACATGCTTAGTGGTGTTGCAGACTCTGGGGCCTTTCAGAACAGGTGTATATACAGTGGGGGAAAAAAGTATTTAGTCAGCCACCAATTGTGCAAGTTATCCCACTTAAAAAGATGAGAGAGACCTGTCATTTTCATCATAGGTACACGTCAACTATGACAGACAAATTGAGGAAAAAAAATCCAGAAAATCACATTGTAGGATTTTTAATGAATTTATTTAAAAATTATGGTGGAAAATAAGTATTTGGTCACCTACAAACAAGCAAGATTTCTGGCTCTCACAGACCTGTAACTTCTTCTTTAAGAGGCTCCTCTGTCCTCCACTTGTCACCTGTATTAATGGCACCTGTTTGAACTTGTTATCAGTATAAAAGACACCTGTCCACACTCTCAAACAGTCACAAACTAAACTCCACTATGGCCAAGACCAAAGAGCTGTCAAAGGACACCAGAAACAAAATTGTAGACCTGCACCAGGCTGGGAAGACTGAATCTGCAATAGGTAAGCAGCTTGGTTTGAAGAAATCAACTGTGGGAGCAATTATTAGGAAATGGAAGACAAACAAGACCACTGATAATCTCCCTCGATCTGGGGCTCCACGCAAGATCTCACCCCGTGGGGTCAAAATGATCACAAGAACGGTGAGCAAAAATCCCAGAACCACACGGGGGGACCTAGTGAATGACCTGCAGAGAGCTGGGACCAAAGTAACAAAGCCTACCATCAGTAACACACTACGCCGCCAGGGACTCAAATCCTGCAGTGCCAGACGTGTCCCCCTGCTTAAGCCAGTACATGTCCAGGCCCGTCTGAAGTTTGCTAGAGTGCATTTGGATGATCCAGAAGAGGATTGGGAGCATGTCATATAGTCAGATGAAACCAAAATATAACTTTTTGGTAAAAACTCATCTCGTCATGTTTGGAGGACAAAGAATGCTGAGTTGCATCCAAAGAACACCATACCTACTGTGAAGCATGGGGGTGGAAACATCATGTTTTGGGGCTGTTTTTCTGCAAAGGGACCAGGACGACTGATCCGTGTAAAGGAAGGAATGAATGGGGCCATGTATCGTGAGATTTTGAGTGAAAACCTCCTTCCATCAGCAAGGGCATTGAAGATGAAACGTGGCTGGGTCTTTCAGCATGACAATGATCCCAAACACACCGCCCGGGCAACGAAGGAGTGGCTTCGTAAGAAGCATTTCAAGGTCCTGGAGTGGCCTAGCCAGTCTCCAGATCTCAACCCCATAGAAAATCTTTGGAGGGAGTTGAAAGTCCATGTTGCCCAGCGACAGCCCCAAAACATCACTGCTCTAGAGGAGATCTGCATGGAGGAATGGGCCAAAATACCAGCAACAGTGTGTGAAAACCTTGTGAAGACTTACAGAAAACGTTTGACCTGTGTCATTGCCAACAAAGGGTATATAACAAAGTATTGAGAAACTTTTGTTATTGACCAAATACTTATTGTCCACCATAATTTGCAAATAAATTCATTAAAAATCCTACAATGTGATTTTCTGGATTTCTTTTTCTCATTTTGTCTGTCATAGTTGACGTGTACCTATGATGAAAATTACAGGCCTCTCTCATCTTTTTAAGTGGGAGAACTTACACAATTTGTGGCTGACTAAATACTTTTTTCCCCCACTGTATACTGAGATCATGTGACACTTTTTGATTGCACACAGGTGGACTTTATTTAACTAATGATGTGACTTCTGAAGGTAATTGGTTGTACCAGATCTTATTTAGGGGCTTCATAGCAAAGGGGTTGAATACATATGCACGCACCACTTTTCCTTTATTTATGTTTTAGAATGATTTGAAACAAGATATTTTTTTAATTTCACTTCACCAATTTGGACTATTTTGTGTATGTCCATTACATGAAATCCAAATAAAAATCAATTTAAATTACAGGTTGTAATGCAACAAAATAGGAAAAATGCCAAAGGGGATGAATACTTTTGCAAGGCACTGTACAGATGTCTTTTGGTGAGTTGATCCACTGTTGCATAAATGAAAAAATAAGGACCATCAATCAGATCTATGTTTATTGTAATAGATACCTTTTCAATAAACGTGATGGTCAGGCCCTATATAATACACTGAAGAAAAATATAATGCAACATGCAACAATTTCAAAGGTTTTACTGAGTTACAGTTCATATAATTAATTCAGTCAATTGAAATAAATTCATTAGGCCCTAATCTATGGATTTCACATGACTGGGAATACAGATATGCATCTGTTGGTCACAGATACCTTTAAAAAGAAAAAGTAGGGGCGAGGATCAGAAAACCAGTCAGTATCTGGTGTGACCACCATTTGCCTCATGCAGCGCAACACATCTCCTTCACATAGAGTTGATCAGGCTGTTGATTGTGGCCTGTGGAAAGTTGTTCCACTCCCCTTCAATGACTGCGTGAAGTTGCAGAATATTGGCGGGAACTGGAACATATCGATCCAAAGCATCCTAAACATGCTCAATAGGTGAAATGTCTGGTGAGTATGCAGACCATGGAAGAACTGGGACATTTTTTGCTTACAGCAATTGTGTACATATCCTTGCAACATGGGGCTGTGCATTATTATGCTGAAACAAGAGGTGATGACGGTGGATGAATGGCATGACAATGGGCCTCAGGATCTCGTCACGGTATCTCTGTGCATTCAAATTGCCATCTATAAAATGCAATTGTGTTCGCTGTCCGTAGCTTATGCCTGCCCATACCATAACCCCACCGCCACCATGGGGCACTCTGTTCACAACGTTGACATCAGCTACCCGCTCACCCACACAACGCCATACACGCGGTCTGCCATCTGCCCGGTACAGTTGAAACCGGGATTCATCCGTGAAGAGCACTTCTCTCCAGCTTGCCTGTGGCCATCGAAGGTTGAGCATTTGACCCCTGAACTGCAGAAATGGGTAGGTTCTGCAAACACACAGTTTCATCAGCTATCCGTGTGGCTGGTCTCAGACGGTCCCACAGGTGAAGAAGTCAGATGTGGAGTTCCTGGGCCGGTGTGGTTATACGTGGTCTGCGGCTGAGGGAACATAGGGATGAAGGAACATACACTATATATACAAAAGTATGTCGACACCCTTTCAAATTAGTGGATTAGGCTATTTCAGCCAGACCCGTTGCTGAGAGGTGTATAGAATCAAGCACACTGCCATGCAATCTCCATAGACAAACATTGGCAGTAGAATGGCCTTACTGAAGAGCTCAGTGACTTTTAACATGGGTCCGTCATAGGATGCCACCTTTCCAACAAGAGCTGCCCCGGTCAACTGTAAGTTATTGTGAAGTGGAAACGTCTAGGAGCAACAATGGCTCAGCCGCGAAGTGGTAGGCCACACAAGCTCATTGCTTGTGCTGAAGTGCATAAAAATCATCTGTCCTCGGTTGCAACACTCACTACCAAGTTCCAAACTGTCTCTGGAAGCAACGTCAGCACAAGAACTGTTCGTCAGGAGCTTCATGATATGGGTTTCCATGACTGGGAAAACGCACACAAGCCTAAGATCACCATGCGCAATGCCAAGCGTCGGCTGGAGTGGTGTAAAGTTCACCGCCAATGGACTCTGGAGCAGTGGAAACGCATTCTCTGAAATGATGAATCATGCTTAACCATCTGGCAGTCCGACGGACGAACCTGGGTTTGGCGGATGCTAGGAGAATGCTACCTGCCCCAATGCATAGTGCCAACTGTAAAGTTTGGTGGAGGAGGAATAATGGTCTGGGGCTGTTTTTCATGGTTCGGCTAAGCCCCTTAGTTCCATTGAAGGGAAATCTAAAACGCTATAATATACAATGACATTCTAGATGATTCTGTGCTTCAAACTTTGTGGCAACAGTTTGGGGAAGGCCCTTTCCTGTTTCAGCATGACAATGCCCCCAGGCACAAAGCGACGTCCATACAAAAATGGTTTTTCGAGATCGGTGTGGAAGAGCTTGACTGGCCTGCACAGAGCCCTGACCTCAACCCCATCGAACGCCTTTGGGATGAATTGGAATGCAGACTGCGAGCCAGGCCTATTCACCCAACATCACTGCCTGACCTCACTAATGCTCTTATGACAGATTGGAAGCAAGTCCCCGCAGCAATATTCCAATATCTAATCGAAAGCCTTCCCAAAAGAGTGGAGGCTGTTATAGCAGCAAAGGGGGTACCAACTCCAAAATAATGCCCATGATTTTGGAATGAGATGTTCGACGAGCAGGTGTTCACAGACTTTTGGTCATGTAGTGTAGTATTTGATCCCAGGTTTGCAGCCAACATTCATATATTTTTTTTATTGCAGTATATCTGGTAGAGCACGGCGCTTGTAACGCCAAGGTAGTGGGTTCGATCCCCGGGACCACCCATACACAAAAAAAAATGTATGCACGCACGACTGTAAGTCGCTTTGGATAAAAAGCGTCTGCTAAATGGCATATTATATTATATATTATATCCCACTGAACCTTCCTTGTTTATCAGTGAACTGATAGAGCTTGACTTTATACTGTAGAGCAGTAGCCAACTTCATATCAAATAACATAAAATAAAATATTATTGGTCACATACACATACAGTGTGTCACGTTCGTTCATAGACGGGACGGACCAAGGCGCAGCGTGATATGCATACATGTTTATTTAAACTTAATAAACACTTGACGAATCGAAACGTGAAGTCCAAGGTAGACACAAACAACATACCTTTCACAGAACAAGATCCCACAACCCACTAGTGCCAATAGGCTGCCTAAGTATGGTCCCCAATCAGAGACAACGAGCGACAGCTGCCTCTGATTGGGAACCACACCGGCCAACATAGATCTAGAACATACTAGATCCAAACATAGAAAATACAACATAGAAAATCACACCCTGACTCAACAAATAAGAGTCCCCAGAGTCAGGGCGTGACACAGTGGGGAAAATGTTATATTTAGTCAGCCACCAATTGTGCAAGTTCTCCCACTTAAAAAGATGAGAGAGGCCTGTAATTTTCATCATAGGTACACGTCAACTATGACAGACAAAATTTGAGAGAAAAAAATCCAGAAAATCACATTGTAGGATTTTTTATGAATTTATTTGCAAACTATGGTGGAAAATAAGTATTTGGTCAATAACAAAAGTTTCTCAATACTTTGTTATATACCCTTTGTTGGCAATGACACAGGTCAAACGTTTTCTGTAAGTCTTCACAAGGTTTTCACACACTGTTGCTGGTATTTTGGCCCATTCCTCCATGCAGATCTCCTCTAGAGCAGTGATGTTTTGGGGCTGTCGCTGGGCAACACGGACTTTCAACTCCCTCCAAAGATTTTCTATGGGGTTGAGATCTGGAGACTGGCTAGGCCACTCCAGGACCTTGAAATGCTTCTTACGAAGCCACTCCTTCGTTGCCCGGGCGGTGTGTTTGGGATCATTGTCATGCTGAAAGACCCAGCCACGTTTCATCTTCAATGCCCTTGCTGATGGAAGGAGGTTTTCACTCAAAATCTCACGATACATGGCCCCATTCATTCCTTCCTTTACACGGATCAGTCGTCCCGGTCCCTTTGCAGAAAAACAGCCCCAAAGCATGATGTTTCCACCCCCATGCTTCACAGTAGGCATGGTGTTCTTTGGATGCAACTCAGCATTCTTTGTCCTCCAAACACGACGAGTTGAGTTTTTACCAAAAAGTTATATTTTGGTTTCATCTGACCATATGACATTCTCCCAATCCTCTTCTGGATCATCCAAATGCACTCTAGCAAACTTCAGACGGGCCTGGACATGTACTGGCTTAAGCAGGGGGACACGTCTGGCACTGCAGGATTTGAGTCCCTGGCGGCGTAGTGTGTTACTGATGGTAGGCTTTGTTACTTTGGTCCCAGCTCTCTGCAGGTCATTCACTATGTCCCCCCGTGTGGTTCTGGGATTTTTGCTCACCGTTCTTGTGATCATTTTGACCCCACGGGGTGAGATCTTGCGTGGAGCCCCAGATCGAGGGAGATTATCAGTGGTCTTGTATGTCTTCCATTTCCTAATAATTGCTCCCACAGTTGACTTCTTCAAACCAAGCTGCTTACCTATTGCAGATTCAGTCTTCCCAGCCTGGTGCAGGTCTACAATTTTGTTTCTGGTGTCCTTTGACAGCTCTTTGGTCTTGGCCATAGTGGAGTTTGGAGTGTGACTGTTTGAGGTTGTGGACAGGTGTCTTTTATACTGATAACAAGTTCAAACAGGTGCCATTAATACAGGTAACGAGTGGAGGACAGAGGAGCCTCTTAAAGAAGAAGTTACAGGTCTGTGAGAGCCAGAAATCTTGCTTGTTTGTAGGTGACCAAATACTTATTTTCCACCATAATTTGCAAATAAATTCATTAAAAATCCTACAATGTGATTTTCTGGATTTTTTTTCCTCAATATGTCTGTCATAATTGCTCCCACAGTTGATTTATTCAAACCAAGCTGCTTACCTATTGCAGATTCAGTCTTCCCAGCCTGGTGCAGGTCTACAATTTTGTTTCTGGTGTCCTTTGACATCTCTTTGGTCTTGGCCATAGTGGAGTTTGGAGTGTGACTGTTTGAGGTTGTGGACAGGTATCTTTTATACTGATAACAACTTCAAACAGGTGCCATTAATACAGGTAACGAGTGGAGGACAGAGGAGCCTCTTAAAGAAGAAGTTACAGGTCTGTGAGAGCCAGAAATCTTGCTTGTTTGTAGGTGACCAAATACTTATTTTCCACGATAATTTGCAAATAAATTCATTAAAGATCCTACAATGTGATTTTCTGGATTTTTTTTCCTCAATTTGTCTGTCATAGTTGACGTGTACCTATGATGAAAATTACAGGCCTCTCTCATCTTTTTAAGTGGGAGAACTTGCACAATTGGTGGCTGACTAAATACTTTTTTCCCCACTGTATTTAGCAGATGTTATTGCGGGTGTAGCGAAATGCTTGTGTTTCTAGCTCCAACAGCGCAGTAATATCTAACAATTCACAACAATACACACAATACACACAAATCTAAAATTTAAATAATGGAATTAAGAAATATATAAATATTAGGACGAGCAATGTCGGAGTGGCATAGACTAAAATAAAGTAGAATAGAATAGAACACAGTATATACATATGAGCTGAGTAAAGCAAAAAATATGTAAACATTATTAAAGAGACTAGTGTTCCAATATTAAAGTGGCCAGTGATTCCAAGTCTATAGGGCAGCAGCCTCTAAGGTGCAGGGTTACGTAACCGGGTGGAAGCCACCTAGTTATGACTATTTAACAGTCTGATGGCCTTGAGATAGAAGCTGTTTTTCAGTCTCTTGGTCCCAGCTTTGATGCACCTGTACTGACTTTGCCTTCTGGATGATAGCGGGGTGAACAGGCAGTGGCTTGGGTGGTTGTTGTCCTTGATGATCTTTCTGGCCTTCCTGTGACATCGGGTGCTGTAGGTGTCCTGGAGGGCAGGTAGTTTGCCCACGGTGATGCGTTGGGCAGACCGCACCACCCTCTGGAGAGCCTTGCAGATGCCGTCCAGGCGGTGATACAGCCCGACAGGATGCTCTCAATTGTGTATCTGTAAAAGTTTGTGAGGGTTTTAGATGCCAAGACAAATTTATTCAGCCTCCTACTGCCTGGCCATGGTGCTGTAAAGCCTTGCAGAGCTATAGATACAGTACATTTATGAGACTGTGTGAATCTTCTCAACTCTAATCTCTTTTAATGCTGCAAAATATGGGTGAAGTGACCTTGACCATCCACTTGTGCTCAATGCAGGTCTACTAACGCGTACACACACACACGTAGGCAGGCAGGCAGGCACACACACTTGCACGGGCACACATGCTCGCACGCTTGCAGACACACTCCAAAGCAGTCCCTTCTTTCTGGTCAGGGAGAATGAGTTTGTTTGCGCTCACGTGCCTGTATGTGTGTAAGCCATTGAGCCATTTTCAAGTGTAGATGCTTTGTACACAGCCTATGTAGGAGGACAAACAATCAGTCGTAAAGGTCACCCATGTAGCCACATGTGCTACTGCTTTACCATCATCTCTTTGGCTGTATGTCCATGTGAAGTAAAGGATTCAATGGGAGGAGGATATTGGCTAAGGAAAGGAGGTCGCCAACGGACGGGGGAGGGGCCAGTGTTATAAAATACAGGAAAGGGGCTATGGTTATAGGGAGGCCAGAGGAAGTCTGTAGGGATTGAAATGGAACTGGCCAGCACCGTATTACTGCTCACAGTGCACTTCATTAATGTAATATCAATACAGCAGTTATAACCTTGGAGTGATAAGCTAACATATGGAATTACTTTTAAAATGTTCATACCATGGATCATTTAGCTATTTGATTTTGAATTTTAGGACCCCTTTTAGGTATACAAACAAAAATGAAACAAATATTTGATCAAATTGAATAATCTGAATAACATTTATAAATGGCAAAAAAGATAGTAAAAAATAAAATATCATAAGGAATAAGATGTGTCCGTCCTATATCTAGGAGATATAAGAAAGCTCAGGAAATATTTTTCTTGGACACATATTTAACCTTTTTGGGGCACAAAACTACCTCCATACTTCCATTCATTTGTATAGGTTACCTTCAGACGAGAACACCATCGTGTTCGTGAGCATCTCCCCTTTCCACAGTGGGGTCATATTAGTTTGTAGGCCAAAACTTTTTCGTGAGAAGACTGATTTTCAGGATCACTCATGGTCTCACAAACACCACTGTAGCTCGGCCACCTTCACCGCAGATGGGGAAGGCAGACATAGGTAGATTTGGTGGATTGAGATGGAAAAAACATATATCTAGCTTAAACTGACAGATTTGATGGGGATCGTTTTATTATGTTACTTAGATTGATACACTGGTGTGTCTCTAGTTGTCCTGCCAACTTTTGAATTTTGAACTACTTATAAAGTTAATGCTCAATAAACAATCAATGTTTTTGTTATGTCAATACTTTACAATCAAGTTGCTAAAAAAGTAATAATTTCTTATCAACAGTTGATTTGACTTTGAATTCAACTTGCTAGAAGTTTGAGGTAAAAAAGCTTTGGGGTTTACAGTGTTGTTAGGGACAGTACATAATTTATAGTAAGTAATTAAAATGGATAACCCTCCCTTACCCCCTGGAGTCGATTGACGCACCGGTATAATATGCCATTTAGAAGATGGTTTATTCCAAAGTGATTTTTCGCATGGGTGGGCCCAGCGGGAATTGAACCTGCAAGCGTGATGTTGCCAATGCCATACTCATACCAACTGAACCACACAGGACCACTCCAGGACCACCACAAATAACATTGATTATTAGTAAGTAATAATCACAGTGATAATAGCTGTGTCCTAACACAGTGATCATAGCATTCTGATTTTAGCAATGAAGCCCTTTATCTACTTCCCCAGAGTCAGATGAACTCATGAATACCATTTTTATGTCTCTGCATCCAGTATGAGGTACTTTTCTGCATATGCTTAAATTTTTGGATATCAAACCAACCACTGGTGTGCGTGGCCAAACAGCTCTATTTTCATGTCATCTGACCATAGCACCGGCTGGTGTACCTTTGATAAGAAAGGTCAAGGAACCCATCACACTTGTCTGTAGGCCTGTAGCTCATATTGATAGAAAGGTATTGAAAATTAGAAATATTAATGTAAAATCAGTGCAATTAAAAATGGCCATTCTAATGGGTGTACTATGGAGGAGGGATGTCAGTGACCTAACTCAAGTGGTTTTAGATGAATATGTCATTTGGACTGGAAGCTATTGAAAATGAGATCTGTTCTTGAATTAATAACCACAGCTGTAATAGGATAAATATTTGTAGAAAACACAAAGTTGGTTTAAGATCTCTAGATCATTTGAATGAGACAAAAAAATAATAATCTGTAAATACCAGGTTCTGCTGCACTTTTAAGGCGGTCCCTTAGCTGCGAGTGCGTAATATTCCCCCATTGAAACCAACATAGAGTAACTTTTTGAAAATGGAACAGAGAAAAAAAAGGCGGTACCTTGCACCCTATCATCATCTGATTCTAGATATATCACTCTCATCACCCTAAGGCCTTCCGTCGTAGAGGTATTAACGAGCAAACTCAGAATATCAAATAAATATCCAAACTAAAAACAAATGTACTGCGGTGATGTATTTTTTTGTTTCTGAAATGTCCCTTTAATAATTCTGTTTTACTTGTTGCGGCCCACACACATCCAGACTACAGAGAGGAATCTGTTTTTAATCTTGTTTACCCCATTTGTTTACTTCTACAGGCTGGTGGCAGTGTGTTAACACACACACACATACACACTGATTAATTCCACTGCAGCAGAAAGCGTGTACGAGAGAGAGTGTGTGTTAGGGATTGAGGGACGGTGGGAAGGAGGGAGAGAGGGATGGAGGTGCAGTGAATGTGATTTAAAACACCAGGTACAGATGTTTCTAGAAACTTCAAAGTGGTTTGATGCGATTGCTGGGCCATGCATTATTGAGATATCAGTGTGTGTGTGTGTGTGTGGGTGTGTGCGTGTGTGCGTGACTGCGTGTGTGAGTATGTGTGGGTGTGAGCTAGTGCCACCTGGCACCTGGCTATGGCATTATACGCCCACTCCACTTGGCACAGTCACATGGGCACTGCTTAGGGTCACAACCCCAACAGGACGCTTGGCCAGTCACCTTGTCCCATTGGTATAACTGCGTTATGCACGGGCACACCCTCTCTACTCAGAAATGCTAATAAGAGTCTCTATAACATGGGGTATACAAATCTTACTCTACGAGGTCTGAACTACTGCTGGTTTTCTGTTCTACCTGATAATGAATTGCACCCACCTGGTGTCCCAGGTTTAAATCAGTCCCTGATTAGAGGGGAATAATGAAAAAAAGGCTCTAGCCTTTTGGGGGCCCTAAGCAAGATGTGGTTGCTGATCGGTATTCGGCCATGACTACTACAAGTTTAGATAGCTGGCTAGACTAACTTAACAATATAAAAATTGTTAGCTGACATGGCTCATTGAGTGACTGTCAGTGACTGACATAACAAGAGAAAAAATGCTGATGCACAACCAAATTTCAAACTTGCACCTTGTGTATTCTACTATTCTAACTTTTAACAGGAAGTTGAGACCTCCGAGCGGGGGTTCAGTGTGTGTAGATGAATTTTGGAGGAGAGATGCTCCATGCTCAAGCCCTCCTCTGTGAGTGACATCTCCACTGGCATTTAAATAGATGGATAAAAGGCCTATAGTAAGTTGCATGGACTCACTCTGTGTGCAATAATAGTGTTTAACATGATTTTATGAATGATAATGTGATGGAAATGTTATTGTGTGTATGAACGTATGTTTAGTTCAATGCTGCTTTTCTAATTACCAACTTGGTTGGGTTCATGCGAGTGACTGATTGATTGTACATGGGAGGAATCCACACTATCACTGATAAGCAATTTGGCAGTACGCCCAGAACATTGTTCTGGGAACTATAAGGAGTATCACAGTTTCAAGGTAAGAAGCCTGGTGTGGTGTCAGTCTCATGCAGGAACCAACCATGCTTATATTACTTGTTTGTGTAGCAGTATAAAGGGACTGAAAAGGGAACACCCCTTTTCAGAGTTTCTTCAAGCTTTTATTGAGTTTGTGAACCTCTCCGGTCATGATAATAAAGATTGCTTCATTTACTTTGAATTTGAGTCCTTAGAGGTGAATTTCCACAACAATTATCTAATCTTTGTACCCCACACATGCAATTATCTGTAAGGTCCCTGTGACGAGTACTGATATACGAAGAGGTAGGACACAGACGCAGGAATTAACAAGGTCAAGGTTTACTTAATAATGGGAAAGAGAATAACAAAGAGAGAGTAAACGACACAACGTTTAACAATCACACACAACACAATACTGAACAGTCCAGGGCTAAATAGGGGTGGTGATGAGATGAAGAGGTGCAGGTGCACTGGAGGTGATTAGGGTGCATTGGGTTTCCATTCCGGTGTTGTCGAGGTGGTGCGCTCAGACCGGTGGCTCAGTAGACCGGCGAATTAGAGCGCCGGAGGAGAGCAACGGGAGGAGACGTGACAGTCCCTCAGTCGAGCAGTGACTTTGAACCACAAATACCAGGGAGGTTTTCCAATGCCTCGGAAAGAAGGGCATCTATTGGTAGATGGGTATAAAAAAAAATACGACATTGAAAATCCCTTTGAGCATGGTGAAGTTACTAATTACACTTTGGATGGTGTATCAATACACTCAGTCACTACAAAGATACATGCGTCTTCCTAACTCAGTTGCTGGAGAGGAAGGAAACTGCTCAGGGATTTCAGCATGAGGCAAATAGTGACTTTAAAACAGTTACAGAGTTTAATGGCTGTGATAGGAGAAAACTGAGGATGGATCAACAACATTGTAGTTACGCCACAATACTAACCTAATGGAAAGAGTGAAAAGAAGGAAGCCTGTACAGAATAAGGCATTAAAGTTGAGGTGACTAAACTGCAGTTGAGGTGACTAAACTGCTTGGTGTAACCCTGGATTGTAAACTATCATGGTTAACCCTCCCGTTGTCCTCGGGTCAAAATTACCCACCACTGTGTTGAACCAACTTTTATTTTATAATAAAAGTTGGTTCAACACAGAGGTGGGTCATTTCACCCGAGGACAACG
Source organism: Coregonus lavaretus (assembly GCF_964263955.1). Classification (NCBI taxonomy): domain Eukaryota; kingdom Metazoa; phylum Chordata; class Actinopteri; order Salmoniformes; family Salmonidae; genus Coregonus; species Coregonus lavaretus. Next base: position 58,287,757 of record NC_139996.1, on the reverse strand, counting down.
GGAGGGTTAAAACATGTTGATACAACAGTAGACAAGATGGGGAGAGGCCTTCTTAACAACACTATCAACAAGAGGTCCTACAGGCCCTAGTTTTGTCGCACCTGGACTACTGTTCAGTCGAGTGGTCAGGTGCCACAAAGAGGGACTTAGGAAAATTACAATTGGCTCAGACCAGGGCAGCACGGCTGACCCTTAAATGTGCATGGAGAGCTAACATCAATGATATGCATGTCAATCTCTCATGGCTCAAAGTGGAGGAGAGATTGACTTCATCACTACTTGTTTTTGTAAGAAGTGTTGACAAGCTGAAATCACAGAGCTGTCTGTTTAACCTCTACTGGATGGGTGTCCCGAAATCGGGACAGTTGTTTCTCAATACAGATAATGTGACTATAATGGCGTTGTAAACAAAAGCACATTTTCAAAGACATATACATGTCTTATATGGGCAGAAAGCTTAAATTATTGTTAAGCTAACTGCAGTGTCCAATTTACAGTAGGTATTACAGCGAATAAAAAATACCATGCTATTGTTTGAAGATAGTGCACAACAACAAAACACTTTTAACAAGGAAACTGGTTTGATACATTCACCTCTGAAGGTAAATAATGTACTTACATAAAGTAATCTTGCTCTGATTTGTCATCCTGAGGGTCACAGAGATAAAATGTAGAGTTGTTTTGTTTGATAAAATCAATTTTCATATCCTAACACGATCCATGTTGTATTCAGCGTTTCGCCTGAATTCTGACTCGTTCAACTTGCAACAAAAAATTTCGACATAATATAAACGCTACACCTTGTTTCACCCAGTGAAGTTTTTTTCAACATTCTGCATGACGTATAGGCTACACAAAAGCTATTTGAGCCCAACAAGAACTGACATGATTACGCACCAATGATATGAGCGGTGTTCACTTGATTGACTGTATCTTGGTCCAATGACCATCTATCGTTTTGAAACAAAGCTAGCTAGATAGCCAATGAGCTGGGCTTTACGGGAGTATGAGATGGCCCTTTGTCTTAGGAAAAGCCTGTGTATTCAGCTTGCGCGCAACGCGGTTTAGAGTCCATTGGAAATCTAAACAAGGAAGTGGCGCATCGAGTTACGCACAGTTCGATTTAGTAAACTACGTTTTTCTGCACATTTTGAAGGTACAATATGGCTATTAATACTCGAAAAGCTAAATCAAAGTCCAGGTATACAGATTAGGAAAGTGTCAAAGAACCAGTAGATGAGGACTTAGTGAATATAGTTTAGAGATATGTTTATGGAAGGAGAGGACGCCACTTTAGACTGGTAAGTGATATATGTTTTTTCTACTCATGCTAATGCAGTTGTTTGAATGGTTGCATATTATTCATTTGAGAGATTTTTGAGATTTTTTCTTTGATTGCTATATATATATATATATATATATATATATATATATATATATATATATACACTGCTCAAAAAAATAAAGGGAACACTAAAATAACACATCCTAGATCTGAATGAATGAAATAATCTTATTAAATACTTTTTTCTTTACATAGTTGAATGTGCTGACAACAAAATCACACAAAAATTATCAATGGAAATCAAATTTATCAACCCATGGAGGTCTGGATTTGGAGTCACCCTCAAAATTAAAGTGGAAAACCACACTACAGGCTGATCCAACTTTGATGTACTGTCCTTAAAACAAGTCAAAATGAGGCTCAGTAGTGTGTGTGGCCTCCACGTGCCTGTATGAACTCCCTACAACGCCTGGGCATGCTCCTGATGAGGTGGCGGATGGTCTCCTGAGGGATCTCCTCCCAGACCTGGACTAAAGCATCCGCCAACTCCTGGACAGTCTGTGGAGCAACGTGGCGTTGGTGGATGGAGCGAGACATGATGTCCCAGATGTGCTCAATTGGATTCAGGTCTGGGGAACGGGCGGGCCAGTCCATAGCATCAATGCCTTCCTCTTGCAGGAACTGCTGACACACTCCAGCCACATGAGGTCTAGCATTGTCTTGCATTAGGAGGAACGCAGGGTCAACCGCACCAGCATATGGTCTCACAAGAGGTCTGAGGATCTCATCTCGGTACCTAATGGCAGTCAGGCTACCTCTGGCGAGCGCATGGAGGGCTGTGCAGCCCCCCAAAGAAATGCCACCCCACACCATGACTGACCCACCGCCAAACCGGTCATGCTGGAGGATGTTGCAGGCAGCAGAACGTTCTCCATGGCATCTCCAGACTCTGTCACGTCTGTCACATGTGCTCAGTATGAACCTGCTTTCATCTGTGAAGAGCACAGGGCTCCAGTGGCGAATTTGCCAATCTTGGTGTTCTCTGGCAAATGCCAAACATACTGCACGGTGTTGGGCGGTAAGCACAACCCCCACCTGTGGACGTCGGGCCCCCATACCACCCTCATGGAGTCTGTTTCTGACCGTTTGAGCAGACACATGCACATTTGTGGCCTGCTGGAGGTCATTTTGCAGGGCTCTGGCAGTGCTCCTCCTGCTCCTCCTTGCACAAAGGCGGAGGTAGCAGTCCTGCTCCTGGGTTGTTGCTCTCCTACGGCCTCCTCCACATCTCCTGATGTACTGGCCTGTCTCCTGGTAGCGCCTCCATGCTCTGGACACTACGCTGACAGACACAGCAAACCTTCTTGCCACAGCTCGCATTGATGTGCCATCCTGGATGAGCTGCACTACCTGAGCCACTTGTGTGGGTTGTAGACTCCGTCTCATGCTACCACTAGAGTGAAAGCACCGCCAGCATTTAAAAGTGACCAAAACATCAGCCAGGAAGCTTAGGAACTGAGAAGTGGTCTGTGGTCACCACCTGCAAAACCAGGCCTTTATTGGGGGTGTCTTGCTAATTGCCTATAATTTCCACCTGTTGTCTATTCCATTTGCACAACAGCATGTGAACTGTATTGTCAATCAGTGTTGCTTCCTAAGTGGACAGTTTGATTTCACAGAACTGTGATTGACTTGGAGTTACATTGTGTTGTTTAAGTGTTCCCTTTATTTTTTTGAGCAGTGTATATACACTACCAGTCAAACGTATGGACACACCTACTCATTCAAGGGTTTTTCTTTATTTTTACTATTTTCTACATTGGAGAATAATAGTGAAGACATCAAAACTATGAAATAACACATTTGGAATTATGTAGTAACCAAAAAAGTGTTAAACAAATGAAAATATATTTTACATTTGAGATTCTTCAAATAGCCACCCTTTGCCTTGATGACCGCTTTGCACACTCTTGGCATTCTCTCAACCAGCTTCACCTGGAATGCTTTTCCAACAATCTTGAAGGAGTTCCTACATATGCTGAGCATTTGTTGGCTGATTTTCCTTCCCTCTGCCATCCGACTCATCCCAAACCATCTCAATTGGGTTGAGGTTGGGGAATTGTGGAGGCCAGGTCATCTGATGCAGCACTCCATCACTCTCCTTCTTGGTAAAATAGCCCTTACACAGCTTGGAAAGTGTGTTGGGTCATTGTCCTGTTAAAAAACAAATGATAGTCCCACTAAGCCAAAACCAGATGGGATGGCGTATTGCTGCAGAATGCTGTGGTAGCCATGCAGGTTAAGTGTGCCTTGAATTCTAAATAAATCACAGACAGTGTCACCAGCAAAGCATCCCCACACCATAACACCTCCTCCTCCATGCTTTACGGTGGGAACTACACATGCGGAGTTCATCCGTTCACCCACACCGCGTCTCACAAAGACACGCCGGTTGGAACCAAAACTCCAGACAAAGGACACATTTTCACCTGTCTAATGTCCATTGCTTGTGTTTCTTGGCCCAAGCAGGTCTCTTCTTCTTATTGGTGTCCTTTAGTAGTTGTTTCTTTGCAACAATTCGACCATGAAGGACTGATTCCACACAGTCCTGTTTGAACAGTTGATGTTGAGATGTGTCTGTGACTTGAACACTATGAAGCATTTATTTGGGCTGCAATTTCTGAGGCTGATAACTCTAATGAGCTTATCCTCTGCAGCAGAGGTAACTCTGGATCTTCCATTCCTGTGGCGGTCCTCATGAGAGCCAGTTTCATCATAGCACTTGATGGTTTTTGCGACTGCACTTAAAGAAAAATTCAAAGTTCTTTAAATTTTCCGTATTGACTGACCTTCATGTCTTAAAGTAATGATGGACTGTCGTTTCTCTTTGCTTATTTGAGATGTTCTTGCCATAATATGGACTTGGTCTTTTACCAAATAGGGCTATCTTCTGTGTACCCCCCCCCCCCCCCCTACCTTGTCATAACACAACTGATTGGCTCAAACGCATTAAGAAGGAAAGAAATTCCACTAATTAACTTTTAACCCTCCCGTTGTCCTAGGGTCAAAATGACCCGGCACTGTGTTGAACCAACTTTATTTAATTTTTATATTTTGGGGACTTTAAAGAAAGTATCACTGCCTCCTTCTCACAAATGATCCAAAAAATATAAAAATTTAATAAAGTTGGTTCAACACAGTGGCGGGTCATTTTGACCCTAGGACAACGGGAGGGTTAAGAAGGCACACCTGTTAATTTAAATGCATTCCAGGTGACTACCTCATGAAGCTGGTTGAGAGAATACCAAGCGTGTGCAAAGCTGTCATCAAGGCAAAGGGTGGCTATTTGAAATATAAAATATATTTTGTTTGTTTAACACTTTCTTGGTTACTACATTATTCAATATGTGTTATTTCATAGTTTTGATGTCTTCACTATTATTCTACAATGTAAAAAATAGTAAAAAGAAAGAAAAACCCCTTGAATGAATAGGTGTGTCCAAACTTTTGACTGGTAGTGTATATATAATCACTAATGAAATTTGTGTATGAATAGCAAGCAAGGCACTCGAAAACCTCAGCCACAGCATGTCAAAGTCAACATAAAATAAACATTGGCTATACATATACATAAAAGCCTGTGGGGGCTGGTGACGGGAGGACGGCCCACATCAATGGCCGGAATGGAGTGGAATGGCTGGAATGGAGTGAATGGAACAACACAAAACAGACGATTGCTTGATACCATTCCACTCAGCCCACCCCGGCCACCACTACGAGCCATCCTCCCCTCACCAGCCTTATTTACCATTGATACACACACTTCACCACAGTGATTGTGTTCCTCCTGCTCTATAAAAAATTTATGTTTATAGATATGTGTTGTTTATTTGATTTATTGATGCAGGGCTCATCCGTAAAAATAGTCTTACTGATTTTCTTATTTTATTCAGTCCGACCCCTGCTGCTGTCTCTGGATCCACACCTACCCCCGCCCAGCCATCTAGAGGTGTGAAGAGGCCAGCCCAGAAGCGGCACACTGTTTCGACCGAAAAGGCAGCCAGGACCTCAGCTGGACATGACTGGAAAGTACAGCCTCCTTCATCTTCACCTCTCTACTCCTGCACCAGTAGTGTTCACCTGCCAAAATACATAACTTCTGACATGAATGTGCCTCAGGGCCAAAAGAGCACAGCAGGGAGGCGTCGTTGTATTTGTATTTGTATTTATTATGGATCCTGGGGTCTATACAAGTTTATACAATTTTTAAAACATTACAATACATTCACAGATTTCACAACACACTGTGTGCCCTCAGGCCCCTACTCCACCACTACCACATATCTACAGTACAATATCCATGTGTACGTGTGTGTATAGTGCGTATGTTATCGTGTGTGTGTTTGTATGCATGTGTCTGTGCCTATGTTTGTGTTGGTTCACAGTCCCCTCTGTCTTATAAGGTGTATGAATGAGGGAGCTACATAACATTTAGTATAAAGTCACCCAGGTGTCTTCACAAGAAATCTCCCATCACCTGCACTACTTTTTCTGTTACCCTCTGCTTTACAGCAGAAAGAGACTGCTATGGGACATGGCATCAGTAGCACAATCTTGTGTAGAGGACTGAGGGTGTTCTAAATACTGTAATTGTAAATGGTGTGTAAAAAAAAAAAGATATATATATATATACAGTGGGGAGAACAAGTATTTGATACACTGCCGATTTTGCAGGTTTTCCTACTTACAAAGCATGTAGAGGTCTGTAATATTTATCATAGGTACACTTCAACTGTAAGAGACGGAATCTAAAACAAAAATCCAGAAAATCACATTGTATGATTTTTAAGTAATTAATTTGCATTTTATTGCATGACATAAGTATTTGATACATCAGAAAAGCAGAACTTAATATTTGGTACAGAAACCTTTGTTTGCAATTACAGAGATCATACGTTTCCTGTAGGTCTTGACCAGGTTTGCACACACTGCAACAGGGATTTTGGCCCACTCCTCCCTACAGACCTTCTCCAGATCCTTCAGGTTTCGGGGCTGTCTCTGGGCAATACGGACTTTCAGCTCCCTCCAAAGATTTTCTATTGGGTTCAGGTCTGGAGACTGGCTAGGCCACTCCAGGACCTTGAGATGCTTCTTACGGAGCCTCTCCTTAGTTGCCCTGGCTGTGTGTTTCGGATCGTTGTCATGCTGGAAGAACCAGCCACGACCCATCTTCAATGCTCTTACTGAGGGAAGGATGTTGTTGGCCAAGATCTCGCGATACATGGCCCCATCCATCCTCTCCTCAATACGGTGCAGTCGTCCTGTCCCCTTTGCAGAAAAGCATCCCCAAAGAATGATGTTTCCACATCCATGCTTCACGGTTGGGATGGTGTTCTTGGTGTTGTACTCATCCTTCTTCTCCCTCCAAACACGACGAGTGGAGTTTAGACCAAAAAGCTCTATTTTTGTCTCATCAGACAACATGACCTTCTCCAATTCCTCCTCTGGATCATCCAGATGGTCATTGGCAAACTTCAGATGGGCTTTGGCATGCGCTGGCTTGAGCAGGGGGACCTTGCGTGCGCTGAAGGATTTTAATCCATGACGGCGTAGTGTGTTACTAATGGTTTTCTTTGAGACTGTGGTCCCAGCTCTCTTCAGGTCATTGACCAGGTCCTGCCGTGTAGTTCTGGGCTGATCCCTCACCTTCCTCATGATCATTGATGCCCCACGAGGTGAGATCTTGCATGGAGCCCCAGACCGAGGGTGATTGACAGTCATCTTGAACTTCTTCCATTTTCTAATAATTGCGCCAACAGTTGTTGCCTTCTCACGAAGCTGCTTGCCTATTGTCCTGTAGCCCATCCCAGCCCTGTGCAGGTCTACAATTTTATCCCTTATGTCCTTACACAGCTCTCTGGTCTTGGCCATTGTGGAGAGGTTGGAGTCTGTTTGATTGATTGTGTGGACAGGTGTCTTTTATACAGGTAACGAGTTCAAACAGGTGCAGTTAATACAGGTAATGAGTGGAGAACAGGAGGGCTTCTTAAAGAAAAACGAACAGGTCTGTGAGAGCCGGAATTCTTACTGATTGGTAGGTGATCAAATACTTATGTCATGCAATAAAATGCAAATTAATTACTTAAAAATCATACAATGTGATTTTCTGGATTTTTGTTTTAGATTCCGTCTCTCACAGTTGAAGTGTACCTATGATAAATATTACAGACCTCTACATGCTTTGTAAGTAGGAAAACCTGCAAAATCGGCAGTGTATCAAATACTTGTTCTCCCCACTGTATATATATATATATATATATATATATATATATTTCACTTTGTGTGTGGTTTGTGGTGTGTTCACTTATGACATTAGATCAGTGTTGGATGCTAACTTGGCCCTTATCTTAAATTGTTCACTTCTGTGTTGGGAGTCATTGGATCAGTGTTCTCGTCACATCTTCTGTTAGTACCTTTTATGTAGGGAAGCTAATGATCCATCATGTATGACATTCCTGGGAGTGTGTAAACTTGTATTTTTTATTACCATAGCATTTTTGTATGTTCTCCATAGTTATGTACACCCAGGTGTCCCTCACAAGTTTGCCCAAATGTACCCAAGTGGCCTCCAAGTGGCCGAATTGGTAAATTTATACATTTTACATTTACATTTTAGTCATTTAGCAGACGCTCTTATCCAGAGCGACTTACAGGAGCAATTAGGGTTAAGTGCCTTGCTCAAGGGCGGCAGGTAGCTTAGTGGTTAAGAGCGTTGTGCCAGTAACCAAAAGGTCGCTGGTTCTAATCCCCGAGCCGACTAGGTGAAAAATATGTCGATGTGCCCTTGAGCAAGGCACTTAACCCTAATTGCTCCTGTAAGTCGCTCTGGATAAGAGCGTCTGCTAAATGACGTAAATGTAAAATGTATAAATTTACCAATTCGGCCACTTGGAGGCCACTTGGGTACATTTGGGCAAACTCGTGAGGGACACCTGGGTGACTTCATACTAAATGTTATGTAGCTCCCTCATTCTTGACGGTATCAGTCTGAGACTTTGCACACACACTGTTGCCCTCTTGTAGACAACACCTACATTACCTCCAGCTTCCTCTCTGAATTTATGGCTTTTCTTTTTCATGTCAAATATAAATAAACAAAAATAAAAATAGAAAACATATGTTTTTTTCTTTGTTTTATCTTTTACCAGATCTATTGTGTTATGTTCTCCTACATTAATTTCACATTTCCGCAAACTTCAAAGTGTTTCCTTTCAAATTAAACCAAGAATATGCATATCCTTGCTTCAGGTCCTGAGCTACAGGCAGTTATTTTAGGTGGAAGTTGAAAAGAAGGGTCTGATCAGTAAGAGGTTAAACTAGAAGCACACAGCTCGGACACCCATGCATACCCCACAAGACAAACCACCAGAGGTCTCTTTACAATCCCCAAGTCCAGAACAGACTATGGGAAGTGCACAGCACTACATAGAGCCATGACTACATGGAACTCTATTCCACATCAGGTAACTGATGTAAGCAGTATAATCAGATTTAAAAAACAGATAAAAAATACACCTTATGGAACAGCAGGGACTGTGAAGAGACACACACACAAACGCTAGCACACGCACTCTACACACACGTACATTGTAATATTGTTGGATGGTGGTATTATACATTTTGTAGATATGTAGTGGTGTAATAATGTTATATGATGTACTGTTTTATATTTTGTTTTATGTGTAATGTAAGTGCCTTAATGTGTTTGGACCCAAGGAAGAGTAGCTGCTTGTCACGCCCTGGCTCTGGGGACTCTAATATGTTGAGCCAGGGTGTGTAAAATATATGTGTTTTGTTCTAGGTTTCACATTCTGGTATTGTTTGTCTATGTTGGCCAGTGTGGTTCTCAATCAGAGGCAACGTGATTCAGCTGTTGCTTGTTGTCTCTGATTGAGAACCATACTTTAGCAGCCTGTTTCCCCACAGAGTTTGTGGGATCTTGTTTCTAGTCTGTTTATGTTAGACCGTGAACTGTCACGTATCGTTTGTTGTTTTTGATCGTGTCTCTAAATAAAGAGTATGTTTGCCTGCAACGCTGCGCCTTGGTCCTCATCTGTTCTAGACGATCGTGACAGAAGATCCCACCACTACTGGACCAAGCAGCGGGTCGAGGAGCCATCGCCAGGGAAATCCCTAGTGGATATCCAGCGCCTCCTCGACTGGGTCAAGCCGGTTGAGGAAGAGAGGGGCTTGACGTGGAGGCAGAAGGGCGAAAGGCTGGCGAGAAGCATGGAGACCTGGTCCACGGGTAGGAGTGAAGCACATAAATTTTTTAGGGGGGGGCTAACGCCGTGGACGACGGGGCAGCAGGAGGCCGCCAGGTTACGGGAGTCACTGGTCACCAGGGGGAAGGAGGATGTAGAGGCACGGCGAGAGGTACTGGGGTGTGTTGCCAGTCCGGTCCGACCTGTTCCTGATCCCCACGTAGGGCCAGTGGTGTGTGTTCCCAGTACGGTCCGGCCTGTTCCTGCCACTCGCACCAAGTCTACGGTGCGCGTCGCCAGCTCGGCCCGGCCTGTTCCTGCTCCCCGCACCAAGTCAGTGGTGCGCGTCGCCAGCTCGGCCCGGCCTGTTCCTGCTCCCCGCACCAAGCCTGTGGTGCGCGTCGCCAGCCCAGTCTGGCCCATTCCTGCTCCCCGCACCAAGTCAGTGGTGCGTTTCGTCAGCCCAGCTCGGCCCGTTCCTGCTCCCCGCACCAAGTCAGTGGTGCGCTTCGTCAGCCTGGCACGGCCCGTTCCTGCTCCCCGCACCAAGTCAGTGGTGCGCTTCGTCAGCCCAGTCCGGCCCGCTCCTGCTCCCCGCACCAAGTCAGTGGTGCGTTTCGTCAGCCCGGCTCGGCCCGCTCCTGCTCCCCACACCAAGCCAGTGGTGTGCGTCGTCAGTCCGGCACGGCCCGTGCCTGTTCCACCGGTGGCTGGTCCGGCACCGGTCAGATGCTTCACGCCGGAGCTAGAGCAATCCGCTCCACCAGTGTGCAGTCCAGCTCCGGCCAGCGGGGCCAGACCGGACCAGGGGTACTTTGGGGGGTTGGAGAGGGAGCGGGGATCAGGCCCGGAGCCGGATCCGCCGCCTAAGCGGAGTGCCCACCCGGTCCCTCCCCTGTGGTATTTGGTGGGCGCGGTCGGAGTCCGCGCCTTTAGGGGGGGGGTACTGTCACGCCCTGGCTCTGGGGACTCTAATATGTTGAGCCAGGGTGTGTAAAATATATGTGTTTTGTTCTAGGTTTCACATTCTGGTATTGTTTGTCTATATTGGCCAGTGTGGTTCTCAATCAGAGGCAACGTGATTCAGCTGTTGCTTGTTGTCTCTGATTGAGAACCATACTTTAGCAGCCTGTTTCCCCACAGAGTTTGTGGGATCTTGTTTCTAGTCTGTTTATGTTAGACCGTGAACTGTCACGTATCGTTTGTTGTTTTTGATCGTGTCTCTAAATAAAGAGTATGTTTGCCTGCAACGCTGCGCCTTGGTCCTCGTCTGTTCTAGACGATCGTGACAGAAGATCCCACCACTACTGGACCAAGCAGCGGGTCGAGGAGCCATCGCCAGGGAAATCCCTAGTGGATATCCAGCGCCTCCTCGACTGGGTCAAGCCGGTTGAGGAAGAGAGGGGCTTGACGTGGAGGCAGAAGGGCGAAAGGCTGGCGAGAAGCATGGAGACCTGGTCCACGGGTAGGAGTGAAGCCCATACATTTTTTAGGGGGGGGCTAACGCCGTGGACGACGGGGCAGCAGGAGGCCGCCAGGTTACGGGAGTCACTGGTCACCAGGGGGAAGGAGGATGTAGAGGCACGGCGAGAGGTACTGGGGTGTGTTGCCAGTCCGGTCCGGCCTGTTCCTGATCCCCACGTAGGGCCAGTGGTGTGTGTTCCCAGTACGGTCCGGCCTGTTCCTGCCACTCGCACCAAGTCTACGGTGCGCGTCGCCAGCTCGGCCCGGCCTGTTCCTGCTCCCCGCACCAAGTCAGTGGTGCGCGTCGCCAGCTCGGCCCGGCCTGTTCCTGCTCCCCGCACCAAGCCTGTGGTGCGCGTCGCCAGCCCAGTCTGGCCCATTCCTGCTCCCCGCACCAAGTCAGTGGTGCGTTTCGTCAGCCCAGCTCGGCCCGTTCCTGCTCCCCGCACCAAGTCAGTGGTGCGCTTCGTCAGCCTGGCACGGCCCGTTCCTGCTCCCCGCACCAAGTCAGTGGTGCGCTTCGTCAGCCCGGTCCAGCCCGCTCCTGCTCCCCGCACCAAGTCAGTGGTGCGTTTCGTCAGCCCGGCTCGGCCCGCTCCTGCTCCCCACACCAAGCCAGTGGTGTGCGTCGTCAGTCCGGCACGGCCCGTGCCTGTTCCACCAGTGGCTGGTCCGGCACCGGTCAGATGCTTCACGCCGGAGCTAGAGCAATCCGCTCCACCAGTGTGCAGTCCAGCTCCGGCCAGCGGGGCCAGACCGGAACAGGGGTACTTTGGGGGGTTGGAGAGGGAGCGGGGATCAGGCCCGGAGCCGGATCCGCCGCCTAAGCGGAGTGCCCACCCGGTCCCTCCCCTGTGGTATTTGGTGGGCGCGGTCGGAGTCCGCGCCTTTAGGGGGGGGGTACTGTCACGCCCTGGCTCTGGGGACTCTAATATGTTGAGCCAGGGTGTGTAAAATATATGTGTTTTGTTCTAGGTTTCACATTCTGGTATTGTTTGTCTATATTGGCCAGTGTGGTTCTCAATCAGAGGCAACGTGATTCAGCTGTTGCTTGTTGTCTCTGATTGAGAACCATACTTTAGCAGCCTGTTTCCCCACAGAGTTTGTGGGATCTTGTTTCTAGTCTGTTTATGTTAGACCGTGAACTGTCACGTATCGTTTGTTGTTTTTGATCGTGTCTCTAAATAAAGAGTATGTTTGCCTGCAACGCCGCGCCTTGGTCCTCATCTGTTCTAGACGATCGTGACACTGCTGCCTTGGCAGGAACTAATGGGGATCCTTAATAAATACAAATACCTCGGTCTTGTTTTGATTTAGCTGGAGGAAGTTGTGAGCCATTCAAGTATTTAAATCCCTAAAACAGTCTAATAATAAAATGTGGCAAAGCAATTCACTTTTTGTCCTGAATACAAAGTGTTATGTTTGGGGCAAATACAATACAACATATTACTAAGTACCACTCTCCATATTTTCAAAAATAGTGATGGCTGCATCATGTTATGGGTATTCTTGTAATCGTTAAGGACTGGGGAGTTTTTCCAGGATAAGAAAATAAACAGAATGAAGCTAAGCACATGCAAAATCCTAGAGGAAAACCTGGTTTAGTCACCTTTCAGCAGGACAATAACCTAAAACACAAGGCCAAATCTACACTGGAGTTGCTTACCAAGAAGACAGTGAATTAGTGGCCGAGTTACAGTTTTGACTTAAATCTACTTGAAAATCTATGGCAATACCTGAAAATGGTTGTCTCGCAATGATCAACAACCATTTTAACAGAGCTTGAAGAATTGTGAAAATAATAATGGGCAAATGTTGCACAATCCATGTGTGGAAAGCTCTTAGACTGACCCAGAAAGACTCACAGCTGTAATCTCTGCCAACGGTGCTTCTGTTGACTCAAGGGTGTGAATACTTAAGCAAATGAGATATTTCTGTATTTCATTCTCAATAAAATTGCAAAAATTTCTAAAACATATTTTCCCTTTGTCATTATGGCATATTGTGTGTAGATGGGGGAGAGAAAACATCTATTTAATCAATTTTGAATTCAGGCTGTAACACAACAAAATGTGGAATAAGTCAAGGGGTATGAATACTTTCGGAAGGTACTGTATTATGCATTTATGTCTCTGGGTGTAGCTATGCATTGTGCAATAACTAGCTAAAAAATATGTGAACTGAATGAGATGCTGATTTGATCGATTTTCCCTTACTGACATCTTGCCTTGCATGTTATGGCCATGGCTACAAAATCATTTAGATTTATAGAATGGCAAACTTGAATAGCTGTTACATGAAATAGAAGCGCTATTAATTATTTTTTTCATTTACCAGTGCAAAAGATACCCAAGTATATGATCTATGAAAACTGCTTCTAACAACGTCTGTGCCACTGAGAAGAATTTGAAGGGGACTGTACTGAATTGTGCCTTCATCATGTCCTAAGTCCCTACAACGGGAGATTTCCATTGCTATTTGTGCTTGAGTCGCTGTCCATTTCAGTACCATGGAGTTTTGTTACTTGATGTCAGCATTAGAGGTCGGCCTTGTTGTGCTTAGCCCGTATTTAGTGGCTCTAATATGCATATATTCGTTTCGTAACATTGTCTAGAAGTTAATGGTTTTGATTTATGAGTAATTTTCCTGTCATTCATTCGATTTATCCAAACAGCATGTCATTGTTCTGAGATACACTTTTTGACGTTTAACTTGTGTTTAACAGAAAATTTGTTTGTTTATATGAAGATTTCGTTAGATCCTTTTACAATATTATTTATGCATATGTGTTTATTAACAAGATGTTTATAGATTTAATACTATTAATTGATTGAATATAATTATTGTTCAAAATAAAACAATGGTTCTTCTAAATCTCCTGACTCCTGTGTGTGTAATTGTGTAGCTCTATTTGAACTGCAAATCTACTCCAGTGACATTCATAGCTGTGACTCAGAGATGCCTCCGCTGTGAGTACAGTGGGAACTGGAGAAGCAAACTTATAGGCAGCACACCCTGCAGTGAATTTGTAGTACCTGGCGCCGACAAGGATGGCGGCCTCGCGACTAGCTCTTAGGAAACTTTGCGGTATTTTGTTTTTATATGTATTATTTTTGACATTATTAGCTCAGAAAGTGTTTTGTATCATTACATACAGCCGGGAAAAACTATTGGATATCAGAGCGGCGGTAACTCACCAGCATTACAACCAGGAATACGACTTTCCCGAAGCATATCTGTCACAGTTGAGTGTAGAAGTGGTGTGGAATCAAGCGCAGGACACACAGAGGCTTCGTACTGACGTCTTTAGTGAAGACAAAAAGAACAAGCCAAACACGGCTACATACAACCTGGCAGGCAAGCGAACTTTACGCACACCGGTAAAGTACATACAAAGGCACAAAAGTGCGGAGCTCTCTACTACACCGAACAGAGAGACAAAAACGAACTAGCATACCACAGTGACAACGAACAATTACACACAACACATGACAAAACTCAAGAGAACTTATAGGACGCATAATGAACACTAACAAGGAACAGGTGTAACAAAACAGACAAAACCAATCAAACATCGAAACATAGAACGGTGGCAGCTAGTACTCTGGAGACGACGACCGCCGAAGCCTGCCCGAACAAGGAGAAGGAGCAGCCTAAACCGTGACAGTAACCCCCCCCTTGACGCGCGGCTCCAGCCGTGCGCCGACCCCGGCCTCGAGGACGACCAGGAAGACGCGGAGCAGGGCGCGTGGGATGACCACGATGGAACTCGGTCAGAAGAGACGGGTCTAGGATGTCCCTCCTCGGCACCCAGCACCGCTCCTCCGGGCCGTACCCCTCCCACTCCACGAGATATTGGAGACCCCCCATCCGGCGTCTCGAATCTAGGATGGACCGAACAGTGTACGCCGGAGCCCCCTCGATGTCCAGCGGGGGCGGAGGAGTCTCTTCTATCTCATAGTCCTGGAGTGGACCAGCTACCACCGGCCTGAGGAGAGACACATGGAATGAGGGGTTAATATTCTTGTAATCAATTGGCAGTTGTAACCTGTAACACACCTCGTTCAATCTCCTCAGGACTTTAAAAGGCCCCACAAACCGCCGACCCAGCTTCCGGCAGGGCAGGCGGAGGGGCAGGTTTCTGGTCGAGAGCCAGACTCGATCTCCAGGTGCGTACACTGGCCCCTCACTGCGGTGGAGATCGGCGCTCGTTTTATGTCGACGGATGGCTCGCTGCAGATGGATGTGTGCAGCGTTCCACGTCTCCTCCGAGCGCCGCACCCACACATCCACCGCAGGGGCCTCGATCTGGCTCTGATGCCAAGGTGCCAGAGCCGGCTGGTACCCTAACACACACTGGAAAGGAGTTAGTTTAGTGGAGGAGTGGCGGAGAGAGTTCTGTGCCATCTCGGCCCAGGGAACATACCTCGCCCACTCCTCCGGCCGGCCCTGGCAATACGACCTCAGAAACCTACCCACATCCTGGTTGACACGTTCGACCTGCCCATTACTCTCCGGGTGGTAACCCGAGGTAAGGCTCACCGAAACCCCCAAACGCTCCATAAACGCTCTCCAGACTCTGGAGGTAAACTGGGGGCCTCGATCAAACACTATATCCTCGGGTACCCCGTAATGCCGGAAGACGTGGGTGAATAGAGCCTCAGCGGTCTGTAGGGCAGTAGGAAGACCCGGCATGGGAAGGAGACGACAGGCCTTCGAGAACCGATCCACAACGACCAGGATGGTGGTATTCCCCTGTGAGGGGGGAAGGTCTGTAACAAAATCCACCGAGAGGTGAGACCAGGGTCGTTGTGAAACGGGCAGGGGTTGTAGCTTACCCCTGGGCAAGTGTCTGGGCGCCTTACACTGGGCACACACCGAGCAGGAGGAGACATAAATCCTCACATCCCTGGCTAACGTTGGCCACCAGTACTTTGTGCTAAGGCAGTGCACTGTCCGGCCAATACCTGGATGCCCAGAGGAGGGTGACGTGTGAGCCCAATAAATGAGTCGATCCCGGACCTCGAGCGGGACGTACGTCCGACCCACCGGACACTGTGGAGGGCTAGGGTCGGTGCGTAACTCCCGCTCGATCTCCGTATCGACCTCCCACACCACCGGTGCCACCAGACAAGACTTAGGTAGTATGGGAGTGGGCTCAACGGACCTCTCCTCTGTGTCATACCGCCGAGACAGGGCGTCTGCCTTCCCGTTCTGGGACCCAGGGATGTAAGTGATCTTAAACACGAACCGGGCTAGAAACATAGTCCACCGAGCCTGGCGAGGATTTAGTCTCCTAGCTGCCCGAACGTATTCCAGGTTACGGTGGTCAGTCAAAATGAGAAAAGGGTGTTGAGCCCCCTCAAGCCAATGCCTCTGCACCTTTAGGGCCTGTACCACGGCTAACAGCTCCCTGTCCCCTACGTCATAATGTCGCTCCGCCGGACTGAGCTTTTTCGAGTAAAAAGCACAGGGGCGGAGTTTAGGTGGTGTGCCGGACCGTTGTGAGAGAACGGCCCCGATACCGGCTTCTGACGCGTCCACCTCCACTTGGAATGGTAAAGCGGGATCCGGATGCGCCAGCACCGGAGCCGAAGTAAACAGGTCCTTCAGTCTCCCAAAAGCCCTGTTCGCCTCAGCTGACCACCGCAAGCGCACCGGACCCCCCTTCAGAAGGGACGTTATGGGAGCTGCCACCTGTCCAAAACCCCGGATAAACCTCCGGTAGTAATTTGCAAAGCCCAAGAACTGCTGCACCTCTTTCACTGTGGTTGGGGTTTGCCAATTACGCACGGCTGACACACGGTCAACCTCCATCTTCACCCCTGACGCGGACAACTGATAACCCAAAAAGGAGACCGATTCCTGGAAGAACAGACATTTCTCTGCCTTGACATACAGGTCATGCTCCAACAGCCTCCTCAACACTCGGCGCACCAGGGCTACATGCTCGGCTCGGGTAAACTGTACACTAGAATATCGTCTATGTACACGACCACTCCCTGCCCCTGCATGTCCCGGAAGATCTCATCCACAAAGGATTGGAAGACTGATGGAGCATTCATTAACCCGTATGGCATGACGAGATACTCGTAATGACCCGAGGTAGTACTAAATGCTGTCTTCCATTCATCGCCCTCTCTAATGCGCACCAAGTTGTATGCGCTCCTGAGGTCCAATTTTGTGAAGAACCGTGCCCCGTGTAATGACTCCGTCATAGTCGCAATCAGAGGGAGTGGATAACTATATTTCACCGTAATCTGATTGAGACCGCGGTAATCGATACACGGGCGCAAACCTCCATCTTTTTTCTTCACAAAAAAAGAAGCTTGAGGACGCAGGGGAAGTGGAGGGGCGTATGTATCCCTGTCTCAGAGACTCGGCAATGTATGTCTCCATTGCCCTCTTCTCCTCTTGTGACAAAGGATACACATGGCTCCATGGGAGCGCAGCTCCTGCCTGGAGGTCTATCGCACAATCCCCCCGTCTATGAGGTGGCAATCGCGCCACCCTCGCCTTGCTAAACACGAGTGCTAAATCCTCATACTCGGGGGGAACATGCATTGCGGGCATTTGGTTTGGACTCTCCACCGAGGTCGCCCCTACGGAAACACCCAGACATAGCCCCACACACTGGGCAGACCACCCCTTAAGAGCCTTCTCTCGCCACGAAATGGTAGGATCGTGAGTAATCAACCAGGGAAGCCCCAGCACCACCGGATACGCAGGAGAGTCAATCAGGTATAGCTGAATCGTCTCCTCATGACCCCCCTGCGTCTCCATCCTAAGTGGCACTGTGACCTCCCTGATCAACCCGGATCCTAACGGACGGCTATCTAGGGCATGTACAGGGAAGGGATTATTAACCGGTAGGAGAGGGATCCCTAACTCTATACAAAATGTACGATCTACAAAATTCCCAGCTGCGCCTGAATCTACTAGCGCCTTATGCTGGGAACGAGGTGCAACCTGTGGAAAACAAACAGGTATGGTTATGTGCACGACAGAAAGCTCTGGGTAAGTGGGGCGCCTACTCACCTGGGAGGACTCCCCAATGTGTGGCCTGCTGTCTCTTCCTCCAGGAGACCCTCCCCAGCACCTAGCCGTGGTGTGCCCTCCACGGCCACAGTTGGTGCAGGGGACGGCCACCCTCGGGCTCCTTCTCCTCCGTTCTCTAGCGCCAGCACCCCCGAGCTCCATAGGACTCGGCTCGGAGGTGCTGGAGGGTGGAATGGGCGACCCCCACCCAGGACACCAGCGAGCAGGGTGTCTAGCCGAATGGCCATGTCAACCAATTGGTCAAACGAAAGAGTGGTGTCCCTGCACGCCAACTCTCTACGGACGTCCTCCCTGAGGCTGCAGCGGAAGTGATCTATGAGGGCCCGCTCATTCCACCCTGCATCTGCCGCTAGAGTCCGGAACTCCAGTGCAAACTCTTGAGCGCTCCTCATCCCCTGCCGGAGGTAGAATAGACGATCCCCTGCCGCCTTCCCCTCAGGTGGATGGTCGAACACTGCCCGGAAGCGGCGGGAGAACTCCGCATAGGTGATCGTTGCAGCGTCTATCCCCTCCATTCGGCGTTGGCCCACTCCAACGCCTTGCCGGTGAGACAGGAGATGAGGGCGGAAACGCTCTCGTGTCCCGAGGGCACCGGGTGTACGGTGGCGAGGTAGAGTTCGATTTGCAACAGGAAACCCTGACACCCGGCCGCGGTGCCGTCGTACGCCCTCGGGAGCGAGAGCCGAATCCCACTGGGTTCCGGAAGTTGGACAGGTGGACTGACCGATGGTGATGGTGTGGTAGGTGGGGGCGTGGGTACCCTGCTGGCCTCCCATCAATGGAGGGTGTTCATCACCCTATCCAGAGCGTGCCCGCTCTGGTTGATCCTGTCCTCCTGTCCACGAAGGCGCTCCTCAATAATCTCGGTAGGTGCGGCTGCTCCTGCTGATTCCATAGTAAAGGTGTGTAATTCTGTCACAGTTGAGTGTAGAAGTGGTGTGGAATCAAGCGCAGGACACACAGAGGCTTCGTACTGACGTCTTTAGTGAAGACAAAAAGAACAAGCCAAACACGGCTACATACAACCTGGCAGCAAGCGAACTTTACGCACACCGGTAAAGTACATACAAAGGCACAAAAGTGCGGAGCTCTCTACTACACCGAACAGAGAGACAAAAATGAACTAGCATACCACAGTGACAACGAACAATTACACACAACACATGACAAAACTCAAGAGAACTTATAGGATGCATAATGAACACTAACAAGGAACAGGTGTAACAAAACAGACAAAACCAATCAAAGATCGAAACATAGAACGGTGGCAGCTAGTACTCTGGAGACGACGACCGCCGAAGCCTGCCCGAACAAGGAGAAGGAGCAGCCTCGGCCGAAACCGTGACAATATCCTTTGTTTGCTCTCCCCAGGGCAATTTAACTGATTCCAACGGCTGACCCAAAACATCGCCGGCGGAGGAGAGGCACTCGGAGCGGCCTGCTGGTTCGACTTAGGAGGTGCGCACACCACCCACCGCTTGCAAGTATACTACTCGCTAATGTTCAGTCTCTGGTTAACAAGCTCGATGAGCTCCGGGCAAGGATTTCTTTCCAGAGAGATATCAAGGCCTGTAACATACTTTGTTTCACGGAAACATGGCTCTCTGGGGATATTCTGTCGAAATCGGTCCAGCCATATGGGTTCTCAGTTCATCGCACAGACAGGAATAAATATCTCTCAGAAGGGCGGAGGTGTGTGTTTCATGATTAACGACTCATGGTGTAATTGTAGTAAAATACAGGAACTCAAGTCCTTCTGTTCACCCGACCTAGAATACCTCACAATCAAATGCCGACCGTATTATCTCCCAAGATAATTTTCTTTGATTATAGTCATGGCCGTGTATATCCCCCTTCAAGCCGGTACCACGAAGGCCCTCAAAGAACTTCACTGGACTTTATGCAAACTGGGAACCACATATCCTGAGGCTGCATTTATTGTAGGCAGGGATTTTATCAAAGCAAATTTGAGGACTAGGCTGCCGAAGTTCTATCAATATATCGACTGTTGTACTCGCGCTGCTAAAATCCTTAGCCATTGCTATTCGAACTTCCGGGATGGTTGTAAGGGCCTCCCCTGCCCTCCTTTCGGCAAATCTGACCACGACTCCATTTTGCTCCTCCCTTCCTACAGGCAGAAACTAAAACAGGAAGTACCCGTGCTAAGGACTATTCAATGCTCATCTGACCAATCGGAATCCACATTTCAAGATTGTTTTGATCACGCGGACTGGGATATGTTCCGGGTAGTTTGCAAAAAATAATTTCGACAAATACACTGAAACGGTGACTGAGTTTATCAGGAAGTGTATAGGTGATGTTCTGCCAACTGTGACTATTAAAACCTACACTAATCAGAAACCGTGGATAGATGGCAGCATTCGTGCAAAACTGAAAGCGCGAACGACCGCATTTAACCATGGTAAGGTGACTGGGAATATGGCAGAATACAAACAGTGTAGCTACTCACTCCGCAAGGCAAAACATCAGTATAGAGACAAAGTGGAGTCGCAATTCAACGGCTCAGACACGAGACGTATGTGGCAGGGTCTACAAACAATCACGGACTACAAAAGGAAAACCAGCCACGTCGCCGACACCGACGTCTCGCTTCCAGACAAGCTAAACACCTTCTTCGCCCGCTTTGAGGATAACACAGTGCCACCGATGAGGCCCACTACCAAGGACTGTGGCCTCTCCTTATCTGTGGCCGACGTGAGTAAGACATTTAAGCATGTTAACCCCCGCAAGGCTGCCGGCCCAGATGGCATCCCTAGCCGCGTCCTCAGAGCATGCGCAGACCAGCTGGCTGGTGTGTTTACGGACATATTCAATCTCTCCCTTTCCCAGTCTGCTGTTCCCACATGCTTCAAGATGGCCACCATTGTTCCTGTACCCAAGAAAGCAAAGGTAACTGAACTAAATGACTATCGCCCCATAGCACTCACCTCTGTCATCATGAAGTGCTTTGAGAGACTAGTCAAGGATCATATCACCTCTACCTTACCTGTCACCCTAGACCCACTTCAATTTGCTTACCGCCCCAATAGATCCACAGACGATGCAATCGCCATCACACTGCACACTGCCCTATCCCATATGGACAAGAGGAATACCTATGTAAGAATGCTGTTCATTGACTATAGCTCAGCATTCAACACCATAGTACCCTCCAAGCTCATCATTAAGCTTGAGGCCCTGGGTCTGAACCCCGCCCTGTGCAACAGGGTCCTGGACTTCCTGACGGGCCGCCCCCAGGTGGTGAATCTCCATTTCGCTGATCCGCAACACTGTGGCCCCACAAGGGTGCATGCTCAGCCCCCTCCTGTACTCCCTGTTCACCCATGACTGCGTGGCCAAGCACGCCTCCAACTCAATCATCAAGACGACACAACATTAGTAGGCTTGATTACCAGCAATGATGAGACCGCCTACAGAGAGGAGGTGAGGGCTCTGGGAGTGTGGCGCCAGGAAAATAACCTCTCACTCAACATCAACAAAACAAAGGAGATGATCGTGGACTTCAGGAAACAGCAGAGGGTGCACCCCCCCATCCACATCGACGGGACCGCAGTGGAGAAGGTGGAAAGCTTCAAGTACCTTTGCGTACACATCACTGACAAAATGAAATGGTCCACCCACGCAGAGAGTGTGGTGAAGAAGGCGCAACAGAGCCTCTTCAACCTCAGGAGGCTGAAGAAATTTGGCCTGGCACCTTCACAAACTTTTACAGATGCACAATTGAGAGCATCCTGTCGGGCTGTATCACTGCCTGGTACGGCAACTGCACCGCCCACAACTGCAGGGCTCTCCAGAGGGTGGTGCGGTCTGCCGAACGCATTACCAGGGGCAAACTACCCGCCCTCCAAGACACCTACAGCACCCGATGTCACAGGAAGGCCAAAAAGATCATCAAGGACATCAACCACCCGAGCCACTCACTGTTCACCCCGCTATCATTCAGAAGGCGAGGTCAGTACAGGTGCATCAAAGCTGGGAGAAAGAGAATGAAAAACAGCTTCTATCTCAATGCATTCAGACTGTTAAATAGCCATCACTAGCACATTAGTGGCTGCTGCTGCCTATTGAAATCACTGGGCACTTTAATAATGTTTACATATCTTGCACTACTCATCTCATATGTATAGACTGTATTCTATTCTATAATATTCTACTGTATCTTATTCCATGCCGCTCTGTCATTGCTTGTTCATATATGTATATATTCTTAAATTCCATTCCTTACTAGATTTGTGTGTATTGGGTATTTGTTGTGAAATTGTTAGATATTACTTGTTAGATAATACTGCAATGTCGGAGCTAGCACAAGCATTTCACTACAATAACATCTGCTAAACACGTGTATGTGACAAATACAATTTTATTTTATTTGATTTTATTTGTACCTCTCGGAAGCCATTGTCTTCTCAGCCTCATCTGTACAATCAATACACTGACATATATGTAATAACATAAAAATGTTTAAATCTGTGAAGACACCAAGAATGGCAAAGATTCAAACATGTTTCAACTCACAAATCTGATGGAATATTGCTATATGTTCCTGCTTTAAAGCATATGTAATAGCATAAAATGAAAGCATTGACAGGTCAATGGCTTTTTAACATTTAACCTACCTAATGTAGACACAATGAACAATGTTATAGTGTGGTTAATGTGCCGTGTTTATTTAAAGGCATTATAACCCCCACCTTGACAGATGATAGAAAGTGCAGTGGTCCTGTTAGTACAGTGGCTATTATATTCTGGAGTGAATTATATTAACGCAACTGTTAGGAACTGAATTAATCAGACTTTCACAGGTCATGCAGGCATTAGACATGCATTCAATAGTCACACTTTGAGCTGGGAAGTGACAAGATTAGAAAGGGCCAGGTCATCCAGTTCTAGGCTGCGGCTCGATGTATTGGACGGACTTCTCATTTTTTTCAATAAATGTAATGAAATTGAACGTGTGAACGCATGAACGCAGAAGAAAAATGTGAATGCGTGAACGTGTGATTGTTTGATATATATATATATACTACCGTTCAAATGTTTTGGGTCACTTAGAAATGTCCTTGTTTTTGAAAGAAAAGCAATTTTTTTGTCCATAAAAATAACATAAAATTGATCAGAAATACAGTGTAGACATTGTTAATGTTGTAAATGGCTATTGTAGCTGGAAATGGCTGATTTTTAATGGAATATCTACATAGGCGTACAGAGGCCCATATTCATCAACCATCAGTCCTGTGTTCCAATGGCACGTTGTGTTTGCTAATCCAAGTTTATCATTTTAAAAGGCTAATTGATCGTTAGAAAACCCTTTTGCAATTATGTTAGCACAGCTGAAAACTGTTGTGCTGATTAAAGAATCAATAAAACTGGACTAGTTGAGAATCTGGAGCATCAGCAATTGTAGGTTCGATTACAGGATCAAAATGGCCAGAAACAAAGAACTTTCTTCTGAAACTCGTCAGTCTATTCTTGTTCTGAGAAATGAAGGCTATTCCATGCGAGAAATTGCCAAGAAACGGAAGATCTCGTACTACTCCCTTCACAGAACAGCGCAAACTGGCTCTAACCAGAATAGAAAGAGGAGTGGGAGGCCCTGGTGCACAACTGAGCAAGAGGACAAATACATTAGAGTGTCTAGTTTGAGAAACAGATGCCTCACAGCACCTCAACTGGCATTAAATAGTACCCGCAAAACACCAGTCTCAACGTCAACAGTGAAGAGGCGACTCCGGGATGCTGACCTAGGCAGAGTTGCAAATAAAACACTGGACTTTTTCCAGCATGGCTACCACAGCATTCTGCAGCGATATGCCATCCCATCTGGTTTGGGCTTAGTTGGACTATCATTTGTTGTTCAATAGGACAAGGACCCAACACACCTCCAGGCTGTGTAAGGGCTATTTTACCAAGAAGGAAAGGGATGGAGTGGTTTTTTTAAACACTTTTTTGGTTACTACATGATTCCATGTGTGTTATTTCACAGTTTTGATGTCTTCACTATTATTCTACAAGGTAGAAAATAGTACAAATAAAGAATATTCCTTGAATGACTAGGTGTGTCCAAACTTTTGACTGGTACTGTATATATATATATATATATATATATATATATATATATATATATATATATATATATATATATCAATCACACGTTCACGCATTCCAAAAATATTCTGTGTTCAGGCGTTCACACATTCAACAAGATGTTAGTTAGGCGTTCAGTCGCCCCCTTCAGTTCATTTATGGCCTTTATCACCCCTAATATCCGATGCTGTTCTGTGTGTGCTTGTGCTTGTGCATATGTGTGTCTGTGTGTGTATGCATGTGCTGTCACACTTGAAAAGCCTGACATTGGAAAGGCGTCCCCTGACACCTGTACCTCTCAGGGTGTCGGGCCAACACAGGACCAGGTCACAGTCACAGGTCTCAGACCAGTGGGTTGTGAAATGAAACCCAGGGCTAACACACAAACACAGACAACACCATTCCCACCTGAACAAGGCTATATTTTTTTTAAAGGAGGACCCTGCTGCTTCATTGAGGTACATTTTCATGGGATGTGGGAATGGTGGGTGGTAAATTAAATTCAAACTGAATGGCAATGCTGGTACTGTGGTAGTAGATTTATTACATTGAATAGCACCTATAGGCCCAGGCTTAGTACACTTTTTCAGATATTGGAAAACATTGACAATACCACACAACAGAAACTTAGAATGTAGCCTACAGTACGATTAATTGATTTACATTTTCAGAGGAATACTGGTCTGAGAGTCTGAGACTCTGAAGTGAAAACTGTGGGGGAAAAATGTGTTACCCTGAGATTTCATTAAATGTCTGCAACTATTTTTGCAAATAGAAGTTGCTCCAGCAACAAGGTGGGTGGTGCGGCAGGGTTTTCGAGCTACGTGTTTGTTCGGATTCCCTGTCAATCATTCTTAAATGCTGCGGACCTTCCCTGGCTGCACTTTCAGCAAGTGTGTTCCAACCGCCTCTACAGCATCCCGACAGGCGAACACGTGCACTGCAGGCTCAACCAACAATGATATTCGGATCCTAGGCTAAAGCACTCTCGGTTCATCTGCAGCAAACCGAGAGGAGAGGGGTAGTGAGAATCCTACGTACCCAAACAGCGAGAGAGAGAGAGAGTCCTAGTGAGAGCAGAGCTAGAGAGAGACGGGAAGATAGGCAAGCGGGTTTGTGGAGTAAAAGAACGGCTGGACCTGCCAAGATCCAAGAGGATTGTGTTATTCTCGGAATAACTGCAACTGCGCTAATTTGTAAAGTGTTTTTTTTTTCGCCAATCACAATGTCATCGTCTGGGAAAGACAACAGTGCTGCTCAACATGCCAATTACGTGGGACCGTATCGCTTGGAAAAGACGCTCGGCAAAGGACAGACAGGTTGGTTGAGCTTTCTCATAACCTAACCGCATCCACCTCTCTCGCCTTCACTAATTGCATAATCGTGGTATAGGCTGGGCTATCGGACCGCTCTCTGCAGTGAGTTAATTTCGCCTGCTGGGTTGACAAAGCTGATGATTGAGTGTGGTTTATTGTGTTTGTGGACAATTCTCTGCCCCCATATTAAACGAATTTGGGTGTTTGTTTTTGGGAGTTGTGCTGCTCACACGATTGTGCTGGAACAGTGTGCGGGATAGGAGAGGGGATTTGGGTGCTAATGATGGTGGCTGCTCAGTTGATATGTGTTCTCTCTGTGAATCCCTGGTCGAGATTGGGTGTTTCCAGTCTCCGCACAGCGAAAATGTGTGTGTGTTTGTGTGATGAAAACGAACTTGTTCCCTGCTCCCTCCTTGTGCGCCTTATTGCCTCGCAGTGTGTCCTGTGATTTGAGCACACAACGCAGAACTAATCCTGATCTGCCTTGATACCTTGATCTATTCTTAGTAGGCAACGCAACGTTTCTCCCGGCTGTGTATTTGTCCATGGTGAGCTCTCCCATAGAATGCCTAGCGTATAGGATTGGTCTCAGAAGAAGGCAAACTGTTCAACGGTTTATTTTAAGGGCTATATTCCGTTGTCAAATAGGAGTGGATATCAAGGCTATACACCGGGCATGTTAAAGGATCATATAAGAACGCATTAGTTTGAGTCTGTATAGGCTATACCTGTCATAGACTGCTGCATAGCCTTAATGATCTATTTTGGTGGTCTATTTAGCAGAGATTTACATAAATGACCAGCAGCCTCCTTGTTTTACCAAGGCTTCTGTTTTATTGTCACATTGAAATACACTTATATCATCAGGTTAAGCCTACTGTAGCTATGGATGTTTGCTAGAGTCCTTTGCAGTCAGTGACTGTTGCTACAGCAGCGTAGTGCTGGGGACAGACCCAAAGGCAGGCGCAGACCCTACCCGGCAGAGATGAGAGGAGGAGAGTGATGCAACACCCTCTGTGCGCTGCCCCAAAAAGGAGAGAGAGATTTTCTCTGTCCATCTGTTGTCTAAAGCGGCCACAATAGGCGTCACTTCTCCTACCCAGGCCAGCTGGTCCTGCTGTGACGCTTGATACTGTATGCTATGGCTCCTGGGTTAAGTTTCCCCTATGTACAGATCTAGGATCAGCTTCGACCCACCCATTCCTCATCTTTACCATTAGAGGGGGAAATGCAAAACTGACCCAAGACCAGCGTATAGGGCCAACTATACCCTACACCGTAGTCTATGTATATGGATGGATGGATGCCCCTTTCTTAAAAAAGAGTCAAGTAATATTCAATTTGGACTCTTCAGATGTAAGAATGATAAGACTTATTTTATTTCAGCATTTTGGTAGATTTGATATTGCAGATGATATGTCAGTGGGACGTGGGTTATCTTATCTCATATTCTAAGCTTCTGTTTGATGGTTATCAAATATGTAATGGTGATTGTCTTGTCTTATGCAGTTTGATTCTACTACTGTACTTGTGGATATGAAGCTACTCTCTCACAGTGTAAGTGTTTATGTGTGTGTGTGTGTGTGTGCGCGTGCGCGCATGCGTGCCTATTTGGTATTTGTGTGTATGTGTGTGCGCGTGTGTGACCTGCACTTTTAATATCTTGACATGACTCCTACTGTCCACCCTGTGTTGATATTGAGTTTATATTGAATCATATACATCCGAGTCATCAAAGTAAGGTGCTAGGCAGGTTTACTTTGTGTTTATACAGAATAATGGTAACGAACTATGTAGCAGTGGTCTGCTGGGTGTAAACATAAAGAGAGAGAGAGAGGGAGTGTGCATTTCAGCATTTCCATGCTGTGTGTCTGTCTGTGCACATGTCTGTGTTTCTGTCTATGTGTATGCATACAGTACTTGCATTCTATGTGTGTGTAACTTTGCACGCATGCATGCGTTGCATGTTTGCAGCAGGACCATGTGTGTGTATGATGGTGTGTGGTTAGCGTGTTGTGTGTTAGCCCATTCAGATAAATGATAGTGTGCTGTTGCTCCATTAACCCCTCGTTAATCTGTCTCCTCTCTCGGGAAATGCTCACTGGGCTGGATTGGCGGCTTGGTTCAGCCAATGGTATTGTTTTTGATGAGGAAGGTGACCGTTTCTGTCCAATGGGATGGTCGAGTCTCTGGTGAGAATAGCGACAGGATTTGACC
The DNA here is from genome assembly GCF_964263955.1 of Coregonus lavaretus. NCBI lineage: Eukaryota > Metazoa > Chordata > Actinopteri > Salmoniformes > Salmonidae > Coregonus > Coregonus lavaretus. Next base: position 58,260,047 of record NC_139996.1, on the reverse strand, counting down.
AATGGGTTGGACTTTGGTGATTGTCCCAGGCTCTGATTGGTGACTGATTGTTCAGTGATTTTGTCTCTGGTGAGATTGACGGTTGTGTTTAGCCAATGAACTTGTCTTTGGTGAGATTGACGGTTGCGTTCAGCCAATGAGCTTGTCTCTGGTGACTCTCCCAGCCAAGCTGTGAGGGGTTGGTATTAATAGAAGAGAGAGCGGATGGGAGGCCTATGGTGTCTTGCCGGCCTGCACTGAGCCATGGAGCTGGTTCCTGTTCATTAAGTGATTAGGGCTGGTCACACGCACACACACACACTCACACTGCTCTAGCTCTGCTTCCTGGCCTAATCCCCTGCACAGCCAAAGTCCCCTCAGCTCTCACTCACGCACTCACATGGTACACAGGGGACCAAGGCTGCTACAAGCTTAGCTACAGTACACTGCTATACTGCTACACCAAACACGCTGATACATTGGCTACAATAATACACCACTAAACTAGTACATTGATACACAGCTACACCCATGACACCGCTCTACAAGAGATCATAGATCACTCTCTCCCACTTTCCCTGTCACTCTTTTCCTCAGTTTTTCTCTCTCTCTCTCTCTCTCCCTCTCTCTCTCTCTCTCTCGCTCTCGCTCTCTCTTTCTTTCTCTCTTTCTTTATTTTTCTTTCTCTCTTTCTTTCTTTCTTTCTTTCTTTCTTTCTTTCTTTCTTTCTTTCTTTCTCTCTCTCTCTCTCTCTCTCTCTCTCTCTCTCTCTCTCTCTCTCTCTCTCTCTCTCTCTCTCTCTCTCTCTCTCTCTCTCTCTCTCTCTCTCTCTCTCTCTCTCTCTCTTTCTCTTTCTCTTTCTCTTTCTCTCTCTCTCTCTTTCTCTCCTCTTTTCTCTTCATCTCTCTCAATTTTTCTTTCTCTTTCTTTACCAGCCCTCCATGTAGACATGAGGGTCCTCCTCCAGGTGTATTGCTTTTCTGTGTCCTGAGTACCAGAGCCATTCCGGCTGTAGCCTTTCTGGTTTCTCCAGACTCTATTCTCCCTGCCTTTGTAAGGTGTGCACTGGGGCCTGAAGGATCCATATATGCTGACTTCCTGCATGGCTGGGTCCTGATTGGGGCTGAATCCACAGAATCATGGAAGCCATTTTGAAGCCACTGATACAGTTGTCGTGCTCGAGTGCCGGAACCATGGTGGAACCTAGGGCTAGGGCTGTGGCGGTCATGAAATTTTGTCAGCTTGTGACTGTCATGCAAATTACTTCCGGTCTCATGGTAGTTGACTGTTAATTAACATAAACACATTTAACATCTCCAGGCCTCCACGCATAGAAGCCGCTGATGCATGCCATTGGAACATCTACTTAAAAAGAAAAAGTATAATAAATTAATGTAATATACACCATCATAATAAATCCATTATTTATTTTAGGCCGGTCTAAAGAAGCATTATATCAAGAAAATAAATTTCCAGAAGAACAGAATAGCTTATTCTGAGTCGGCCTAGTGTATGTTATCTGGCAATGCGTCATGCCAATGACAGCCTATGCTGAAGGCTAGTTCATTTAGCAGACAAGATATGCTTATGTATTATGTGCCATTATTTTATATTATATGATTTTATAGTAAGAAGAATATAATTGAACTGAGATGAATAAAATAGAAATGATATTTTTCCTGTTCCCGAGCGCTGTACGCATGTAAAGTGGCTATGTTGAGCGTAAAAGTGATAATTTGAAGCAGGTCCTATATGCTAGAATTAGAGTTATATGGCAACTTTAGTTGTGAATGATACAAACCTTAGAATCTCTTAGAAATCAAAACATATAGGCCTATGGGCTGCATGATGTAACTTGATGATTGAAAAAGTCGCAAAAAAAGCTTGCACTCTGTTCCTTGCCTCTGGCTGCACACACTGTTCTCTCATCAAGTGAGAATATTTGCACCCATCAGATTATTCTCAATTTAATCTTGTCTTTACTAATACACTACATTACCAAAAGTATGTGGACACCTGCTCGTCGAACATCTCATTCCAAAATCATGGGCATTAATATGGAGTTGGTCCCCCCTTTGCTGCTATAACAGCCTCCACTCTTCTGGGAAGGCTTTCCACTAGATGTTGGAACATTGCTGCGGGGACTTGCTTCCATTCAGCCACAAGAGCGTTAGTGAGGTCGGGCACTGATGTTGGGCGATTAGGCCTGGTTTGCAGTCAGTGTTCCAATTCATCCCAAAGGTGTTTGATGGGGTTGAGGTCAGGGCTCTGTGCAGGCCAGTCAAGTTCTTCTACACCGATCTCGACAAACCATTTCTGTATGGACCTCGCTTTGTGCACGGGGGCATTGTCATGCTGAAACAGCAAAGGGCCTCTTCCAAACTGTTGCCACAAAGTTGGAAGCACATAATCATCTAGCATGTCATTGTATGCTATAGCGTT